>NC_134103.1:56802229-57412229 GCF_000715075.1 Nicotiana tabacum | reverse complement strand
GTTGGTACGCAAGGATAGGTGAGGCACCGGGTGCCGGTCTCGCCCCCCCAGGTTCGGGGCGTGACATAATCAATCTTGGTTTAGCATCCTTCTTCACCATAAGGTAGCAGAGTGCAGCATGATCGGTGTATACTATCACTTTGGATCCCAACAAGTAGGTTCGAAATTTTTCAAAAGCATAGACAATAGCAAGCAATTCTTGGTCAGTTACAGCGTAATTTAGTTGTGAACCATTGAGTGTCTTGCTAGCGTAGTAGACAGGATGAAGAATCTTGTTATGCCGTTGAGCAGGCACCACTCCAATAGCCACACCATTGGTTTCACACATAAGTTCAAATGGAAAAAACCAATCGGGTGTGGCAATAGTAGGTGCCGTGGTGAGCCTTGCTTTCAATTCCTCAAAAGCTTTTGGGAACTTCTCATTGAACTCAAACTTAGCATCTTTTTCAAGGAGCTTGCACATGGGACTTGCATTTTTTGAGAAATCCTTGATAAATCGCCTATAAAAACCCGTTTGCCCCAAAAAACTCCGAATACCTTTTACCGAAGTGGGAGGAGAAAGCTTGGAAAGGATCTCAATCTTTGCCCGATCAACTTCTATGCCTTTCTTGGAGATTTTGTGACCAAGAATAATACCCTTATCTACCATGAAGTGACAATTTTCCCAATTGAGCACAAGGTTTGTTTCCTCACATCTTTTGAGCACTTGCCTACGGTTTTCAAGGCAATGTTCAAAGGAATAACCAACTACAGAGAAGTCATCCATGAATACTTCTAGGATATCCTCCACCATGTCTGAGAAAATTAGCATCATGCACCATTGAAATGTAGCCGAGGTATAACATAGCCCAAATGGCATTCGGCTAAAAGTGAAGATTCCATACGAGCATGTGAATATCGTCTTCTCTTAGTCCTCTAAGGCAATGTTGATTTGGTTATAGCTGGAATAACCATCCAAAAAGCAATAAAATGACCTCCGGCTAGCCGATCAAGCATTTTATCAATAAAAGGCATAGGGAAATGGTCTTTGCAAGTAGCATTACTGAGCTTCCGGTAGTCCATGCAAACTCCCCACCCGGTCACCGTCCTCGTTGGGATGAGTTCATTTTTGTCATTATGCATCACGGTCATGCCTACTTTCTTTGGCACACATTGCACCGGACTCACTCAAGAACTATCGACAATGGGGTAGACAACCCCGGTATCCAACCATTTTATGATTTCTTTATTCACCACCTCTTGTATGGAAGGATTTAACCTTCTTTGATGCTCCACGCTAGGTTTGCTCTCTTGCTCCAATTGTATCTTGCTCTCACAAATTCTGGCGGGAATCCCTGGGATATCCTCTATAGTCCAACCAATGGCATGTCTGTGCTCCCTCAAGGTATTCAATAAGTGTTCAACCTACACATCATTCAACAAAGAAGAAACAATTATAGGTAGAATTTCATTAGAGCCAAGAAATTTATACCTTAAGTGCGGCGGAAGTGGCTTGAGCTCAAGTTATGGCAGCTCGATAATTGAAGGCTTAGCAGGAGGAGTGACTCTATTCTCTAAGTCAAGAGAAAGCTTCTTTGGTTCATATGTGTAGGACCCAAGCCCTTTCAATGCATTCACCAATTCCATTTATCCTTCCATGTCTTCACCATCAAAATTCACAAATATAGCCGCCAATGCCTCACCAAGGCGGTCCTCTTCCATCTTCACCTCAACTGCATCCTATACCTCATCAACAATAACAATGACTGAGATACTTTCGTATGCATGTGACAATTTCATACCCTTACTCGCTAGGAAGGTAACTTCTTCATCATTAACTCGGAACTTGATCTCATTTCATTCTGAGTCCATGAGTGTCTTCTGGTAGCAAGGAATGGTCTCTCCATGATGATAGGGATCTCTTTATCAACAACACAATCAAGAAAAACAAAGTTGGCAGGGAGGAGACACTTCCCCACTTTCATAAGCACATCATCAACTATTCCCACCGGTCGCTTTATTGAACGGTCAGCCATTTGTAACCTCATACTTATAGGCCTAGGCATACCTAATCCCGGTTTCTTGTAAATAGCAAGGGGCATTAAATTGATTCTAGCCCTATTATCACAAAGGGCTCATGCAAAATCGTGCAATCCAATAGTGCATGGAATGGCGAAGGCTCACGAGTTCTCTTTCTTTTGGATGGCGGTTGTTGCAATGATGGAACTAACCCGGTGAGTCACATTCACCACTTTATTCTTGGTAGTTTTCTTTTTAGGGATCAAGTCCTTCAAGTACTTAGCAAAACCCGACATCTCTTGAAATTCTTACACAAATGAAATGTTCACCGATAATTTCTAGCAAGTCTTTGAGGAAAAAGAGGAGGAGGTCTAGGAATTGGTGCTAGAGTTTTTGCTAACTCTATTACCTTTTCCTTCACCTCTTCCTGGTTCACTTCTTGATTTCTCACCTTCTTCGGGAATCTTTCAACTTCAACAACAATTGGCACCTTAGCTTGTGCCTCGACTTCTTGTTCAGAATCTTCCACTTCGACCACTTATTCATTCTCTCCTTAAAGTAGTTTCCTACTTCGAGTTATGATTTCCATACAATGAGAAGTTGGACCACTCCCGCTACCTTTTGCGTTTGCAGTTGTATCACTTGGGAGTGTGCCTTTTTGCTTCGGATTTTGATCTCTTGAAAGATCCCTCATTTGCATCTCCAACTTTTGAATAGAAGCGGTGTGAGAACCCACAAGCTCGGTCATATTCTTCATTGAAGTGTCGGATCTCTCTTGATTTTTCAATACTCTTTCAAGCATGTTTTCCAACTTGGACTCACTTGAAGAACTTTCCTTCCAATGTGGAGAGTTAGAATATTTGCCCTTTGGTGGAACATGGGCGTTTGAACTCCGATTTGAAAAGTTGTTGTTGTTGTTACTCCAATTTTCTTGATTCGAACTACCTTGCTCATTTCGCCATTGTTGATTGCCTTGCCCTTGCGGGTTAGACCTCCATTGGTGTTGTTGTCCTGAACCTTGTTAAGGTTGTCTTTGATATCCTCCTTGAGTATTGTTGACATAATTTGCTTCTTCATATCCCTCATTTGACATGGGTTGCACAACTTCCACAACATTCACCTTTTTTGTTTGGCTTTCAGTGAACATTTTCGTCAGCACGTTGACATTGGTGGCAAGACCGGCAATTACTTGATCTCTTTCTTGGTTCTCCTTAATCATGTTGGTCAAGGAAGGAGTACCATATGCAATTCCACTTGTGGTGTCTTTCGAGAGCCAAGCTTGGTTATGTTCTGCCATTTTGTCAAGGATTTGTGTGAGCCTTGCAAATGTTTTATCCATAAAGGACCCATCCGCTGCATTTTTGGCTATGGATTGATTCATATGATCCAAGCCCATATAAAACTTCTCCAATAGAATATTATCTAGAAAGCCATGATTTGGCGACCTCACCAAATATAGCTTGAATCTATCTGATGCCTCATGTAGATGCTTGCTTGAAGAAGAAAATTTTATCCCGGAGCTCGGACTTCTTGCTTTGTGGAAACCATTTTTCTAGGAAAGCTCGGATAACATCAGGCCAAGTGTGGATGGAATTAGGAGGTAGATTTTGGATCCACTGTCTTGCCTATCCAGTTAGAGAGTACTTGAACACCCTCAACCTTAGGGCATCATCCGAGACATGATTTTGCTTGTGCATTGCACACACACCCAAAATATTTCTGAGATGATGTGTCGGATCATCGTTAGTGGAATTTTGGAAGAACCCCTCTGCTTTTAGCATTTGGATTAGACTATGTTCCACTTTGAAGGTAGCAGCGTCAACTCTTGGAGGGACAATGGCATTTGTATCCTCAATATACTCATCTATATCCGCAAACACATTCTCTTCTTCCGGCTCACCCATGTTTACCTAATGACACCAAGAAAAATAAGCAGAGTGTGGTGGAATAGAAGAAGACGAAAAGTAAAGCACACACTAGTTAGTAATTTCAAGACCGTATTCCCCGGCAACTGCGCCAAAATTTGATACGCTCAAATTACAAGTATATAAATGGTGTAAGACGATCGATGTCAAATATAATAACCCAACTAGGTTGGGATCAAATCCCACAGGGAATATGTGTGAAAAGGTTACTTAAATAGTGCAAAACTTGACTTAAGCCGTAATTCTACTCCGTTAGTTTAAACGGTATTTTGTAATTGTGAATTGTCGAGAAAAGCTATTTCATTGAGATGATTTGATTAAATTGATTTAGAAACCAAGGTTCTGTCTCCATCAATGGTATGTAATGCTATCGATGTTAATCTTATGTATTTCTAATGGAAGATCCTTTGATATGCAAATGATTCCTAAATAACTACCTAATATCTCCCAATAATTAGATTGTATTTCCTTTTTATGATTTTCCCAAATATAAAAAAATTACAATTAAGAACAACCAATTTATGCCAAGTAGAATTCACTTATCCATAAGAGATTCTATTAAATAAAGTTTAAAGCCTTGAGTTCTTGCTATTCAAGTCTACAAAACTCTAACCCATTTTTCCAAGTAAAGATAGAGTGAATTGGCACTAGTCAATGTTTGCAACCATCAACCACAAATGAAGTATGAGACATGAATAGAAATCGATCAACCATTAATATATATTCAACGATAAACACCCATTAACATTACACCCAAGTATGATTCACAACCTTAGTATTTAAAATTAGCTACTCATGCTAAAATACAAGAACAATGTAATAAATAAAGTCATGAAGCTTACAAATATAGACAAAATCTTGGATCCTCTCTCAAAAGCTTCCAAAATAATGGTGCATTCAATGCTCTAGCTGTAGCCTCTTTCTGTCAGACCAAGTACATCACAAAAACCTTAATCATTCTATTTATAATGGTCTAAAGGTCGTGGTCAAAAACTGATAAAAATAACCCTGCAGCTAGAGTCTGTGACCGCAAAATGTGCCGCAGATGGCTTTCGTGGTCTGCAGATCTTTAGTTCCACTGTAGAATTGATCGAACAATCTTCCATTTTTCCTTCGTATTTCGGTTATGCGGTCCGCATATCACTTTTGCGGCCGCATAACACATCACATAATCATCTTCAGTGGAATTCTCTTAACATTATGCGATCACTATGCGGTTCGCACAAACGTTATGTGACCGCATAATGGATCGCATACTTGGCTATCAACAACTGGATCTTTCTGCTTCATTCTGCGATGAGTCTGCAGCCCACACATCACTTTTGCGGCCGCAGACCAACCGCATTTCTGCCTTTCATAAGTTTTTGACATCTTCTTTTATGATCTTGGTTCTTCTAATCTGGTCTCCTGCAAAACACCAAAACTATATAAGAAATGACTTATAATTCTATAAAAGATGAAATAAAGTCTATGTAATTAGTGTCAAAAGTGCGCATTTGTACGACATTTCACAACACACTGATAAGAAGGACTCTACTAGACATGGCTTCGAGACATCCTAGGATACTTTAAAACCTTAGGCTCTGATACCAAGCTTGTCACACCCCGACCTTAGGGAGAGAGACCGGCGCTCAACCGAGATATCCCAATCAAGCAAGACTACTCGATGCCTTCTACCCGGCCTTACCCATGAATAAAGTAAAGATGAATATCATGAATTAGACAATAAGAGGATGACGTGTAGGACACCAATTTTGTTACCATTAGTTACTTCATTACAAATACCCAAAATATATTACACATTCAAAGTTTAGAAGTGGAAAATGTGATATAAATACAACATTTCTAGTTTGACTTTCCAAAAGAAAGACACAACCCACACTATATCTACGAAGCCTTTAATAGATACAAATGAGTAATGTGATGGTGCCAGCAACAAGGCCCCGGCTATACCTCAAAACACTATACATAAGGAACAAAAGATTGAAGACCCTGATATGAAGTAGGGCTCACCAAGTTAGCTGGGAAAAGAGTGTGTCGCTATCACTGATCGATGTCGCCTGCTGTGGAACCACATGCATCCATTAATGATTTAGCGCCCCCGGAAAAGGGACGTTAGTACATATGCAATAGTACTAGTATGTAAGATGAAATACTCTTAATGAATCGAGTAACAGTACAAGGGGAAAGAAACATGGAATCAATGAGAGCAACAACAACAAGAACGACCCAGTGAAATACCATCAATAAAAATCATAGAAAAAATAAGAGCATCACAAGAACCAGGAAATAGCCGAAGAGCAAAACAATAACCAGTAGATAAAGCCCGGCACTAAGAGGAACGAAAGAGTAGTGAGAACTCAACACTAACCACTAGCAGTCTAAGACTAAATCCTAACAGACTAGCCTCACTCTGTTGTGCTATAGAAATTTGCCCAACTACCTCCTAACCTACAACCTTAATTCTCGACCTCCACAACTTCCTATCTACGGCCATGTCCTCGGTAATCAGAAGCCATGCCATGTCCTGCCTGATTACCTCTCCCCAATACTTCTTAGGCCGCCCTCTACATCTTCTCGTACCCACCAAAGCCAGCCTCTCACACCTCCTCACTGGGGCATTTGGGCTTCTCCTCTGAATGTTCCCGAACAATCTCAGCCTAGCTTCCCGCAGCTTGTCATCCATGGGGGCGACGCCCACCTTCTCCCGAATTTTTTTTATTCCTAATCTTATCCATCTTAGTGTGCCCGCACATCCACCTCAACATCCTCATCTCTACTACTTTCATCTTCTGAATATGTGAGTTCTTAACTGGCCAACACTCAGCCCCATACGACATGGCCGATCTAACTACCGCTCTATAAAACATACCTTTGAGTATCGGTGGCACTTTCTTGTCACATAAGACTCCAGATGCTAACCACCACTTCATCTACCCCACCCCTATGATCACCCTATTCCCCTGTATAATCAACCCAAGGTACTTGAAACTACCCCTCTTGGGTATGACCTAAGAGTCAAGCCTCACATCCAATCCCACTTCCGTCGGCTCGACGCTAACTTGCACTATAGGTATTCCATCTTAATCCTCCTCAACTTGAAACCCTTACTCTAAAGAGCCTGTCTCCAAACCTCCAGCCTATCATTGACGCTGCCGTGCGTCTCATAAATCAGAACTATGTCATAAGGAAATAACATATACCATGGAACCTCCCCTTTGAATATGGTGTGTCAGTTCATACCTCACCAAGGCAAATAGGAATGGGCTGAGCGCAGACCCTTGGTGCAACCCCATAACAATGGGAAAATGCTCTATGTCACCTCCCAATCTCCTGACCCGAGTCTTAGCTCCATCATATATGTCCTTAATTACCCTAATATAAGCAACTGACACAATTTTTTTGCCTCCAGGAATCTCCATAGCACCCCCTATGAACCTTGTCATACGCTTTCTCCAGATCAATAAACACCATGTGCAGATCCTTCTTCCTATCCCTGTACTATTCCACCAACCTCATAATAAGGTGGATAGCTTCCGTGGTAGAATGCCCCGGCATGAACCCGAACTAGTTGTCTGAAATAGACATTGTCCTCCTCACCCTCACTTCTACCACCCTCTCCCAAACTTTCATGATATGACTCGGTAATTTGATACCCCTCTAGTTGTTACAATTCTGGATACCACCTTTGTTCTTGTACAACAGAACCACCTTACGCCACCTCCACTCCCATGTCGTCCTAATTGTCTTGAAAATAATGTTAAATAGACCAGTCAACCACTCTAAGCCTGCTCTACCCACACACCTCCAAAATTCAACCGAAATTTTGTCTGGCCCGATAACTCTTCCCCTACTCATCTTACGCATAGCCTCCACGACCTCCTCAACACCTTAATGCGCATACAATACCTAAAGTTCTGGTGACTCTCGAAATTCCCAATTCACCTAGCCCAATATCTCGATCCCCTTCTTCATTTAGAAGCTTATGAAAGTAGGCTTGCCATCTCTGCTTAATCTGGTCCTCCCCCATCAAAACTCTACCATCCTCATCTTTGATGCACCTCACTTGGTCTACATCCTGAGCCTTCCTCTCTCTCACCTTTGCCAGCCAGAATAACTTCTTTTCCCCGCCTTTGTCCCCCAGATCCACGTACATACGAGCAAAAGCCGCAGTCTTAGCCTCCGTGACCATCAGCTTCGCCTCCTTCCTAGCTACCTTATACCTCGCACTGTTCGCTCCCCTCTCCTCCTCTCCAATGCTCCCTACTAACTTTAGGTACGCCGCCTTCTTCGCTTCTAGTTTACCTTGGACCAATTCATTCCACCATCAGCTGGCTTTGTGGCCACAAGAGTAGCCCGAAGAGACCCCTAACACCTCTCTTGCCGCCTTCCTAATACAGTCTGCAGTCATTGACCACATAATGGTCGCGTCCCCACTACTCCTCCAGGCTCCCATGGCCGATAACCTCCCTTCCAACTCCTAAGATTTATCCTTAGACAAGGCGCCCTACCTAATCCTCGAACATCCTCATACAGACCTTTTCTTCCTCCTTATTATAATACCAACGTCCATCACCAAAAGCCTATGTTGCGTCGCGACGATCTCACCCGAGATAACTTTGCAATCCTTGCACAACCCTCTGTCACATCTCTTGAGGAGGAGATAGTCAATCTGAGTCTTTGCCACCATGCTTTGGAAAGTAACCAAATGCTCCTCCTTCTTTGGAAAACTCGGGTTTGCAATCACCAGCTCAAATGCCTTGGAGAATTCCCACAGCAAAGTATCACCTCTGTTCCGCTCCCCAAAACCGAAGTCGCCATGCACCTCACTATAGCCATCTGTAGATGACCCAATATGTCTATTCAAATCTCCTCCTATAGATAACCTCTTTGCATGTAGGGTATTACGCACAATCTCATCCAACCCCTCCCAAAAGCGCCTTTTAACCTCCTCATCCCAGCTTGCTTGCGGTGCGTAAGTGCTAATAACATTTAGGGTACACTCACCAACCACCAACTTAATATTAATTAATCTATCGTTCACCCACCTAACCTCTACCATAGACTCTCTAAGATCCCTCTCTACCAAGATACCCACTCCATTCTTACCCTTCAGAACTCCATAGTACCACAGCTTATACCCATCTGCATCCCTCGCCTTCGATCCTACCCACCTAGTCTCCTGGACACATGCTATATTAACCTTCCTCTTCTGAGGGATCCTCGCCAACTTTATAGACTTACCCGTCAGTGTTCCTATTTTCCATGACCCAATTCAAAACCTATTGGCTCCCTTGCCTCCCGTCCCACCCCTAGCCCCTGCCCCACCCCACACCCTACCCCGCACCCCACCCGAGGGCATGACTTTACTCTACCATTACAGACTATAACCATTATACACACGACAGGCTAGGGAAGACTCACTAGCACACAATAAGAAACGAACCAAACTAGAAGGAAAGAAGTTACTACAGGCACGCTAGTAGTATGATTAAACTAATGCGAACAAGAGTGACAACAATTTAGCTAACACCAAGAAGAGCAATAGGAAAGCGAGAGGTACCAACTTTCGAGGATAAAACCTGGAATTTTCTTGGTGTACTTGACGATGCTGCGGCACCTGGCACGTTCATGTCCAACTTCCCACCGCCCCTTGCAGACACTCACCCTGGCTTCTCTATTATGCTTGTGCGCATGCAACCCGCTCAAAAACTACTGATGTTATACCTGAAAGACACACAAAACACCGCGGACTAAAAAAGGAAGGGGGGCTATCACTGTTACCACTGGTGAAGCCCCAAACTGTAGCAGGGAAAGGGAAGAGAAAAAGTAGGGAGAGGGATGGGAAATAGAAGGGACAGAAGAAGGTAAAGGAGAAGGAAAAAAGGGAAAGAAACGGGGGGGGGGGGGGGACTGGCAAGTAAAAGAAGAAGGAAATAGAGGGAGAAAAGAGAGGGAGAAGGGCCTAAGGGAACACAAAAAGGGTCGCCGTAAATGGGGTTCAACGGCGTGGTCGCCGAAGATGGGGGCCGCTGTTAGGGTTGGTAGTGGGTAGGAGAGGAGAATAAAGGGGGAGAGAGAGGGGGATAAGAGGCGAGTGAGATGAGGGAGGGGGCTTACCTGTTTATGGGGGAGGTCGCCGGAGGTCGTCAGTAACCGTTGATCATAGAGAGAGAGAGAGAGAGAGAGAGAGAGAGAGAGAGAGAGAGATTACGAAGAGAGATAGAGAGAAAGAGCGAAGAGAGAGAAAGAGTATTCCTACAGAATATGTGGGCATGAAATCAATTAGAGCCTCAAACAATATTAAAGCATCAAGTTAAGAGAAAGATAATTTTTCAAGTGAATATCAATACATTTAATTTGGGACATCTTTAGCACTGATATACCATCGTATTTTTAGCACAAAGTCTGATAGCCGTCTCACCCAAAGACATCCAATCACAACACCACCATGTGCGCGGCATGGCATATGATATTGGCCTGATCGGCTAAGCCGTCTCACCACAATGTTGTGTGGGTCGACATCACATTCCGCTAGCAATCATCTCATCCCAATTGGGGGAATAATATTAACACATTAATCTCATCCCATTTAAGGGGAATAATCTCAACTCATCAATACGGAGATTTACCCCTCAATCACTCATACACCGGCACGTGTAGTTTTGGGGTCAGATTATTTTAACCTACCCTTCCTCGGTGACTAACGATACTCCCAAAACATTTATTATATAAAGAAGTTAAGACTCATTTCATAATCTTTCACACATCCTTTCATGTCATTGGCACTATTGGCCACAAGTGTAGTTTTCATTCTTGGCACGATGGCCACATTTTATATATCAAACTTACTTCTTTCATTTTCAAGCATCATCATAGGTTATCAACAATAAGAGCATTTGGAATCAAGACTTTAAATATGTATATGAGCAATAGGAGTCTTAAGCACACTGAGTTATCTTTCCAAAAGTAAGCATAATAAACTTGCATTTGAGACATGAATTGAAGTCATAACATTTTGATACATAAACCATACTTGAATATTTTCCCGGAGAGAGCATAATATTATAGGAGCAATTGAAACACATTTTGAGCATATAATTTTTGACACAATGCTAATTTGGAATAGCTGAATATATTAGGAATAATTCGAAACATGGGAATTAGGAACTTGAGCCATCACACTTGAAACTTACGAGAACATCACAGGATTCGACTCTACAAGAGAAGTTTAGGCAACATACCTCGCTTGAACTTTACATAAATTACTACAACATTCCGAAACTCAGAGCGACTTCAATATAATTAGAGACATAAAAAAATTGAACCATAATTAGGAATAGATTCATGTGTTCAGCTCATTTGAGTATTTCATCAAGCACTAGGTGTGCAATTTGATTAGAAGGTTCTTTTATGGGATTTCCTTAACCCCACGACCAATCCAACACCAAGAGTTTACTCATATTAGTTCAATGACCTCCCCACCACCTTTATTGGTATATGCATGAACAAGAACAACTCTCATTCCCAAGAATCACACTCCCCATTACCCATCTTCTGCCCAAATTCGAAATTGAAAGCTAGGGATAGAACCTTACCTCTTTAGTAGACAATTTTACAAGTTTTCCTTCTGAATTCACCCAGGCTTGAGCAAGGAATTGAAGTGGAAGGTGTTGGAGCTCCTCCTTCACTCTCTAGTTCCTCCCCTTACTGTTAAAATATCTTATTTTTGCCTTCTAAACGAGCCCCAATAGCTTTTAATCAAAATGGGGTCGGGTTATAAAAATAGAAGACGGACCCTCCGAACTCAACTTTGTGGTCACAGAGTGGACCGCATAGGGGACCGCAAATTCATCCTTCAAAATTGGACTGATCGGGTCAGATCTGCAGCCGTTCTGCAGTCCGCAAAATAGTTATGCGGTCGCATAATGCACCACGAAGTCTCCCTCCAGAATTTTCTCATGTTGAATCCGCGATGGATGTGCGACCAGCGAAATGACCCTCAAAAATTGGCTTTGTTCCTGTTGCATTCTGCAGCAGATCTGCAGTCCGCGAAGTGATTCTGTGATCGCATAATGGACCGTAGAAATGCCATGTTCAGCAGAAATTTTCCTTCCAACTCCCTTATGAATTGCACAACCAGAAAAGTTCGTACCGCGGCGATCTTATCTACAACCCTCAAACACGTTAGCCTACTTCGGCACCATGAAACCCGGGATTCTAGGTAAATTATTTTTGGGGCGTTACAATTTTGCACAATCACCCCACCTTCGCTAGAGTCCGTAAACCAAACTCCCAGACTAGCTAACCGGTGAACTTCCTTGGCCAACGGCCTTTGGTATTCCTACAAGTGAGCCAAACTACCCATGGATTTCAGGCTAAGAGCAATCACCACAATATTAGCCTTCCCCGAATAATATAAAATATCGATGTCGTAGTCCTTTAGTACTTCAAGCCATCTACTTTGCCTCAGATTCAATTGCACCTACTTGAAAATATATTGAAGGCACTTATGGTCTGTGAATATATCCACATGGACCCCACACAAATAATGACGCCAAATTTTCAATGCAAAAACCACTACCGCAAGCTCTAAGTCATGTGTTGGATAGTTCCTTTCTTAATTCTTGAGTTTTCTAGAAGCATAAGCGATCACCTTGCCATGTTGCATCAATACACACCCAAGTCTGATCATTGAAGCATCACAATATACCAAAAACCCATACCCCCCCCCCCCACCCCCCCTGGTAAGGTCAACGGCGGAGCAGTAGTCAATCTTGACTTTAACTCTTGGAAGCCCTTTTCGCAAGCGTCCGACCATTGGAACTTAACTGACTTCTGCATCAATTTAGGCAATGGAGAGTCAAGAGTGGAGAACCCCTCCACGAACTTCCTATAATACCCAGCTAAGCCCAAGAAATAGCGAATCTCTATTGGAGTCATAGGTCTAGGCCAATTTTTCACAGCTGCGATCTTCTGAGGATCAACATTCATTCCTTCACTAGAGATGACATGACCCAAGAATGTGACGGATTCAAGCCAAAATTAACACTTTAAAAACTTCGCATATAACTTGTGTTGGTACAGAGTCTACAGAACTGCCATGAGATGGTCGTCATGGTCCTCTTGACTTCTTGAATGTACGAGAATGTCTTCAATGAACACTATCATGAATGTTTCAAGAAAAGGCTTGAAGACTCGATTCATAAGATCTATGAAAGTTGTCGGGGCATTCGTTAGCCCAAAAGACATCACCAAAAATTCAAGTGCCCATACCGGGTCCTGAAAGCTATTTTTGGAATATGCTGCTCCCTGATCTTCAATTGGTGATACCCCGATCTTAGGTCAATCTTGGAAAAATACTTAGCACCCTAAAATTGGTCGAACAAGTAATCTATCCTTGGCAGTGGGTACTTATTTTTGATTGTGACTTTGTTGAGCTACCGATAGTCAATACACATTCTCAATGACTCATCCTTCTTCCTTATAAAGAGAACCGGTACGCCCTAAGGTGACACACTCGATCAAATCAAACCCTTTTCTAGCAAGTCTTTCAACTGCTCCTTTAGTTCCTTCAATTCTGCTGGAGCCATTCTATACGGTGAAATTTATATAGGTTATGTGCCTGGAAACATATCGATCCCAAAGTCAATCTCTAGATCTGGTGGGATCCCAGGATGCTCATTAGGAAAGACCTCTGGAAATTCATCCACAACTGGCACGGACTCAAGTGTCGGTGCCTCAGACCAAGTGGTAGATATACCCCTTGCTGATCATCTTTGCCTTAATTTAAGAAATAAACCTAAAATTCGACACAACATCATCCCCCTTCTACTCAGTGATAGGCTCGCCTGAAAACTCAAATCTCACAATTATCATATCAAAATCCCCTATCACCAATTCAATGAGATCAGTCGTGGTGTCTTGACCATGTAATGTGACAATACAATCCCTATAAACTCGTGTAGCCACAATAAACTCACCAATTGGATTAGATACATAAAACGGCTCACGATGTTGTTTCGATTCTATCCCGAATTCCTTGGCAACACAAGGAGTGACATAATACAAGGTGGAACCAGGAAACACATCATGAGATTGGATAGTCAGAATACTTGTGACAATATCTGGGGAAGCCTCTGAACTCTGGCAACCCTTCATAGCATAGAACCTGCTAGGCCCTCCTGAACTTTGTGCACCACCCTTAGCTGCACCAAGCCATGTGGGTGCCGGAGTACCTTGAGCCGGAGGAGGTATTGCCGAAGTAGTAGCTGCTGAACTAGCCGGCTGCACCCTACCCCTACCAACACTCTGATGGGACGAACGATAATCTCTCAAAATGTGGCCCTTAAGACCACACCCGTAGCATATGGGAAAGTTCATGTAGCAGACACCTGAGTACATATTCCCATGACTAGGGCATGGGGTCTTCGTTGCGGCTGAAATCTCCCACCAGACTGACCCTGCTGGTATGATCCCTTGTTGCCCTGACTGGGCCTGAATCGACTACACTGTTGCTGAGCTGGCCCTGATGGCGGTGCACTGACTGAGGACTGAGAAAAAGATTGTGTCATCCAGATAAACCTCCCCCGAATACTGCCCTTCCACCAGTACCCCCACTAGAGAACCACCAAATTTTCCCGCGGACCAGGCCTTCTTGCTACCCTCTCGCTCCATTATATTCTTCAATTTCTGGGCCTAGGTGGTTTGGAAAAATGCCACCATATTCCCATAGTTCATGTCAGGATTCAAAGTGGTTGTAGTGGCCTCATTGATAATCGAAGGACTAAGGCCTTGCACAAATTGGCTAACTCTAGACTCTACAGTGGGCAACATGTAAACATCACACATGGACAGATGCGTGAATCTCATATGGTAGTACCCACACACTCACACTACCTTGCTTCAAGTTCTCAAACTCGACAGCACGGGCTACTCGAGTCTCAATAGGCAAGAAATTATCTATAAAAGCATCCGCAAACTCGTTCCACTTTTCCTGAGGGCTCCCCTCCTTAATGGACTCCTCCAACAATACAAACCAAAAATATGCCACCTCCTTAAGGCGATGGAGCCCAACTCCACACATTTTGTCTTAGTGGCATGCATAACGCAGAGAGTCTGGTATATCTTGTCGATAAAGTTTTGGGGGTCCTCCTCGGGCTTAGTACCAATGAACACCGAAGGATCCAATTGAAGAATTTTGTTCACCCTGGAACCAGTTGAATGTCACGACCCAAATCGGAGGGCCGCGACTGGAACCCGATGCCTTACTCAACCGAGTACCAACGTAACGTATCTTTCTTACAGACCATCATGGGTAAATGGGCCAGAATGGTCGTCATGAGACAACCATAATAAAACATAAGGAAATAATTGACATAGGACGACGCAACATGATATACAAACTTACACAATGTGACATACGGGCCTATAAAGCCGATATGACCATTTGCACACTAAAAACATATTTAGAAAAGGACTTACCAGCATCCATATTCATGACATTTGTCTACAAGCCTCTAAGAGTATATAAACTTCATAAGGGTCGGGACAGGGCCCCGCCATACCAATCAATACATGATCAAGGCATACTGACCAAATAGGCAACTTCAGAGTAAGTTGAGTGCACCAACACCTTCCGCTGAATTGATAGCCTACTAGGAGGACCGTCAACCTATGTATCGGGACCTGCACGCATGAAACACAGTGTCCCGGGGCAAAAGGGACATCAGTAGGAATGAAGTACCGAGTATGTAAGGCTAGAAAGCATAAATAAAAACAGTAATGTAAAGAGAGATAGAAAAGATACAGCCTGTAACATCTGAGTACCTCTGAGGGCTACTGACATGAAATACATGATACATATATATATACATAAGCTTTTAAAAACATTCGCCTTTGAGAGAATCATCATTATCATATCGTATCCGGCCGTAATAGGCTCGGTAAAAACGTACCCGGCCATCATCAGGCTTGGTAGAATTGTACCCGGCCACATGGAGCTCAGTAAAACTCAACTGATCAGTGGTTGTACAATAGGTGTCGTACCCGGCCGACTATAGCGCAGCTCAGTAGAGTAAAATATATACATATATAATGCATGCTGGGCTCATGGTATCATATTCTACACCTTTCAGAGTGACGTAGGGTCGTTGCACCTTAAATTAACTTTATGGGAATCCATACCATCAATATGAACCTCAATAGGATTCAAGGATCATAAATACATTCTTAGAATAACTTTATAAGGAAAGAACAACATGGACAACCTTAGTTGCTAGGAGTAGATCTGTTATGAAATAGCGTATCGTTTACATTCATTTCACTATAGCTCATTCCAAAAGAAAGAAAGAAGTGACTTAGCATACCTGTATGATCTGTTCCTTATTCCTCAACCAAGCCCAACACAACTTCCTGCGTCTATAATAAGTGAAATGATATTGTCGTCAACATATAACGTCATACCATCATATTTGGCTAGTCGTATAGCTTGCAGAAAATTGGGCAGCAACTCCCCTGTTTCTACCACATCCCAAAGACCACTAAGGGTCATCAACATCCCAACAACAACAACAACAACAATAACCAATAATAGCAACAACAACAATATAATCCAATATGATCTTCTCTGATTATCTTAATAATCATATTGAGCGGCAAGCTCGGTTTTACTAATAACAAAACATAAATTGAATCCAACTCTTATTCCATAAATTGGTTCACAACCTTTAGATTATCATACTTATATGTACTATATGATTCCTAGTTTAAAATTTCCACAAAATGACTTCCAAAACAGCCCCATAAGCCTAGCACCGTAACTTTTATCGTCAATCACTTGTGTTTCATGTTTTCTTATTCAATAAACTTAGTTAATATCACACCTCGACCTCGGGGAGAGCGACTGGCGCTCAACCGAGATACCCCGGTCAAGCAAGCCTTCACAATACCTTCTACCCAACTCACCCATGAAGAAAGAAAAGAATATATTTCATTAATTAGACAGTAAGAGGTCATGTGAATAACATCAGTTCATTTCCATTAGTTACGTGATTAACAAGTCTCCAAAATAGTACATTGTACAATCATAGTTAAAGTGGAACAGATGATACGATTACAACTTTTTTAGTTTAACCTTCCCAAAAATAGATACAACGCACACTATGTCTACGGGGCCTCTAACAGGAACAAAAGAGTGCTATGACAGTGCCGGCAACAAGGCCCCGGCTATACCTCCAAACGCTATGTACAAAGGATAAGAGATGCAGGACCCCGGAATAAAGTGGGGCTCACCAAGTCAGCTGAGAAGAGGGTGTGCTGCTATCACTGGTCAATACCACCTGCTATGGAACCACCTGCATCCATTAAAGATGCAGCGCCCCCGGGAAAAGGGACGTTAGTACATATGGAATAGTACTAGTATGGAAACTAAATACCCTCTCAATAGAACGAGTAACAGTAAACGGAGAATAAAACATGAAATCAATAATAGACTCAAACAGTATCAAGGTGTCAGGTTAGAGGAAAGGTAAATTTCAAGTATGTTTCAGTAATTTATGTTGGGATATCTTTAGCACCGATACACCACCATATTTTAGCACGGAGTCTGATCTCAGCCCGACCGACTAAGCTGTCTCACCCCGAGACTACACTCACAATACCACCATGTGCGCGGCATGGCATCCGATCTCAACCCGATCGGCTAAGCCGTATCACCACAGTGCAGTGTGGGTCGACATTACATCACATCTCGCTAGCAATAATCTCATCCCATTTAAGGGGAAATATCTCAACACACCAATTTCATCCCATATAAGTGGAAACAGTCTCATCACATTAACACGGGGATTTACCCCTCAATCACTCCTACACTAGCACGTGTAGTTTCGGGGTTAGGTTGTTCCGACCTACCCTTTCTCGGTGGCTAAACGATACTCCCAAGGCATTTATTATTAAAATAATTTACCACTCATTTCGTAATCTTTTTCATATCATTCATTTCATTGGAACCAATTGCCATGATGCAATATCATACTTGGCACGATGGCCACACATCATATTTCATGTTCTCTTCTTTCACTTTCAAATATCATCATGGATAATTAAGACTTTAAACACATATTTTAGCAATATAGGGTCTTAGACACATGTGATTTCTCACACAATTGAAATGATAGCTTTCATTAGAATCACGCTTTTAAATTATAACATAATAACACACAGTCTATACTTAAACCACATTCTCAAACATTAACTAAACATAACAAGAATCTTTGGAATACATATTAAAAGTCAAACTTTGACACAAAGCTTATTTGGAATAATCAATTTATAATGAGCATCATGGGACTTACAAGGACATTGTGGGATTCAATTCTAAGAGAAGGGTTTAGCCAACATACCTTGCTTTGAGCTTTCCTTAATTCACTATACAGTTCCAGAATCCTAGCAACTTTGATCTATTTAGAGATATAGCAAAATTAAACACAAATTAGGAAGGAGTTCATAGTTCCAACTCACTTGAGCATTTTATCAAACATTAGGTGTGCATTAAGGTTTCAAGGTTCTCCTACTACCCAAAGTTTACCCAAATGAGCTCAACAATCTTCCCACAACTCATGAAAGTACATACATGCATAAACAACAACCCTCATCCTCAAAACCTCCCTCCCCATTACCTATTCCCAAACAAAATTTCGTAATTGAGGGTTAGGGCTAGAATCTTACCTCTTGGTAGAAGGCCTTGTGAGCTTTCTTGTTGAATTTCAAAGCTTGGACAAGATTTTGGAGGAACAATTAGCTTAGGGACTTCACCTCACTCTAGGTCACTCATTCTCTCTAAAAATACCAGATATCTCCTTTAGAAATTGTCCATTACGTCTAATTATCGAGATAGGGTCGGGTTAAAAAGTTAGAAAAATGAAGCCCCGATGTAGATCTGTGGTCGCATGACCACATAACGCTTTTGCGGTCTGCAGAATTGACCGCATAAAGGTCCTCCCAAACTGAGCACCCATGTCTCACTCTGCAATCGGTCTGCAGTGCGCAAACCTATTCTGCGATCACATAATGCGCCGCAAAACTTTCCTCCGGAATTATTTTATGCTGGGTCTACGATGGGTTATGCGTCCCGCAAAATGATTATGCAGCCGCATAATGGACCGCATAACGGTCTAAACATTTGCCCAGATTTTTGCCTCAGTCTGCGGCAGATCTGCGGCCCGCAAAGCAGTTCTACGACCGCAAAATGGGCCACATAAATGCCCTGCATTTCCAAAATTTTTCTTCAACTCCTCAACGCATTGTTCAACCCAAAAGGTCCGAAACGCGATGAGCAAGCTCACCGCGAAGAATCTCTACAATCATCAATGCATAAGTCTACTTTGGCACCATGAAATACCGAGTTTTAGGTAAATATTTATGGGGCCATACATCCTCCCCCGCTTAAGATCATTCGTCCTTGAATGAAGGCCAAAATCCGTCATTAGTACCCTATGTAATTCAGCTGCTATAACACACCAACAGTTCCAACTTTTGACTAACTCTCTAAATTTCCAAAGTTTTTGCTATAGTTTCCCCTGTAACTGGGCCTATCCACTTGTCAGAGAATTCCAGAAACCAACCCTAACAACATATAAATGAACCAATGACGTAACATAACATAAAAACAATGGCTATCGTGGCCTTACGAGCAGTATATCACCAAAATAGAACACCCTTAACATCAACTGTACAAATGATACATAATTCATAGAAGGTAAACTCTTAGCATTTTCATATAATACAACTTTATAAATAAATGACTATTCAAACAAATGAGGGTACTTCTTAGTCATTTCTTCCTCGGTCTCCCAGGTGGCCTCTTCAACCTGCTGGTTCCGCCATAGCACTTTCACGGAGGCAATTTCTTTATTTCTCAGCTTACGGGTTTGCCTATCAAGAATGGCAAATGGAATTTCTTCATAAGTCAATTATTCATTAACCTCAATAGTCTCAACCGGAACGAAAAGCGACGGATGTCCAACCACCTTCTTCAACATGGATACGTGGAACACCGGGTGCACTAAAGACATCTCTGGAGGTAGTTCTAGCCTGTAAGCCACCTGACCAATCCTCTGAATGATTCTGTATGGTCCTACATACCTCGGACTCAATTTCCCTTTCTTACCAAACCGCATTATACCCTTCATAGGGGAAACCTTCAAGAACACCTAATCATCTTCTTTGAACTCCAAATCCCTACGACGAACATCCGAATAGGATTTTTGATGACTCTGAGCAGTTTCCAACTGTTCTATAAAGATCTTAACCTTTTCCATAGCCTGATGCACGAGATCTGGCCCTATCAACTCCGCTTCCCCTATCTCGAACCACCCAATGGGAGATCTACATCTCCTACCATATAAAGCCTTAAACGGTGCCATCTGAATGCTAGCATGATAACTGTTGTTGTAGGAAAACTCTATTAGAGATAAATGATCATCCCAGCTACCTTTGAAGTCAAGAACAAAAGCGCGCAACATATCCTCGAGCGTTTGAATAGTCCGCTCTACCTGCCCATCAGTCTGCAGGTAAAAGGCTGTACTAAGATTCACCTGAGTACCCAAACCTTGCTGAAACTTCTTCCAAAAATTAGCCATAAATTGTGCCCCCCGATCTAAGATAATTGAAACTGGAGTGCCATGCAACCTGACTATTTCCTTGATGTACAACTGAGCATATTGTTCCGCTGTGTCAGTAGCCTTAATAGGTAAGAAGTGAGCTAATTTCGTGAGTCGATCCACAATCACCCAAATCGAGTCATACTTATGAGGCGTGCAAGGTAGTCCCACCACAAAGTCCATATTGATCATTTCCCACTTCCACATTGCAATTATATGTTCTGTGCCAACCCG
Organism: Nicotiana tabacum; assembly: GCF_000715075.1. Classification (NCBI taxonomy): domain Eukaryota; kingdom Viridiplantae; phylum Streptophyta; class Magnoliopsida; order Solanales; family Solanaceae; genus Nicotiana; species Nicotiana tabacum. The sequence continues at coordinate 57,391,411 of NC_134103.1, read as the reverse complement.
CCGGGCCGTTGGTGTATGGCCTTTACTTGTTGACAATTTAAGAATCTTGCCACAAAGGCCGCTACACTCCTCTTCATATCATTCCACCAGTAGACTTCCTTAAGATCATGATACATCTTTGTAGAGCCCGGGTGTATGGAGTACCAAGAAGTGTGAGCCTCGGTCATAATTCTTTCCTGGAGACCATCCACATTTGGAACACATAGTCGCCCTTGGTACCTTAGTGTACCATCATCCATGCCAAGAGAAAAGGCCATGGTGTTATGTTTATGAATCCCCTCCTTCAATTGTACCAATAATGGGTCGTTGTACTGCTTCTCCTTGACTTCCACCACAAGTGACGATTCATCCCTATTTTGCACAATCACCCCTCCTTCACTAGAGTCCACAAACAAAATCCCAAACTAACCAACTGATGAACTTCCTTGGCTAACGACCTTTGATATGCCTCCAAGTGAGCCAAACTACCCATAGATTTCTAGCTAAGAGCATCCGCCACAACATTTGCCTTCCCCGGATGATATAGGATATCGATGTCATAATCCTTGAGTAACTCAAGCCATCTTCTCTGACTCATATTCAATTCCTTCTGTTTGAAAATATATTGAAGACTCTTATGGTCCATGAATATATCTACATGGACCCCATACAGATAATGACACCAAATCTTCAATGTAAATACCACCGCCGTAAGCTCTAAGTCATGTGTTGGATAGTTCTTTTCATGATTCTTGAGTTGCCTAAAAGCATAAGCTATAACCTTGCCATGTTGCATTAATAGACACCCAAGTCCGATTCTTGAAGCATCACAATATACCACAAACCAACATGTACCCTCTAGTAGGATCAACACTGGTGTCGTAGTTAATCTTGATTTCAACTCTTGGAAGCTCCTTTTACAAGAATCTGGCCATTGGAACTTAACCACCTTCTGCGTCAATTTATTCAACGGAGAGGAAAGGGTAGAGAACCCCTCAACAAACTTCCTGTAATATCCAGCTAAGCCCAAGAAACTGTGAATCTCTATTAGGGTAATAGGTCTAGGTCAATTCTTCACAGCTGCAATCTTCTGAGGATCAAACTAAATTCCTTCTCTAGAGACAACATGACCCAAGAACATGACAGATTCAAGCATAAATTCACATTTCAAAAACTTTGCATATAACTGGTGCTGATATAGGGTCTGTAAAACTACCCTGAGATGATCGGCATGGTCCTCTCTAATTCATGAATATACAAGGATATCGTCAATAAACACTATCACGAAGGAGTCGAGAAAAGGTTTGAATACTCGATTCATAAGATCCATGAAAGTTGTAGGGGCATTTGTTAGCCCAAAAGACATTACCAGGAATTCAAAGTGCCCATATCGGGTCCTGAAAGCTGTTTTCGGAATATCCTCCTCCCTGATCTTCAACTGGTGATACCCGAATCTTAAATCGATCTTGGAGAAGTACTTAGCACCCTGCAATTGATCAAACAAGTCATCTATCCTCTACAGTGGGTACTCATTTTTTATTGTAACCTTGTTGAGATATCGATAGTCAATATTCTTAGCGACCCATCCTTTTTTCTTACAAATAGAACTGGTGCGCCCCAAGGAGACACACTCGGTCGGATGAAACCCTACTCTAACAAATCTTTCAATTGTTCCTTTAGCTCTTTCAATTTTTCCGGTTCCATTCTGTAGGGCGGAATAGATATAGGATGCGTGCCTAGCATCACATCAATCCCAAAATCAATTTCCCTGTCTGGCGGGATTCTAGGGAACTCATCCGTAAAGACCTCTATAAATTTATTCACAACAGGCACGAACTCCAGTGTAGGTGCCTCAGCATTGATGTCCATGACCCAGACCAAATAGTAGATACACCCCTTGTTAATCATCTTTGTGGCCTAAGGGTAAGAAATAAACCTACCCTTCGGCACCACAACATCCCCCTTCCATTCAATCACTGGATCATTTGGAAATTCAAACCTAATGGTTCTGGTTCGACAATAAAACTTAGCGAAACATGAATAAAGCCAATCCATCCCCATTATTACATCAAAATCAACCATCCCTAATTCAATAAAATTGTCCATGGTGTCCCGACCACGCACCGTGACAACACAATCTCTATAAACTCGCGCGGCCACAATAGACTCACCAACTGGAGTAGATATTGAGAACGGCTCATGGAGTTGTTCCGATTTTATCCCAAATCCCATAGAAACATAAGGAGTGACATAGGACAAAGTGGAACCAGGATCAATAAGAGCATACACATCATGAGATTGGACAGTCAATATACCTGTGATAACATCTGAAGAAGCCTCTGAACTCTGGCGACCCCTCATATCATAGAAACGGTTGGGTCCTCCCAGACTCTATGTACCACCTCTAGCTTCCCCACGCCCTGCGGGTGCTAGGGTGCCTCGAGTTGGAGGAGGTGTTGTGGATGTAGTAGCTGCAGAACTGGCTGGCTGGGTTGTACCCCTGCCCATGCTCTGGTGAGACGAACGGCAATCCCTCTGAATGTGACCCCTCATAGCACACCCATAGCATATAGGCTGGTCCATGAAGCAGGACCCAAAGTGCATCTTCCCGCACCTAGGGCATGGGGGCCTTTACTGCTGCTGATATCTCCCACCAGACCGACCCTGCTGGTAGGATCCCATGTTGCCCTGGCTGGGCCTAAACCGGCTCCCCTACTGCTGACTGGGCCCCGATGGCGGTGCACTGACTTAAGACTGAGCAAAAGACTGGGATAGCCCTGATGACCCTACCCTTAATGCTAACCTACCACCACCACCACCACCAAAGTTGCCCGCGGACCGGGCCTTGCTGCTGCTCTCACGCTCTATTCTATTCTTCAGTTTACGGGTCTCTGTGGCTTGAGCAAATGCCACCATCTTACCATAGTTCATATCATTCAAGGCAGCTGTAGCAGTCTCATTAATAACAAAGGGGCTAAGCCCCTGCACAAACCACCGCACTTTAGCCTCCATAGTGGGAAACATGTAGATGGAATATTTGGACAGGCACGCGAATCTCATATGATACTCCCACACACTCATGCTACCTTGTTTCAATCTCTCAAACTCGGTGGCACGGGCTGCCTTTTTCTCGACAGGCAGGAAAGGATCAATGAAAGCATCGGCAAACTCACTCCACCTTGTCGGAGGGCTTCCCTCCTCATGGGAGTCCTCCCACATTTCAAACCAAGAATAGGCCACCTTTTTAGGTGGTAGGAGGTCAACTATGCTCCCTCCGTCTCAGTAGCACGCATAACTCGGAGAGTCTTGTGAATCTCATCAATGAAGTCATAGGGGCCCTCCTCAGGATCAGTACCTGTGAACACTGGAGGATCCAACTTGAGAAACATGTTCGCCGTGGAACTAGCGGAATCCCCTAGTTAACTAGAAGAACTGGGTGCAACATTTGATCTCTGGGCTTGGAAGCCACTATCTGAGCCAACATCTGTATGGCTCCCATACGATCCCCATCAGATACACCGGGATCGGAAGCTGGGGCTGGAGGTGGAACTGTAATATCAGTTGGAGGGATCATTGCACCCTCAGTAGGCGCAGGAACTGGTGCGGTCTGATCAGGTGTAGTGGAATCATGCAGTGTAGTAGTCGGGGGAATATTCTCACCTCTCGGGTGCTCACCCGCATCATCAAGTGTCGAATCAATTGCCATTCATGGGGTGACATTGGCTCCTTGGCCAGATATTGCCTTCTTTCTATATGCCATGTACTGAAAGTTAGAGCAAAGCACGAGTTAAAGGAGGAACAATCTTACAATCAGCTTTGTCGCACGATCTAGAACATCAAAGAAGGGTACTATTCCTAAATGTCCAAGTAGCCTTCTAATTATAGATGTGGTCGACAACACACCAATAAGATAGACTCTTCTAGACACGGCTCTGAGACATCCTAGGACACTTTAAAAACTTCGAATCTGATACCAAGTTTGTCATGCCCCGACCTCAGGGAGCGCGGCCGGTGCTCAACCGAGATACCCCGGTCAAGCATGCCTTCACAATACCTTCTACTCAACTCAACCATGAATAAATAGAAGAATACATTTCATTAATTAGATAGTAAGAGGTCATGTGAATAACATCAGTTCATTTCCATTAGTTACGTGATTAATAAGTCTCCAAAATAGTACATTGTACAATCATAGTTAAAGTGGAACAAATGATACGATTACAGCATTTTTAGTTTAACCTTCCCAAAAATAGATACAACCCACACTATGTCTACGGAGCCTCTAACAGGAACAAAAGAGAGTTATGACAGTGCCGGCAACAAGGCCCCGGCTATACCTCAAAATGCTATGTACAAAGGATAAGAGATACATGACCCCGAAATGAAGTCGGGCTCACCAAGTCAGATGAGGAGAGGGTGTCCTGCTATCACTGGTCAATACCATCTGCTTAGGGATAATCACTTTCAAATATCATCATGGATAATCAACAACAAGGCCTTTCTAATTAAGATTTTAAACACATATTTGAGCAATTTAGGGTCTTAGACACATGTGATTTCTTACATAATTGACATGATAGCTTTCATTAGAATCACGCTTTTAAATCATAACATAATAACACACAGCCTATACTTAAACCACATTCTCAAACATTAACTCAACATAAAAAGAATCTTTGGAATACATATTGAACGCATAATTATTTTGACACAAAGCTTATTTGGAATAATCAGTTTATAATGAGCATCACGGGACTTACAAGGACATTGTGGGGTTCAATTCTAAGAGAAGGGTTTAGCCAACATACCTCACTTTGAGCTTTCCTTAATTCACTATACAGTTCCGCAATCCTAGCAACTTTGATCTATTTAGAGATATAGCAAAATTAAACACAAATTGGGAAGGAGTTCGTAGTTCCATCTCACTTGAGCATTTTATCAAATACTAGGTGTGCATTAAGGTTTCAAGGTCCTCCTATGGTGGATTCTTTTATCCCACTACCCAAAGTTTACCCAAATAAGCTCAACAATCTTCCCACAATCAGGGCTAGAATCTTACCTCTTAGTTGAAGGCCTTGTGAGCTTTCTTGTTGAATTTCAAAGCTTGGATAAGCTTTTAGAGGAACAATTATCTTAGGGACTTCACCTCTCACTCTAGGGCACTCTTTCTCTCTAAAAATACCAGATATCCCCTTTAGAAATGGTCCCTTATGTCTAATTATAGAGATAGGGTCGGGTTAAAAAATTAGAAAAATGAAGCACCGATGCAAATATGCGGTCGCATAACCGCATAACGCTTTTGCGGTCTGCAGAATTGACCGCATAATGGCCCTCCGGAACTGAGCACCCATGCCTCATTATGCGATCGGTCTACGGTCCGCAGACCCATTCTGCGGTTGCATAATGCGGCGCAGAACTGTCTTCCTAAAGTTTTTTGTGTTGGGTCTGCGATGGGTTATGCGGACCGCAAAATGATTATGTGGCAGATCTGCGGTCCAGATTTCTACCTCAGTCTTTGGCAGATCTGCGGTCCGCAAACCAGTTCTGCGAAAGCAGAATGGGCCGCAGAAACACCCTGTATTTCCAAAATTTTGTTCAACTCGTCAATGCATTGTTCAACCCAAAAAGTCTGAACCACGGCGAGCAAGCTCACCGCGAAGAATCTGTACAATCATCAACGCATAAGTCTACTTCGGCACCACAAAACCCCGGGTTTTAGGTAAATATTTACGGGGTCTTACAGTTAACACCTAGAAAAGCTTAACAATAGTAGCCACAAAGTTATCAAATTATTTCCCATAATTTCCAGCCACCACATACCATATATGTGGCCAAACAATAGTCCAACCAAAAAGATAACCATGTACAATGTTCTTCCAAGTGCTATCTTATGATTCTTTACTCAAACAATATAACCAACACAAGATTAACCTTAGGAAAAATTAAGAAGATTTTATACATACCCTGGACAGCAGCTACAACTCGAAACCCTATCTCAACATAGCTCGCAATAGCCCTCAATCACACCACAACATCATAGTCTTGTAGTCCTTAACACTTTTGATGATGATTTGAATTGATTTCCATTGAGTTTGCTTCTTGGGATCTTTGGATATGTTGGAGAGGGTTTTGGATGAATTATGGGTGATAAATGACCCGAAATGTGGCTGAAACATCTTTTGAAATAAGTAAGGTTGGTGGCCATCTTAAGTGGGTCCCAATAAGAGGTATTGCGAAATCTGGCAAAAATGCGAATATCTCTCTACTCTAATGTCATATTGACAAACGGTTTGATGCGTTGGAAACTAGACTCATAGATAATCAATTTTGTGGGTTTATAACCCCACAAATGCATAATACATTGTTGGAAAATCTCAGTGATATTTGACTTAAATTTTAGTAATATTATGAACGTAACTTTTGACAACTTTGGTCGACTTTTGTTTCATAACTCGCTTGGCTTCAAAACTTAAGACACGACTATCATACGACTAAAATACATCATAACATTACCTTCTTATCATCTTAAGCACCCTAGTCTCACCCCACAAGTACGGTTTATAATATTTCCAACTTGCCGACTTTCGACGAAACTTATTTTCTTCAATTCGATTAGCTTCTTAACCTTCCAACCCTCACGATACTTACTTAAAACTTGTTTTAGCCCATCATTATCTTTGTAAAGGTCCTTCAACTCTCCGGATCATATTAATTCACTTAATATAAATCCTAACATGAAAGTATAGGGTGTAATATCCTTCCCCCCTTTGGAACATTTGTCCTCAAATGTAAAGGAGTTCTAGACGAGAAACTGGCTCTTACAGATTTTACTAAAATTTCGATAGAGTCTCCTCTGCAAAGAGGACTATCCCATACCATGTGTCCAAATAATATACTCATGAAAACATTGTAACGCTTCAATTTTAAATATCATTTAATCATAAAAGGAGTGTTGATCGAAATCACATAACATGGGATAAGAAAATACATGATCAAGTTATAGTCGTCAAAAATCTTCTATCTGAAACAATTGAGGGTACTTAGACATTGTCCCTTCTATGGCTTCCCACTTCTTACCTTTGACTTTCCTATTCCTCCACAATATATTTACGAAAGTTACTTTCTTGGTTTTCAACTAGTGGACAAGCTGATCTAAAATAGCAACTAGAACCTCTTCGTAAGAAAGGTTCTCTATAATCTAATCCGCATGTGCTTCTGCAGCATAGATTCCTGATTTATTTATAGCTTAAAGAATCTTATCATAAGATCGATCCTTTATTACTTGTATATCATTTAATGCATTTCTTCAATATCCGAACATGATAACTAGGTGAACGGATCCTAATTCTGAGGGAAAATTTACTTTAGTCCTTTCTTTGGGTAGTTTGGAGTGGCTTTATATATGTCTTGATTAGCTTTTCCCATTATGTTATTATTCTCTTCATGAGCAAAATTTTCAAGAAGGCCTCATTATGAACTCGATATTTCCTTAAGTCTCGTCGTCACATGTTGGGGTTTGATCTGTGACGCTTCTAAGCACAAACACTCTTGAATAAGGCCGACTTTTTAATAACTTGATACGTTAGATCAGGTCGAATAATTCTGTTTTTTAAACTGACTTATGGGGAATCTATATTTCCTTCATGCTTTATAAGGAGTTACTCCATGAAGTTTAAAATATTTTCTTGTGATCCTCCCACATGTATAGATACTACTATAGTTATTGTTGTGCACTACTCAATAGTCGGTAATTGATTATCCCATCCTTCCATAAAATTTGGCATCATAGCTTGTAACATATCTTTGAACATTTGAATTGTACGCTTCACTTGCTAGAATTATCTTATGTACCCATATTTCTTGAGAGGGCTTTCAGAAGCTATATGTAACTCAGCTCCTCTATTAACTGTTATCGAGGCGAAAACATTTTGTACCCGATATACGTTCTGCACCCTTCCGTTTTACATAACCTTTAATAATTTATCCAGTAAAAGTAAACTAATTTTTATCAAACTAACCACAGTCGTCCATGTGGAATCGAACTTGCTATATTTGTAACGAATCTTATGCCAATCTTTTCTCCTTTCCATATTGGGTTACTTTATTCGTGTCAATCCATTGGGTTCCTAATGTTGTATCTTGTTCGATCAGCAACTGGAATATTAAGCTACGAACCCTACAATGATTTCCTTCATGTCGTCGTACCAATGTAATCCTTTGACATCATGGTATACTTTTGACGTTTCGAGATGAATAAAATAGCGTGAATAATGAACCTCAGTCCTAATCTGCGGTCGGCCATGATAATTCAAGATCCCCCCTTCCATAGACTCAAAAGCTGTATTTTCCTCTTACCTAATACCCGTTTTAACTTTCCCTTAAACGGGAATCTTCCCTATCTATAAGAGATGACTCTGCCATATTCTAGGTCATTATACCTTTATTACTGAGTCTGCCAAGCATAATCCGAACCTATTAATTGGTGAAGACCTCTAGTCAACCTTTTTTTATGGGGCTTGCTTATTTATCAAAGCACTTGTGACTTACGACTAAACGCCTTCCTTACAGTCTTAGTTCCGCTCTTTTTATTCTAGTTCTAAGCCGTCTCATATAAAATATGTATACTTTTATGGTTCTCTATTTTTCCTTATTTTTCTCACTGCCCCTAGTTGTCAACAACTTCTTACTTTGGGTTATATTATGATATTCCTTATTTGCAACTCTAATCCAATCCCCACATATTCTGAATCCCTTATACATGTAGTTCTGGACCTCATCTATTGATTTTAATCTTCATGTTAGCATTCCATGTATAAAGTGTTTGACTATGCTTGTCGTCTATTTATAAACCAATATTGTCTCTTTTCCATATCCTTTGTACCTGTGCGTTACTATAAAATTGCTTATACGCCTTTCTGTCCAAATCTTTCAATGTTTTTGTTGTTAAACAAAAATGCTCTTGAATTAGTAATTTACCACCTCGTCTTCCCCCCTTAGGAAAATAGTTCAATGTTTCACGCTTCAAGTACCACTCATCTTTATGCCTTTCGTAGGTCCGTATTCCTGGTAACTTACGATCTACCTATGGGTAACCTTTCATCCTTTGAGATAATTTATAGGGGTCCATATATATAGCGAGTCATACGTTCTTGCTGACATGCCTTCTTTCGATGGGTTTAACTTTAATTCACGTGGCTTGTCAAGGAGATCTCTATAAATTCCTTTCAGGGTTCTTCTCCCACTAATCATCTTCATCCTCATTGTTACAACCCACATTCGCGTACCTTAGATCACGTCATTAGTTAGTCGACATAAATCGAAGAAGAGATTATCTTTGAGATGATAAGAAGTTAATCCTATTGGTCTTAAACGATACAAGGGTGTATAAGAGTGGTTAACAAGTATTTGAAGTTAAACGAATCAAGGATATTGTAACCCGTATTTTCGGGTAACACTAGAGGTGATTAATTGTCCCAAGAGGTCATGTTTTAATGTATTTGAATCATATAATATCCGTATCATAAGTCTTGAAGTCAAGCGAGTTATGAAATAAAAGTCGATAAAAGTTGTCGCAACTTACGTTTATAATTTTACTTAAACTTTAGGTCAAATGTTACTGCATTTTTCTCCCAATGTGCTTAGAATTATGGGGTGATCTACTTATCAAATTGAATATCTATGAGTCTAGTTTCCAACGCATTAAACCGTTCATCGATACGATCTCAGAATAGAGAGATATTCGCGTTTTCGCGAGAGTGCGCCAAGCTGCTCTCTATGGGGCCCACAAAGGCGGTTTAAGACATATGGACATATATAAGATACCTCAACCCCGTTTTAAGTCATTATTTTTCAGTATATTCAGATCTTATAACCCTAAAAACAGTCTCTCAAGGTTCTCTCATGATCCAAGACCCAAACAAAGGGCAAACAAAAATCAAATGTCGGGAAATTCCGTGGCGCTAGTAAGTGTCTTGTTCTTCTTGTTGTTGCTGATTTTTGTGTTGTTCCAGCTCGTGTGGGAGGTCGTTTTAAGTGTTTTATGTTTTGTAAATACACTTTCAAGTTTTTAATATCAACCCTAGGTGATTTTAAGTCCTCTAAAGTAATTCTAGTGCCGAAAAACCCGAATTAATTGCTAGTTTCGCTTCCTTGTTCTTGTGGCAGAATTGAAGGGATATTTCGTGGAAAATTAAGGTCAAATTGGAGTTGTTCTTTCTGTTTAAAGGTAAGGAACCTCTTACTCTATATATATTTAAGATTATCCAAGTTGTGGCTAAGTCGTTGATGCTAGAACTTGTGAAATATATATTGAAAGGCTTGGTAGTAATGTTGTTAGTTGGTGGACTGTTTTGGAGGCTCAATATGATTATTAATGATGTTGTTTGGGCTGTTTGGTAATTGTATTGACTTGTGGGAAGTCATATAAATAGGGGAGGTGCTGTCCGTTTCATCGTAAAATAGGTTGCGGTCGATACATAATAGTTACGACACTTAAACGATAATGATAGTGTCATTTCTCTTATTGTAGACTAAGGAGTCGTGACATTTGCATAGCTTGAGGTTGGGCAGTATATACAAGGTATGTGAGGCTATCCCCTTCATTCTTTTGCACGACTCCGATTGTACATAATATAATGAACGAGCTCCCAAAGATACTCTACTCTTAGAAGCTAGCAGTACTTACATTGCTGCCCTTCTTATGAAACGATTGATATTGATGTTACTTCTCTTATTCTTATATTATCAATTTTGTTGGTAGTTCCTGATTCTTATAAGATTCTTGATGAAGAGTTAATCCTAATAACGTGTACGAAGGATACCGACCTTACGTCACTCCGAAAGGTTCAAAATGTGATTCCAATGAGTCCAGCATGCATCATATATATGTTCAAAATGTCACTCCAATGAGTCCAGCATGCATCATATATATATGTATCTATTTTACTCTACCGAGCCGCGCTATAGTCGGCCGGGTATGGCACCTATTGTGCAACCACTGATCAGTTGGGTTTTACCGAGCTCCACGTGGCCGGGTACGATTCTACCGAGCCCTATGATGGCCGGGTATGTTTTACCGAGCCTATTACGGCCGGGTACGATATGATGATGGTGATGCCCACAAAGACGTATGTTTTAAAAGTTTATGTATATATATGTATGTATCATGTATTTCATGTCAGTAGCCCTCAGAGGTACCCAGATGTCACAGGTTGTATATTCTCTATCCCTGTTTACATTACTGTTCTCACTTATGCTTTCCTGCCTTACATACTCAGTACTTTATTCGTACTGACGTCCTTTTTATTTGTGGACGCTGCATGTCGTGCTGCAGGTCCTGATAGACGGGTAGACGCAGCTCCCCCATCACAGTAGGCTATCCGGTTCAGCGGTTATTGGCGAGATCCCTTCTCCGGACTTGCCGTGGTCTTGGTATGCATTTTTGTTACAGACATTATGAGTATGTCGGGGCCCTGTTCCGGCAATGTTGTAGCACTTATGTTCTTTTAGAGGCTCATAGACAGGTGTCAACTCATGTATGGTTTGGAATGCCTTGTCGGCTGATTTTTGTTGTATAGTCTTTCATGGCAGCATGGTAGCTCGTACCTTATATATAGTTTCTTGACAGTCTTGTCGTCCCATGTTATGTATGTTCATGACATTATCTTTCATTGTTGGATGTTCATGATCCATGTCTACTATTTATATTGATCTTGTCGGCCCTTAAAGATAATAAGGAAGGTTAGATAAAATGTACATTGGTGCTCGGCAAGTATGGCCCGGGTACTAGTCATGACCTTCCAGTTAGGTCGTGACAAACTTGGTATCAGAGCAAGTCTGTCCTAGGGGTTGTCTATGAGCCGTGTCTAGTAGAGTTTTGATTATGGATGTGTAGCGTGCCACATTTAGAATCAGGAGGCTACGTGACATCTAGGGTTGTTACCTTCTTCCTGAATCTAGATCGTGCGTAGAGTTGAGTAGTAAGTGTTCATATCTAATATTCACCTTGTTTTCTTTCAACGATGCCTTCGACTAGGAAGCAAGAGATTAGTAAACGGCTTGATACAGCTGTGGGAGAGGGTAACATTCAGGTGCCTCCAGCCAGAGCAGGCCAAAGTGAGGCTCAGAGTGAGATGCCGTCTCATACCTCTCCGTCTCCTCCAGAGGATATTAGGAGGCACCCAGTACATCCAGTTCCCCCGTCTGGCACTACAGACCATGATATGCGCAGTGCGGTGCAGTTGTTGACTAGCTTGGTAGCTGCTCAGGCTCAGAGGAAGAATACTGGTGCTGCTGATAGACCGGTTAGTGCGAGAGTTTGTAATTTTATTAATCTAGACCCTCCAGTGTTTACCGGATCAGACCCCAAGGAGGACCCACAAACATTTATTGATCAGGTTCATTGTACATTGCGGGTTAGGCATGCTAGTGATACGGAGGCAGTAGAGTTGGCTTCTTATCGGTTACGGGATTTAGCAATTTTTGGGTATGATAGTTGGGAGAGATCTAGGGGTCCGAACGCTCCTCCAGCTGTGTGGAAGGAATTTTCTGAGGCGTTTCTTCATCACTACTTGCCAGTTGAGATACGACGAGCTAGAGCTGATAAGTTCTTGAACCTTCGACAGGGTAATATGAGTGTACGAGAGTATAGTATACAGTTTGATTCTTTAGCAAGGTATGCTCCCCATATGGTGTCCGGGATGAGTGATAGGGTACATCTGTTCGTGAACGGGTTGGGACCACATCTGATAAATGAGTGCACAACAGCCTCCTTGGTAGAGGGCATGGATATTTCCCGTATTCAGGCTTATGCCCAGACCCTAGAGGATCGTAAGCGCCAGCAAAGGGCAGATAGGGAGCAGGATAGGGGCCAGCATAAGAGGGCGAGATTTGCAGGGTATTCTGATGAGTTCAGAGGCAGTATCAGGCCCCAATCTTCGAGGAGTTCGGCGCCACCTGTAGCTAGTGCTCCTCCACAGTTTCAGAGGCCTCGGTATGATCGATTTATCTATTCTGGTTCAGGTCAGAGTTCGAGGGCATCAGGCTCACAATTTCATAGAGATACTAGTCAGACGAGACCTCCAACACCTCGTTGTGGTCAGTGCGGCAAGGCCCACTTTGGACTGTGCCGTCGAGGTCCCGATGCGTGCTATTCTTGCGGACAGCGTGGCCATATGATGCGGGATTGTCCTAACAGAGGAGGTGGTGGTATGGCTCAACCGACTGGATCTGTGTCTGGTTCTTCCTCATCAGTTGGACCTCCAGTACAAGGTTTTCAACAGTCGACAGGTCGTGGTAGAGGTAGAGGTTCAGTGCCGAGTTCGAGTGGTGCTCAAAATCGAACCTATGCTATAGTAGGTCGACAAGATCTCGAGTCGTCTCCGGATGTTGTTACAGGTATATTGTCTGTGTTTTCTTATGATGTATATGCGCTAATTGATCCAGGATCTACCTTATCATATGTTACACCCTTTGTGGCTAATAAGTTTGGCATTGAACCTGAATTGATAAGTAAACCACTTGTGGTATCCACTCCAATAGGAGATTTTGTGATTGCTAGAAGGGTATATAAAGGTTGCACTGTGATGATTTGTAGTCTTCAAACCTCGGCAAATTTATTTGAGTTAGAAATGGTTGATTTTGATGTGATAATGGGAATGGACTGGTTGGCCTCATGCTATGCAAATGTTGACTGTCGTACGAAGATGGTTAGGTTTCAATTTCCCGGTGAACCCGCCATTGAATGGAAGGGGAACATTGCTACGCCAAAAGGTAGTTTTATTTCCTATCTTAAGGCAAGGAAGATGATCTCAAAAGGTTGCATTTATCATCTTGTTCGCGTTAGGGATGCGGAGGTGAAGCCGCCTACTATACAATTAATCCCCGTGGTCAATGAATTTCCAGATGTTTTCCCAGATGAACTCCCAGGCCTTCCTCCTGAAAGGGAGATTGAGTTTAGCATTGATGCATTGCCTAACACTCAACCGATCTCTATCCCTCCATACAGGATGGGCCCGACAGAGTTGCGAGAGTTGAAGGCGAAGTTGAAGGACTTGCTGGATAAGGGTTTCATTAGGCCTAGCACTTCACCTTGGGGTGTGCCAGTCTTGTTCGTGCGGAAGAAAGATGGGTCGTTAAGGATGTGTATCGATTATCGACAGTTGAATAAGTTTACAATAAAGAACAAGTATCCACTTCCAAGAATTGATGACCTGTTTGACCAACTCCAGGGTGCCAAGTATTTCTCCAAGATTGACTTGCGTTCAGGGTATCATCAGGTGAGGGTTAAGGAGAAGGGTATTCCAAAGACGGCCTTCCGGACAAGATATGGGCATTTTGAGTTCTTGGTGATGTCGTTCGGTTTAACAAATGTCCTAGCAGCTTTTATGGATCTCATGAATAGTGTATTCAGGCCCTATCTTGATGTGTTCGTGATCGTATTCATTGATGACATTCTGGTGTATTCTCGTTCGGAGGCAGAACATGCGGGCCACTTGCGGATAGTATTACAGACCCTTCAGGATCATAAGTTATATGCTAAGCTCTCTAAATGTGAATTCTGGCTGAACTCAGTAGCATTCCTTGGCCATGTGATATCTGATGAGGGTATTAGTGTCGACACTCAGAAGATCGATGCAGTGAAGAATTGGCCGAGACCTACAACACCGTCAGAAGTCCGCAGCTTCCTAGGGCTAGCAGGATATTATAGGCAGTTTGTAGAAGGTTTTTCCTCTATATCAGCACCATTGACTAAGTTAACACAGAAAGCTACCAAGTTCCAGTGGTCTGATGCTTGTGAACATAGTTTTCAGGAGCTAAAGAATCGATTGACATCCGCGCCAGTGCTCACTCTCCCAGAAGGAACAGAAGGTTATGTGGTATATTGTGATGCCTCAGGTATAGGTTTGGGGTGCGTACTTATGCAACGTGGGAAGATGATTGCTTATGCATCAAGACAATTGAAGAAGCATGAAAAGAATTACCCGACTCATGATTTGGAATTGGCTGCAGTAATATATGCTTTGAAGATATGGCGGCACTACTTATATGGCGTCCATGTTGACATCTACACAGATCACAAGAGTTTACAATACATCTTCAAGCAGAAGGAGTTGAATTTGAGGCAGCGTAGGTAGCTTGAATTACTGAAAGACTACAATGTCAAGATATTGTACCATCCCGATAAAGCCAATGTTGTGGCAGACGCTCTCAGCCGTAAGTCAATGGGAAGCTTAATACATATTGAGGCAGGTAGACAAGGGTTGACCAAAGAGCTTCACCAGCTGGCCAATATGAGAATCAGATTGTTGGACTCTGATGACGGAGGTGTTACTGTACAGAATACAGCAGAATCATCTTTGGTAGCCGAGGTAAAAGCACGGCAATATGAAGGTCCTACCTTAGTAATATTGAGAGAGGGAATTCAGTAGTGTAAGATTACAGCTTTCAAGATCGGAGGAGATGGGACACTAAGATACCAGGGCCGATTATGTTTGCCTAGTGTGGCAGGATTGCGAGAGAAGATTATGATTGAGATTCATCAGTCCCGATATTCTATCCATCCTGGCTCGACAAAGATGTATCATGATGTTAAGGAGCAGTATTGGTGGGATAACATGAAGAAGTCTATTGCAGAATTTGTAGCCCAGTATCCTAATTGTCAACAAGTAAAGATCGAGCATCAGAAACCTAGTGGATTGATTCAGAATATAAAGATTCCGA
The DNA here is from genome assembly GCF_000715075.1 of Nicotiana tabacum. Classification (NCBI taxonomy): domain Eukaryota; kingdom Viridiplantae; phylum Streptophyta; class Magnoliopsida; order Solanales; family Solanaceae; genus Nicotiana; species Nicotiana tabacum. The sequence continues at coordinate 57,375,712 of NC_134103.1, read as the reverse complement.
CCTGGAAATGGGAGGTGATTAATATGGACTTCATTATTGGATTACCTCGCTCTTATCATAAGTTTGACTCTATCTGGGTGATAGTTGATCGACTTACAAAATCTGCCCATTTTTTGCCAGTTAAGACAACTTACACGGCTAAAGATTATGCGAAGTTGTATATCAAGGAGATTGTTAGGCTTCATGGTGTGCCGGTATCTATTATATCAGACCGAGGAGCTCAATTTACGGCTAACTTTTGGAGGTCTTTTCAGAAGGGTTTAGGCACACAAGTAAATCTCAGCACTGCATTCCATCCGCAGACTGACGGACAGGCTGAACGTACCATCCAGACGCTTGAAGATATGCTACGAGCATGTGTTCTAGATTTCAAGGGGAATTGGGATGACCATCTGGCACTTATAGAATTTGCCTACAATAATAGCTACCATTCCAGTATTAAAATGGCCCCGTATGAGGCACTGTATGGGAGGAGATGTAGATCACCAGTTGGATGGTTCGAAGTCGGTGAGACAGAATTATATGGGCCAGATTTGATTCACCAAGCCATTGAGAAGGTGAAAGTGATACAAGAGCGACTGAGGACGGCATAAAGCAGGCAAAAGTCTTATTCCGATGTCTGGGGTCGTGATCTGGAATTTGAGGTTGGTGATTGGGTTTTCCTGAAGATCTCGCCGATGAAGGGTGTTATGCATTTTGGGAAGAAGGGTAAGTTAAGTCCGCGGTATATTGGGCCGTACAAAATTCTTTGACGAATTGGACAGGTTGCTTACGAGTTAGAATTGCCATCTGAATTAGAATTTGTCCACCCGGTATTCCATGTATCTATGTTGAGGAAATGTATTGGAGACCCTTCTCGGGTCGTCCCTATCAAAGATGTACAAGTTACAAAGGATCTATCATATGATGAAGTGCCAGTGGCTATATTAGATCGACAAGTCCGCAAGCTGAGAACAAAGGATGTAGCTTCCGTCAAAGTATTATGGAGGAACAAGAATATAGAAGAAATGACATGGGAAGCAGAAGAGGAGATGAAGTCTAAATACCCTTACCTATTCCAAAGTGAAGATAACGAGGATGCCGGGGGAAAGAAGGACGCATTATAAGGTGAAACGGCTCTATGAGGTAAGCAATAGCTTGTAAATACTCTTTTTTTTTAATACAAAATGGTGATATGCAGATAATGTACATATTCATAATGCTTTGTATAGTCTTATAAGGCCATAGGTTGGGTTTAACTGCTTGCAAGTTTGGCTAGTGTCCATTTTATAGGGGAAACTCAGCCAGAAATCTCCGTCGGAATCCACGATGAGTTAGACACCCCATAAACCCTTACATTCGAGGACAAATGTTCCTAAGGGGGAGAGGGAGTTACAGCCAACATTCGCATACCTTACATCACGTCGTAAGTTAGTCGACGTAAATCGAAGAAGAGATTATCTTTGAGATGATAAGAAGTTAATCCTATTGGTCTTAAACGATACAAGGGTGTATAAGAGTGGTTAACAAGTATTTAAAGTTAAACGAATCAAGGATGTTGTAACCCATATTTTCGGCTAACACTAGAGGTGATTAATTGTCCCAAGAGGTCATGTTTTAATGTATTTTAATCATATAATATCCGTATCATAAGTCTTGAAGTCAAGCGAGTTATGAAATAAAAGTCGATAAAAGTTGTCGCAACTTACGTTTATAATTTTACTTAAACTTTAGGTCAAATGTTACTGCATTTTTCTCCCAATGTGCTTGGAATTATGGGGTGATCTACTTATCAAATTGAAGATCTATGAGTCTAGTTTCCAACGCATTAAACCGTTCGTCGATACGATCTCGGAATAGAGAGATATTCGCATTTTTGCGAGAGTGCGCCAAGTTGCTCTCTATGGGGCCCACAAAGGCGGTTTAAGACATATGGACATATATAAGATACCTCAACCCCGTTTTAAGTCATTATTTTTCAGTATATTCAGACCTTATAACCCTAAAAACAGTCTCTCAAGGTTCTCTCATGATCCAAGACCCAAACAAAGGGCAAACAAAAATCAAATGTCGGGAAATCCCGTGGCGCTAGTAAGTTTCTTGTTCTTCTTGTTGTTGCTGATTTTTGTGTTGTTCCAGCTCATGTGGGAGGTCGTTTTAAGTGTTATATGTTTTTTAAATAAACCTTCAAGTTTTTAATATCAACCCTAGGTGATTTCAAGTCTTCTAAAGTAATTCTAGTGCCGAAAAACCCGAATTAATTGCTAGTTTCGCTTCCTTGTTCTTGTGGCAGAATTAAAGGGATATTTCGTGGAAAATTAAGGTCAAATTGGAGTTGTTCTTTCTGTTTAAAGGTAAGGAACCTCTTACTCTATATATATTTAAGATTATCCAAGTTGTGGCTAAGTCGTTGATGCTAGAACTTGTGAAATATATATCGAAAGGCTTGGTAGTAATGTTGTTAGTTGGTGGACTGTTATGGAGGCTCAATATGATTATTAATGATGTTGTTTGGGCTGTTTGGTGATTGTATTGACTTGTGGGAAGTCATATAAATAGGGGAGGTGCTGTCCGTTTCATCGTAAAATAGGTTGCGGTCGATACATAATAGTTACGACGCTTAAACGATAATGATAGTGTCATTTCTCTTATTGTAGACTAAGGAGTCGTGACATTTGCATAGCTTGACGTTGGGAAGTATATACAAGGTATGTGAGGCTATCCCCTTCATTCTTTTGCACGACTCCGATTGTACATAATGTAATGAACGAGCTCCCAAAGATACTCTACTCTTAGAAGCTAGCAGTACTTACATTGCTGCCCTTCTTATGAAACGATTGATATTGATGTTACTTCTCTTATTCTTATATTATCAATTCTGTTGGTAGTTCCTGATTCTTATAAGATGCTTGATGAAGAGTTAATCCTAATAACGTGTATGAAGGATACCGACCTTACGTCACTCCGAAAGGTTCAAAATATGATTCCAATGAGTCCAGCATGCATTATATATATATATATATATAAAGGTTGAGAATGTGATTCCATGAGTTGAGTATGCATTATATATATATGTATCTATTTTACTCTACCGAGCCGCGCTATAGTCGGCCGGGTATGGCACCTATTGTGCAACCACTGATCAGTTGGGTTTTACCGAGCTCCACGTGGCCGGATACGATTCTACCGAGCCCTATGATGGCCGGGTACATTTTACCGAGCCTATTACGGCCGGGTACGATATGATGATGGTGATGCCCACAAAGACGTATGTTTTAAAAGTTTATGTATATATATGTATGTGTCATGTATTTCATGTCAGTAGCCCTCAGAGGTACCCAGATGTCACAGGTTGTATATTCTCTATCCCTGTTTACATTACTGTTCTCACTTATGCTTTCCTGCCTTACATACTCAGTACTTTATTCGTACTGACGTCCTTTTTATTTGTGGATGCAGCATGTCGTGCTGCAGGTCCTGATAGACGGGTAGACGCAGCTCCCCCATCACAGTAGGCTATCTGATTCAGCGGTTATTGGCGAGATCCCTTCTCCGGACTTGCCGTGGTCTTGGTATGCATTTTTGTTATAGACATTATGGATATGTCGGGGCCCTGTTCCGGCAATGTTGTAGAACTTATGTTCTTTTAGAGGCTCATAGACAGGTGTCAACTCATGTATGGTTTGGAATGCCTTGTCGGCTGATTTTTGTTGTATAGTCTTTCATGGCAGCATGGTAGCTCGTACCTTATATATAGTTTCTTGACAGTCTTGTCGTCCCATGTTATGTATGTTCATGACATTATCTTTCATTGTTGGATGTTCATGATCCATGTCTACTATTTATATTGAACTTGTCGGCCCTTAAAGATAATAAGGATGGTTAGATAAAATGTACGTTGGTGCTCGGCAAGTATGGCCCGGGTGCTAGTCATGACCTTCCAGTTGGGTCGTGACACTCATGCCTATTCACTCTTTCTATCACTGCAATGCTAGCTAGTGTGAGTGTCCTTTGAATCTCTAATCGGTACCTTAGTTCCAGTTCATCCTAAGTCATCCTCTGATAGCAGCACCTCGCATTTGTATGGTTAAATTGACCTTTTGATAATCCCCGTTAAAATTACTAATCCACCATTTTTAACAAAAATGTGGCACATACTGCTTTATAACCTCAGAGCTCATTACCTATGAAACTTATTGTACTTTCATACTTTAACTTATGTCCCTTAATAGTCTTCCATATTCACTCATATTGCTCTATTTGGTTTTGCACAAACAATTCACAGCATTCCACTTCTCGTTTCCTTCGAAGTAATTTCAACAAAACATCATTGATTCTCGACTTCATGTACTCAAACATGCCTCATTCTTTAGTTGTCTAATATTTCTTTATATAACTGATCATGTGCGAGTCAATGCACAAACCTAATCTGCAATAACCTACCACCACCCTGCAGTCCTCTGTAATCATCAACAGTCCTGGCCCTCTTAGTCCATCCCATAGCTTCATCAGAATCATCACTTGGAAATATAGGGACTTTCACTCTCTGAACTCCTTAAGTTGTGTATTTTCTGACCCTTCAAGCACTCTATTACTATTAGGGGCCCTCGAGTGACGCCAATCCTGAGAAGTTACCAATTGCGTCAATACCTGTACTACTTTTCTGACATGCCAATCAGACAAAGCCGGTGGTGGAACTCGCTGAGCTAATGATGCTGGAGCCTCCAACAGCTCCTCTAATAATAGTGGAATCGGGGCTATCTGCGGGAGTAACTCACCCTGTTCCTCATACGGTTGTGTCGCAATAGAGGGTGTACGTCTCATACACCCTCCCAATCTTTCCTGAACATCCAAACTAGTTGCCGCTCTTCTAGGCGATGACATCTTTGTAAAACCTACATCAACACATACGTTAGACGCGATTCACTACAAGAAAAACGGTCATTAGCGACAGGAAAAGTGGTCCCTAAAAGTGTGATTCTGGTCCTTTAAGGTCAATAACGACCTGTATAATCTGGTCACCACTCGTCGCTAAAGGCTCCGCCGCTAAAGGCCAATAACGACGAGTATGAGGAGTTGGTCCATAAAGAGTTTTAACGACCGGAAAAGTTCTCGTCTCTAAAACACTTTTAAGGACCACAAATCTGGTCCTCAAACACTTTTATTTTAGTCCCTAATTATAGACCAATTGTTGCCTACAATATTTGGTAACCAGTTCTACTGGTCCTTAAAGAGTTTTTTCCAGTCATAATTTTTTTATAAATTATATTATTTTTAATGTACAAAATCAATCTCACATAACAAAAATTTCAATAAAATCACGCTTTCATATACAAATATACAAATGTACATGTATAAAATTGGGTATGAATTACAAAAGTATATTACATCCCACTAGTAATTGTATAACCATGATGCATATGTCACGGTGCTGTTTACACAATCTTTTAGCAAAAATAACCTTTTTCCTAACTACCCTTGCAAGTGATAAAGAATACTGCATGAAATCTTCAAAACTTGCATCTTGACTTGTAAGTTCAACTCTTCAAACCCTGCAAAAAATAAAAAGATAACGACAATGAGAGGCACACCTAATATTGCATACTTTCCTCTCCTTAAAAGCATGTCATTTTCATACATATAGTCCAATTGCACTTTTTCAAATACAGATTAATGAAAAATAACATATCCATATTACGAAACACATTATCTGAGTAAAAATACTTTCATAAGTTTCAATAATATACATACCTTTAACCAATATGCAGTGAACCATATTTACTCCAGTGAGACAATTTGGAAGTAATTAAATGTAGTTTAGATCTTGAAAATCAATTTGTGCTCAACACATAAATTATAAGCCAGCATATACTGCATACAAAAGTTTACTAAAGCACAACCTCATGGCCAGTGATAGTGACTAAAAACACTCAAACAATTCGAGGAGGAAAGACTTCTTCATTTGCCGTTTCAAGAATATGAATAAAAGAAAGAGTAAAACCATTGTCAACCTTATAATCAATAATTTTGAGAGCTAGATATTGAGAAAATAAAATAATTATTGTATATAGATAACATCAATCATAACTAACAAACACCAATGGAAGATGTTCCTTAACAAGTAATTATTTGAAAAGATCAAAGTAGATGCTGAGAATTACAGTAAGAAACTTTTATTTACATGTCATACATATTGATATTCCTTCCAAAGCTTGACAAAAAAAAAAGACGTCATGAAAGTTCCGTTCACAACCTATCTCAGGGTCATAATAGATACCTTATCAAATTGGACGCAGGGGCTAGGCTAACTGTGTGAGATAATTATATGGGACTATTAGCTTTGACAAGGATGAATCATGAGAATCGAATTAACCAATAAATAAATTATACCCATAACAGAACTGCAACAAAATGATGAGAATAATTATTTTCCTCCAAAACAACCAACATATTCTCAAAACAATAAGAACAAACACAAATATTAAGATTGATGAAGCATTAGAGTTAAATTTCATAAATCAATCAACCATGAAAGGTATTTCCAAACAATTTTTATCGAATTAAATTTTGGTTTAACATTGTCTTCTAATTCAATTAAAATAAGCCAAGAGATATTGAGATAGACAAAATAAGATGTTTTTGAGCTAAGAGGATGACCTCATGTGTAATCTGATGTTGTAATCTTAAAGAAGGTTTTTCTTGCCGATATCAACTACTACATCTCATCTTTTACAAGTTCCAACAAATGACTACAGGTAAGCTTTATATAACCAACATGTGAAGAGGATTTCTGAATACTTCAAACCACAAGTTAAGAAAAAACATATTATAAATGCGCAGTATGTGAAGATTGCAACGTATTATAAATACCTAATAAAAAATGTAGTAGAATAAGCTATTGCTATGTTGAGTTTTTTATTCTCTCATCTCACTCTGTTTCATCTCCTTCTATCTTCTCTCTATCGGTTGGTTTCCATTACTGTTCTATCGAAATTTCCCTTATTAGTCTATTGTAATTTAGTTGAGTAATTTTAATATAATTAGCCAGTTCTATTATTAAGTGAGTTGTTAATTAGATTATTTTATAATCACTCTTATACCCTATTGTACATGTTTAAGACCTAGCTATTGTGAAAAATTCAACAATACTGAAGCACTGATAGCATAACCACAAAATATATGATCCATAGTTTCCCCACAAGGTCTAACACAACATCATTAGAAGACAACAAAATCCAAAGGATTTGATCTTATCATCTGTAGGCAGCTTTCTTTGTAACAAATTCCACTTTAGAGAGGACAATTTAAATAGATGAGGATTCATCAAAGGCATTCTATTCATAAGAGATGGATTTTGACGCAGTTTAATGAGGTTTCGTGCATTCAAGCAAATAATTTTTCTTATAAGCAGAGCCAATCCAAACAACCCAAATGAATTTTAATCCCACCTATCTTAACTGGAAAAAATCTAGGAATAGAGTGAGACAACAAGTGCCGCCACAACATTACATATCTACAGTTTCCTTTCCTTGCCTAACACAACACATCATATTTGGGTCAAAGATCTTCTTTTTCTTTTTGTTCTTCTTAACTCTGGAATAATAAAAAGACAAACTTTTGTGACTATATAACATCTAATTTAATCAACTTTTAGTATTTTTTTCTCATCTTTTGAGGATGCGCGTTCACAATCCCAAAAATACAAGTGTTTACAGTTCCATTCAAAGGGACATCTCAGTAGACAAAAACTTTTGTTACCTAAATTTCTTTCTCACGAACAAAACAATTAAAGGGAATATTTTTTATTCTCTCATCCTCCTTGCTCTACCCCAATACTTTAAACCTAACCCTAGCCACCATCCTCACATCTCAATACTCCCACTTTTAGCCCTACATCGCAACAATTAATATTCAACAGAATCCGTACAAAATATTATCATTTTCTACAATTAATATTCACTAAAACGAAATTTCTAGTGTTCAACCAAAAAGATAAGAAAAGTGACAAACCTGTTCAGATTAATAACTATTGTCATTGTCGGTTTGTGAATCTTCACCCAATTCAAATAGACATCATGTGAGTCTTCAGTCATTGAGAGATAAATTTGAAAAAGTTGATTGTTAAGGATTTCACATGCTTTCAGATTAAAAAACATAGAGAGAGGATAGGGTTTCGTTTTGGGGAAAATACGAGAGAGAGAGTGGGGGAGGGGCTGGTGGGGGGTTAATTAATATGCATATTCTTTTTTCATCTATGAATAGGAGTAATTTTTATATTGGGGCGGTGGCGCTTTTACTCCCCTCTTTACTCAGCCTATTAGGGACCGGCGATTTATCTTTTTAATTAATTTAGAAAATAAAAAGAGAATTAGGGACCACCCAAAAAACTTGTCCCTATAGGCACACTTTTAGGGACCAGAAGACCAGAATATCGCCCGCTGTGTTGGTCGCTAATAAACCTGTGTTGGTCGCTAATAAACCTTTTTCTTGTAGTCAATCCCAGCACTTTGGCATGATCTAGAACATGAAAGGAAGGTTACCATCCTAAATGCCCCGCAGCCTCGTGTTCATAAGTGTGGCGCGCAACACACCCATAAACAAGACTCTACTAGACACGGCTTGTAGACATCCCGAGGACAGACCTGCTCCAATATCATGTTTGTCACGACCCAAATTGGAGAGCCGCGACTGGCACACAGTGCCTTACTCAACCGAGTACTAATGTAACGTATCTTTCTAACATATCATCATCGGTAAATGGGCCAGAAGGGTCGTCATGAGATAACAGAATAAAACATAAGGAAATAATCGACATAGGATGACCCAACAAGATATACAAACTTATACATGTGCATACGGGCCTATAAGGCCGACATTACCATTTGCATACTAAAAACATATGCCGACAAGGACTTACCAGCATCCATATTCATGACATTTGTCTACAAGCCTCTAAGAGTACATAAACGTCATAAGGGTCGGGACAAGGACCTGCCATACCAATTAATACATGATCAAGGCATATTGACCAAATAGGCAACTCCGGAATATTTTGCAGTCGCATATGCGACCGCATAATGATTATGCAGTCCGCAAAATGACCGCAAAATTTGGGTGCCAAAACTGGAAAGGAACGGACCAGGTCTGCGGTCACTATGCGGCCCGCAAACTTATTCTGCGTTCGCATAATGTACCGAAGAACGGTTCTGCGGTCGCATAGTGCACCGCAGAACCTCCCTGCGAAAAATTCTAAAGCGGGATATGCGACAAGAGTGCGGCCCGTGAAATGGTTATGCGGTCACATAATGGACGCGAAATTAACATCAAAATGACCCAGAAAACTAACTCACTCTGCGACCATTCTGCGGTCCGCAGAGTGGTTTTGCAGTCGCAGAATAGGCCGCAGAAATGCTTACTTCTGCCCAACATTTTCTTCAACTCCCCAGCGCACTGTTCAATCCAAAAAGTCCGAACCTCTACGCCTGCCCCGATATCACAGAACCCTGGTTTTTAGGAAAATATTCACGGGGCCTTACAGTGTCCCTCAACATTGTGTGAGATGTTGACATCATTAGCTGCCATTTTTCGATTTCTTGGTAAGTAAAAAATCAAATAAGTTAGTAACAAAAGCAAGGATTAAAGAAACTACGCAATTGTCTAAGATCCACAGTGGGTGCCAAACTGTTTACTTGTAAAACACGCTACAGTTGAATTTGTTACGTGATTTATAAACAAGAGAACTGATTTGATCCAAAAATAATAAATAAATAATATTAAAAGTAAGTCTTGGCGATTAAAATAGAAGAAAATGACAATATTAAAAGTAAGTCTTGGCGATTAAAATAGAAGAAAATGACAAGCTTGGCTCCGAGAACAACGTCTCTAAGGACAAAAATGAGAACAATAGAGAAAGTTATTTAATTGAGAGTGAAAATGGAATACATCATATATTTTGCCAAGAATTTTGTGTTTTACAATGGCTACTGAGCCTGCTATTTATAGCAATTGTAGCGACCTGGCCGATCGTTTTGAGCTCTAGCGCGTCGTTCAGTAGTTTGAGGCCATGAGCAGTTTCACTTCAGGTATTATGACTTGTACACATGGTCGGGATTGAATTTCAGGAAGTTCGGAGTTGAATTTCGAAAGCTTTAAGTTGGAAGAATTTACTAAGATTGTATTTTTGAGTAAACAGCCTAGGAATCAGGATTTGAAGGTTCCAACAGGTTCGTATGATGATTTTGGACTCGGACGTATGTTCGGATTTGGTTTTAGATGCCCCGGAAGCGTTTCGGCACCTATTGTGGAAGTTAGCATTTTGGAAGAATTTCATTAATTTGGGTTGAAGTGCATTTCAATGTTATCGATGTCTGTTTGGAATCCTAAGTCTGGGAATAGCTTCGTATGGTGATTTCGGTATTGGGAGCATGACCAAAAGTGGATTTGGAGGTCCGTAGGTCGTTTTGGGGTCATTTAGCGAAAGTTGGAAATTTGGACAATTTTGAGAAGTTTGACCGGGAGTGGACTTTTTGATATCGGGGTCGGATTCCAATTTTGGAAGTTAGAGTAGGTCCATAATGTCAATTATGACTTGTGTGCAAAATTTGAGTTCAATCAGATGTGATTTGATAGGTTTCGGCATCGGATGTAGAAGTTGAAGTTCTAGAGTTCATAAAGCTTGAATTGAGTTGCGATTCATGAAGTTGATGTTGTTTGATGTGATTTGAAGGCTCGACTAAATTCGTAATATGTTTTGGGATGTGTTGGTATAATTGGTTGAGGTCCCGAGGGCCTCGGGTAGATTCCGGATGGTTAACGGATCGAGTTTGGACTTGGAAGAAAAGATGAGGCAGTTGATATCTGGTGTGATCACACCTGCGCAATAAGGGCCACATGTGCGAGGTCTCAGGTGCGAGCCAGTGGTCGCAGGTGCGATTTGGGCGAAGCTGGGTAATAATCGCTGGTGCGAAGGGTTGTCCGCACCTGCGAGGTCACAGATGCGGAGGTGCGTCGTAGGTGCGAGAGTGAGAGAAGAGTCCAGGAACGCAGGTGCGAGGGTATGTCCGCACCCGCGAAGGCGCAGATGCGGAAGGGAAGGTGCAGATGCGGAGTCGTGCTAGGCAGAGGGAATGCGCAGGTGCGAGGTTTTGGCCGCACCTCCGAAGCCGCAGGTGCGGCTACTGTTCCGCAGGTGCGAAAATGTCGCTGGGCAGAAGGGTTTTTATAAACGGGACTTGGCCCATTTTCTCCCATTTTCATTTGGTTTGGACGATTTTGGAGCGCTTCAATGGGAGTTTTTCATCAAGCAATTCTAGGTAACTGGTTTCTTCCCATTGTGAGCTAAATACATGAATTATGCATGGATTAGAACATGGAAATTAGTATAAATTGTGGGGGTTTTGGTAGAAGACCTAGAATTGGGTATTTTGGATTTTGACCACTAGATTGGGCATGGAATTGAGAATAAACTATATATTTGAGTTCGTGAGGTTATGAGTAAAGTTATCTTCGAAAATTTTTGGAATCCGGGCACGTGGGCCCGAGGGTGATTTTTATCGACTTTTCGATCGGGGTTAGAAATTTGCTATAAATTAGATTATAATGAGTATTCGAGTGTATATTAATGGGTTTACATAATTATTGGCTAGTTTTGGAGCGTTGTGCATCGATTCAAGTTGTTTGAAGGGCTCGAAAGCCGGTTATTGAACTACGGAGCGTGGTAAGTCTCCTTTCTTACCTTGCAAGGGGGAATTAATCCCATAGGTGAACTAAATTATTGTGTGCTTCTATTTGTGGGGGCTACGTACGCACGAGGTGACGAGGGTCCGTACGTAGCTACTAGCTATGCCTACGTCCGGGTAGTTTTAGGCTCACATCATGCCTTGTTGATAATGTTATTGGTTTATGTTTGTTGTTTGCCTTGAGAGGGAGCGAGATTGAGTCTGCTTATTAAATGTTTTGAAAGGAGTTGAAATTAAAGAACTTAAGATTTAAAAGGTTTCATTTGAACTTCGTAATTTCGAAAAGAATTGAGGAATAATATAATAGTTGAAGAAATCTATGTGTAACCGCGTCGCATGTATGTTTCGCGAGAGGGGTAATTTCCTTAAAAAAAAGCTACAAGCTGAATTTCCCTTATTTTGAAAAGAATCAAGAAAGAGATATGATTTTAATGTTAAATTTATATTTGACCGCGTCGCAAGTATGATCCGCGAGCGGGGTGATTCCTTAAATTTATGTTTGACCGCGTCACACGTATGATTCGCGAGCGGTGTATTTCCTACTACTCTCATGGGAGCGGGCCGTTCTCCTCGGCAGATTAAATAGATGCATCTATGATTCGCGCCATTCGACCCTCTGGCAGTGCACAGTTTAAATATTTATTGGATCGGGTCGTACGACCTCGGCATGATTTGTGCATGCTTGTATTGCTTGCCTTGAAATTTATAAATAATGATATTGCCTCCCTGGTCTGAGATAAATTGATAAATGATGAAATGTAAATTCGGAACCCTCTTATTAACAAAGGAATTGTTTCCTTGATTCATGATTTTCTTGAGTTTACTGCCGTTTTTAATAAATCCACGACTAATTATATTATTGATGGCCACAGTAAGTGTCGAAGTCGACCCCTCGTCACTACTTCTTCGAGGTTAGGCGGGATACTTACTGGGTACGCGTTGATTTACGTACTCATACTATATTTGCTGCACGTTTTGTGCAGGTACATATATGACTAGTGGCCTTGTGGGCGCAGAGGCGCTGTTATTACGGTGACTTAGGTGAGCTGCATATTATGTACGACCCGCAGCCAACAGAGTCTCCTTTAGAGTATTGTATTTTCTTTCCTGTCCAAATTCTATTCCGGACAGTTATTGTATTTTATTTTAAATTCCTAGAAAATGCTCATGCACTTGTGACACCGGGTTCGGGGATGATTATGGGATGTTCAGTATTGAAATTGGAAAACATTGTTATTATTATGTAAATTCATCTTTTACTAGAAAAATTGAAGTAAATTTACGATTTCAAAAATATTAAAATGAGAATTTAATTAACTATTTAGTGTTTGCTTGCCTGACAGTGGTGTCCGGCGCCATCACGACCTTTAACGGATTTTGGGTCGTGACAACATGGTATCAAAGCACTAGATTCACTTAGGTCTCACGAGTCATGAGCGAGTCTAGTAGAGTCTTGCGGATCAGTACGGAGATGTCTGTACTTATCTTCGAGAGGCTACAGGGCTGTTAGGAGCACTTCCCTTCTTGATTCCTCATCGTGCGATTTTATTCCTTTGAGGATTATGCCTTCATTTCTTTTCCATTCAATCTTATGCGACGTGAAGTGCTGGTTATAAATCGAGAATTGAGGAATTGTAATGGTACTACAGATGTGGTGCGGGGTGTTTCTCCCTGAGTAATTGATTGGGCTATTGTCGTCACCTTGATATAGGATATTCTTTCATTTCAGCTCAGTAGCTGTACTTCTGAGAGCTTTGAGGTTATACACAGGTTGCTATGATGCTCATGAGTTGTTATCGCATAGTATTGATGTAATGGTATGACGCTTGCCTATGTCTCGGGGCAGTGAATACCTTGAAAGGAGGTTTACTCAATGCAGTATTTAAAGATTCGGTATTTTACTTCCGACGAAGGAAAGGCAATCGAACTAAGAATGTCAGACTTAGGTTGATGGAGTAGCGGGATTCGATATTTTCAAGCATGGTGGAATATTCGCCTGCAATGTGGCGTCATCGTCCTTGATTGATTATAATGTGTTAAGTTCGTTGGTGTTACGGTTTCCTTCAATTCGCCTTGGTGCAGAGTGTCATAAATGGTGCCGAGAAAGCAGCTGTCAGAGGTCGCAATGTGCAGAGGTTCAGGATCGAATCGGCCTGGGGGAGACAGATAGCGCCATGCGCTACAAAACTCAAGCACAACTAAGGTGCGATATATGATCTGAATCTCGAGAGCCATCCCGCTTACATAACACCATTGCTACGCGGAACCCCAACACATAGGAAATTTATCAAGTCGTTCCACAACTCACATGGAACAATATAGTATTACATGAAATAGCCGATGATGAAATAACATCCAACGTCTGAATACTCCTCCCTAAGGAGCGTTATGCTGAAATAAACACATCCGGCCTGACATAGAACCCATATTCACTTTTAAATCCATCCACAGACCTCAAGCTGATTCTGATTGCACCGTACTAAGCTAATAACCTTTCAAGGATCCATAATAACCCTTTTTTTCACATAACATATAAGAACAACTATCATAACCGGAACAAGCTTCCACAATCCACAACCAGACGAACCGAGCATCCTCCAGGCACGAATTCCCAATTAGCGATATTACCACAATCTTCATGCTTGGTTTCCATTCTTCAATCAATCAAGTGACTACACGTCACACTTATACAATCTTCCCGTGGGATATGCTCCCATGACCTTTCGCACTAGGTAACAAGTTTGTACATTCATACTACCGGCCACACCAACGCTATAAAGCAATTCAAGAATCCGTATTCAGTATGCAAAGCCTCGTCACCTAGGCACCGATCTCAGGTGACGCGAACAACGATGCCAGCTGACTCTAACCATCTGAGTCCTTTCTCGTTCATCCGAGCTCGTGACATTCTTGTCAACACCGAACCGCAACCTTGATCCTCAACTTCCAAATCTCATGATAATTATTGCACTTAATCATGCCAATGTGCAAGAGCACAAAAATTTTATCATAACTCTAGAACCACTAATAGGGTAAACAATTCATCATGCATAAACATTTTACTTAGCTCATTTCATGAGAACCATTGCAACACGCAGCCAAATTCCCATGACCACAGAAAATACAAACCTCAAGTAGTGGTTTAAACTACCATAATTCTTTCCGGGATACGACTACACATAACATGCCATAATGCTCGAATGCCCCCAAATAAAATCAATTACGGCGGCCGTCAAACCTCGCACGTACTGCCACAAATCACATGCACAACTCAACACGCTGAAGGAGCTGATCATTGCCATCATCATGCCAATTCAACCATTGCTAACCAAACCCGACTTCTCCTAATTTACTTTGGATCTTCCTTAGAAATAACAACAGCTCATTTATCATAATCCGCTGCAAAAAGCTCGATATTCAACCATACTATAGACTCGAAATCCTTAGACACCACACCTTAACTTTTGAATCTACTAGGACCGTTATTAAGAGTCACCCACTCTGACTTAGTCCCGAATATAATCAACTCCAAGGCTCCGCTAGCACATGAGCACCCTCTAAAGAAGCACCTGGCCGAATCATCTTCCTTGTAACTCGCCTCTACACGAAGCATAAATCCTGAGTCTTCCCCAAACCTGAACACGAATCAATAAGGCCAAATATAGCACACATTCCTCAAATCCTTTGCTCAAATTACTGTTGATGTTCTCTTCCCTTAGTCATAGCGACCCATCAATACACTAATAACCATAAACCACACTAGTTGACTATTACACAATCTAATCATAGATGGTGGGGCTCTCCCACTTAGCCTGAAGCTGCCATTGCATAATGCTGGAACCCACCAAGATTCTCCCTTCATCGACATGATCCAGCACAATCAACCCGCCAAATTCCTCGAAATCCTTCTATTAACCTTTAATAAACACTCTGAACCACTAGACACATTTACATATTAAATCTCCTACCGGGTAGCCAGTAGAAATTTTCACAGAAGCTTCATCAACGCCATGCGACCGCTAATCCTGCTCACAGGAGATAACCCACCTGTGAAAATTCCATGCCGACATCTTCCAACAACGCTGCACCTAGTACAATAACCACGAAGCCAATAAACCATCCTTAGCTCGTGCTTGTTCACTAGTTGTACAAGTCCGTTCACTCCTCATGGACATCAACTAAAGGTGCGACAATACATTCCAATCCAAAGTCATGTTGTATCCTTCTTCATATCAAGCAGCTCCCTCCAGCCACACCCACTCTTCCTCAATATAGCAGCCAATATTCCAAATTAAGCCCATAAATCTAGTCACTGTCCACCATGAATCCTAAATCAATCTAAACTTCCTCAAGGCGTGTAGCTATCCTATCACAGAACCCACATGCTACTCTGCCACTCTCCCACTTTGGTCAAACTCACTCCTTTAAGTAACTACCCGACTCCTATTTTTCACACTTGGCCTTCTATAAGTTTAACCACCACAAGACACCTCCCACATATCCTTCCTCATCCTTCGTTGCACCAACACCTTCCGCTGAGCTGATAGCCTACTAGGAGGACCGTCAACCAACCTATCGGGGCATACGGGCATGAAACACATCGTCCCTGGGCAAATGGGATGTCAGTACGAATGAAGTACCGAGTATGTAAGTCTAGAAAACATAAATAAGAACAGTAATGTAAAGAGAGATAGAGAAGATACAACCTGTAGCATCTAAGTACCTCTGAGGGCTACTGACATTAAATGCATGAATATATATATATATATATATATATATATATATACATACACACACACATAAGCTTTTAAAAACATACGCTTCTATGGGCATCATCATCATCATATCGTACCCGGCCGTAATAGACTCGATAAAAACGTACCCGATCATCATCAGGCTTGGTAGAATTGTACCCGACCACATGGAGCATGATAAAACCCAACTGATTGGTGGTTGCACAATAGGTGTCGTACCTGGCCAACTAAAGCGCGGCTCGGTAGAGTAAAATAGATACATATATAATGCATTCTGGACTCATGGAATCATGTTCTAAACCTTTCAGAGTAACGTAGGGTTGTTGCACCTTCAATTAACGTTATGGGAATCCATACAATCAATATGAACCTCAATAGGATTCAAGGATCATATATACATGCTTAGAATAACTTTATAAGGAAAGGACAACATGGACAATCTTAGTTACTAGGGGTAGATCCGTTATTAAATAGCGTATTGTTTATGTTCATTTCACTATAGATCAAGCCAAAAGAAAGAAAGAAGTTCCTTAACATACCTGTATGCTCTCTTCCTTATTCCGCAACCAAGCTCAACACAACTTCTTGCGTCTATAATAAGTGAAATGATATTGTCGTCAACATATAACGTTGTACCATCGTATTTGGCTAGTCGTATAGCTTACGGAACATTGGCCGGCAACTCCCTTGTTTCTACTACATCCCAAATACCACTAAGGGTCATCAACATCCCAACAACAATAACAATAACCAATAATAGCAATAACAATAATATAATCCAATATGAGTTTCTCTGATTATCTTAACGAGCGACAAGCTCGTTGTTTCTACTAACAAAACATAAATTGAATCCAACTCGTATTCCATATATTGGTTCACAACCTTCAGAACATCATACATATATGTACTATATGATTCCTAGTTTAAAATATCCACAAAATAACTTTTAAAACAGCCTCATACGCCTAGCACCCTAACTTTTATCGTCTATCACTTGTGTTTCGTGTTTTCTTCTTCAATAAATTTAGTTAACACCTAGAAAAACTTAACAACAGCAGACATAACATTATCAAATTATTTCTCATAATTTCCAGCCACCACAAACCATATATGTGGCCAAAGAACAATCCAACCAAAAAGATAACTATGTCCCATGTTCTTTTAAGTGCTATCTTATAGTTTTTCACTCAAACAACACAACCAACTCAAGATTAACCTTAGGAACAATTAAGAAGCTATTATACATAGCTTGGATAGTAGCTACAATTCGAAAACCCATCTCAACTTAGCTCACAATAGCCCTCAATCACACTACAACATCATAGAAGCATCCTTTTGTAGTCTTTAACACTTTTGATGATGATTTGAGTTGATTTCCATTAAGTTTGGTTCTTGGGATCTTGGGATATGTTAGAGAGGGTTTTGGAGAGCCTTTGGATGAATTTTGGGTGATAAATGACCCGAAATGAGTCTGAAACGTCTTTTAAAATAAGTAAGGTTGGTGACTGTCTCAAGTGGGTCCCAGTAGGAGCTGCTTGCGCAGTCACATGAAAACGTGAATATCTCTCTACTATGACGTCGTATCGATAAACGATTTAGTGAGATGGAAACTAGACTCGTAGATATTCAATTTGGTGGATAGATCACTCCATAAATCCAAGTGCACTAACACCTTCTGCTGAGCTGATAGCCTTCTAGAAGGACTGTTAACCTGTCTATCGGGACCTGCAGGCATGAAACGCAGCATCCCCATGAAAAAGGGATGAAAGTACAAATAAAGTATTGAGTATGTAAGGCAGGAAAGTATAAATAAGAACAATAATGCAGAGAGAGATAGAGAAGATACAACCCGTAACATCTGAGTGGCTATGAGGGCTACTGACATACATACATACATACATACATATATATATATATATATATATATATATATATATATATATATATATATATATATATATATATATATATACACACACACACACACACACACACACATAAACTTTTAAGAACATACGCCTTTGTGGGCATCATCATCATCATATCGTACCCGGCCTCGTAGAGGACTCGGTAAAAACATACTCGGCCATCATAAAGCTCGGTAGAATCGTACCCGTCCACGTGGAGCTCGATAAAACCCAACTGATTAGTGGTTGCACAATAGGTGTCGTACCCGGCCGACTATAGTGCGGCTCGGTAGAGTAAAATGTTCTAAACCTTTCGGAGTGACATAAGGTCGTTGCACCTTCGATTAACGCTATGAACATCATACCATCAATATGAACCTCAATAGGATTCAAGCATCATACATACATGATTAAAATAAATTTATAGGTTCTCTTCTTTCAAGTTATCATACATACATGTTTTATATGAGACGGCTTAGAACTAGAATAAAAAGAGCGGAACTAAGACTGTAAGGGAGGCGTTTAGTCGTAAGTCACAAGTGGTTTGATAAATAAGCAAGCCCCATAAAAAAGGGTTGACTAGAGGTCTTCACCAATTAATAGGTTCGGATTACGCTAGGCAGACTCAGTAATAAAGGTATAATGGCCTGGAATATGGCAAAGTCATCTCTTATAGATAGGGAAGATTCACGTTTAAGGGAAAGTTAAAACGGGTATTCGGCAAGAGGAAACTACAGCTTTTGAGTCTATGGAAGGAGGGATCTTGAATTATCATGGCCGACCGCAGATTAGGACTGAGGTTCATTATTCACGCTATTTTATTCATCTCAAAATGTCAAAAGTATACCATGATGTCAAATGATTATATTTGTACGACGACATGAAGGAAATCATTGTAGGGTTCGTAGCTTAATATTCCAGTTGCTGATCGGACAAGATACAACATCAGGAACCCAATGGATTGACATGAATAAAGTAACCTAATACAGAAAGGAGCAAAGATTGGCATAAGATTCATTACAAATATAGCAAGTTCGATTCCACATGGACGAATGTGGTTAGTTTGATAAAAATCAGTTTACTTTTATTGGATAAATTACTAAAGGTTATGTAAAATGGAAGGGTGCAGAACGTATATCGGGTACAAAATGTTTTCGCCTCGATAACAGTTAATAGAGGAGCTGAGTTACAGATAGCTTCTGAAAGCCCTCTCAAAAAATATGGGTACATAAGATAATTCCAGCATGTGAAGCATACAATTCAGATGCTCAAAGACATGTTACAAGGTATGATGCCAAATTTTATAGAAGGATGGGATAATCAATTACCGACTATTGAGTAGCGCACAACAATAACTATAGTAGTATCTAAACATGTGGGAGGATCACAAGAAAATATTTTAAACTGCACGGAGTAACTCCTTATAAAGCATGAAGGAAATATAGATTCCCCATAAGTCAGGTTGAAAAACAAAATTATTCGACCTGATCTAACGTATCAAGTTATTGAAAAGTCGGTCTTATTCAAGAGTGTTTGTGCTTAGAAGCGTCACAGATTGAACCCCAACATGTGACGATGAGACTTAAGGAAATATTGAGTTCATAATAAGGCCTTCTTTAAAATTTCGCTCATGAAGAGAATAATAACATAATGGGAAAAGCTAATCAAGACATATATAAAGCCACTCCAAACTACCCAAAGAAGGGACTAAAGTAAATTTTCCCTTAGAATTAGGATCCGTTCACCTAGTTATCATGTTTGGATATTGAAGAAATACATTAAATAGTATACAAGTAATAAAGGATCGATCTTATGATAAGATTCTTTAAGTTATAAATAAATCAGGAATCTATGCTGCAGAAGCACATGAGGATTAGATTATAGAGAACCTTTCTTACGAAGAGGTTCTAGTTGTTATTTTAGATAAGCTTGTCCACTAGTTGAGAACCAAGAAAGTAACTTTCGTAAAGATATCGTGGTAGAATAGGAAAGTCAAAGGTAAGAAGTGGGAAGCCATAGAAGGGACAATGTCTAAGTATCCTCAATTGTTTCAGATAGAAGATTTTTGATGACTATAACTTGATCATGTGTTTTCTTATCCCATGTTATGTGATTTTGATCAACACTCATTTTATGATTAAATGATATTTAAAATTGAAGCATTACAATGTTTTCAAGAGTGGATTATTTGGACACATGGTATGGGATAGTCTTATTTGCAGAGGAGACTCTATCAAAATTTTCGTAAAATCCGTAGGAGCCAGTTTCTCCTCTAGAACTCCTTTACATTCGAGGACAAATATTCCAAAGGGGGAGGGATGTTACACCTTGTACTTTTATGTTAGCATTTATATTAAGTGAATTAATATAATGCGGAGAGTTGAAGGACCTTTATAAAGATAATGATGGGTTAAAACAAGTTTTAAGTAAGTATCGTGAGGGTTGGAAGGTTAAGAAGCTAATCGAATCGAAGAAAATAAGTTTCGTCGAAAGTTAGCAAGTTGGAAATGTTATAAACCGTACTTGTGGGGTGATACTAGGGTGCTTAAGATGACAAGAAGGTAATGTTATGTTGTATTTTACTCATATGATAGTCGTGTCTTAAGTTTTAAAGCCAAGCGAGTTATGAAACAAATATCGACCAAAGTTGTCAAAAGTTACGTTCATAACATTACTAAAATTTAGGTCAAATGTCACTGAGATTGTCTCCCAATGACTATGTATTTGTGGGGTGATCAACCCACAAAATTGATGATTTATGAGTCTAGTTTCCAACTCATCAAACCGTTTGTCAATATGACATCAGAGTAGAGAGATATTCGTATTTTTGCCAGACTGCAATACCTCCTATTGGGATCCACTTAAGATGGCCACCGACCTTACTTATTTCAAAAGATGTTTCAGCCACATTTCAGGTCATTTCTCATCCATAATTCGTCCAAAACCTCTCCAAAACCCTCTCTTACATATCCAAAGATTCCAAGAATCAAACTCAATGGAAATCAACTCAAATCATCATCAAAAGTGTTAAAGACTACAAGAGGATGCTTCTATGATGTTGTGGTGTGATTGAGGGTCTATTGTGAGCTATGTTGAGAAAGGGTTTCGAGTTGTAGCTATTGTCCAAGGTATGTATAAAATCTTCTTAATTGTTCCTAAGGTTAATCTTGTAATGGTTGTGTTATTTGAGTAAAAAACCATAAGATAGCACTTGAAACAACATTGGACATGGTTATCTTTTTGGTTGGACTATTGTTTGGCCACATATATGGTATGTGGTGGCTGGATATTATGGGAAATAATTTGATAACTTTGTGTCTGCTATTGTTAAGCTTTTTTAGGTGTTAATTGTAAGACTCCGTAAATATTTACCTAAAACCCGGGGTTTCGTGGTGCCGAAGTAGACTTATGCATTGATGATTGTACAAATTCTTCGCGGTGAACTTGCTCGCCGCGGTTCGGACTTTTTGGGTTGAACAATGCATTGACGAGTTGAACAAAATTTTTGGAAATATAGGGTGTTTCTGCGGCCCATTCTACGTTCGCAGAACTGATTTGCGGACCACAGATCTGCCACAGGCTGAGGCAGAAATCTGGACCGCAGATCTGCCACATAATCATTTTGCGGTCCGCATAACCCATCGTATACCCAGCACAAAATAATTTATGAGGGCAGTTCTACGGCACATTATGCAATCGCATAATGGGTCTGTGGACCGCAGATCAGTCGCATAGTGAGGCAGGGGTGCTCAGTTCCGGAGGGCCATTATGCGGTCAATTCTGCGGACCGCAAAAGCGTTATGCGGTCATGTGACCTCAGATCTGCATTGGTGCTTCATTTTTCTAATTTTTAACCCGACCCTATCTCAATAATTAGACGTAAGGGACCATTTCTAAAGGGGATATCTGGTATTTTTAGAGAGAATGAGTGCCCTAGAGTGAGAGGTGAAGTCCCTAAGCTAATTATTCCTCCAAAAGCTCCAAGATTTGAAATTTAACAAGAAAGCTCACAAGGCCTTCAACCAAGAGGTAAGATTTTAGCCCTAATTGTGGGAAGATTGTTGAGCTCATTTGGGTAAACTTTGGGTAGTGGGATGAAAGAATCCACCATAGTAGGACCTTGAAACCTTAAGGCACACCTAGTGTTTGATAAAATGCTCAAGTGAGATGGAACTACGAACTCCTTCCCAATTTGTATTTTATTTTGCTATATCTCTAAATAGATTAAAGTTGCTAGGATTGCGGAACTGTATAGTGAATTAAGGAAAGCTCAAAGCGAGGTATGTTGGCTAAACCCTTCTCTTAGAATTGAACCCCTCAATGTCCTTGTAAGTCCCATGATGCTCATTATAAACTGATTATTTCAAATAAGCTTTGTGTCAAAATAATCATGCGTTCAATATGTATTCCAAATATTCTTATTATGTTGAGTTAATGTTTGAGAATGTGGTTTAAGTATAGGTTGTGTGTTATTATGTTATGATTTAAAAGCGTGATTCTAATAAAAGTTATCATGTCAATTGTGTAAGAAATCACATGTGTCTAAGACCCTAAATTGCTCAAATATGTGTTTAAAGTTTTAATTAGAAAGGCCTTGTTGTTGATTATCCATGATGATATTTGAAAGTGAAAGAACAACATAGACAACCTTAGTTGCTAGGAATAGATCTGTTATGAAATAGCGTATCATTTACGTCCATTTCACTTTAGATCAATCTAAAAGAAAGAAGGAAGTTCCTTAACATACCTGTATGATCTCTTCCTTATTCCTCAACCAAGCTCAACATAACTTCTTCCGTCTGTAACAAGTGAAATGATATTGTCGTCAACATATAATGTCGTACCATCATATTTGGCTAGTCATATAGCTTACAGAAAATTGGGCAGAAACTCCCCTATTTTTACAACATCCCAAAGACCACTAAGGGTCATCAACAGTCCAACCACAACAACAATAACCAACAATAGTAACAACAACAATATATTCCAATATGAGCTTCTCCGATTATCTTAACAATCATATTGAGTAGCAAGCTCTTTTTTACTAATAACAAAATATAAATTGAAACCAAATGTTACTCCATAAATTTGTTCACAACATCATACTTTTATGTACTATATGATTCCTGGTTTAAAACATCCACAAAATGACTTCCAAAACAGCCCCATACGCCTAGCACCCTAACCTTTATCGTCAATCACTTGTGTTTCATGTTTTCTTCTACAATAAACTTAGTTAACACCTATAAAAGCTTAACAACAACAGCAACAAAATTATCAAGTTATTTCTCATAATGTTCAGCCACCACAAATCATATATGTGGCCAAAAACAGTGCAACAAAAGCAATAACTATGTCCCATGATCTTTCAAGTGCTATCTTATGGTTTTTCACTCAAATAACACAACCAACACAAGATTAACCTTAGGATTAATCAATAAGATGTTATACATACCTTGGACAGCTGCTTCAACTCGAAACCCCATCTCAACTTAACTCACAATAGCCCTCAATCAGACCACAACATCATAGAAGCATTCTCTTGTAGTTTTTAACACTTTTGATGATGATTTGAGTTGATTTCCCTTGAGTTTGGTTCTTGGGATTTTGGGATATGTTTGAGAGGATTTTGGAGAACTTTTGGACGAATTTTGGGTGAGAAATGACCCGAAATGAGACTGAAACATCTTTTAAAAGAAGTAAAGTCAGTGGCCGTCTCAAGTGGGTCCCAATAGGATGTCTTGCGCAGTCTAGTGAAAATGCAAATATCTCTCTACTCTGACGTCGTATTGACAAACGGTTTGATGTGTTGAAAACTAGACTCGTAGATATTCAACTTGGTGGGTGGATCACCTATAAATCTAAATACATTGTTGGAAAATCTCAGTGATATTTGACTTAAATTTTAGTAATATTATGAACGTAACTTTTGACAACTTTGGTCGACTTTTGTTTCATAACTCGCTTGGCTTCAAAACTTAAGACACGACTATCATACGACTAAAATACATCATAACATTACCTTCTTATCATCTTAAGCACCCTAGTCTCACCCCACAAGTACGGTTTATAACATTTCCAACTTGCCGACTTTCGACGAAACTTATTTTCTTCGATTCGATTAGCTTCTTAACCTTCCAACTCTCACGATACTTACTTAAAACTATTTTAACCCATAATTATCTTTGTAAAGGTCCTTCAACTCTCCGGATCATATTGATTCACTTAATATGAATTCTAATATGAAAATACGGGGTGTAACACTGAATCCCCTTACTAGAGGAAGTAGATTTAGCATTCAATCTCTGGGTCTGGGAAGCCACTATCTGAGTCACCATCTGGAACTGGAAGATCAGTTGGAGGAGGAATCGGTGCATTCTCCGTAGGAATAGTAGAATCAGGAGGCGTTGTGGTTTAGGGGATGTCTTCACCCCTTGGGTGTTCACCTGTAACATCAGGTATAGAACCAACTGCCATTCCTGGGGTGGCATTGGCCCTTTGGCCACTCCTCGCCTTCTTCCTAGGATCCATGTACTGAAAGTTTAGAACAATGCACGAGTTAAGAAGGGAACAATCTTATAATCAAGCTCTATCGCACGATCTAGAATATCAAAGAAAGGTGACATTCCTAACTGTCCAAGTAGCATCCTATTTATAAATGTGGTCGACAACACACCGATAATAAGGACTTTACTAGATAAGGCTCTGAGATATCCTAGGACACTTTAAACCCTTAGGATATGATACCAAGTTTGTCACGCCCTGCACCTTGTGGAGCTCGACCAGTGGTCAATCAAGATATCCCAGTCAAGAAAGCCTACTTGATGCCATCTACCCAACCTTACACATGAATAGTAGGATGAATATCAACAGTTAGACAACGAGAGAATGACATGTGCAACACTAATTTCATTACTTATAGGAACTTCATTTACAATTTCCAAAATATTACATGATCATAGTTCAAAAGGTGAAAACATGTTTGACAAGTTCAACATCATTAGTTTGGTACCCCAATCCAAATACAACACACCCCATGTCTACGAAGCTTCTAAATGAAATAGAAGAGTAGTATGAAAGTGCCGGTAACAAGGCCCTGGCTATACCTCAAACACAATATACAATATCGAGTGACATAAGTCCTCGAAGCAGAATAAGGCTCACCAAAATCTGCTGAGTAAAGGGTAAGCTGCTAACGAGGATCAAAGCCGCCTGCTGAGGAATCACCTGCATCCATTAAAGATGCAGCACCCCCGACAAAAGGGACGTTAGTACATATAAAATAGTACTAGTATGTAAAGCGAAATACCCTTTTATGGAATAGAGTACCAACCAAAAATGAGAGAAACATGGAATCAATAAGAAACTCAAGTAATATTAAAATGCCAAATTAAGAGCAAGGTAAATCTGCAAGTAAAGGTTAGTGTTTTAAGTTGGAAAATCTTTGGTACTAACACACCACCATGCTTATGGCATGGGGATTGATCTCCGCCCGATCGGCTAAGCCGTCTCACCCTAGTGTGTGCGGGTGGACATAGAAACACAACATACCACCACGTGTGTGATATGGTGTCCGATCACCGCCCAATCGGATAAGCCGTCTCACCACAATTTAGTGTGGGTCGACATGGTCCTTTGCTAGCTATCATCTCATCCCAATTAAGGGGAATAATCTCAACACATCAACACGGGAATTTATCCCTCAATAACTCTTACACTTGCACGTTTAGTTTCAGGTTTAGGTTATTTCAACCCACCCTTCCTCGGTGACCCAACGATACTCCCAAAACCATTTATCATGTAAAAGAGTTACAATTCATTTCATAGCCTTTTTCAATCTCTTTCACTTCATTGGCACTCTTGGACTTACACGTAAATCATTGTTCTTGGCACGATGGTCGCATTTCAATTATCTCATACTCTCATTCTTTCACTTTCAAGGATCATCATAGGTCATCAACATAGAGAACATTTAAAAATCACGACTTAAAATGCATGAGTAATAAATGTCTTAAACACATTGAATTTTCTTCCCAAAAGAGAGCATAATGATTTGCAATTGAAACATGAATTTAAGTCATAGCATTTGATACATATTAATCATGCTTAAAATATTTTCCCGAAGGGGAGCATAATATGATGGGAGAAATTGGAACACAGTTTTGAGTATACAGACTTTCGATGCATTGTCATTTGGGATAACTCGACTCATTGGGAACAACTCGGAACATTAGAAATAAGAGCTTGGGAAAACCGCGCTTGAAGCTTGCATGGAATTTATGGAATTCGATTCTACAAGAGGAGTTTAGCCAACATACCTTGATTAAGCTTTCCTTCGGATTACTACAACATTTCAAGACTACTAGCGACATTTATAGAGAAATAACAAAATTGAGCCATAGTTAGGAAGGTGCTCATAGGTTCAACTCATTTAGGCATTTCATCAAACACTAGGTGTGCAAATTCGACTACAAGGTACTATGGTGGTAATCCTTCATCCCACAACCAATCCCCACATAAATAGCTCATCAATATTAGTTCAACAACCTCCCCACCACCTTTATTGGCACATGCATGTAAAAATGATCAACCCCTATTCTCAAGAATCATACTTCCCACTACATATACTCAGCTCAATTTCGAAATTGAGAGTTAGGGATAGAACCTTACCTCTTTAGTAGAAGACTTTGTGAGTTTTCCTTCGTGAATCCTCAAGACTTGATCAAGGATTGAAGTGTTGAATCGATAGAGCTTCACCTTCTCTCTCTATCTAGCTCTCACCTCTCTCTAAAATGCCTGATTTTTTCCTTCAAAATGACCCAATGGCTTTTAATCAAAGTAGTGTTGGGTTATAAGATACCCAAAATGGACCCTACGAACCCAATCTGCGATCATAGAATGCACCACAGAACAGGTTTGCGGTCTGCAAAAAGGACTGCAAAATTGTCCTCCAAAATTGGGCTCACATAGTCAAGTGTGTATTGGATCTCTAGTCTACAGATCAATTCCGCGGCCGCAAAATAGACCGCAAAACCCCCAACAAGAAAATCCTCATGCTGGTTCTATGATGGAGGTGAGGCCCTTGAAATTAATATGCGGCCGCCTAATGGACCGCGGAATAGCCCTAATAATCTATCTTCACCTGGTTCAATCCACGATGGCTTTGCGGTCCAAACACCAATCCCCGGTCACAAAAATTATCACAAAAATGCACTTCTCAGCAAAATTTTATTCTGCCAACTCCTTGATGCACTGCAAGTCCAAGAATTCGTACATCGGCGAGCTGCGAACTGCGAAAATCATCTACAACCTCCAACTCCTAGGCGTACCTTTATTGGTCCTTACAGTTTGGGGGTGAAATGTCGTACTCAGCTCGACCTGTGTACCTAACTCATGCTGCAAGGCCCTTCAAAAATGTGATGTGAACTTTGTACCTCGATCGGAGATAATAGACACCGGCACACTATGAAGATGAACGATCTGCCGAATATAAATCCGACCAGCTACTCTGAAGAGTAGGTAGTCACGACCAAAATAAAGTGTGCAGACTTGGTCAGTCTGTCTATAATGACCCACATAGCATCGTATTTCCTCAAGGTCCGTGGAAGTCCATATACAAAATCCATGGTTATACGTTCCCACTTTCACTCTGGAATATCAAGCTTCTGAAGCAACCCACCCGGTATCTGATGCTCGTACTTCACCTACTGACAATTCAAACACTGAGCCACATACTGCACAATATCTTTCTTCATTCTTCTCCAATAGTAGTGCCGTCTCATATCCTGGTACATCTTTGCGGCACCTGGATGGACGGAATACCGTGAACTATAGAAATCCTCAAGAATCAACTCACGCAACCCGTCCACATTCGGAACACAAATCCAGTCATGAATCCTCAACACCCCATCATCACCAATAGTCACCTTCTTGGCATCACCGTGCTGCACCGTATCCCTCAAGATAAGCAAGTGGGGATCGTCATACTGACGCGCTTTGATGCGCTCAAACAAAGAAGATCGTGAAACCATGCAAGTAAGAACCTGGCTAGGCTCCAAAACATCTAGCCTCACGAACCTATTGGCCAAAGCCTAGACATCCAATGCTAAAGGTATCTCCCCAACTGGGATAAAAGCAAGACTACCCATGCTCTCAGACTTCCTACTCAAAGAATCGGCCACCACTTTGGCCTTCCCGGAATGATAAAAAAAAAGGTGATATCATAGTCGTTTAGTAGGTCTAACCACCTCTGTTGCCTCAAGTTCAGATCTTTTTGCTTAAGCAAGTGCATAGACTCCTGTGATCTGTGAATACCTCATACGACACGCCATAGAGATAGTGCCTCTAAATCTTCAGCGTATGAACAATGGTTGCCAACTCTAAACCATGTACTGGGTAGTTCTTCTCATGGGGCTTCAACTGATGTGAAGCATAAGCAATCACTCTACCCTCCTACATCAATACAAATTCAATGCCAATCCGAGAAGCATCACAATAAGTTGTATAAGAACCTGATGCTGAAGGTAAAACCAAAACTGGAGTTGTGGTCAAGGCAGTCTTGAGCTTCTGAAAGCTCTCCTCGCACTCGTCAGACCACCTGAATGGGGCACCCTTCTGAGTCATCTAGTCAAAGGTGCTGCTGAGGACGAGAAACTCTCCACGAAATGGCGATAATACCCAGCAAAACCAAGGAAACTCCGGATCTCAGTAGCAGAAGATGGTCTGGGCCAACTGTGACTACCTCAGTCTTCTTTGGATCCACCTTGATACCCTCATTAGACACCACATGGCCCAAAAATGCCATTGAATCAAGCCAAAACTCATACTTGGAGAATTTAGCATATAGCTTCTTCTCCCTCAAGGTCTGAAACACGATCTTCAAGTGTTACCCATGATCCTTCCGGCTGCGAGAATACACTAATATGTCATTAATGAACACGATAAAGAAGGAATCAAGGTATGGCTGGAATACACTGTTCATCAAGTGCATAAAGGTTGTTGGGGCATTGGTGAGCCCAAATGGCATCACCTAAAACTTGTAGTGACAGTAGCAAGTCATGAAGTCCATCTTCGGAATATCTGAATCTCGAATCTTCAATTGATGGTACCCCAATCTCAGATCAATCTTTGAGAACACCCAAGCACCCAGAAGTTCATCAAACAAATCATCTATACACGGTAGTGGGTAGTTGTTCTTGAATGTAACCTTGTTCAGCTACCTGTAATCAATACACATCCTCATAGAGCCATCTTTCTCCTTCATAAATAGAACTAGAGAACCCCAAAGCGAGACACTCGGTCGGATGAAACCCTTATCAAGCAACTCTTGAAGTTGTTCCATTGATTCTTTCAACTCCACCGGTGCCATGCAATATAGTGGAATAGAGATGGGATGAGTGCCCGGCAACAAGTCAATACCAAAATCGATATCCCTATCAGGTGGCATGCTCGGAAGATCCGCTGGAAATATATCTAGGAAGTCTCTCACTACTGGAACTGACCCAATGGTAGGAGTATCAGCTCAGACATCTCTCACAAAGTCTAGATAAGAATCACACCTATTTTCAACCATCCACTGAGCCTTCAGAAAGGACACTACCCTACTAGGAACATAATCTAATGTACCCATCCACTCCAACCATGGCAAATCCAGCATAGCTAATGGCATAGTCTTAGCGTGATAATCCAGAATAGCATGATAGGGTGACAACCAATCCATGCCCAAAATCACATCAAAGTACATCATGTTGAGTAGCAGAAGGTCAACTTTGGTCTCATAACCCTCGATAGTGACCAAACATGACCGACAGATACGGTCTACCACAATAGAATATCCTACATGCGTAGACAAAAAAATAAGGGTATCGAAAGAATCACGAGTTATATCTAAATATGAAGCAAAGTAAGATGAGACATATGAATACGTGGAAGCTGGATCAAATAAAACTGATACATCCCTATCAAATAAAACTGATACAGACCGGAATAATACATGTGATGACAGCATCTGATGCCACAGCCTCAGACATACCAGGAAAAGCATAACAACGGGCCTAACCTCCTTATCTAGGACGACCTCTAGCATAACATGTGGAGTAGCAACTGGAGTAGCAACCATGGCCTGTGTACCCTGTGGAGGTTCAGCCCTCCTAAGTCTAGGACAATCTCTCATAATGTGCCTAGTATTTCCACACTCAAAAAAACCTCACTGCGGGCGTGGCTGCTGGAACTGAGTCTGACCCGAACGGCTAGAATAATCGCTGTAAGCACCCCGTGCAGGAGGTGAATTAGAAGATGGTTGTGCAAAATGAGTACCATGAGGTCCCTGAATATTTGGGGCGCTGCGAGTGGCCTGAAGTGCATGCAAAACTAGTCTACTGATAAAACCTCTGCCATGACGGATCTTGCCCCCAAAGTAGAACTCCCCCATCCTCCAGAACCACGAGGCCTCTTGGCCTCCCAATCCTCCATCTCCTGGCCAATAATACGCTCTAACCTCCTAGAAATCTCCACAACCTACTGGAATGGAGTATCAGTCTCCAGCTCCCATGTCATCTTGCATCTGAGACCATAATTGAGCCCCTCGAAAAATCTGTGGACTCTCTCTAGTAGTGGAAACCAAAGCAGATGCTTGACGAGACAACTTACTGAACCTCAAAGCGTACTCAAACGCGGTCATAGTCACCTGGTGCAACTGCTCGAACTCTGTGCGCCACGCATCCCTGAGGGTGTGTGGGACAAACTCCTTCAAAAACATCTTAGAAAATTGAGCCCAAGTGAGTGGCGCTACATCAGCTGGCCTACCCTCCTCATAAGCCTGCCACTGCCTATATACTGACCCCATCAGCTGAAATTTAGTAAAGGCGGCCTCGCACACCTCTACAATGCCCATGGCACAGAGAATACGGTGGCACTAGTCTAGAAAACTCTGTGCATCCTCAGAAACTGCACCATTGAAAGTAGGAGAATCATACTTCTTAAACCTCTCAAGTCTCCTCTGCTCCTCCTCTGATGCCACTGGCCTGACCTCAGACTGAACTGCGATAACGGGTTGTGCTGGCATAACATCCAGAACCTGATCAACATGGACCCACTACTATGGTGTACGGGATGTGGGAGTCTGAGCTCATCCCCCGGCCTGAGAAGTAGCTGGTGCAACTGGGATCAATCCTGCCTGAGCCAAAGCACCAAACATGCTTAGGAGTTGTGCCAAATTCTCATAGAGTCCAAGAGTGGTAGCAGGCATCTTAAGTGCATGTTCCCTAACCGGAGGTACTGTGGCTCCTCGATCGCTGCTCTAGTAGAAGCTCTAGTTGTAGCACATGCCCCTCCTCACCCTCTACCTCGGCCCCAGTCTCTCGCGGCTTTAGTAGGGGCGTGGGTGTTTGCTCATCTGATCCGGTAGTGCATGTCCTCACCATCTGTGAGAGAATAGAAAGAAAAAATATCAAGCTCAAAAATCAATAAATTCGCACAAAAAAGAATGAATGAAGTGAAATTTCCTAGTAGTTCTATAGTCTCTCGAAGATAAGTACAGACCTCTCCGTACCGATCCGCAAGACTCTACTAAACCTGTTTTTGACTCGTAGAACCTATGAACCTAGAGCTCTGACACCAACTTGTCACAACCCAAAAACCCTCCTTTGGAGTCGTAATGACACCTAGTCTCCCAACTAGGTAAGCCAGTCACTCAACATTATTTTAAATAATGAAAACATGAATTAATGAAAATGGAGTTTAATATAAATGCGGCAATCAGAGTAATTCAGGTCAAAGCAAAAAATATCCAAGAACTAGGGGGTACAAAGTCACAAGCTCTAACTGAATACACGAGATCAATCTCAAAATACAATACTATCTGAAATACATAAACAATATAAATGAAACAAGAGGATGACTCTAAGGCCTACGGTCGGATCATGCAGGGAGAACTTGAAGTCTCCGTGTGTATGCCTTTTCCGGTCCAAAGTACCCGGATCTGCACAAAAATGTGTAGAAGCGTCATATGAGTACACCACAATCGGTACCCAGTAAGTATCAAGACTAACCTCGGTGGAGTAGTGATGAGGTTCAAGTCGTGTAATACTCATTAGATAAATAACCTGTGCAATGCATATATCAAAGAAAACTGATAATTGAAATATAACTGAAAACAATAATCACAAACCCTTTGGAACCTGTAATAATCACTCAATGTAGTAAACCCCATTTTGATCACGAAATATCAAATAGAGGTAAGGCATGTGATGGAATGTCAAATACAACTATTAACTCAGGTAAGTGCCAAATGTAAGCTTTCAGAATCAATTATGAAATAAGAATAACAGCCTCATCTCAACACAATCACAATAACAATGAGGACACCCTGAAATATCACATAACATCATCAACATGCCACCCTTATTACGCTGCATGTGTACATAAAAATGATATGCCACCCTTATTTCGCCACATGTGCATATTGCCGCCCTTATTTTGCCACGTGGGTAGCCTGAGATAATGGCACCTTATGTCGCCCCACACGCACAACCATAGACAAAGAAATCGCACAGCAAAACCTCGTGTTGACACCCCAAATCAATCTGCTTAACATGTCCACAAGTGCCACGGTACCATAAAACAATAATGCCAAGTGACACAGTATCACAACAATAGTGATAAAGTGTCATCAAAGTATAAAATCACAACTTTCAACAACCGTGCACGAGTACATAACAAATAATCATAGAAGCGGAGGGGATGTTCAATAGATAAAGCATGTCTATGGCTAAGCCAATGAAATGAGCATGATCAAATAGTCATAAAGTGAGTTTTCAACTATAATATAATGTTTATTATCACATTAAGGCATATCAATAGTCTACGATCTATTCCGGTCAAAACCACATATAGTGCACGTATACATGCTCGTCACATCATGTACACGTCACTTAACACATCATAGAAATCAATAATTAGGGCTAATACCTAAGGGGTATTTCCCTCACACAAGGTTAGACAAGATACTTACCTCAAAAAAACCTAAATCAATCAGCAAATAGGCCCTTCCAGCGCAAATCCACCTCCGGACAACAAGAATCTAGCTAAAATAACTTAATACTATAAATAAAAGACATAGGAAATGATTCTGGATAATAAAGATTTGATATTTAATTAAAATCAAAAAGTCAACTTATAAAGTCAATCCAGGCCCGCACCCCAGAACTCGACCAAACCCAAAAATTCCGAACCCCTATTCCGATACGAGTCCAACCATACTAAAATCATCCAATTCTGACCTCAAATCAGCCTTCAAATCATCAATTTATATTTTCGAAAAGTTTTTACAAAAAATTCCCAATTTCTCAAATTCAAATCACTAATCAAACACTAAAATCGAGGTTAGAATCATGAAATAATATCAAATCCGAGTCAAAAATACTTACCCAAATCCAAATCGTGAAAGTCCCTCCAAAATCGCCCAAACCGAGCTATCTAACTCAAAATATGGTAAAATAAGCAAAACCCTCCAAATAGAGTACTAAATATATCTGCACAGACATGCTCAACGTGATGGCAGAAAAGACTTCACGATCGCGAAGACCAAACATACCCAGCTGCCAAATCATTCTTCACCAACGCGACATACTAGTCGCTAACGAGGCGACCAACTCCACAGTCCCTACGCGAACGTGACTCCTCACTCGTGAACATGAAGGGCAAATGCCTGATGCCCCTTTCCGCCTTAACTTCTACGCGATCGCGGCACTAGCTCGCGAACGCGAAAGCAATAGTCTCCCAAGCTTCGCGAATGTGGTACTCACTTCGCAACCGTGAAGGTTAAATGCTTGCCACCAAAATTACTCTACACGACCCCATAGTCGTGATCGCAATAAAGAAAACCAGATATGAGCTGACAACAATCCAAAATAAGAGAAAATTGCCCGTAGCCCATCTGAAACACACCCGAGGCCCCTATGACCCCGTCCAATCACACCAACTAGTCCTAAAACATAATATGAACCTACACGAGGCCTCAGATCACACTAAACAACAACAAAACTATGAAACACACCTCAATTCAAGCCTAATAAACTAATGAACTTTCTAAATTCAAAACTTACGCCGAAAATGTTTAAACACCTCGGATTGACCTCAAAGTTTGCATGTATGTCCCAAATGACACAGCGGACCTATAACAACTCTCTGAATCACAATCTGAGCCCGATATCAACAAAGTCAATCCTCGGTCAAACCTATCAACCTTCCAAAACTTTAACTTTCCAACTTTCGCCAAAAAATACCAAATCAACCTACGGACCTCCAAATTCAAATTCGGACACACGCCAAAGTCCAAAATCACCAGACAAAGCTATGGAACCATTGGAACACCGTTTCGGAGTCGTCTACAATAAAAGTCTACTCCGATCAACTCTTACAACTAAAGCCTTCAACCAAGGGACTAAGTGTCCCAAATCAATCCAAAACTCACCCGAAACCAACCCAATCATCACGATAAGTCACGTAACTACAAATACACTTATGTAAAATATCAAATAGGAGAATCGGAGCTAAATACTCAGAATGACCGGCGGGATTGTTATTGGAGAAGTCCCTCTTATAAGAATAAGCAAGAGACTTACCTCTAGCCGAGACCACCTTCAATCAAATCCACCTCCAAACGACTCGAATCTAGTCAAATATTACTCTAATGAGTCAATACAAACTTTAGGAATTGATTTCATATAAAAAATTAAATTTTTACTAAAATCAAAAAGTCAAATTTCGGGCTCAGAATCTGAAATTGATCATAGATATAGTTTACGCATAACACCCCGAGTCCAAATATATAATTAGATTCTAACTCGGGTTCAAATTTCGTATTTAAAATCCCCAAAGTCACTCTCTTAAGGTCAAATCAAAAACCTCAATTTCTACACTTTAAATCCTAGATGTAGGGATTAAATATCCATGTAGATGCTTAAAATATAATCACAGGTGAGTAGAAACCACTTACTCACTTGCCTTGTATAAAAATCTCCTTGAAAAGCTATCCCTCAAGTAGTCTAGGATTCAAAATAAAAGAGAATGGGCAAAAATCTCGAAATCGCAACTTAAATACACTACTTAGCGATAAACTAGGTGATCGTGACCAGCCTCGCGATCGCGAAGCATAGCTGCCCAGTGCTCTATGCGACCGTGACCCTCAGCCTTTGACCGTAGGACAAAGTCATCCCTTACCTCAGCTCTTTTTCACCGACGCAAATATTTCCTCGTGATCGCGATGCCTAGTTCCGCAACACTATGTGATCGCTTCTCCCCAATCGCGAAACAACCATCCTGGACAGGATTCTTCCTTCACGTTTACATAGCTCCTGTCATGGGCTGCTTTCCATCATCGACCCATGACCCCTTGGACGCGCCCCGTGGCATCCCGGCAAGCCTCCCAACGCCTAGCGCCACGGTCGGCCCCGTGGTCTCGGCAGCACCAAGTAACAAGCGAGCATGCGCCTCTGTCGCCCCACCGATAATCAATGCCAGCGCCCAGCGGCTGGCCAATGCCATCAGTGCCGCGCGCACCGACAATGCCGCGCGCACAAATCATCCTGTTACCATCAGCGCCGCACACCCAGACAGTGCCCCGCGCGCAGACCCAATGCCAAGCACCAGTGCCCAGCCGCTGGCAGATCCAAATAGTGCCGCGCGCGCCCACAGCAATGCGCGCGCAGACCCTGCTGCTCAAGACAAAGTTGCTGCCATCGGACTTGCTTCCATAGAAGACTAAGTCCTTTTCATTGTAATTATAGAGTAGTTTTACTTCATTCATTTTCAGTGTGCTTCTACAGCTTTCTTAGGTCAACTCATGTAACTTTGGTTTATTTTTTTAAGCATTATTAAGGGGGACCAAAGCATTCAAACATTCAAGCATTCAAACAATTCTCTGTACTGGTGTCTCTCCCCCCCGGCACCGCATTTCATCTTGTAATAGCTTTCATCATTATCAATACAATCATCAGCTTTCATCATCAGTTGCTCATTTTCCGCTGCTCAATTGCTCACGACATTGGCTTTCCCGTACGGCACTGACAATCTAGTCTAGCGTACGACGAGGGCCTCAGTTGGCGCATAGCAACCGCACTGACATCGGTTGCTTAGCCTTTCGTCGCCCTTCCAAGGAACTTCAGGAAGGCGCCGCGTAACAGTTGGTATCAGAGCCTAGGCTCGACATCGGACGTGGGAACTCATTGGCATTATCATCACCATTTCTGACCATGGTGAATCACGGGGATCGCATCACGACGCTAGAAGAGACGGTTGACGCATTACGGCCCATCGTGGATACGTTGCCTGATCTAAAAACCAGCCTAGTGCAAAGGTTGGACGACCTGGACCGCAGAATGCGGCAGGCCGAAAATGACATAGCAAACATCAGTCAAGACTCTGAGGAAGACCGACAAATGGCTGCCGTCGAGGCAACCAAAATTCATGGCCAATTCGAGGACCTCCAACAGGAGCGTGCCGAGGATTTAGCCCATCGGGAACTAGAGGCAGACAGACTGACAGTCATGCAGCAAACCATAGACAACTTGACAGGCCAGCTCAATGTTGTCAATGCTGCACTACAAAGCCTGCTCAAAGGAGGCGAAAACCACACCAGGGGTGCCATGAACATTGCCCCCACTCCACAAAAGCTGAAAATTCCGGAGCCCAAGCCATACAACGGAGCCCGGGATGCTAAAGAAGTGGAAAATTTCATCTTCGACATCGAACAATACTTCGATGCCGTTGGACATTTGGAAGAATCCAAAAAGGTAGCAACTGCTGCCAAGTATCTTCAAGGCAATGCAAAACTCTGGTGGCCCCCCAAAACGTGGAATACAATGCACGGAGAAAGTTGCGTGAACTCCGCCACACCAGGTCGGTGCGGGACTACGTGCGTGAATTCTCCGCACTCATGCTAAACATACGGGATATGGGGGACAAAGACAAACTGTTCGCATTCATAGAAGGTTTGAAACCTCATGCTCGTATGGAACTGCAAAGACAACGGGTAGATACCCTGCCCAAGGCCATTCAAGCTGCAGAGTGCCTTGGGGATTATTAGTTGGAAACTCAGAAGGATAGGCCCCAGCCGCCTGTCCGAGGGGGATACAACGGGAGCCAACCTAGCAACGGTGGCCCCAACAGAAACGGAGGAGATCGAGGTACATCCAAATCCAAGACTCCTTCCTCAAGCAGTAACACTACTGCATCAGTCAACAATCATCAGGGGAGAAAGCCCCCATCAGAATGCCGTCATTGCGGCGGGGAACATTGGAACAATCAATGCCCCAATACACAAGTCAATGCTCAACAAACTGTTGACGATGACGAGACAGATACCGACAACTCAGACGGCGCCGATCAAGTAGGTGCCTTCAACGCATTTGTCGGCTCCATTCATGACACCTTGGCAGGAACCAGCACTGGCAACCCCAAGAAGAAGGCATTCCCAATCGACAAGAAAGGGAAAGG
Organism: Nicotiana tabacum; assembly: GCF_000715075.1. NCBI lineage: Eukaryota > Viridiplantae > Streptophyta > Magnoliopsida > Solanales > Solanaceae > Nicotiana > Nicotiana tabacum. The sequence continues at coordinate 57,337,840 of NC_134103.1, read as the reverse complement.
AAAGGCGGACGAGGGGCCTCCCACATCACAAAAGAGGACCTTAATGTTCGTTGACATGAAAGTAAACGGCAGACCTATTCGGGCATTGATAGACACGGGTGCTAGCCACAACTACCTGGCCTCAACTCAGGTGCAACGCCTCGGTCTAGCAGTGCAAAAATGCAAGGGTCGTGTCAAGGCTATCAACTCTCCATCTCAGCAAGTGAGTGGAATAGCCAAAGAAGCGCCAATCCAGCTTGGCCCATACAAGGGAATATTCGACCTACGCATAGCTATCATCGATGACTTCGAACTGATAGTGGGATTGGAATTCCTCAGGAAGACCAACACCATCCCGGTGCCATATGCCAACATGCTCCTAATGATGGGAGACAACGGGGCCAAACCCCACACCATACCGTGCATATCCAAGAAGATGGCCGTTGGAAACATCACGGCCATGCAGTTTAAGGAGGGAATCAACAGACCTGAACCCATAGTTCCGGCTGCCCTCAACATCATCAAACATGCATCACATCATCGGGGTCCAACAGCTCATGTCGCCCCTCAATGTGTGAAGACTTGTCAAGCATTCCCAAAGGATAAGTCGGATCACCCAGCACAAGCGGGACTCTTGGAGCCGCTACCTGTCCCACAGAGACCTTGGGAAAGCATTTCCCTGAATTTCAGCACAGGATTACCCAAGGTCGGAAATCATGCAACCATCATGGTGGTAGTAGACCTATTTTCCAAGTATGCTACCTTCATCGCAGCCCCACAGAACATGTCGGCAGAAGAAACAACTCGACTCTTCTTCTCCCATGTTGTCAAACATTGGGGTATGCCCAGCAACATCATCAGTGACTGTGACCCACGCTTCACTAGCAAGTTTTGGACCCAACTCTTCAGTTGCCTCGGATCCAAATTGAGTTACAACTCAAACCATCATCATCAGCAAACACATGATCAAACAGACCGGTTCAATGACATGCTGGAGGAATATCTCCGCCAATTTTCTACCGGGTCACAAACACATTGGGTGAAGCTTCTGGATGCTGCTCAGCTGTGTTTCAATTCACAAAAGTGCGCCCATACAAACAAAAGCACTTTTGAAATTGTTACCGGACAGTAACCGCTACTCCCACATAATGTGAATGCACCAAACATACCATCATCTCATCGAGCTGCCAGTTTCTCTACAGAATGGGAACAAACTTTGAAGATAGTGCGGAGCTATCTTGTCAGGGCCCAAGACAGGGCAACGAGGCATGCCGAACAAAACCGTCACTTTGCCCAACATCAAGCAGGGGACAAAGTGATGGTAAAAACCCCGAGGCGGAACTTATTTGCAAAGAGGACCCAAGATCCTCGCCTATTGCCAAGCTACATCGGGCCTTTTTCCATTGAAAGGCGCATCGGGAAATCCACATACCAGCTGAACACACCAGCCTGGTGGAAAATCCATCCAGTCTTCCATGTCAGCCGCCTCAGGCCACTTCAGAAATGCATGGAAGATCATTTAGAAAGACATCTCACAGCACCGAGGGGAATAGACCTCCCAGCCATCAAGAGCCTGACCAACCATCATCATCCTGCAGGTAAGGCTCCGAGGATGTCGCCAACTCAGGTGGGGGAGAATGTCATGGGCTGCTTTCCATCATCGACCCATGACCCCTTGGACGCGCCCCGTGGCATCTCGGCAAGCCTCCCAACGCCTAGCGCCACGGTCGGCCGCGTGGTCTCGGCAGCGCCAAGTGACAAGCGAGCATGCGCCTCTGTCGCCCCACCGATAATCAATGCCAGCGCCCAGCGGCTAGCCAATGCCATCAGTGCCGCGCGCACCGACAATGCCGCGCGCACAAATCATCCTGTTGCCATTAGCGCCGCACACCCAGACAGTGCCCCGCGCGCAGACCCAATGCCAAGCACCAGCGCCCAGCCGCTGGCAGATCCAAATAGTGCCGCGCGCGCCCACAGCAATGCGCGTGCAGACCCTGCTGCTCAAGACAAAGTTGCTGCCATCGGACTTGCTTCCATAGAAGACTAAGTCCTTTTCATTGTAATTATAGAGTAGTTTTACTTCATTCATTTTCAGTGTGCTTCTACAGCTTTCTTAGGTCAACTCATGTAACTTTGGTTGATTTTTTTTAAGCATTATTAAGGGGGACCAAAGCATTCAAACATTCAAGCATTCAAATAATTCTCTGTACTGGTATCTCTCCCCCCCGACACCGCATTTCATCTTGTAATAGCTTTCATAATCATCAATACAATCATCAGCTTTCATCATCAGTTGCTCATTTTCCGCTGCTCAATTGCTCATGATATTGGCTTTTCCGTACGGCACTGACAATCTAGTCTAGCGTACGGCGAGGGCCTCAGTTGGCGCATTGCAACCGCACTGACATCGGTTGCTTAGCCATACGTCGCCCTTCCAAGGAACTTTAGGAATTGATTTCATATAAAAAATTAAATTTTTACTAAAATCAAAAAGTCAAATTTCGGGCTCAGAATATGAAATTGATCATAGATATAGTTTACGCATAACACCCCGAGTCCAAATATATAATTAGATTCTAACTCGGGTTCAAATTTCGTATTTAAAATCCCCAAAGTCACTCTCTTAAGGTCAAATCAAAAACCTCAATTTCTACACTTTAAATCCTAGATGTAGGGATTAAATATCCATGTAGATGCTTAAAATATAATCACAGGTGAGTAGAAACCACTTACTCACTTGCCTTGTATAAAAATCTCCTTGAAAAGCTATCCCTCAAGTAGTCTAGGATTCAAAATAAAAGAGAATGGGCAAAAATCTCGAAATCGCAACTTAAATACACTACTTAGCGATAAACTAGGTGATCGTGACCAGCCTCGCGATCGCGAAGCATAGCTGCCCAGTGCTCTATGCGACCGTGACCCTCAGCCTTTGACCGCAGGACAAAGTCATCCCTTACCTCAGCTCCTTTTCACCGACGCAAATATTTCCTCGTGAACGCGATGCCTAGTTCCGCAACACTATGTGATCGCTTCTCCCCAATCGCGAAACAACCATCCTAGCCAGGATTCTTCCTTCACGTTTACATAGCTCCTTATGCGATCATGACATGCAAAACTCTGCCAGCCAAACTCCCTTATCCATGATTGCGAGACTCAGCTTAGCGAGCAAAGTAGTGTCTTGCACCAGAAAATAAGCAGCTATAAAATATTTGGAAATGGTCTGAAACTACCCCAAAACTCACCCGATCTCCTTGGGTCCCCATTCAGTCATTCCAACAAGTCTATATACCTCATACATACTTGTCCCAAGGCTCGATACATAAAAACAATAATAAAATCAAGAATCGAAGATCGATCCATCTCTTAAATTTTTAACTTCGCTAATGTGTCCGAATCATAGTTAGACATTATGGATCACAACCAAATTTTGCATACCAATTTATGTCAATCATTAGTATCTAACCAAGGTCTCAATACAACAATCAAAACTCATTAGTCCAAAAGTTAACTACTGGTCAAATTTAAGAACTCTCCAATTCTTCAAATTATCAACTTTTGACAAATTGAGTCAAAATCTTCTAGGAACATTAAAACTAAATTCGAACATACGTCCAAGTACAAAATCATCATATAAACCTATTGAAACCATCAAATCACTAATCTGAGGCCGTTAACTCAAAAGTCAAAAATTTGTCAACTCTTATAACTTAAGCTTATAAAAATGAAACTAAGTGTTCCAATTCATTGTCAAACCTTCCCGAAATCAAATAACCATCTCCACAAGTCATAAATCATCAAAATCAAATACGGAAAATATCAAATAGGGGAACAAGTCTGTAATGCTTAAAACGATCAGCTGGATTATTACACTTAGTTAGGCACATTTACCAAGAAAATATGATTAAAGAGCGGTAAAAGTGAGAGTAAATTAATGTTAGAACATACATAAAGATGCCTAACATCACATACTCAAGTTAGTTAACGATTCAACATATTACGAGAAGTCCATCCTTTGCACCAGAAAGATGCTTTATCAGCCCTCGAATCAATGGCGAACAACTCGGAGATTTGAATCAGTGGAAGCAAATAGAATTGTACCCATAAACAAAAATCAATAATATATTTTTTCTTGCATTTGTTCTGTTAATGCAAATATTTATTTTCTGTATGAAAAATTAGTGACTAACAATTATATTAACCACTACATATAAATAAGTACATATAATATACATAGAGAGGGTAGTGTGTACGGATGCCTTACCCCTACTTTGTGAAGGTAGGCATACTGTTTCCGATAGACTCTTGGCTTAAGAAAAGTATACTCATAGTAGTTATAAAAAGGAAATACTATAGTGGAGAAGCAATGAGAAAAGGAGCAGTAACAACTATCAGGAAAATAAGATAACCGAAGCACAAGAAATAACATGTAGTAATAGAAATCTAAGAATATAAAATACGAGAATAACACTCGTACTATAAGTGTGTAAAAGATAAGCAGGTATGGAAAATAAGTTCACTCGACTACCTACTAACTTACTACCTTAATCCTTGCTCTCCACACACTCCTATCAAGAGTCATGTCCTAGATAAGCTGAAGATGTGTCATGCCCTGCATGATCACCTCTTCCTAACACTCCTTGGACCCACCATAGCCAACCTCTCATACCTCCTCATTCTGGAATCTGTTTATCTTCTCTTCAAATCTCAACCTCGCTTCCCGCATCTTATCCACCAGACATGTCACTCCCAGCTTGTCCCAAACGTTTTCTTTTAATAAGCAAATTATGTTTGGCTATTCTTTTCAAAAGTACTTTCGAGCGTCAAATTATAAAAACTGGCAGTATCAAGGTTCGATTTGCAATTAGTATTTTTAAAAGAGAAATGAATTTAAAATTTTGAATCAATTTATCATATAGTTACTAGGTGGCGATGGCTTGTGCCAGCACAGGTCCAACATGAATTTAGTTTTATTTTCACTTGCGATGATGATTGTAGACACAGTACTTCATATTGAAATCAAAATAGATGACCATAATCCAAAAGAGTTTTTATACAACATGAGCATAATTTTGCTCTTCCAACTCTACTTTTGCTCTTTTTCAACTTGCTACTTGATGCACGACTATCTTGTTAGCCGTCTTCCGATGAACTCTATAATTGCTCAATAGTGTTTGTTATTAAGTTGCATTGTCGTGTAGGTTGGAATTGCATATACTGCTGACCACCTTATTTCCTTGACAAAAGACTTGACAGTGATGCTGCAACACAGAAAATGAACTATGCCAAATGAATAGTGCGCGACGGCGCATCCCATAAGCAACTGCAGAGGAAAATTTAAAACAGCTGAGCAAAATGATAAAAGTCTTCATAGTATAGATTGCCAAGGTTTCCAAATACAAATGACCAATGAAATCTTTTTCTGGCAGCATAAGTTAATAATCAAATGGGTATGTTATTGTAAAACACAATAACATAACTATCCTTTGCCAGCAAGGAGAGATGTCGAGAAGAGCAGCCAGCTTCTTTCCTTATACATAATAGAAATGCAGATTGTCAATACTAACTACGCCTCTTAAATAAAATAGAACTTATCAAGTTAAAATTAGCCAAAGACCCATGGACCTCACAAATTTCAATGACTAAAGTAGACAAAGCAACAACTGCTACAGAGAATAAGAAGCTATGAATTTTTTCGATTGTTTTGAGATTCCCTTCCAAGACCTTTTTGAACAACAAAAAGGTAATTTTCTCCATCCAAGATTTTTAGAGACCTCTTGCTAGACTAAGCAATTTTAGTATACTTTTCGATAAGGTAATAAGCAATTTTAAATATATTTCCTCAGATCCTTCAAAAAAGTAAGCTCTAAAACATGCTCTTTTAATCTTTCAATGTATTACCGAGTCCAACAGTGAGCCATGATAAAAAATTAGAGATAAACCAAGTGTACTGGAATATAATCATTGAAAATATTACGCCACTTCATATAATATCTCTGTAAGTATTTTTTTTCCTTCATTTGGCATAATAGCTCTTAAGCATTATAGTGTCCTTCAAGTATCCAATTTGATCTCATGCATGATCCATGTTCACTTGAATATTATTCAAATTTATGCTAAGGTCCAAAAATATGACTTAGAATAGTTGGATAACATTATATGTAAAATGGTTCATTTTATTTATTGTTGAAATTGTTTACCCTAAAAATTGAGTAACAATTAAACTTATATTGTGGTTTTAAGGACATGTGATTTAACCCAGTACCAATTGATAACCAACGAATTAAATAGATAAATTGGACAATAAAATAAATCAAACCGGTCTGCAAACAATGCCTCGACCTCGATTCGAGATAGTCTCGAGATTAGTTAATAAGAATAGTAGAGGATGGAACAAACAACGATGAACAATGATGAACAGTAAGTAAAACAAAGAAAGCCGCGTATATGTATATTCTTATCAGTGAATAATGATTGTGCCCCTTACAAGTGAATGGGATCCCTCTTTATATAATAGAGGAATCCTAAATAAGGTACAACTCTAATAACGGAAGTAGATCCCATGATTGGCACTAATAACCACTTTGATTTGGTCTGTTCCAGGATCTCCACCGTGATCTTCGATCGGTTACGGATATCTCGTCATTCCGTTATTACGCCTTACTCGACGTCAGTCATGCTTGATCTCGATTGTTGCTGGCCTCGATCTCAATGAACACTTCGATCTCCAGACTTGATGTTCTATCTTCGAGCTCGAGCCTGATCTATTATGAGGGTACCCTCGGGGCAACTCCCCTGCCAACGAAATCGGGTACGCCCGATTTCGACCGTATACAGATAATCCCCTCTTTTTTTGGAGTGTAACGAGAAGAAACGAATTTATGACTTCGATTTAATACCTCGATCAATTATGACGTCAACATCGTGAAGTAAGCGACAGAAGCGGTTGAAGCGTCGTGTCTACACAGTTCCCAAGGTCATTAATTAACGCCAATTGATGGTCGACCACCAGTGCTTTCAAACCATCAAAGTGGCTATTATAAATAGACCACCTTCATAATCTTCTCAAACTTTACTTTCAAACTTCTTCTAATCTTCAAAAGCTCTTCTATTCTCTTCAAGTTCATCAACTTTGCCGGTTTTCATTTGCCAATCTCTTATTAAAACACAAATTCCGCCTTCTTCTTCCTTAATCCTCATATAGTAATGGCAAAAACATCAAAGACCGTTCCTCAAGAGGAAAAGGCCTCCTCATCGCGGCCGTCCGGTGACAAAAAACCGGTGGAGCCACTTATTGAAGAGTGCATCCCTGGGCCATGTGAACTTACTTCCGACTTTAAAGTCGAAAAACCCTCTTCGGTTCCTGGTCGATGCGAGCCTATGTCAAGATACATCTGTTCGATATCCGAAGGCGATCTCGAGCAGGTGAAAAAAGACTGCCACTAGAGAATAAAGATGTGGTGATTCCTACCCCCGAGGAGGACATCACCACTCATGTGAAATGATTCTTAAGTGTGTATACTTACGATTTCACACTTGGTTCCGTCGATCCTGTCATAATCTAGTTCTGTCGCCAATATCAGGTAACCCTAGGCCAGATCTACCCCTCTTTTTGGTGCATTGTCATTCTGCTCAGATTCTTCTCGAGCAAGGTCGAGGGGATGTCTTTCACCCTCGATCATCTCATTAGGCTATACATCCCCCGTCTTTATCGGGGCAGACTAATAAGGCTTCAGCGCCGGGCCACGAAGGTGTTGTTCTCGAGCATAGACGAGGACAAGGACCGAGGATGGATGGGCTAATTTGTCTGAGTCAGGACCTCCGACTTAATCCCCGCCGAGAAGATACCATTCCCCGAAGAATGAAACATGAAGAATAAGTAGAACCTCACCGATAACGTTTCATTACTTGTTATGTTTCCTTTACCTCTTCTTATCTATATTGTTCTTTATGGTACAACTTCCCCATGGTTTCTTGGTGCGGTCCCGGACCTTGCAGGTTGGGTTTGACAACTGGTTTCAACCTCTTCGTATGCTGAGCGCTCGTGGCGCAATTTGGCCAAGGGTCGATGGGGGGGCCAAAAATCATGGTAAGTTCTCCTGTCTGTGTTTGATGCTTTTCTGTGAACTACTTCTTTTTAACTTGATTTCTTCTCACACAGGTCTTGGAGACAATATCGTCATGAGGCCGCCTCCCTCCGGGGAAGAGGAGGTCCCGAAGCCGACCAAAGACAATAAAAGGAGAAGGGCCTCGCCTATAGATACCCCAAAGCCTAGGAAAAGTAGGGCTCGAAAGTCGAAGACCGATCTCGCCGTTTTGTCTACCGATGTAGTCCAAACACTACGAGATGAAGACGAGGAGGGAGAAAATGTCGACTGCCTACTGGTGGCTCTGAAGAGGGGAAGCATCGAAGCTTTGAGAATTGCTGAGCCGGTGATGGTCGAGGAGGTTCAGCCGCAGACCGAGGTGATCTTGGAGGAAGTTACGAGCAGAGTCCCCGAGTCATCGGGTGTTGATGATGCCTCATGCCATGGTGAGCAATCGGTGGGTGTGCCCGAAGGGTCTAGTTCTGAGGCCCTTCAAAGAGAAGAGAATGCCTCAAGTGACTTGCTCGGGGCAATTAACATTGATGATTTGCCGCCGGCCCCACGTTCTCTGAGGGGCAGCTTCGGGATGCACGGTCCATGGGGACCCCCGATGTGGGAACGACCCCTGAAAGGGATGATATATTTCGTGGCTGCTTCGCAGGGGTCGATGATGTTCCTGACCTGGACGCATCACTCATTTTTTATGAGGCTCAGCGGCTTCTGAACCAAGTGAGTTTTAGCCCATGTTACCATGTTTGCGCTTGTTCTTATTTCTCTAAGTCTGATTTCCTTCCTTTCTGTATAGGTTACGATGCTCCATCGAGAAACGTCCTCCAAATACCGAGCTGAGCTGGCCCGATGTAAGGCTGATCTCAAAAAGCTTACAGAGGAGAGAGACACCCTCAAACTCCTCTACGTGCAAAAAAAAGAGGAGATCATGAGTATTCAAGCCGAGCTGACAAGAGCTCATCAAGATCAGACCGGGCTCATTGAATGGGTAATGTAAATTTTTGGGAGCTTGTTATGTGTTAACTTGATATTGGCGACTAACACTTTGATCCTGCAGATTCAGCAGAAGGCCGAATTGGTTGAGCAGCTTCATGAGGAGGCCAAGATGAAAGAGGCAGAGACTTTGGGGTGGAAGCAGAACATGGACCGTCTCACCTCGGAGAACTTGGCCCGAGCCTAGAAGGTTGAAGACCTCGAGACTCGGTTGGCAGCTGAGCTTGCAAGGGCCACATCTGAGGAAGAGGCACTTGTGGCCTCCTACCGAGCCAACACTGAAGCCGTTAACACTCGGGCAAAGGAAATTTCTGATACTGTTGAGGTTAGATTGTCCCGTGTTGCCGAGCATGGTAGGCGCCAGTCTCGAAGAGAGACTCTTGAGGAGGTACATGGTCATGGCTTCGACCTCACGTCTGATATTGAGAGTGCGGAGGTTTTGGAGGATGAGCCCGGAGCTTTGCTTTCTGATGATGAAGACTCTACGAGTAGATCCGAGAGCGGAGAAGATGAAGATGAAGCTCCCGAAGATACGGCTCCCGAGGCGGACTAGACACTTAGGATTTTTTCTCCTTTTGTTTTTTGTGTAAGACCCTATGTGGTCTTTGTAAATACTTTGCATATATGAAAGATTCATTTTCTTTCCGTTTCATCTCCGATTTTTGATTTATGATAAATTCTGTTTTGCCTTTGCCTTGTGGAAACTTTGTTGCAATCGGGTTACTGTAGCCTCTATAATTGAGTGAGCAATACCTCGAACTTAGAGTAGAACAAACCCTTAGGTTTTTTAGTTAAGCGAGGGCGAGTACCCGAGCTCAACAATATGTTCGGGATTTTGATTTCGGATGGCTTGATCGAAGTCGTAATTGTACTATTTTTATAGCCGAGTTCGAGTAAGTTTCGAACTCACAGTAATAGACCCCTTAAGGTTTTATATCAAATAATGATGAATCCTCGAGCTATATTCAAGTCAGTTTTATTTGAGCTCGGAATAGTGGAACCCTTAGGTCCGAATTGAGTGAGAACAAAATCTCGAACTCTAAGTGTATTGGCCCTTAGGCTCTTTAGATTGGGCCGATATGGCCTCTAAAAGAGGGCTATTCTTTCTCTTTTTCGGCTTAGAAGACTTAGTAAAAAATTTCTTTATGCCTTAACACGTATTCTTTACCCATTGGGTTTTTTTAGGGTTCGATGTCGATTAAAACCCCTTTGCTTTTTGTGCCTTAGCACGTTTGTGTTAAGATAATTTGATACCTCTTAAGATTTTTTGAGGGCTGATTTTATCGAAGCCCTTTTGATTATTTGCCGAGGGTAGCCTTTTTTAACAGGTTTTTCAAAGAATTCGAAGGCCTATTTTTATTGCGGGATTCAGACGTCTCCAAGCAGCCTTAATTTGGCCGTAGCCTTCGGGTATGCCTCTTGGGCTTATTTCCCAATAACACTTCGAACTTGTTCGAAGTGTTAGTCCTCGAGAATGATGGCCTTGGCCTATAGATCGATGGGTGCCTCTTTGAGATCTTATGAATTTGAGTTTATATTACTCGAATATGTCGATCGTCGACGGCAGTCCCCGATTATACGAGGTATATTTGCACTTGGCCCTTGAGCCATTTCTCACAAAATCATAAGTATGGAGCTTGTATAGTAGAAAATTTTCTTTGAGACACAAGATGTTTGATATAGAAAGAATTCTTCTTTGTATAATTTATACATGCGTACATGTTTTGCCATTGGGGCTCGACTAATCTATATGGACACGGTTCATTCGACCGTTTGGCCCATTACAAAGTTTCCCTATCGAGACCCTTTGACACGAAGTATTTTCCTTGAAAGTGTAACATTCGAGGGTGATGCCGCCCCCCAGTATTCGAGGTTGATTGTAAAGAAGCCTTGGATACTGTTGAATTGTCCTCAGGTAGCACATAATTGTTGCCTCGTTAAAAATATCGCCTGAAAAACCCACTTGGGACAAAATCCGATCTAAGGGAAAAAGAGTGCAATGCGTGCTTTAAAACCTGAGGTCTCGATGTCTTCAATCGAACACATTAGCAATAATACCGTTTGAGAAGCGATATGTTCCAATTATTTGGCAGTTGTTTTCCATCCATCGTGTCGAGCTTATAAGATCCCTTTCCGACGATGTAGAGGACTTGGTAGGGTCCCTCCCAATTTGGGCCGAGCTTCCCTTTATTAGGATCTCGAGTGTTGATGGTGACTTTCCTCAAGACTAAGTCCCCGACTCTGAAGTGGCAAATGTTGGTTCTCTTATTGTAGTATCTTTCGATTTGTTTCTTTTGTGCAGCCATTCGAACGAGTGCGGCTTCTCGTTTTTCATCCAATAATTTGAGGCTAGTATTCATAGCCTCGTGATTTGATTCTTCTATTGTATGTCAAAACCTGGCACTGGTTTCCCCAACTTCGACTGGAATCAAAGCTTCGGAGCCATATACTAAGGAGAACGGGGTTTCCCCCGTACTGGACTTTGATGTTGTTTGATATGCCCAAAGAACTTCGGGTATAATTTCTCTCCATTTCCCCGTATCGTCGTTCAACCTTTTTTTAGGTTTTGAATGATAGTCTTGTTCGTAGATTCGGCCTGTCCGTTCCCACTAGGGTGATACGGCATTGATAATATCCTTTTTATTTTGTGGTCTTCGAGAATTTCGTCACTTTGTTGCCGATAAATTGTTTTCCATTGTCACACACTATTTCGGCAGGTATCCCAAATCGATATACGATGTGATCCCAGATGAAGTATATAACCTCTTTCTCTATCACTTTCTCAAACGCCTGTGCTTCAACCCATTTAGAGAAATAGTTAGTTATAAATAAAATGTATTTAGCTTTACCTGAGGCCGATGGCAGAGGGCCGACGATATCCATCCCCCATTTCATGAATGGCCATGAGGATAGGACTCAATGAAGTTGTTCTCCGGGCTGATGGATCATCGGTGCAAACCTTTGACATTTATCACATTTTCGAACAAATTCCTTAGTGTCTTTTTCCATGTTATCCCAGTAGTATCCTGCTCTAATGATTTTGTGAATCAGTGATTCGGCGCCGGAGTGGTTCCCATAAGTGCCTTCATGGACCTCTCGTAAAACATAATCGGTGTCTCCTGGTCCTAAGCATAATGCCAATGGTTCGTAGGGCCCTTGATTCTTTAGGGTCCGATGGGAGCTTTCCGTTCTTCAAGTATTCAATATATTTATTCCTCCAATCCCAGGTTAAGCTTGTAGAGTTTATCTCGGCATGACCTTCCTCGATCACGGATCTCGAGAGTTGAACGACAGTCCTCGAGCTGATCTCATCTTCCTCGACCGATGTCCCCAAATTTTCAAGTGCATTGGTCTCACTGTTTTGTTCTCGAGGTACATATTGTAAAGTCCATTCCTTGAAACGGTGCAAGGTTACCTGCAGCTTGTCCAAATACCTTTGCATTCTATCCTCTCGAACTTCGAGGGTTTTGTTTAGTTAGTTCACCACCAGTAAAGAGTCACACTTGGCTTCAATGACTTCTGCTCCCAAGATTTTAGCTAGCTCGAGACCTACAATCATGGCCTCGTACTCGGCCTCATTGTTAGTCAACCTAGAAGTTTTTATAGATTGCCTAATAGTGCTACCCGTGGGCGGCTTCAAAATGATGCCTAGCCTGGACCCCTTCACATTCGAAGCACCGTCTGTGAAGAGGGTCCATACCCCGATGATGTACCCGATTTTAACAAGAGTTCCTTTTCAACTTCGGGTACGAGGGTTGGCGTGAAATCGGCCATGAAGTCCGCTAAAATTTGAGACTTGATGGCCATTCGAGCTTGATATTTGATATCGTAACTAGTAACTCATGAATTTGGCCAATCGGCCCGATAGTTCGGGCTTGTGCAAAATATTACGAAGTGGGTAAGTGGTTAATATGCATATGGGGTGACATTGAAAGTATGGTCTTAACTTTCTAGAGGCGCTTATCAATGCGAGTGCCAATTTCTCTAAGTGTGGATATCTATTTTCTGATTCTCCTAATGTTAGACTTACATAATAAACGGGAAATTGAGTACCTTTCTCTTCTCGAACTAGGACACCACTTACCGCAATTTTTGATACTGCCAAGTACAAGTAACATTTCTCATTTGCCTTTGGAGTGTGAAGCAGTGGTGGGCTCAATAGGTATCGCTTCAATTCCTCCAATGCCTGTTGGCATTCCGGGGTCCAGGCGAAATCGTTCTTCTTTTTGAGTAGAGAGAAAAATTTGTGGCTTCGATCCGACGACCTCGAAATGAATCGGCCTAAGGAAGCTATCTGTCCAGTTAGCCTCTGCACAACTTTTATACTGTCCACGACGGTGATCTCTTTGATGGCCTTGATTTATCAGGGTTGATCTCGATCTCCCGATTCGATACAATAAAGCCAAGGAACTTGCCCGAACCGACCCCGAAAGCACATTTCTCGGGGTTGAGCTTCATGTTGTATTTCCTTAAAATCTCGAACGTTTCCTGCAAATGAGCCAAATGGTCCTCTACGCGTAGGGACTTAACTAGCATGTCATCAATATAAACTTCCATTGATTTACCTATTTGTTCTTCGAATATTCTATTTACTAGGCGTTGGTAAGTAACTCCTACATTTTTTAGCCCGAAGGGCATTATATTATAACAATATGTTCTATACTTGGTGATAAATGAAGTCTTTTCTTGGTCTTCCGGGTTCATTTGGATTCGATTGTACCTAGAATAGGCATCGCGAAAAGTAAGAATCTCATGGCCAGCCGTGGCATCGATAATGCGATCGATGTTAGGCAGTGGAAAAGAATCTTTGGGGCACGCCTTGTTTAAATCCTTATAACCTACACACATTATAAGTTTGTTCCCTTTTTTAGGGACTACAACTATATTGGCTAACCATTCGGGATATTTCACCTCCCGAATGGACCCTATTTTGAGAAGTTTAGTTACCTCGTCCTTTATGAATGCATGCTTTACCTCGGACTGGGGTCTTCTCTTTTGATTCTCCGGTTTGAACCTAGGGTCCAGGCTTAGCTGATGTGTCGTTATCTCCGGTGGGATCCATGTCATGTCTAAATGGGACCAAGAAAAATAATCTATGTTATCAATAAGAAATTGAATAAGCTTTTTCCTAAGTTCGGGGGTTAATCCCGTTCCCAGATATACCTTTCGCTCGGGCAGGTACTTGATCAATATAACTTGTTCCAACTTTTCGACTGTTGATTTGGTGGCATCAGAATCATCGGGAATAATAAAAGTTCGAGGGGTCAAAAAATCCCCCTCTTCTTCTTCTATCTCATGCTTCCCCGATTCGGTCGAGGCTGGTGGCCGTGATTGCTATTTGACTTCCTGTTTACCTTTGATTCTCGACCTTTTCGAGGTTGATAGTGTCGATATCGGCGTTACCTCATCGACCGCAAACATTTCCTTTGCAGTATGATACTCCTCGTATACTATTCTTACACTGTCCTACGTTGGGAATTTCATTATTTGGTGGAGAGTCAAAGGGTGGGACTACCCTCATATTGTGGATCCAAGGCCTTCCGAGTAGGGCATTGTACCTCATGTCTCCCTCGATTACGTGGAACTTGGTATCTTGGTTGATTAAGTGATTGTAGTTTATGTCTTTAATGAGATAGCCTAGCCGATCGGGTCGTGATCGGACTCCGGGCTAAAAGTACGGTGGTATTGGTATTGAGAGTGATGGTGGTTGATGTCTCTAATGAGATAGCCTAGCCGACCGGGTCATGATCGGACTCCATGCTAAAAGTATGGTGATATTCGTATTGTGAATATTGGTATTGTGAACAGTGATATAGTGAACAGTGGTATATCGGTTCTAAAGATCTCCCAACCAAAAATAATACTATCTTTGTGTTTTGGAAATTAATATGTTTTAACTTGGAAATTGGATATCATTGATTGTTGATTGTTGTTTCCATGGTTTTTTACTTCCGGATATATTCTTAAGTCTAAAATCACTATACGAAGCTATCGGAACCATCAAAATAGTATTCCGGGGTCGTTAATACAAAAGTCAATCTCCGGTCAACTCTTTCAAATTAATCTTCCAACTTTGGGACTAAGTGTCCCAATTCATTCCGAAACTCACCCAGAACCAAACCAACCACCCCGACAAGTCACGTAACCACAAATGAAAAAAAAAGACAACAAGCAGGGGAATGTGGCTACAATACTCAAAATGACTAATCAGGTCATTACAAGAACTTTAGAGATCACCTCATCCGGAAGTACCTAGATCTGCACACGAAGTGCAGAGTGTAGTTTGAGTACAACCAACCCTATGCAATAAGTAACAAAACTAACCTTGGTCTGAAAGTAGTGACGAGCTAAGAAGAAACATTCACATACCAATATTAATAACTAATAACAACTCATGATAAAAAGGAAAATCAGTGTATGCATGTAGCTCAATAATATCAGGAATTTAGGCATACTTTCCATATATAACCGTTAAAGCCCATAATAACAACAACAACTAAAATTGTAAGAGACACCAAAATCTGCAGTCGAGATGTAGCTCTACCTCGTCGCTCGAAGATAATCACAACAACAAATCACAGCGACTCAAAAATTGGTCCAACACCTCGATCTACACAATTAAGTGCAGATTGTAGTATGAGTTCAACCGACCCCATATACTCAGCAAGTATCATAACTATTCTCGACGAGGTTATAAAGGCAAGAATTATCAATGATACTCGCTAATAACCTGTTCAGTTCATAAGTCTCACAAGTGCTAGTGACAATATTATCAAGTCATAATTACGGATAAAGCCACGTCTTACACCAAAATTACGTAACATGCTCTATTTCAGTTAACAATCCAGCATATAGAGAAGATATGCAAAACAAGGCATGTACACTTTCCCAGCCTAGAATAGAGAAGATATGCGAATAAGACATGTATACATCCAAGGAAATTGCAAGTAGAGAAGAAATGCAATAACCCAAACAAACACTGGCCAGTTTTCCTCATATCGTGTACACCATCAAGAGAGAAACATGAGAGAGTGACCTTAGGGGGATGGATCCTTATCCACATGCTGCACGGACAGGTCACGTGCCATATATAACCTCCGCACTGACAACTCATGTGCTAACATAGCTCAGATCTACACGGCTACTCACATGCTATCAACCCAGTTCTTATCACACAAAAATTATATACAAAAATACATGTACATGAACAATGGATATCAATTTACATATTCATGGACTGATATAAGTGACATGCTACAGTGTAGGCATGTGCAAAGTGTGCTACCACAGTTCTAGTCAGTCAATTACGCCACAAGAATGGGAACTAACATGCTTGAACAGGAGATCAACCAAAAAATGACCTGTAATCTGATTCAAATAGATCACAAAGGGAATACAATGTAATAAGTATGATAACATGAAGCTTACCAATCAAATCATGGCATATAATAGCCTAATCACTACCCCGAACAGGGATAATACCTCGGTGCACGCTCACGGGCTTGATCCCCTCACATGTGCGTCACCCATAGCGCATAGGTAACACTAATAACTCAGGAAACTAGTACCCCATCCAAGTTTAGGTAAGATACTTACCTCAAGCATGCCAAATCAATACTCTGAAAATCCCTTCCCGTGTGAATCAACCTCTGAACAGCTCGGATCTAGCCAAAATAACTTAATAATATCAATAAAAGCCATAGGAAACAATCCCAAACAATAAAGCTATGATCTTGATTCAAATATGCAAAGTCAACCCAAAAAGTCAACCCCTGGCTTGCACCCTGAAACCTGACAAAATTCACAAATTCCGAACACCCATTCCAATACGAGTCCAACCATACAAGTTTCACTTCAATCCCGACTCCAAATCGGGGTTCAAATCTCGAATTTACACTTTAGATTAGTTTTTACCAAAATTCCCAATTTTCTCCCATAGAAACACCAACCAAAAGCCAAAATCAAGGATGGAACCCCGAATACTAAAACAATCCGAGTAAAAAATACTTACCCCAAAGAAAGTCGTGAAAATCGCCTGAAAAATTGCCCAAATTTGGGCTCCCAATCTCAAAATATGATAAAATATCCAAACCCTCGAAATAAATATGTTCTGCCCAAAAATTCCATTATTGCGGACAAACTACCACATTTGTTGCTCCGCCTCTACCGAGAAAATCCTGCATCTGCAACCTCACTTAAACACCCGACCAACCGCATCTGGAGTCTCCACATCACATAAGTGCATCCGCTTATGCGGAAAAACTCTTTGCATTTGAGGACTTCTTCTGCCAGGCCAAACCCCCCATATGCACATCATATGCCGCATATGTGACAAAAATTTTGCATATGCGAAAATACTAGAACTCAGCAAACTACAACAATGCCAACTCAATCCAAAATGATCTGCAATCCATCCAAAACACACATGAGCCCCTCGGGACCCCGTCCAAACACCTCCAAGCAATCCTAACACATAATGCGGACCTACTCAAGGCCTCAAATCACACAAAATAACATTAAAACTATAAATCGCACCTCGATTCAAGCATAATGAACTATTCAATTTCCAACTTTCCAAAACTCATGCCGAACCATGTCTAATCAACGCGGAATAATCTCAAATTTTACTTACAAGTCCCAAATACCACAACGGACTTATTCCAATTCATGGAATCACAATATGAACCCGATATCAATAAAGTCAACTCTCGATCAAACTTATGAACCTTCCAACCCTTAAACTTTTCAATTTTTGCCAAATAGAACCAAATCAATGTATGAACCTCTAAATCCAAACATACTCTTTACTCCAAAATCACCATGCAAACCTACTTGAACCATCAGAACACCATTCCGGGGTTGTCTATATAAAAGCCAAATTCTGGTCAACCCTCACACTTATGCTTCCAACCTTGCGACTAAGTGTCCCAATTCAATCCAAAATTTCTCTGAAACCAAACAAACAACCCTTGCAACTCACATAATCAAAAATACATATATTTAAAGCATCAAATAGGGAAAACGATGCTAAAATACACAAAACAACCATTTGGGTCGTTACAGGTCCTCAGTGCATGTTTGTGCTTAGGGATTGCTATATTTATTATGGTAAGCAGCTTTGTATTCCATAGGGAAATTGGCATGAATTTATAATCTGTGAGCCCCTTGAGGGAGGGTTGGCAGGACACATTGGGCAAACAAAGACTCTACGCCTAGTTCAAGAAAACTTCTATTGGCCTAAGATGGTTCGGGATGTAAATAAGCTGGTTGAAAGATGTGAAACTTGTATAAAGGCAAATATACACAGAAGCAATTCAGGTCTTTACACTCCTCTACCAATTCTTGCTCAACAATGGGAAGACATTAGCATGGACTTTGTGTTGGGCCTTCCAAGGACTCAAAGAGGCGATGATTCTATTTTCGTAGTTGTTGATAAATTTTTCAAGATGGCTGACTTTAGTCCTTGCAATAAGACTTCGACTACAACAAATATTATTGATCTCTTCTTTGATCATATTGTGAAATTGCCTAGAGTTCCCATAACTATTGTTTCAGATAGGGATTCGAGGTTCCTAGGTCATTTTTGGAGGACTTTATGGGCTAAACTTGGTACTAAGCTAACACATAGCACTTCCCATCATCACCAGACTGATGGGAAAACTAAAGTTTAGGTGCTTTGCTCCGTGGGTTAATAAAGAAGAATCTCAAAGAGTGGGAATCATTACTTCTTACTATGGAGCTTGCCTTCAACAAGTCAACCAACCGCACCACGGGAAAGAGTCCATTCGAAGATGGTAAGAATCCTCTTGAACCACTTGATCCTTGCCCTCTTCCACTTACTCATTCTTTTAGTGGAGATGTTGTTGATCGAGTGAAGCAACTCAAGAAACTACATGACAAAGTTCGGGCACATATCGAGAAGAAAAATGCTAAATACAAAGAAAAGACGGATACACATAGAAAACATGTGGTGTTCAAGTAAGGCAACCTGGTTTGAGTTCATTTGAGTAAGGAGAGATTTCCAACCACAACTTTTTGAAATTACAGAAGCGAGTTGATGGACCTTTTAAGGTACTGCCAAATATTGGTGATAATGCTTATCGCTTAGAGATTCCTAATACCTTTGAAATATCACCTATCTTCAACCATGGGAGAATAATGAACATACAAGCTCAAATCTTGATGCTAAAGAAGCACAAGTGGAGGCCATGTTTTATAAAACAATACAGGTTTATTTGGCTCACAAAGGTGTTAATGGATTTGGTGAATTCGACCATGAATTTAAAATGCTTACACTAATTACCTTTAGTCCAATTGAGGCCCAAGAATATCAAGAAATTGAAGAAGTCCAAGAATCCATTCAAGATTAAGATTTCTTTTCCTTCAAGATTATGATTTATTTTCCTTAAAGATTAGGTTCAAAAATCCATTCAACATTAGGACTTCTTTTCCTTCAAGAATAGGATTTTTTTGATCTTTTAGTAGGATTATATTTACAGTTCTAGTCAAACTAGTATTGCACCCTATTTTGCACTGGTCAAAACAAGATTCAACTAATAGTGCTTCTAATGTTGATAAAAGAGAGCCTCTGCCTAATATTTAAGGTATATTAGGGTACATATGTTTTTATTGGATTATTATCCTAGTGGTCTACTAACCGGTGAGATTTGGGGAAGGTTTCTTGTCATTCTAAGGGGAAGGTACTAAGAACCCCCTAAAAGCTACCTGAGATAGCTCCTTAAAACTTAGGCTGGGTTCGGGGAAGTAACAATCTATATTCTGCTTAATCAAGTGCTTAAAGTTTGTGGCATATTCTAGGTCCTTTTTAAAGTCTACTATTTTGAAGAAAAATTGTATATATTCTTGGAAAAGGGTTATAGGTTTTAGAAGGTTTACAACTTAAGAAACAGCCTTTTAAAATATTTTTGCCTACAAAAGTTAAGAAAAAGCTTTGTGAATGATTTCCATCTTTGAAAGAAGAAAAAGCTTTGTGAATGATTTCCATCTTCGAATGGCTTGAATCAATCCAAAATAACTTTATACTATAAATACAGACCATAGGAAACTACTCCAGACAATAAAGTTGTAATCTTTAAAGAAAAACAAAAAGTCAACTAAAAAATTCAACCCCGAGCCCATGTCTCGGAACCCGCCCAAGCATACAAAATCCGAACACCCATTCGATAACGAGTCCAACCATACTAAAATTACTCAATTCCGATCTCAAATCGACCTTCTAATCCTCAAAATATAGTCTATGAAGTTTTTACAATTTTGCCCAATATTTCTAACCCAAAACACCAATTAAATGATAAAAACAATGATGGATTCATGTATAATAGCCAAATCCGAGTTAGAATCACTTATCCCGATCAATTCCTTGAAAACCACTCTCAAGATTGCCACAAATCGAGCTCTCTAAGTCTAAAGATGAAGAATGAAATAAAACCCTTGTTTTGGAAATTAAATAATGCTACCCAGTTATTTCCTTTCACGATCACGGACAAATACTCGCGATCGCGGAGAACAAATCTTCCCCAACTCATAAAATCTCCTTCGCGATCGCGTGAGCTCAGTCACGAATGTGATGACCAGCTTCCTCAACTTACGCGATCGCGTCCCAGTCCACGCGATCGAGAAGAACATCGCGTGCCTCAGCCCCAGCCTCTCCTTCCTTATACGCGAACGCAATCCCCCTCACGCATTCGCCATTCACAAACTCCTCAAACACTGCGATCGCGTCCCTTACTTCGCGAACGCGTAGAGTAAAATTCCATCAGTCCCTAAGGACTCTATGCAATCGCGGTAGAACCTTCGCGAACGGGTAGAAGGAAACCAGAACAGGAAAAAATAGCATTCCTATTTCAAGAACAAATGGTCCGAACTCAATCTGAAACACGCCGGGGCCCCCGGGACCCCATCAGAACATACCAACAAGTCCTAAAACATGATAGAAACTCGATCGAAGCATCAAATCACATCAAACAATACTAAAATCATGAATCGCACATCAATTCAAGCCTAATGAACTTTTGAACTTCTAACTTCTAAGCCTAATGCCGAAACATACCTACCCAACTCCAATTGATCTCAAATTTTACACTCAAGTCATAATTGACACAACGGACCTATTCTAACTTTCGGAATTGAAATCCAGGCCCGATATCAATAAATTCAATTCCCGATCAAACTTCTCAACCTTCCAAACCTTTAACTTTCTAACTTTTGCCAATTCAAGTCGAAATGACCTACGGACCTCCAAATAATTATCCAGACACGCTCCTAATCCCAAAATCACCCTACGGAGTTATTGGAACCGTCAAAACTCCATTCCGGATTCGTCTATGAAAAAATTCAAACTCCGATCAACTATTTCAACTTAAGGTTCCAACTTTTGGACTAAGTATCCCATTTCGCTCCGAAACTCGCTCGTAACTAAAACCAAACATGCTGGCAAGTCACATAATCACAATATAACATAGATGAGGCAATAAATAGGGGAACGGGGCTAAAATACTCAAAATGACCGGCCGTGTCGTTACATCCTCCCCCGTTAAAACAAACATTTGTCCTCGAACTAATCTAGAGATTTACTTAAAGTGGCAAAAAGATAAGGATAAAGGCTACACATATCATGCTCGGTCTCCCAGGTTGCCTCCTCGACTGGTTGACCTCTCCACTAAACTTTTACAGAAGCAATACTCTTTGACCACAACTTTCGGACCTGCCTATCCAAGATGACCACCGGCTCCTCAACATAAGACAAATACTCAACCAATTGAACTGAGCTGAATCTAACACATGGGATGGATCACTGTGATACTTCTGTAGCATAGAAACATGGAATACCGGATGAAATATAGCTAGACTAGGTGGCAATGCAAGCTTGTTGGAAGCCTCACCAATCCCCTCAAAAATCTCAAAAGGCCTGATATCCCTAGGGCTCAACTTTCCCTTCTTCCGAACCTCATAACACCCGTCATGGGCGAAACTCGGAGCAAGACCCGCTCTACAACCATGAATGCAACATCACGAACCTTTCGATCCACATAACTCTTCTACCTATATTGGGCTGTATGAAGCCAATCCTGGATCAACTTGACCTTCTCCAAGGCATCTTGAACCAAATCTGTGCCTAATAACTTAGCCTCTCCAAGCTCAAACCAACCAACTGGGGAACGACACGATCGTCCATATAGGGCCTCATAAGGAACCATCTAAATACTCGATTGGTAGCTGTTGTTATAGGTAAACTCCACAAGTGACAAGAACTGATCCCAAGAACCCTAGAACTCCATAACACAGGCGCGAAGCATATCCTCTAATATCTGAATGGTGCGCTCGGACTGTCTGACCGTCTAGGGGTGGAATGTTATACTCAACTCAACCCATATGCCTAACTCATGCTGTATGACTCTCTAGAAGTGTGATGTAAACTGCGTACCCCGGTCAGAGATGATGGATACCGGCACTCCATGAAGTCGGACAATCTCGCGAATATAGACCTGAGCCAGCTGACCTAAAGAATATGTAGTCATTACCGAAACAAAATGAGCCAACTTGGTCAACCTATCCACAATCACCCATACAACATCAAATTTCTTCTGAGTCCGTGGGAGCCCAACAACCAAGTCCATGGTAACTCGCTCCCATTTCCACTCGGGAATCTCAAGTCTCTGTAGCAACCCACCTGGCCTCTGGTGCTCATACTTCACCTACTGACAATTTAGGCACCGAGCAGCATACTCCACTATGTCCTTCTTTATTCTTCTCCACCAATATTGCTGTCTCAAATCCTGATACATCTTAGCGACACCTGGATGAATGGAGTACCGCAAACTGTGGGCCTCCTGAAGAATCAACTAACGCAAACCATCCACATTGGGCACACATAACAGGATCTTCAACACATCGTCATCTCCGATAGAAACCTCCTTGGCATCACCGTGCTGTACCGTGTCCTTAAGGACAAACAAATGGGGGTCATCATACTGATGCTCTCTAATGCGATCATATAAAGAAGACCGAGAAACCACGCAAGCTAGAACTCGACTCGGCTCCGAAACATCCAATCTAACAAATTGGTTGGCTAAGTCCTGAACATCCAATGCTAATGGCCTCTCTGCTGCTGGTAGATATGATAAACTACCCAATCACTCTACCTTTCGACTCACAGCATCGGCCATCATATTGGCCTTCCCGGGATGATATAGAATAGTGATATCATAGTCCTTAAGCAACTTTAACCATCTCTGCTGCCGCAGATTAAGATCCTTCTATTTGAACAGATGTTGTAGACTCCGGTGGTCGGTATAGACCTCACAAGGGGCACCGTACAAATAGTGCCACCAAATCTTCAAGGCATGAGCAATCACTGCTAATTCCAAGTCGTGGACATGATAATTCTTCTCATGAACATTTAACTGTCTAGACGCGTATGAAATTACCCTACCGTCTTGCATCAACACCGCGCCAAGGCCAGCACGTGACGCATCACCGTACACAGTGTAAGACCCCAAACCCGTAGGCAACATCAATATTGAGGCTATAGTCAAAGCAGTCTTGAGCTTTCGGAAGCTCTCCTTACACTTCTAGGACCATCTGAAAGGAGCACCCTTCTGGGTCAATATGGTCTCAGGTGTAGCTATAGATCAGAGACCCTCTACAAAACAACGGTAATACATGGCCAAACCAAGAAAACTCTAGATCTCAATAGCTGAAGACGGTCTGGGCCAACTCTGCACTGCTTCAATCTTCTTTAGATCTACGTTGATCCTTTCACTCAAAACCACATGACCCAAAAATGCCACTGAATCAAGCCAGAATTCACACTTTGAAAACTTTGCATGCAAATTCTTTTCTCTCAAGGTCTAGAGCACAATCCTCAAATGCTGCTCATGATCTTCCCGGCTGCGGGAGTACATCAAGATGTCGTCAATAAACAAAATGATGAATGAATCAAGATAGGGCTGGAATACACAGTTCATCTGGTGCATGAACGATGTTGGGGCATTAGTCAGCCTGAATAATATCACAAGGAACTCGTAATGACTATACTGAGTCCTGAAAGCGGTCTTCAGAATATCCTGATCCCGAATCTTTAGCTGATGGTAACCTGATTGCAAATCAATCTTTGAGAACACTATGGCACCCTGTAGTTGATCGAATAGGTCATCAATGCGTGGCAACGAATATCTATTCTTCACTGTAACCTTGTTCAACTACCGATAATCGATACAAATGTGCATAGAACCATATTGTTTCTTCACAAACAGAACCGAAGCACCCCAAAGTGACACATTGTCATGACACAATTTCCCCTATAGGCCGTGACGGTGCACAACGTCGCCGCTAGGCAAGCCAATGGTGAACTAGTCATGTATTTGTTCTTTTTAATAATTTCAAAGTAGATTTTTATTTATTAAGTAGATGAGTAGTGGAAATTTATGGTAAAGCAAGGCATAAACTAATGAGAGAGTAAATACAATGAAATAAATACTCAAAACCATAAAGTGTCTACTAGAATACTCCCAAACCCCGGTGTCACAAGTGTATGAGCAATTAGTAGAATATACAAACAAACTATGCTACTGTCTGGAATAAGATAGACAGAAAGTAAGTACAAAAGAGAGATTATAGGTGCTGCAGAACGGACACAGAGAGTAGCTCACCACTAAGACTCGGGGTAACGTGGGTGCGCGCCTGAATGATAGCTAGATTCCCATGCCTCAGATCTGCACGATTAGTGTAGAAGTGTAGCGTGAGTATATAAACAACATGTACCCAGTAAGTATCTAGTCTAACCTCAAAGATATAGTGACGAGGGGTTGACATCGACGCTTACTATTGGCCAATAAATAAAGTACGGAAATTCTAAATAGGCATGGAATACATCAATAATAATAACACAATAACAAATAGTAAATAAGTGTTTCTTTAACTAGAAGTCAATTAAAAACCTCCAATTAGCACATACCAGCTTAAACAAATACGGGCCATCAAGTAAAATATAATTTCTCAACTCATGGAAGTAATATCAAGTGTAATCGGACTCCGAGCATTAACACACACGATTTATGCCGAGGTCGCACGGCCCGATCTAGAATAATATGTACACTGCCGAGGGTCGACCAAAATGAACCATAGATGCATCTATTATACTGCCGAGGCATTCGTCCCGCTCCACAAGAAGGGAGAATACTCTATGAACATCTGATTTAAAGGCTATCACAAGAATAATACACAAGGAGTCAAAATTTCTATCGACGGTCAAGTAACCCGCCAAAACTCAAAGTAAGTGAAGTTCGGTCTTTTCGAATACTTCATCAAGTTTCAATATAATTTAATTACTTAAATTTAATAAGTAGAGTGCAAACAATACAAGTATTTCATGATAGGGTCCTAAAACTACCCAGACATAAGCATGATTTATAGCTATGCACGGACTTTCATCACTTCGTGCGTATGTAGCACCCACAATTAGTAACAAATAGTAATTTAAAAACCTATGGGGTAAATTCCCACTTATAAGGTTAGGCAAGAGACTTGCCTCGTTCTCAAGCTCATTTTCGGTCCACGAATTCGCTCTAAATCCTCAAGTCGGTGCCGAACAATCCGAAACTAGACAAATACTATATAAATTAATCAATATATGCTCAAATGTTAATAATTTAGCTCCTAGAGTAATCACCTAACCCAAATTGGAAGATTCCTAAAATTCACCCCGGGCCCACGTGCCCGGATTCCGAAACTTTTCTAAGATAAATATTACCCATAATCCCACGAACCCAAATATATAATTTTTACTCAATTCCATAATCATTTTAGTGGTCTAATTCCACTTTTATCAAAACCTAAGTTTTTCAACACCCATAATTTCTACAATTTACATGTTAAGAATCTACAAAAAATCCGCATATTAAACTCACATTAAGTAGTAATTACTTACCTCACGATTATAGGTAAAAAAAAAAACCCCTATCCAAGAGCTCCATAATTGACCACCCCAAGTGAAAATAAGAGAAAAAGAACCCAGGTTCGATATAAATTCACCTTTCCTGCCCCAGCGATTTTCGCACCTGCGACAAAATGGTCGCACCTGCGGTTCCGCTTCTGCAGGCAATTCATCGCAGGTGGGGACCTTACCCAGGCCAACCACTCTCGCTTCTATGAAAAAAGTCTCGCTTCTGCGATCCCGCTTCCACGGAAAAGTGGGTCGCACCTACGAACCCAAGCTGGCTGGCATTTTCTGCTTTCGCGATCGCATTCCTCTCACCTGCGACCATTTCCACGCGCCGAATCATAAATAAACTACTCGGAAATACACCAAATTTTGCGTGCAATTCATAAATCGCCATACGGAACTATTCCCTGGCTACGATTCCCAAATAGACCTCAATAAGACCAAAACCTACTCCAAACAAAACTTAAAGAACTTGAAAACCTTCAATGCGCTAACTTCTAATATTAAGCGCTGAAATGCTCCCGGGTCATCCGAAACCCGATCCGAACTTACGCCCAAGTCCAAAATCATTATACGAACCTATTGGGACCAGCAAATCCCAGTTTCGGAGTCGTTTACTCAAAACGTTGACTCAAGTCAAACTTAACCATTATAAGCCACTATTGAGGAACTAAGTGTTCCGATTTCAACCCAAACCCTTCCAAACCGAAACTAACCATCCCCGCAAGTCATAAACACGTAAAAGCATATACGGGGAGTCTTAATTATGGGAACATGGATCTAGAAAGCAAAACGACCAGTCGGATCATTACATTCTCTACCTCTTAAACAAATGCTAGTCCTCAAACGGGTCTAGAATCATACATGGAGTGCTAAATAGGTGTGGATATCTGCTCAACATGTCCTCCTCAGTTTCCCAAGTCTTCTTCTCGACTGGTTGACCCCTCAACTGACCCATTACCGCAAAAATCTTCTTATACCTCAACTGGCAAACTTCTTAGTCAACAATGGCAACTGGATCCTCCTCATAACCTAGGCTCTCATTTACCTGAACCGTGTTATAGTCTAACGCATGCGACCTATCGGCATGATACTTCCACAGCATAGACACATGGAAAACTGGATGATGTCCCGATAGATTGGGAGGCAAAGCAAGCTCATAAGAAACCTCCCCAACTCGCCTAACCCCTCAAATGGACCTATAAACTTTGGGCCCAACTTGCCCTTCTTCCCGAAACCTCATGATTCCCTTTATTGGCGAGACTTTCAGGAGAACCTTCTCGCCCACCATAAATGATAAATCACGCGCCTTTTGATCCACGTAACTCTTCTGTCTGGAATGTGTTATGCGAAGTCACTCCTTAATTAACTTAATCTTCTCCAAGACATCCTTCACTAAATCAGTACCATATAACCTAACCTCGCTGGGATCAAACCATCTGATGGGTGAACGACATCGTCGACCATACAAAGCCTCAAATAGAGCCACCTCAATGCTAGACTGATAACTATTGTTATAAGGAAACTCAGCCAAAGGCAAGAATCGATCCCACTGCCCTCCGAAGTCAATCATGCATTCTCTAAGCATATCCTCCAAGATCTGAACCGTCTGCTCTGACTGCCTGTTGGTCTGCACATGAAAGGCTGTGCTGATCTCTACATGGGTACCCAACTCGCTCTAAACTACTCTCTAGAAGTGTGAAGTGAACTGAGGGCCTATATCTGAAATGATGCAAATAAGGACACCATGCAACCAAACAATCTCCTGAATGTAAATCGGGGCCAATCTCTCTGAAGAATATTGTCACGCCCCAAAATCTAAGAGCACGACCGGCACTCAACCGAGTGAACCCGACCAAGCAAGCCTGTTAGATTTCATTCTACCCAAACTCATCCACGAATAGAGATAATACATATTTTCATTAATTAGACGAAAATGTGTTCATATCTACAATACCAATTCATTTCTAATAGTTTCATCATTTTTAAAGTCTCAAATGGTCAAGTAATACAATCACAACATAACATAGTTTGTCTTTCCCCAGCACCAATACACAACCCACACTATGTCTACGGAGCCTCTATAGATAAAGAAGAGTACAAAGATAATACCGACAATAAGGCTCCGGCTATACCTCAAACAGAATACACAAGTACAAAAGATTCATTACCCCGGAAAGAAGTGGGGCTCACCAAGTCAGTTGGGAAGAAGGTGCACTGCTATCACTGATAAATATCTCCTGCTGTGGAACCACCTGCATCCATTGAAAGATGCAGCGCCCCCGGCAAAAGGGACATTAGTACCGTCGAATAGTACTAGTATGTATAACTAAACACCCTGTCAATAGAATGACAATTAATACAAATAAGATTATCATAATATCAATGAAATCCTTAATCAACATCATACCTCAATTTAGGATCAAGACAGTGTTCAAATTAATTTCCATATCTCACATTGGGAGATTTTTAGTATCGATATACCATTGTCCGCAATACAAGTGTTCACAATACCAATACCACCGTACCTTTAGCACAGAGTCCAATCACGACCCAATCGGCTAGGCTATCTCATTAGAGAATCAACCACAATTACCATCAATACCAATACCACCGTAAATTTAGTACGGAGTCCGATCACGACACGATCGGCTAGGCTATCTCATTAGAGAATCAACCACAATTACTGTCAATATCAATACCACCGTAAATTTAGTACGGAGTCCGATCATGACCCGACCGGCTAGGCCATCTCATTAGAGACATGAACCACAATTACTATCATTACCAATACCACCGCAAGTTTAGCATGGAATCCGATCACAACCCGATCGGCTAGGCTGTCTTATTCGAGACATCAACCTTTTTATATCAATCATCGCATTTCATACTTCTTTTACATCTTTTCATTTCATTGGCACTAGTGGCCATAATTATAATATCATCCTTGGCACATTTTTCATATTCAGTATTTCATGCTCACCTTATCAATTTCAAATATCATCCTCATCATCAACAAAACACAATTCAGATCAAAGTGTGTAGTACACATGTGAGCAATTGAGAGTCTAATGCACATAGAGATATTTCATAAAATTTTGCATAATAGCCTTCATTTAAACTTGACTTAAAGTCGAAATATTATTAATGCACAACCCATATTTTAACACATCCTCTAGTGGTAACATAACATGAATAGAGCATTTGGGATGCTTGTTGAACATATATCTTTCAACCCAATCTTACTCGGAATAGCCAATTTCATAATGAATCACTCGGGACTTATATAATTTACATGAATATCATGGGATTCAATTCTAAGAGAAGAGTTTAGCCAACATACCTCAATTGAGCTTCCTTAAACTCTAAAACGTTCCGGAATTCTTAGCAACTTCAATCTATTTTAGAAATATAACAAATTGAATAAAAATTAGGAAGATGATCATGGTTCTAGCTCATTTGAGCATTTTATCAAACACTAGGTATGCACAAGGTTTCAAAGTCCTTTTATGGAGGATTCCATCATCCCAAAACTCAATCTTTACCATGTTTAGTTCAACAATCTTCCTACACCCCTTGATATCACATGCATGTAAAATAATCAACTCTCATGCCCAAAAATTCTCTTGCTAATTACCCATTTTAGGGTGATTTCGAAATTAAGGTTTAGGGTGTAGAATCTTACCTCTAGGATGAAGACCTAGTGAGCTTGCCTTCTTAATCTTCCAAACCTTGAGTAAGAATTGAAGAACAATTATTGAAGAACACCTTCTCACTCTAGGGCACTCTCTCTCACTCTAAAATGTCAGATTATATCTCAAAAATGGCCCAAAACGTGTATTTAACGAAATAGGGTCGGTTTTAAAAACCCAAAAATGGAGCTCCGGAACAAGGTGTGCGATCACATATGCGATCGCATAACCGATATGCGGACCACATATCAGTTGCATAATTTGTTACAAAATAGCCAAAAGAATTGTCTGTGTTTGCGGTCACTATGCGATCGCATAATGCACCGCATAACAATTATGTGGTCGCATAGTCGACCACATAGTTGCTTCCAACTGACCCAGTTAACTGCCTCACTCTGCGGCCATTATGCGGTCCGCAGAGTGGTTCTGCGGTCGCATAATGGACCGCAAAAATGCACTCTTCCGCCAAATATTTTCCTTTACTTTCCGGTGCATTGTTCAACCCAAAAAGAATTTCTACAATCCTCAAACACGTATGCCTAGTCCGGCACCATGAAACATTATTTTCTTTGCAAATTTTACCGGGCTTCACACTTAAGTACTTCGAAATTTTTCAGGGTGTTACAAATACATAGTCACAACCGGAATAAAGTGTGCTGACTTGGTCAACCTATCGACAATGACCCGAACTGCATTAAACTTCCTCAAAGTCAGTGGCAACCCAACTACGAAGTCCATAGTGATGCGCTCCCATTTCCACTCAGCTATAACCATCTACTGAAGTAGGCCACCCCACCTCTGGTGCTCATACTTAACTTGCTGGCAATTTAGGCACCTCGCTACATACTCAACTATGTCTTTCTTCATCGGCCACCACCAATAATGTTGCCTCAGGTCGCGATACATCTTCGTAGCACCTGGATGAATAGAATACCGAGAACTGTGTGCTTCCTCTAGAATCTTCTCCCTCAATCCAACATTAGGAACACATAGACGACCCTGGAGTCGCAGAACACCATCCTCATCGATAGTAACCTCCTTGGCACCACCTTATAATACAGTCTCCCTAAGAACCAGCAAGTGCAGATCATCGTACTGACGAGCCTTGATCTGCTTGAATAATAAATACTGAGCGACGACGCATGCAAGAACTCGACTAGCCTCGGAAATATTCAACCTCACAAGTCTGTTAGCCAAGGACTGAATGTCCAAAGCCAATGGACTTTCCTCTGCTGAAATGAATGCCAAACTACCCATACTCTCAACCTTTATGCTTAAGGCATCCGCAACCACATTCCCCTTGCCTGGATGATAAAGGATGGTAATATCATAGTCATTAATAACTCAAGCCACCTGTGCTGCCTCAAATTGAGATCCCTCTGCTTGAACAAATGTTGTAAGTTGCGATGATCGGTGTAAACCTCACATGACACCCCATAAAGATAATGCTTCCAGATCTTGAGAGCATGAACAATTGCGGCCAACTCTAAATCATGTACGGGGTAATTCTTCTCGTGGGGCTTCAGCTGACGTGAAACATATGCAATAACTCGCCCCTCCTACATCAATACACACCCCAGGCCAACGCGTGAAGCGTCACAATACACAGTATACATCCCTGAACCGGAAGGCAACACTAACACTGATCTTGTAGTCAATGCGCTCTTGAGCTTCTAAAATCTCGCCTTGCAATCATCGGACCATTGGAACGGAGCACCTTTCTGGGTCAATCTAGTCAAAGGTGCTACAATAGATGAGAAGCCCTCCATAAACTGGCGATAATAACTTGCTAGCCCCAAGAAGCTACTGATCTCAGTCGCTATGGTAGGACGAGGCCAACTCTGGACTGCCTCGATCTTCCTGGGATCTACCTTAATACCCTCGCCCGATACAACATGCCTCAAGAATGCCACAGAATCTAACCAGAACTCGCACTTGGAGAACTTAGCATATAGATTCTGCTCCCGCAAAGTCTGAAGCACAACTCTCAAATGATGCTCGTGCTCCTCCATGCTACGCAAGTTGATCAATATGTCATCAATGAAGACAATGGCATACGAATCAATATATGGCCTAAACACCCAGTTTATCAAATCCATATATGCCGCAGGGGCATTGTTTAAGACGAAGCACATCACCAGAAACTCATAGTGGCCATATCTAGTCCAGAAAGTCATCTTCGAAACATCCGAATCACGAATCTTTAGTTGATGATAACCGGATCTCAAGTCGATCCTAGAGAAGATCATGGCACCCTGCAACTAGTCAAACATATCATCAATACGTGGTAACGGGTACTTGTTCTTAATCGTAACTTTGTTCAACTGGCAGTAATCAATGCACATTCGTATAGTCCCATCCTTCTTCTTCACGAACAACACCGGTGCACCCCAAGGCGATACACTCGGTCTAACGAACCCCTTTGCTAGCAACTCCTCAAGTTGTTCCTTCAACTCCTTCAACTCTTTCGGAGCCATAAGGTACGGTGGAATAGAGATAGGCTGGGTACCTGGAGCCAAATTTATACAGAAATCGATATCACGATCTGGTGGGATGCCTGGTAGATCAGAAGAAAACACATCGGAGAACTCCCACACCACGGGCACTAAATCAATCATTAGAGTCTCTGCAGCAGTATACCGAACATAAGCTAGATAAGACAAAAAACCCTTCTCGACCATGTGTCAAGCTGACTAGATGCACTGACATATGAACCCTTCCACTGCAATCTAGGAAACTCATGTATCACCATGGTAATAGTCTTGGCATGGCAATCAAGGACGTCATGGTATGGAGACAACCAGTCCATGCCTAGGATGACCTCAAAGTCGGTCATATCGAGCAACAGAAGATCCGCTCTAATCTCATAACCACAGAAAGTCATGATACGGGACTGGTAAATCCGATCTACAACAACAAAATCGCCTACTGGCATGGACACATATACAGGTGTACACAAGGACTCGCGAGGAACACCCAGAAAATGAGCAAGTAGAGATGAAACATAGGAATACATAGACCCTGGATCAAATACTACCGAAGCATCCCTACCATAGACAGAAATAATACTTGTGATCACGGCATCTAAGGCTACTGCATCTGGTCTTGCAGGAAAGGCATAGAATCTAGTTGGAGCGCCACCTGATTGGCCTTCACCTCTAGGACAGCCCCTATCCGGATGGCTGGTGTGGCACCTGGTGCGGTAATCATGGGCTGATGACCCTGTTGTACTACCTTGCCCCGAAGCCTGGGGCAGAATCTCACCACATGACCAAGATCCCCGTACTCGAATCAACCTCTCGGTGCGGAAGATGACTGACCCTGAGTCTAACTCTAGGGACCTGAACTCCCACTAAAGGAACCCTGAATAGCCGGTGGACGGTAGGAGCTCTCTGAAATGGCACTGAAATAGGGCCGCACTGGAGCACCCCGAGAAGGTGGCGATGCTGGATACGTGGCCCTACTAGACTGGACCCTCACAAACTGACCTCTGCCCCCAAATGGAGAACCACTGAACCCTCCAGAATATCGAAACCGCTTGTCCTTCGGCGCCTGCTCCCGGCCCTGCTGACGAATACCTTCGATCCTCCGAGCTATCTCCATAACCTTCTCGTAAGGAGTCCCCATCTCAACCTCTCGGGCCATAGTAACCTGGATACCATAGTGCAAACTCGCAATAAACCTCCGCACTATCTCTGCATTAGAGGGGAGTATCATAAGTGCATGGCAAGACAACTTAGAGAATCTTGCCTCATAGTCGGTCACAGACATCTGACCCTGCTTGAGCCTCTCGAACTGACCCTATAACGCTTCCCTATGAGAGGGTGGGATATGTCTCTCCAAAAGGAGGCGTGCAAACTGGTCTCGAGTCAATGGAGGAGAACTTGCTGGTCTACTGAGAAGATAGGACTGCCACCATCTACGGGCCCTGCCCTCCAGCTGAAAGGTGGTAAAGTCCACCCTGTGGGACTCCAATATCCTCATGTTGTGTAGTCTGTCACTGCAACAATTAACAATGTCGTGGGGGGTCCTCATGTCACTCATCGCCAAAGGCAGGAAGATGTAGCTTGGTCCATCTATCCAATAGCTTCTACGGCTCGCCGATCACGGCTGGTCTAGGCTCTCGTATAGACGCTGCTAATGGCTGAGCTCCACCCACAGGTAGTGCACCCGGGGCCTGATATATGGCAGCTACATGCCCTGGAGCCTTAGAGCTAGGGGTCTATGCTCCCCTCCTGCCTGAGATGTGTCTGGGTCTGCTGAAAATAAACCAGCATGCGTCATAGAGTCCATAAACCACAGCATACGGCCCATGACCACCTGGAATCCTGGTGGGGAGATGAAATCCACTAGGGCCAGCTCGGCTGCAGGTACCTCACCCTACTCCTGAATAACAAGATCCTCCACTGGATCCACTTGTGGCACAAATAGAGCAACTCTAGGACGCCCTCATCCTCTAGCGTGAGCTGGAGCTCTTCCCTTGCCTCTGCCTCGGCCTCTAGCAACAGGGGGAGCAACTCATGATCTTCCCGGCTGCAGGAGTACATCAAGATGTCGTCAATAAACACAATGATGAACGAATCAAGATAGGGCTGGAATACACAGTTCATCTGGTGCATGAACGATGTTGGGGCATTAGTCAGCCTGAATAAAATCACAAGGAACTCGTAATGACCATATTGAGTCGTGAAAGCGGTCTTTAGAATATCCTAATCCCGAATCTTTAGCTGATGGTAACCTGATCGCAAATCAATCTTTGAGAACACTCTAGCATCCTGTAGCTGATCGAATAGGTCATCAATGCGTGGCAATGAATATCTGTTCTTCACTGTAACCTTGTTCAACTACCGATAATCGATACAAATGCGCATAGAACCTTATTTTTTCTTTACAAACAGAACCGAAGCACCCCAAAGTGACACACTATCATGACACAATTTCCCCTATAGGCCGTGATGGCGCCCAACGTCGCTGCTAGGCAAGCCAATGGTGAACTAGTCATGTATTTGTTCTTTTTAATAATTTCAATGTAGTTGATTTTTATTTATTAAGTAGATGAGTAGTGGAAAATTATAGTAAGGTAGGCCATAAGCTAATGAGAGAGTAAATACAGTGAAATAAATATTCAAAACCATAAAGTGTCTACTAGAATACTCCCAAAACCCGGTGTCACAAGTGTATCAATAACAAGTAGAATATACAAACCACCTATGCTACTGTCTGGAATAAGATAGACAGAAAGTAAGTACAAAAGAGAGACTGTGGGTGCTACAGAACGGACACAGAGAACAACTCACCACTAACCCTCGGGGTAACGGGGTAACGGACACAGAGTACCTCAGATCTTGAACGATTAGTGCAAAAGTGTAGCGTGAGTATATAAACAACAAGTACCCAGTACGTATCTATTCTAACCTCAAAGAAGTAGTGACGGGGGATCGACATCGACATTTACTATGGGCTAATAAATAAAGTAAGGAAATTCTAAATAGGCATGGTATACGTCAATAATAATAACACAATAATAAACAGTAAATAAGTGATTCTTTAACAAGATGTCAATTCAAAACCTCCAATTAGCACATACTAGCTTCAACAAATACGGGCTATCAAGTAAACTATAGTTTGTCAAGACATGGAAGTAATATCAAGTGTAATCGGACTCCGAGCATTAACACGCATGACTTATGCTGAAGTCATACGGCGCGATCTAGAATAATGTGTACACTGCCGAGGGTTGACCAACACGAACCATAGATGCATTTATTATACTACCGAGTCGTTCGGCTTGCTCCACAAGAAGAGAGAATACTCTACAAACATCCGATTGAAAGCCTATCACAAGACTAATACACAAGGAGGTACAATTTCTATCGACGGTCAAGTAACCCGCCAAAACTCAACGTAAGTGAAGTTTGGTCTTTTCGAATCCTTTATCAAATTTCAATATAATTTAATCACTTAAATTAACAAGTAGAGTGCAAACAATACAAGTATTTCATGATAGGGTCCTAAAACTACCCGGACATAAGCATGATTTTATAGCTATACACGGACTCTCGTCACTTCGTGCGTACGTATCACCCACAATTAGTAAAAATAGTAATTTAAAACACCTATGGGGTAAATTCCCTCTTACAAGGTTAGGCAAGAGACTTACATCGTTCTCAAGCTCACTTTCGGTCCACAAATTCGCTCTAAATCCTCAAGTCGGTGCCGAACAATCCAAAACTGGCCAAATATTATATAAATTAATCAATATATACTCAAATGTTCATAATTTAGCTCCTAGAGTAATTACCCAACAAAAATTGGAAGATTCCTAAAATTTACCCGGGGGCCCACGTGCCCGGATTCCGAAAATTAAGAAGATAAATGTTACCCATAACCTTACAAACCCAAATATATAATTTCTACACATTTCCATAATCATTTTTGTCGTCTCATTCCATTTTTATCAAAACCTAGGTTTCTCAACTAAACCCATATTTTCTACAATTTACATGTTAAGAATCTACCCAAAATCCGCGTATTAAAGTCATATTAAGTAGTAATTACTTACCACACGATGGTAAGTGAAAAACCCTCTCCAAGAGCTCCACAATCGACCAACCCAAGTGAAAATGAGAGAAAAAGAACCCAAGTTTGATATAAATGCACCCTTCCTGCCCTAGCGATTTTCGCACCTGCGACAAAATAGTCGCACCTACGGCTCTGCTTCAACGGACAATTAGGCGCAAGTGCAGACCTTGCCCAAGCCAGCCACTCTCACTTCTGCAGATAAAGTCTCGCTTCTGCGAGCCCTCTTCTGCGGAAAAGTGGGTTGCACCTGCGAACCCAAGCTTGCTGGCATTTTCCGCTTCTGCAATCGCATTCCTCGCACCTGCGACCATTTCCACGCAGGTGCGAGTGCACCGAATAACACCGTCCAAACATACCTACAAGTTTGTAAACATAAAACGGACTTGCTCGAACCCTCGGAATGCGTAAAATAACATCAAAACTAAGAATCATACCCCAAAATCAAATCGAATCAACTTATGAACTTCAAGTTCTTCCAACTTACTCAGAACGCGCTGAATCATACTTAAACTACTCAGAATGAGACAAAATATTATGTGCAAGTCATAAATCACAATACGGAACTATTCCCAGGCTCAAAATTCCAAACGGAGCTCGATAACACAAAAACCTACTCCAAACCAAACTTAAAGAACTTGAAAACCTTCAATGCACCAACTTCCAATATTAAGCGCCGAAATGCTCCCGGGTCATCTGAAAACCGATCCAAACATACTCCCAAGTCTAAAATCATCATACAAACCTATTGGGACCATCAAATCCCGGTTCCGAGGTCGTTTACTCAAAAAGTTGACTCAAGTCAAACTTAACCATTATCAGCCACTATTAAGAAACTAAGTGTTTCGATTTCAACCCGAACCCTTCGAAACCCGAACTAACCATCCTCGCACGTCATAAAATAGTAAAAAAACACATACGGGGAGTCTTAATTAAGGGGACGGGGATCTAGAAAGCAAAAGTACTAATCGGGTCGTTACAAACACTAGGCCGAATGAAAACCTTATCAAGCAACTCTTGCAATTGCTCCTTTAACTTCTTCAACTCCACAGAGGCCATACGATATGGTGGAATAGAAATGGGCTGAGTGCCCAGCAACAATTCAATACCAAAATCGCTATCCCTAATGGGTGGCATGCCCAGAGGATTTGCCAGAAATAGATCTGGATAGTCTCTCACTACAGGAACTGACTCAACGGTAGGAATATCAACACTAACATATCTCACAAAGTCTATATATGCATCACACCCCTTCCTAACCATCCGATGTGACTTAAGGAATAACACAACCCTGCTAGGAACATAATCCAAAGTACCCCTCCACTCCAACCGCGGTAAACCTGGCATAGCCAATGTTACCATCTTGGCGTGACAATCATGAATAGCATGATAGGGCGACAACCAGTCCATGCCCAAAATAACATTAAAGTCTACCATACTGATCAATAATAGATCAACTCTGGTCTAAAACCACCAATAACAACTAAACACGACCAATGCACACAGTCAACAACAATAGAATCTCTCACAGGTGTGGACACGTAAACAGGACCAAATGGTCCAAATCAACCCAAAATCTTTCGGAATGAAACTAATCAACCCCGCAAGTCATAAAACAACAAATACACATGTGTGAATCATAAAAAGGAGAAACGGTGCTCAAATACACAAAATGATAGGTTGGGTCGTTAAATTCTCCCCCTCTTAAAACAAACGTTCATCCTCGAACGTGCATAGATACAACTGAAGTGACAAAAAGGTAAGGATAACGACTCAGCATGTCATGCTCGGTCTTCCAGGTCGTATCCTCAACCGGATGACCCCTCCATTAAACCTTCACTGAAGCAATGTTATTTGACCTAGACTTTCGGACCTGTCTATCCAAGATAGCCACTAGCTCCTCAACATAAATTAAATCCTTGTCCAATTGGATTGAACTGAAATCTAATACATGGGACGGATCACCATAATACTTCCGGATCATGGAGACATGGAACACCGGGTGAATTGCCGATAAGTTGGGTGGCAATGCAAGTTTGTAGGCCACCTCACCAACTATCTCAAGAATCTTAAAAGGACCAATATACCTAAGGCTCAACTTTCCCTTCTTTCGAAAGTTATCACACCCTTCATGGGTGAAACCCGCAGCAAAACCCTCTATCCTACCATAAATGCTACATCACGAGCCCTTCGATCACTGCAACTCTTCTATCTAGACTGAGCTATACGAAGTTGATCCTCAATGAATCCTCAATGAACTTCACTTTGTCTAAGGCATCCCGAACTAAATAGGTGCCCAACAAACTAGCCTCTCTCGTCTCAAACAAACCAATTGACGAACGACACCGCCTCCCATATAAGACCTCATAAGGAGCCATCTGGATACTCGATTGGTAGTTGTTGTTGTAGGCGAACTCTGCAAGCGGTAGGAACTGATCCCATGAACCCCTGAAATCCATAACACTGGAGCATAGCATATCCTCCAAGATTTGAATGGTGCGTTGGGATTGACTGTCCGTCTAGGGGTGAAATATTGTACTCAATTCAACTTGTGTACCTAAATCATGATGCACGGCTCTCCAGAAGCGATGTAAACTGCGTACCTCGATTAGAGATAATGGACATTGGCACACCATGGAGACGAAAAATCTCACGGATATAGATCTGAGCCAACTGCTCCGAAGAATAAGTAGTTACCACCGGAATAAAATGTGCCGATTTGGTCAACCTATCTACAATAACCCACACTGCATCAAATTTCTTCAAGGTCCATGGAAGCCCGACAACGAAATTCATGGTAATACGCTCCCACTTCTGCTCGAGAATCTCAAGTCTCTGAAGTAAACCGCCCGGCGTCTGATGCTCGTACTTCACCTGTTGATATTTCAAGCACTGACTCACATACTCTACTATATCTTTCTTTATTCTTCTCCACCAATAGTGTTGCCTCAAATCCTGATACATCTTAGCGGCACTTGGATGAATGGAATACCGCGAACTGTGGGCCTCCTCAAGGATCAACTCACGCAACCCATCCATATTGGTCATACATATCTGGCCCTGCATCCGCAACACCCCGTCAAACCTCATTGGAATCGTCGTGCTGTACTGTGTCCTTAAGGATAAGCAAATGGGGGTCGTCAAACTAATACTCCCCGATGCGCTCATACAAGGAAGACCGAGAAACCATGCAAGCAAAAACCCGGTTGGGCTCCGAAACATCCAGTCTCACAAACTTATTGGCCAAAGCCTGAACATCCATGGCTAGTGGCCTCTCTGCTGCCGGTAAATATGCCAAACTGCCCATACTCTCTGCCTTTCTACTCAAGGCATCGACCACCACATTGGACTTCCCGGGATGATACATAATAGTGATATCATACTCTTTCAGCAACTCTAACAACCTCTGTTATTGCAAATTAAGGTCATTCTGCTTGAACAGATGCTGGAGACTCCGATGGTTAGTATAGACGTCACATGGAACACCGTACAAATAGTGCCGCCAAATCTTCAATGCATGAATAATAGCTACCAATTTCAAGTCGTGAACTAGGTAGTTCTTCTCATGAACCTTCAACTGCCGAGATGCGTAGGCAGTCACCCTACCATCTTGAATCAACACCATGCCAAGCCTAATACGCAATACATCACAATACAAAGTGTAAGACCCCGAACCCATCGGCAACACCAACACTAGGGCTGTAGTCAATGCAGTCTTGAGCTTTTGAAAGCTTGTCTCACACTCCTCAGACTATCTGAAAGGAGCATCCTTCTGGGTCAATCTAATCAAAGGTGTAGTAATGGATGAGAAACCATCTACGAAATGACGATAATATTCGACCAACCCAAGGAAACTCTGAATCTTAGTAGCTGAAGACGGTCTGGGCCAACTCTGAACTACCTCAATCTTCTTTGGATCTACCATGATCCCCTAACTTGACAGCACATGACCCAAAAACGCCATCAAATTAAGCCAGAACTCACACTTGGAGAATTTTGCATATAACTTCTTCTCCTTCAAGGACTGGAGCACGATCCTCAAATACTACTCATGATCCTCCCGACTGCAAGAATATACCAAGATTTCATCAATAAATACGAAGATGAATGAGTCAAGATATGGTTAGAATACATTGCTCATCAAGTGCATAAATATTATTGGGGCATTGGTTAGCCCAAATGACATCACTAAAAACTCGTAGTGGCCATACCGAGTCCTGAAAGCAGTCTTCGAAATATCTGAATCCCGAATCTTCAGCTAATTATACCTTGACCTCAAATCAATCTCCGAAAACACTCTAGCACCCTGAATCTGGTCAAATAGGTCATCAATGTGCGGTAATGGGTACCTGTTCTTTGCTATAACCTTGTTCAACTGCTTATAATCAATACACATTCGCTTAGAACCATCTTTCTTCATCACAAACAGAACCAGAGCACCCCAAGGTGAAACACTCGGCCAGATGAAGCCCTTATCAAGAAAATCCTACATCTTTTCCTTTAACTCCTTCAACTCCACTGGTGGCATACGATATGGTGGAACGGAAATGGGCTAAGTACCCGGCACCAGGTCAATACCAAAATTGATATCTCTATCGGGCAGCATGCTCGGAAGGTCTGCTGGAAACATATCTGGGAAGCCTCCCACTAATGGAACTAACTCAACGGTAGAAGTATCAGCACTGACATCTCTCATAAAGGCTATATATGTTTCAAACTCCTTCTCAACCATCCGTTGTGCCTTATGAAAGTACATAACTCTGCTTGGAATATAATCCAATCTACCCCTCCACTCCAACCGCAGCAACCCTAGCATAGCCAATGTCACAGTCTTGGCATGACAATCCAGTATAGCGTGATAGGGTGACAACCAATCATACCCAAGATCACATCAAAGTCTACCATAATAAGCAATAGTGGATCAACTCTGGTCTCGTAACCACCAATAATGACCAAACATGACCGATAAACATGATCAACAACAATAGAATCTCCCACAAGCGAGGACACATATACAGTAGCACTCAAAGAATCGTGAGATATATCCAAATACGGAGCAAAGTAAGATGATACATATGAATAAGTGGATCCCAGATAAAATAAGCACGATGCATCCCTATGACAGACCGGAACCATACATGTGATGACCGCAATCGATGAAACTGCCTTCGTCCTACCAGGAAAAGCATAGAAACGAGCATGTCCTTCCCCTTTAGGGTGACCTCTACCCACCTGACCTCCACCCTAGCAGGCAGTGCAGGTGGAGCGACAACTGGAGCAACAACCATGGAATTTGAACCGTGTGGACCCTTTGGAATCGTTGGAGCCTGTGCAGTCTATGGAGTGATGTGCCATAGAATTGTGGCACTGTCGATACTAATTTCATAGACTTTAGCTCATCGTTTAAAGCATTATAAGGCATTTCTTATGTAGTTTAGGTGTTTTACAGGAAATCGGACATGAAGTGCCAAGAACATGAAAATGATAGACAAAAACCATAGAGAAGGCAGATGTGCGATAGATATGCGACTGCAGGAGTGGTCTGCGAATCGGAGACCTATCACAGAAGTAACCAGGCCAGGGCAGTTTCAAGAGTCGAATATGCGGTTCAATATGCCGTCGCATAACTCATTTGTAGACCGAAAAATTTCCGCACAAATGCAAGAAGACCTCCGGTGAAGATGAATTTGCGATACACTATGCAGCCTCGAAATCATGACGCATACCGCATAGTCATTATGTGAGATTAATCTGCGAAGCTTGGAGATTAAATATGCGGCGTCGCTAATGATGTGCGGATCACAGATCAATTCCGCAGTCCATTCTGCGGTCGCAAAATCAATCTAAAGTGTTATTTTTGTCACATTTTCTCCGCAAATTTTGGGTCATTATAAATAGAATAACTAGGGTTTTGTGGGGTATCTTGTCTGGAAAAAAGGCTACACTTAGAGCATTGAATACACCACTTATTTTGAAGATTTTTGGGAGAGATTCCAAGACTTTGTCTTCTTTGTAAGCTTTTATGACATTATTTATTACTTTGTTCTTCTATTTTAGTATGAGTAGCTAACTTTAAATACTAATGTTGTGGACCCTAAATGGGTGTAATGTTAATGGGTGTTTACTATTGAATATATATATATATATATATATATATATATATATATATATATATATATATATATATATATGATGGGCTATTGATTTCTATTTATTTCTTATGATTCATTTATGGTTGATGGAAACAAACAATAACTAGTGCCAATTTACTTTATGTTTCACTTGGAAAAGTGGAGAGTTTGGTAGAATTGAATAGCAAGAACTTAAGGCTTTAAAGCTTGTTTAATAGAATCGCTTAGGAATACGTGGGTTCTACTTGGCATAAATTGGTTGTTCTTAAATTGTAACTCTTTTATATTTGGGAAAATCATAATGATGAAATACTGTCACGCCCCAAAATCGTGGACCGCGACCGGCGCTCAACCGAGTGAACCCGACCAAGCAAACCTGTTAGATTTCCTCTACCCAAACTCATTCATGAATAAAGAGAATATATATTTTCCTTAATTAAACAATAAAGTGGCCGTGTCTGCAGTTACCAATTTCTTACCATAAGTTTCACCATTTTTAAAGTCTCAAATGGACAAGTAATACAACCACAACATAGCATAGTTTGTATTTCCCAGTACCAATACACAACCCAAACTATATCTACGGAGCCTCTATAGATAAAGAAGAGTACAATGATAATGCCGGCAACAAGGCCCCGACTATACCTCAACCATAATGCATAAAGATCAAAAGATACATGACCCCGGGATGAAGTGGGGCTCACCAAGTCAGCTGGGAATAAGGTATATTGCTATCACTAATCAATTTCTCCGGCTGTGGAACCACCTGCATCCATTTAAAGATGCAGCGCCCCCGGCAAAAGGGACGTTAGTACAATCGAATAGTACTAGTATGAAAACTAAACATCAATTTAAGAATTTACAAATACAAGATAATTATGATGAACCAGTGCGGCAATAAAATAATATAGATAACTGTCTCAACCATAGTCGATCGCATAATTGCTTCCAATTAGCCCAATTAATTGCCTCACTCTACGGCCATTATGCAGTCCGCAGAGTGATTCTGCGGTCGCATAATGGACCGAAGAAATGCACTTTTCCGCCAAAAATATTTCTTTACTTTCCGGTGCATTGTTCAACCCAAAAGTTTTGAGCCGCGGCGAGCAAGCTCACCGCAAAGAATTTCTACAATCCTCAAACACGTAAACCTAGTCCGACACCATGAAACATTATTTTCTTTGCAAAATTTACCGGGCTTACCACTTAAGTACTTCAAAATTTTCCGGGGTGTTACAAATAATACCTAACTATTGGAAAATATTGGGTAGTCATTTAGGAACCATTTGCATATCAATGGACCTCCCATTAGAAACATATCATATTAACACCGATAGCATTACATTCCATAAAAGGGGATAAAACCTTTATTTCTTAATCAAATTAATCAATTCTCTTAACTAAATAGCTTCTCTTAATAGTTCATAATTACCAAACTCTTTATAGAGTTAACAGAGTAGAATTATGGCAATTCTCTTAACAAAATAGCTTCTCATAATACTTCATAATTCAAGTAACCTTTTCACACCTATTCCCTGTGGGATTCCACCCCAACCTAGTTGGGTTATTATATTTAACACCTACCGCCT
Source organism: Nicotiana tabacum (assembly GCF_000715075.1). Lineage (NCBI taxonomy): Eukaryota > Viridiplantae > Streptophyta > Magnoliopsida > Solanales > Solanaceae > Nicotiana > Nicotiana tabacum. Next base: position 57,293,821 of record NC_134103.1, on the reverse strand, counting down.
TACACCATTTATATAGGTGTAATTTGAGCATATCAAATTTTGGCGCCGTTGCCGGGGAATACAGTTTTGAAATTACTAACAAGTGTGTGCTTTATTTTACGTCTTTTTCTATTCCATCACACTTTGCTTGTTTTGCTTGGTGTCACTAGGAAAACATGGGCGAGCCAGAGATTGAGAATGTGTTTGCGGATATAGATGAGTATATTAAAGATACCAACGCCATTGTCCCACCTAGAGTTGATGCAGCTACCTTCAAAGTGGAACATAGTCTCATCCTAATGCTAAAGGCAGAGAGGTTTTTCCGAAATTCCACCAACGATGATCCGACCCAACACCTCAGAAACATTTTGGGTGTGTGCGAAATGCATAAGCAGAATCATGTCTTGGATGATGCTCTAAAGTTGAGGGTGTTCAAATACTCTTTAGCCGGCGAGGCAAGGCAATGGATCCAAAATCTAACTCCGAACTCCATCCACACTTGGGCCGAACTTGTGCAAGTTTTCCTAGCAAAATGGTTCCCACAAAGTAAGAAGTCCGAGATTCGGGACAAAATTTTCTTCTTCAAGCAATTACCGGGGGAACAACTACAAGAGGCATGGGCTAGATTCAAGTTGTATTTTGTGAGATCACCAAATCATGTGTTTCCAAAAAATATTTTGTTGGAGAAGTTTTACATGGGTTTGGATCCTATGAATCAATCCATAGCCAAACATTTGCAAGGGTCACTCAAATCCTCGACAAGATGGCCGAACAAAACCAAGCTTGGCACTCGGAAGACACCACAGGTGGAATATCATATGGTACTCCTTCAACCAAATGGTTAAGAAAAATCAAGAAAGAGATCAATTGATTGCCGGTCTTGCTACCAATGTCATTGTGTTGACAAATATGTTCACTGAAAGCCAAACAAAGAAAGTGAATGTTGTGGAAGATATGCAACCAATGTGAAAGGATAACTATCAACATCAAGAAAGCCAACAACAACACTATCCTCTCATGCAATACGAAGAGTCATGAGCTCCAAAATGGTAATACAAGTCTGAAATGCTAAAAAACAATATTGTCTGAATAGAAAATAATAGTGCAAAATGAAAATAGACACCAAGACTACAGTTGAGATGCAACTCTACCTTGTCTCTCGGATGACAAACTCTTCAATAAGCCTAAGCTACCGGTGGCTTGGTCCAACACCTAAATCTGCATAATTAAGTGCAGAGTATAGTATGAGTACAACCGACCCCACATACTCAGCAAGTATCATAACTAACATTGGCGAGGTAATAGAAGTAAGGAGTCACCTTCTGTTATCTTCTCATCACTAATTATCATATTATCAGACAGTGTTGTATTAGAGATTTTAGAGCATTATGTAGATCTTATGACTCAGTTCTACCGGTTTTGCGGATTATTTTGTTGAAGATCCATTTTGGAGTTATTATGAGCTTTATCAGTTTATTTTATTATCTCAGTTTTGTTATTTCTATCAAGTTATCAATGAATGTTAGGCTTACCTAGTCCTAGAGACTAGGTGCCATCACGACATCCTAAGGTGGGAAATTGGGGTCGTGACAAGTTGGTATCAGAGCACTAGGTTCATAGGTGTTACAAGACATAAGCAAGTTTAGTAGAGTCCTGCGGATCGGTACGGAGACGTTTGTACTTATCTTCAAGAGGCTACAGAACTGTTAGGAAATCCCACTTCTTTGATTTCTTATCATGTGAATTTGTTGACTTCGAAATCTGAATATTTATCTTTCTATTCTCTCACAGATGGTGAGGACACGCACTGTTGGATTCGATGATCAGACACCTACGCCCCAGCTAGAGCCGCGCGAGGCCAGGGCAGAGGCTGAGGAGGGACAAGCACCTGAGATGCCTGTTATTGCCCCTGGACGTTAGGCGACCCTAGCAAGGTTTTTGAGCATGTTCGGCACCCTAACTCAGGCAGGATTGATTCCCCTTGGAACAGCCACATCTCAGGCTAGGGGAGGAGCTCTGACTCTCGCGGCCCGTACCCTAGAGTAGCGGGTCCACATTGATCAGGTCTCGTGTGTCATGCCAACACAGTTTGTTATACTGGTTCAACTTGGGGTCAGACCGGAGGCATCTGACGATGAGGAGAGTAGACTTGAGAGGTTCAACAAGTATGATCCTCCTACTTTAAGCAGCCCGACTACCGAGAATGCATAAGGTTTTCTAGATAAGTTCTGCCACATTCTCCGCACCATGGGTAATATGGAGGTGAGCGGAGTTTCTTTTACTACATTTCAACAGTTAGGAGAAACGTATTTTTGGATTGAACAGTACGCTGGGGAGTTGAAGGAAATATTTGGCAGAAATAGGCATTTCTATGGCCCATTATGCGGCTGTATAATCACTCTGCGGGCCGTAGAATGGTCGTAGAGTGAGTCAGTCTTCTGGGCCATTTTTATGTCAATTTTTCGGCCCATTATGCGACCGTAAAACCATTTCAAGGGCCACACTCTGATCGCATATCCAACTTTCAGATTTTTGTGGAGGTAGGTTCTGTGGCACATTATGTGACCGCAGAACAGGTCTGCGGGCCGCATAACGACCACAGACCCAGACAGATGTTTCCAATTTTTTTGGCACCGAATTGTGCGGCCGATATGCGGACCGCATATCCATTCTGCGTTCGCATATGCGACCGTAGATCCCGTCTCAGGGCTTTATTTTTGGGGTTTTTAAACCCGACCCTACCTTGTTAAAACACATGCAATAGTTCATTTTTTAGCATATTCCTGATATTCATGGAGTGAGAAAGAGTTCTTAGAGTGAGGGAGTAACCTTCAACCAATTATCCATCAATTCTTGCTCATTTATTGTGGATTAACAAAGAAGTATTCACCCTAAAGGTATGAATCTATGCCCTAGCTCTTAATTTCAAAAATCTACTAAAAAGGGGAGTAATTAGCAAGACAATATTTGGGTGTAGGAGTTGTTATCTTTCATTCATGTGTTATCATATAATGTAGGACGGTTGTGAGCTAAAAATGGTAGAGAATAGGTTGAGGGATGATGGAATCATTTGTAAAAGGGCCTTAAAAACCTCAATGCACACCTAGTGCTTGATAACATACTCAAATGAGCTTGAATCATGATCATCTTCCTAATTTTGGTTCAACTTGTTATATTTCTAAAATAGATTGAAGTTGCTAAGAATTCCGGAACGTTTTAAAGGTTTAAGGAAGCTCAATTGAGGTATGTTGGCTAAACCCCTCTCTTAGAATCGAATTCCATGGTGTTCATGTAAGTTATGAAAGACCCTAGTTGATCATTGTGAAAAAGGTTATCCCGACTAATCTTGTGTTGAGAGATACATGTTCAATATGTGTTTCAAGTGCATTTATTCATGCTATGTTATCATTTGAGTATATATATTCAAAGTGTGGCTGTGTGTGTTATAATTGTTTACGATTTCAAGTTATGCTTGAGTGAAGGTTATCATGCCAAATTATGTGAATAAAATCACTATATATATGTCTAAGACTCTTAATTGCTCTCATGTGTACCTAAAATCCTTGAATTGAAGAGTCTGGTGGTCGATAATGGTAATGGTGTGTGAAAATGAAAAGGGGAGCATGAAATATGAAATTCGGCCAAATGCCAAGAACGATATTATAATTGTGGCCATAAGTGCCGATGAATTGAATAGATATGAAAGAAGTATGATGTGAGATGATTGACTGAAAAGGGTAATGTCTTGGGTGAGATGGCCTAGCCGATCGGGCCGTGATCAGACGCCATTTCTCACACATAGTGGTGATTGTGCTGGAAATGATAATTGAAATTGTGGTTATTGTTGATGTCTCAAATGAGACGACCTAGCCTATCGGGTCGTGATCAGACTCCGTGTAAAAATACGGTGGTATTGTGAATTATGGTATATCGCCACTAAAGATCACCCAACCTAATAACATGGAAATTGACTTGAAAACTTATATGATCCTTAACTTGATGTTTTAGTATTATTTGAAGCTCTTATTGAATTCTTGATTGTTTCCTCTTGTATTATTATTCATTCTATTGAGATGGTGTTTAGTTTTACATACTAGTACTATTCGACAGTACTAACGTCCCTTTTGCTGGGGGCGCTACTTCTTTAAATGGATGTAGATGGTTCCATAGTAGGCAGTGTTGATCAGCGATAGTGGTACATCCTCTTCCCAACAGACTTGGTGAGCCCCACTTCATCCCGGGGTCACGTATTGTATCTTTCGTTCATATTATTATCACTTCTCGAGGTATAGTCGGGGCCTTGTTGCCGACACTATCATAACACCCTTTTGTATCTTTTAGAGGCTCCGTAGACAGTATGTGGGTTGTACATGGGTGCTAGAAAAGTCAAACAGATTATGTTGTGTTTTGATCTCTCGTTTTACTCAAATCATAAGAATGTGTGTATTTTTTTGACTTTAAAATAATGTAACCAATGAGACGATTTAGTATTGTATATATGAACTTCCTCCTATTTGATTAATGAAATCATGTCTTTTCTTGATCATGGGTGAGTTGGGTAGAAAGTATCTATAGGCTTTCTCGACCGGGTCCACTCGGTTGAGCGCTGGTCGTGCTTCCCGAGGTTGGGGCGTGACAAACTTGGTATCAGAGCCTAAGATTTTAAAGTGTCCTAGGATGTCTCGGAGCCATGTCTAGTAGAGTCTTCCTTATCGGTGTGTTGTCGACCACATCTATAAGTGGGAGGCTACTTGGGCATTTAGGAATAATACTGTTCTTTGATATTCTAGATCGTGCATTCCTTTAACTTTCTGTATATGGCACCTATGAAGAGAGCAAGAACTGGACAAGGTGCCAATGCCGCCTCAGGAGTGGCAGTTGACCCTTTATTTGGTGACGCAGGTGAATACCCGAAGGGTGAGGATAATCCCCCGACTGCTACACTGCCTGATTCCACTACACCTGACCAGGCCACACCACTTCCTGCACCTACTGAGGGTGCATCGGTTCCTCCAACTAATATTCCGGTTCCGCCTTCAGTCCCAGCTTCCAGTTCTGGTATTTCTGATAGGGATCTTAGGGGAGCTATCCAGATGCTGACACAGATAGTGGCTTCTCAAGCCCAGAGATCAAATGTTACACCCACTTCTTCTAGCTAACAAGGGGATTCTAGTGGTTCCAGGGTGAACAAGTTTCTTCAGTTGGATCCTCTGGTGTTCACGGGTGCTAATCCCGAGGAGGACCCAAAGGACTTCATAGATTAGATTTATAAGACTCTCTGGGTTATGCGCGCTACTGCGACAGAGGGAGTGTAGTTGGCCTCCTACCGCCTGAAAGGGGTGGCCTATTCTTGGTTTGAGTTGTGGGAGGACTCTCGGGAGGAGGGGAGCCCTCCAACGAGGTGGAGTGAGTTTGCTGACGCTTTCATGGACAATTTCTTGCCAGCCAAGACTAGGGTAGCTCGTGTCACAGAGTTTGAGAAGCTTAAGCAAGGAAGTAAGAGTGTGCGGGAGTATCACATGGAGTTCATGCGTCTATCTAAATATGCCATTCTCATGTTGTCCACTATGGAGGCTAGAGTGCGCAGGTTTGTGCAGGGCCTTAGCCCCTTGGTTATCAATGAGGCCGCTACAGCTGCCTTGAACACAGATATGAACTATGGGAAGATAGCAGCATTTGCTCAAGCTACATAGAACCGTAAGTTAAAGAATAGAATGGAGCGAGAGGGTACCAGTAAAGCCCGGTCCGCAAGCAACTTTGGGGAGTCATTTGGTGGGGAAAGATCAGCTTTTAGGGGAGGGTCATCAGGGTCATCCCAGTGTTTTGCTCAGTCTTCAGCCAGTGCACCGCCAGCAGGGCCTAGTCAGCAGCAGGGGAGTCATTTCTAGCCCAATCAGGGCAGCAAGGGACCCCACCAGCAGGGCCGATCAGGAGGGAGATTCCAGCAACAACGGAGGCCCCCATGCCCCAGGTGTGGGAAGATGCACTTAGGGATCTGCTACATGGACCTACCTATATGTTACGGGTGCGAATTGAGGGGTCATATTCAGAAGGAGTGTCGTTCATCCCGCCAGGGTGCGGGCAGGGGCACAACATAGCCATCTAGTTCTGCAACTGCTACATCTCTAGCACCCGCTCCAACTCGAGGTACTCCAGCACCAACATGGCATGCTGCAACTAGGGGTGGTGCGCAGAGTTCAGGAGGACCCAACCATTTCTATGCTATGAGTATTCGCCACAGTACAGAGGCTTCTCCAGATGTTGTCATGGGTATATTGACTGTCCAATCTCATAATGTATATGCTCTTATTGATCACGGTTCCACCTTGTCCTATGTTACCCCTAATGTTTCTATGGAATTTGGGATAGAACCGGAACAACTTCATGAGCCGTTCTCTATATCTACTCTGGCTGGTGAGTCTATTATGGCCACACGGGTTTATAGGGGTTGTGTTGTCACGGTACGTGGTCGGGACACCGTGGCTGATCTCGTTGAATTGGGGATGGTCGATTTTGATGTAATTATGGGAATGTTTTGGCTTTATTCATGTTTTTCCAAGCTCGATTATCGAACTAGGACTATTAGGTTTGAATTTCCAAATGAGCCAGTTGTTGAGTAGAAGGGGGAAAATGTAATGCCAAAAGGTAGGTTTATTTCTTACCCTAAGGTCACGGAGATGATTAATAAGGGGTGTATCTATCATTTGGTCTGGGTTACAGACATCGATGCTGAGGTGCCTACACTCGAGTCTGTGCCAGTGATGAATGAATTTTCGGAGGTCTTTCCTGATGAGCTCCTTGGGATTCCACCAGATAAGAAGATTGATTTTGGGATTGATGTAATGCCAGGCATGCAGCCTATATCTATTTCGCCCTACCGGATGGCACCAGCAGAATTGAAGGAGCTAAAGGAACAATTAAAGTATTTGTTAGAGAAGGGTTTCATCCGACCGAGTGTGTCACCATGGGGCGCACCGGTTCTCTTTGTGGGGAAGAAAGATGGATCACTGAGGATGTGTATTGACTACCGGTAGCTCAACTAAGTCACAATTAAAAACAAATACAATTTACCAAGAATAGATGATTTGTTTGATCACTAACAGGGCTCTAGGTACTTCTCCAAAATTGATTTACGGTCCGGGTACCACCAATTGAAGATCAGGGAGCAGGATATTCCGAAAATAGCTTTCAGGACCCAGTATGGGCACTTTGAATTTCTGGTAATGTCTTTTGGGCAAACAAATGCCCCGGTGGCTTTCATGGATCTTATGAATTGGGTTTTCTACCCTTTTCTTGATTCCTTTGGCATAACATTCATTGACGATATTCTTGTGTATTCACGGGGTCGAGAGGACAATGCCGATCATCTCGGGACAGTTTTGCAGACTCTTCACCAGCACCAATTATACGCGAAATTTTCAAAATGTGAATTTTGGCTCGATTCTGTCACATTCTTGGGTGATGTTGTCTCCAGAGAAGGAATTAAGGTTGACCCTCAAAAGATTGCAGCGGTGAAGAATTGGCCTAGACCTATAATGCCAACCGAGATTCGCAGTTTCTTGGGCTTAGCGGGGTATTACATGAAGTTTGTGGAGGGGTTCTCTAGTCTTGCCTCTCCGTTGACTAAATTGACTCAGAAAGCGGTTAAGTTCTAATGGTCCGATGCTTATGAAAGGAGCTTCCAGGAGTTGAAATCAAGGTTGACTACGGCACCGGTGTTGACCCTACCAGGCAGTACAGATAAGTTTGTAGTATATTGCGATGCTTCAAGGATTGGGCTTGGGTGTGTATTAATGCAACACGGCAAGGTTATAGCTTATGCTTCTAGGTAACTCGTGAATCATGTAAAGAACTATCCAACACACGATTTAGAACTTGCGGCGGTGGTTTTTGCATTGAAGGTTTGGCGTCACTATTTGTATGGCGTCCATGTGGATGTATTCACAGACCACAAGAGCCTTCAATATATTTTCAAACAAAAGGAGTTGAATCCTAGGCAGAGAAGATGGCTTGAGTTACTCAAGGATTACGACATCGATATCCTATATCACCCGGGGAAAGCCAACATAGTGGCGGATGCTCTTAGCTGGAAATCTATGTGTAGTTTGGCTCACTTAGAGGTATGTCAGAGGCCGTTAGCCAGGGAGGTTCACCAGTTAGCTAGTTTGGAAGTTCATCTTGCGGACTCTAGTGAAGGAGCGGTAATTGTGTAGAATAGAGCTGAATCATTACTCGTTGTGGAATTCAAAGAGAAGCAATACGACGATCCATTGTTGGTACAACTGAAGGAGGGGATTCATAAACATAAAACTATAGCTTTTACTCTTGGCTTGGATGATGGTACACTAAGGTATTCCGTGCACCCAGGTTCTACGAAGATGTATCATGATCTCAAGGAAGTCTATTGGAGGAATGACATGAAAAGGAATGTGGCGGACTTTGTGGCAACGTGTCTGAATTGCCAGCAAGTGAAGGCCAAACATCAACGTCCTGGTGGGTTGGCACAAAACATAAAAATTCTAATGTGGGAGTGGGAAATGATTAATATGGTCTTTGTGGTAGGATTACCATGCACTCCGCGCAAGTTTGACTCAATTTGGGTGATTATGGATCGACTCACGAAATCAGCACATCTCTTGCCAGTTAAATCTACCGACACAGCGGAACAGTATGCTCAGTTGTATATCAAGGAAATAGTCAGGCTGCATGACACTCCAGTTTCTATCATTTCCGATCGAGGGGATCAGTTCACAGAAAAATTTTGGAAGAAGTTTCAACAAGGTTTGGGTACTCATGTGAATCATAGTACAACCTTCCATCCACAGACTGATGGGCAGGCAGAGCAGACTATTCAAACGCTTGAGGATATGTTGCGTGCTTGTGTTATTGACTTCAAGGGTAACTGGGATGATCATTTGACACTCATAGAGTTTTCTTATAACAACAGCTTTCATGCTGGTATCCAAATGGCACCATTTGAGGCATTGTATGGTAGGAGATATAGATCTCCCATTGGGTGGTTCGAAATTGGACAAGCTGAGTTGATAGGACCAGACCTCATGCATCAGGCTATGGAAAAAGTTCAGATCATTAAGGAGCGGTTGAAGACTACTCAGAGTCGTCAGAAGTCCTATTCGGATGTTCGTCGTAGGGATTTGGAGTTCAAAGAAGATGATTGTGTATTCTTGAGGTGTAATGCGATTTGGTAAGTAAGGGAAATTGAGTTCGAGGTATGTCGGACCGTACATAATCATTCAGAGGATATGAGGTGGCGTACAAGCTTGAGCTACCACCTGAGATGTCATTAGTGCACCCGGTATTTCACGTGTCTATGTTGAAGAAAGTAGTTGGAGATCCGACACTCATTGTTCCGGTTGAGGCTATTGAGGTTAATGAGGAATTGACGTATGAAGAGATTCCAGTTTCTTTTATTGATCGGCAAGTCCCAAAGTTGAGAAATAAATAAATTGCATCTGTGAAAGTGCTATGGCGAAACCAACAGGTTGAAGAGGCTACTTGGGAAGGCGAGGAAGAAATGAAGAAAAAGTATCCTTATTTGTTTGAATAGCCATGTATTTATAAAGTTGTAATTTATGAAAATTCTAAGAGTTTCTTTCTATGAATTATGTATCATTTGTACAATTGATGTTAAAGGTATTCCTTTCCTGGTAATATATTGCTTGTGAGGCCACAGTTGGTGTTGTTATGGTTATGTTACGTCATTGGTTTATGTGTATGTTTTAAGGATGTGTTTTGGGGCTCTCTAGCAGGTTGATAGACCTAGTTATAGGGGAACTCTGGCGAAACATTTGGGAATTTAGGGAGTTAGTCAAATTTAGGGATGATGGTGTATGGTATGAAAACGGAGTTGCATAAGATGCTAATAGTGAACCTTGATCCTTATTCGAGGATGAATGATCTTAAGTAGGGGAGGATGTAAGGCCCTGTGAAATTTATTTTCTAAAAATGGGGTTCCGTGATGCCGGGGTAGGCATAGAAGGAAATATTTGGCAGAAATAGGCTTTTTTGCGGCCCATTAAGCGGCCACATAATCACTCTGTGGGCCGCAGAATGGCCGCATAGTGACACAGTCTTCTGGGCCATGTTTTATGTCAATTTCGCGGCCCATTATGCTACCGTAAAACCATTTCGCGGGCCGCACTCTGATCGCATATCCAGCTTTGAGATTTTTGCGGAGGGAGGTGTTGCGGTGCTTTATGCGACCGTAGAACAGGTCTGCGGGCCGCATAACGACCGTAGACCCAGATAGATTTTTCCAGTTTTTTTGGCACCAAATTGTGCGGCCGATATGCGGACGGCATATCCATTCTGTGGTCGCACATGCGACCGCAGATCCTATCTCGGGGCTTTATTTTTGGGTTTTCTAAACCCGACCCTACCACGTTAAAACACATGCCATAGTCCATTTTTGAGCATATTCCTGATATTCTTAGAGTGAGAAAGAGTTCTTAGAGTCGGGGAGTAACCTTCAACCTATTATCCATCAATTCTTGCTCAATTATTGAGGATTAACAAAGAAGTCTTCACCCTAAAGTTATGAATCTATGCCCTAGCTCTTAATTTTGAAAATCTATTAAAAAGGGGAGTAATTAGCAAGACAATATTTGGGCGTGGGAGTTTTTATCTTGCATGCATGTGTTATCAAATAATGTAGGAAGGTTGTGAGCTAAAAATGATAGAGAATGGGTTGAGGGACGATGGAATCTTAAGTAAAAGGGCCTTAAAAACCTCAATGCACACCTAGTGCTTGATAATATGCTCAAATGAGCTTGAATCATGATCATCTTCCTAATTTTGGTTCAACTTGTTATATTTCTAAAATAGATTGAAGTTGCTAAGAATTCCGGAACGTTTTAAAGGTTTAAGGAAGCTCAATTGAGGTATGTTGGCTAAACCCCTCTCTTAGAATCGAATTCCATGGTGTTCATGTAAGTTATGAAAGACCCTAGTTGATCAGTGTGAAAAAGGTTATCCCGACTAATCTTGTGTTGAGAGATACATGTTCAATATGTGTTTCAAGTGCATTTATTCATGCTAGGTTATCATTTGAGTATATATATTCAAAGTGTGGCTGTGTGTGTTATAATTGTTACGATTTCAAGTTATGCTTGAGTGAAGGTTATCATGCCAAATTATGTGAATAAAATCACTATATATATGTCTAAGACTCTTAATTGCTCTCATGTGTACCTAAAATCCTTGAATTGAAGAGTCTGGTGGTCGATAATGGTAATGGTGTGTGAAAATGAAAAGGGGAGCATGAAATATGAAATTCGGCCAAATGCCAAGAACGATATTATAATTGTGGCCATAAGTGCCGATGAATTGAATAGATATGAAAGAAGTATGATGTGAGATGATTGACTGAAAAGGGTAATGTCTTGGGTGAGATGGCCTAGCCGATCGGGCCGTGATCAGACGCCATTTCTCACACATAGTGGTGATTGTGCTGGAAATGATAATTGAAATTGTGGTTATTGTTGATGTCTCAAATGAGACGACCTAGCCGATCGGGTCGTGATCGGACTCCGTGTAAGAATATGGTAGTATTGTGAATTATGGTATATCGCCACTAAAGATCGCCCAACCTAATAACCTGGAATTTGACTTGATAACTTATGTGATCCTTAACTTGATGTTTTAGTATTATTTGAAGCTCTTATTGAATTCTTGGTTGTTTCCTATTGTATTATTATTCATTCTATTGAGATAGTGTTTAGTTTTACATACTAGTACTATTTGACAGTACTAACGTCCCTTTTGCCGGGGGCGCTGCATCTTTAAATGGATGTAGATGGTTCCATAGTAGGCAGTGTTGATCAGAGATAATGGTACATCCTCTTCCCAACAGACTTGGTGAGCTCCACTTCATCCCGGGGTCACGTATTTTATCTTTCGTTTATATTATTATCACGTCTCGAGGTATAGTCGGGGCCTTATTGTCGGCACTATTATAACACCCTTTTGTATCTTTTAGAGGCTCCGTAGACACTATGTGGGTTATACATGGGTGCTAGAAAAGTCAAACAGATTATGTTGTGTTTTGATCTCTTATTTTTCTCGAATCATAAGAATGTGTGTATTTGTGGACTTTAAAATGATATAACCAATGAGACGATTTAGTATTGTATATATGAACTTCCTACTGTTTGATTAGTGAAATCATGTCTTCTCTTGATCATGGGTGAGTTGGATAGAAAGTATCTACAGGCTTCCTCGACCAGGTCCACTCGGTTGAGCGCCGGTCGCGCTTCCCGATGTTGGGCGTGACTTATCCCAGCTGATGCAACACCACTCACTTGGGCTCAATTTTGAGCGATGTTCTTGAGAGAGTTTGTTCCCCAGACCCTTCAGGATGCATGGCGCATATAGTTTGAGCAGCTGCTTTATGGTACTATGTCAGTGTCAGAGTATGCTATCAGATTCATCAAGTTGTCCTTACATGAACCTGCCTTTGTTTCTACAGTCGGAGAGCGAGTCCGCAAATTCATCGAGGGGCTTAGTTATGGTCTTAGGTTCAGTATGGCCCGGGAGTTGGAGACACATACTTTGTTTTCGTAGGTGGTAGAGATGGCTCGGAGGTTGGAGGGTATGCGAGGCCGAGAGAGAGGATAGGGAGGCCAAGAGGCCTCGAGGTACTGGAGGATTTAGTGGTGGCCACGCTACAATTTCAGCCCGACATGGAAGGGGATATATGAGTCGGCCAAATCATTTAACACTTCCTGCTTCTAGCAGTTCTCTAGATACTCCGAGGTCTCAGGTTGCCCATTTTGCTCAGCTACTGTCTAGTGCACCTCTTGCACGGGGTGCCACCAGCAGTCAGTCTTGTTACATTCTGTAGTATTGTACGTTGGATTTGTCGTAAAATAATTGACATCAGTTCAAGGACAAGATTATTTTGAGGTTATAAGTATTATGCTATTTATAACAAGTGATAAGTAAAGCCGTGAAGGTCATGGGGTAAACGAGTGGAAGAAAATGAGTTTCGTCGAAGTTTGACATTTTGAGGTAAAATACGGTCCAAGCTATAATACCTCGTATTTATGGACTAGTGCCATCCAAGGTATCACATGAACATGATAGTAAGGTATATAAAGTATGTTAAAAGTGATTAGTATTTTAAGTAATTTGAGATAATTCTTAATTATATCGGTAATTGGTTAATTAACTAGAATTGTGGATAAGCTTAATATATCCCTCACTCCCCCCAATGTGGCAGCAAGTGAAAGAGGACTCAAAAATCAAATAATGACTCTTTGATTTATGAGATTAGGTGGCGTATTTAGATGAAATTGCTGGCCAAGTCATCATAAAAAGTGGGGCCCACACCAATTAAGATAAAAAATTTCTTTAATTCACAAAGAGAGATGCTTATATCCAATCTACAATGTAATGGATCCTCTTCAGCAAGTATCATATAAATTTTGCAATAGCAACGTGATTTTCTTCAACAATTCATATGAAACTGCTTAATACTATAGCAACATGAAAAGTACGGTACAATGTTTCTCAAGAATATCTTACAGATTCTTCCCTACATCGATCCGCTGTTACGTGTTTTTTGCAAAAGACATGGGTTAGAGGGATTGTTAAGAGAATCAGCTCAGGTATGTTAAGGCTATCCCTTCTTTACTTTTGGCATGATCCATATGATACAAACGAAATGAGTAAATGCGCAACTTTCATAAATGACTCTATTCATAGAAGTGTCAGGGGTGCCTATGTTCTTGATTCCCCATATGTCTTATTATTATATCTTCTGTTCATGGGTCTTTACTACTCTTTTATTTTCCATAGTGTCAAGTCTATGTATTGTCTATCGCATTTGCTTTGCATCTACTTTCTCAATTTTATGATGTTATTTTTTCTATGGTTTCTATTGGTGATACTGATATTGTCTCTTTTCGTCTTCTTGAGCCGATGGTCTTTCGGAAACAACCCTCTACTCTCTCGAAATAGGGGTAAGGTCTGCGTACACACTACCCTCCCCAGACCCCACTAGTGGGATTTCACTGGGTCGTTGTTATTGTTGTTGTCTGTTCATGGGTCTCAGAAAAATACGTAGTTGATAAATTTTATCCGAAGGCATATTGATCTTATGACATTCTGAGAAATCTTATTAATGTACTTCTTATGCATTTCATTCATTTATACATGTGCATTGACCCATGACCAGATGGCATTATATATGCGTATATTATATGTATATGGGATATGGGAAAAGGTTGCGTTATATATGCACCACCACATGATCAACTGGTATATGTTGATGATTTTGCCCATAGTGGCCGAGATGATATGATGGGATACCCTCAGAGGCTTGATGATGTTATGTACGCATATACCTATGCATGATATGACATTTATAAGCATATGCACGACATTATAAATATTAAACGATTCACAGAGCTATTCAGACTTACATATTGAGTCTTTTACTCCATGTTTCTCTCATGTCTTTTATTTACTAATTTTCATTCCTTACAAACTCGGTTCATTATTTGTACTGACATCCCTTTTGCTTGGGGACGCTGCGTTTCATGCCTGCAGGTCCCGATAGACAGGTTGAGAGTCCTCCAAGTAGGCTATCAGCTCAGCGGAAGGTGTTGGTGCACTCCACTTGCTACGGAGTTGCTTATTTGGTCAGTATGAATTGGGCATGTATTGATTGGTATAGCGGTATCCTGTCCCGACCTTTATGGTATTTATCTACTCTAAGAGGCTTGTAGACTGATATCATGTATATGAATACATGTATGGGCTTGTCGGCCTATGTTTTGACTACATAAAGGATCGTGCCGGCCTTATAGGCATGTATGTCATATGTATAAGTCGGTACATCATATTGGGTAATATTATGTCGAGTATTTCCTCATGTTTTATTTTAGTTATCTAATGACAGCCTTTCCAGCTCATTTACCTATGATAGTATGATACGAAATATATGTTACGTTGGCACTCAGTTGAGTAAGATACCGGGTGCCCGTCGCGGCCCATTAGTTTGGGTCGTGACAAAAGTGGTATCAGAGCAGTTCCATCCTAGGGAGTCTACAAGCCGTGTCTAGTAGAGTCTTGTTTATGGGTGTGTTGTGCACCACACTTATAAGCAGGAGGCTACATGGCATTTAGGGCTGTCACTCTTTCTTCTTACTCTAGATCATGTGGTAGAGCTCACTTATAAGAATTCAAACCCCTAAATTCT
Organism: Nicotiana tabacum; assembly: GCF_000715075.1. NCBI lineage: Eukaryota > Viridiplantae > Streptophyta > Magnoliopsida > Solanales > Solanaceae > Nicotiana > Nicotiana tabacum. The sequence continues at coordinate 57,278,619 of NC_134103.1, read as the reverse complement.
ATTTTATTCGTAATAAGACAATACCTACATCTAAAGGACAGTTGGTAAGAGATTGCATGTGGTGTTGGAAGAGTTGAGTTAGAGCAACTCAATTTTGCATCATTCTTATGATGGATAAATGTGAGGTTTTCAGCAGAACATGTGTGTACTAAGACGTGTAAGCTTCTTGATAAGGAGCCTTAAGGCAGGAATATCTATCCACCCATATGGTGTAAAGCAATAAGAGAATCTGAAGATAGATACAGTTTCAACAAGTAAAAGAAGTAAGGTAAAGAAGGGTACGAGGTACCTAGTTAATGAACTCGTACCCAGTTAATGAAGATTATTAGTATTACAATTCAGGCAAAGAAATATAAGCTTTTTGGGTTACCTTCAACAGTAACAGATGTATGTACAATAGGCCACACCGATCTCAGTTATTCCCTATAGGAGCTAACAAATATGGCTTAAGAGAAGGACGGGATATCAGGATCCGGCTGGGGTTAGAGTAATCCAAAATGGTGGATGGATTGTTAGTGTTAGTTGGCATTTCTGAAGGATAGTGCAAACGTGGTAATGGATCTCCTTGTGAGATACCCAGATGGTGCACTCTAGAATAGTACAACTAGATATGAATACTAGAAGGTTCAAAAAAAAATTATTACAAAGATAGGCACTGGAAGCCTGGAAAGGAAAAAATATTACCTTAGTGTGGCTCCCGTCCCTAGTAGAGCATGAATGTTAGGCAATCCAAAGAGCCAGGGGATGGGGCAAGGGGGGCTAAAAGAAAAAGAATGTCTTGTTGAAGTTTTCAAAATAAAGTGATAGACAGAAATGTTAGCAGGGAAATAAGAAGAGAGTTAATGAAGCATTATGAGTAAGATGTGATACATGGATGACAATGGTAAATTAAAAAAAAAGACAGTATTACAGAGTCTATAATCAAGGGAAGGAAAAGACGAGAGGTGACAAGTCTTGAGACAGCAAAAGAGTATAGGCCATAAAGTCATATCCTTATTTCGAGAAATAAGTTCGTGATTCCAGTGCGACTACCAGAAGGAAAAGTTAGACCCCAGAATTGTCACGCCCCGAACCTGGGGGGCGAGACCGGCACCCGGTGCCTCACCTATCCTTGCATACCAACTTGTGAACATATAATATCATACTTTGGCCATGGGACATATTTCAAGACAATTGCGAATGCTGACTAAACATTAATATAATTCTGGGCTGATAAGGCCGCCATAACTACTATAGCTGGCAAACCAAAAAAATATACATAAAAGGCCTACAAGCCTAACATACTGCACTAACTGACAGGATATGTATACAAGCCTCTACTGATGGATATACTATGATCGGAACAGGGCCCCGACCTACTCATATCATATATACATATATACACAAGATGTAGATAAAGCTCTAGACCCGGCAACTCCGAAGGGCATAGAGCTTACCGATCAAGCTGAACTCGGGAAACATCTAATGAGGAAGTCTACCCGTCTTTCTGTATGAACCTATATGCATGAAATGCAGAGCCCCCAGAAAAGGGACGTCAGTATGAAATAATGTACCGAGTATGTAAGGCAATACTAAAAGCTAAAACTGAACTGATAATATAATAACTGAAAGTAACTGGGAGTCAAAGATAATCTGAAGATATGCTCACCTGCTGATATTGACTCAACTCTCTCAATATAGTAAGTAAAATAGTTGTCCGGCCTTATAAAGCTTGATATATATAAATTCCCTGCCATAGTAGGCTCGCTCATAGGCGCTAAGCTATACTAGGCTTTGTATATCGGCCATGCTGGGCTCGCTCATAGGCGCTCGACCACAGTAGGCTCGGTATATAACTTACCATCTGATCAGAGGTTGCCCAATAGGGGCCTGCCCATCGATTATAGCTCGATGGTAATGAAAATACTATAATACTGTATATATAGGCTCTCTGCTCTCTTGACTGGAAATAGACAATACTCAATTAAATATGAAGTCCCGATAAGGAGAATACTGTAATTTATGAGACTAGGATAATGTATATAAATTTGGGAGTATGAACTTCTCTATATGCCTCGTTATCAAACACATGTAATTACGAGATCATGCCAAAATGAAGGAAGGTCTTAGCCTTAACATACCTAAATCGATTCTCTTGACAATTCCTCTAACACACGTTAATTGTGGCGAAATATGTAACGGGGGATCGAAGTAGGGAAAAATCCATATGATATTCTTGAGAAAGATTGCACCGTGTTCTCTTAGAATTGAAAATCTCATCGCTATTACGCAATATAACTTCATATGAAATTTTGTTGAAGCAAAATCACGTTGCCAATCTATCTCATTTAGTAAATTTGATCATAATCTTGTGTATGCCTTTTTGTTGATGCTTCATCCGTATGTTAGCTGAAATTTCACGAAGTCAGAAGACTCTTTCACTTTGTGAATTTAGAAAAGCTTCCTTAAAAGCATTTTCCACCCAAAAATGAGATATAGATGTAAGTAGTTCCACCACCTCCTTAGGCATGATATTATTGGAAATTTTCTGCCAAACCTTCATGATCCCACGTGGATTATTGTCCCCCCAACAATTATCCAAACCTTTACTTAAATAATTACACACAAAATTCAATTACAAGTTAATCTCCCACTTAAAAATCCATAATTACCTAATTATCTACATAATTAAGAATTATATCAAATTATTTAAAATACTACTCATTTTTAACACACCTTATACTTCTCACTATCATGGTCATGTGTTACCTTGTATGGCACTAGTCCATAAATATGGGGTATTGTAGCTAGGACCGTATTTTATCTCAAAATGTCAAACTTCGATAAAATTCACTTTCTTCGATTCGCTTACCCTCTCACCTTCACGAATTTACTTATTACTTGTTTGAAATAGCGTAATACTCATAATCTCAAAATAATCTCATTCCTGAGCCTACGTCGATTAATCTTACGACGAAACGTTAACGTACGAAAATACGGGATGTAACATCTCATTTTTGAGCTTTCATCAATTTACTTATGGCGTACTTTCACGTATGCAAACATGGAGTGTAACAAGAATAATAGAAATCAGTATGTGCTGGTGAACAAGATATACTAAACATGAATTAAAGACTGAGTGATTTGATAATAGTCGGCATCATGAGAATTTCAGAGATTGCGTTCCGGTGATAATAGAATGGACGACAGAAGAATAACCTTTAAAGGTCATTCAGGAAGACGCTTCCCTAAAGAAAGCAATGTGAGCAAAGTTAAGCTTAAGGGACTATGTGTGCCAGTTACACTAGGTGTCACCATCATGAGTAAGGAATTTTGTTATCCTTGGTACAGAAGGATTACCGCAAGGCGAGTAAGGGTCATCGATGATGTGAAAAGAAGCCAAAGATGAAGAGGTAAAACATTTATAGGTAGATCGTCGTAGCACTAAATCTTAGTACTCCCCAAATGGGGGAATATGGAGTAATGTGGCATTAAGTCAGAGTTAAGTGGTTCTAGTAACTATGGAATGGTAAAGGAAGATTGTGATAAAAATGAGAAAGGGATGAGATTGCACTTATTCAAATCTTCTAGATATGTTACGACTCTAGCACATTATGCAAGTACAATGCCGGGGAAAGGCAGTAAGGGTTTTCCCAAGGATGTTATTTATAAATAAGTGTGAATGAACCTTTGATGCATAAGGAGATAGTGCGAAAGGTAAGTTAAGACAAAGAAAATAACCCAATAGATATTACGCGGAATATAGATATGAGAATGGACCAACGAGCAGTTAGTAGTTGATTCAAGAAGAGTCTAGTTATGGCTAGATAGGAGGATACAGATAACTCAACAGATCATGCAAGATAAACGTAGTGAATCCCAACATAGGGAATTCAGTCTTGCAGATATGACATCGTGACCCATGAGAAATATTTAGATAGGAGTTGAGGTAGTTAATGGTACCGTATGGGTCTTACGGAAATAAAAGAGAGTGCCACTGGGAAGACAATCAAAATATCAGCTCAGAATCAACCCTACAAGCACAAGGGCATGGAGATAGTAACTACGGGAAATTATAGGCAAGGAAGAACATCAAAAATAAAATTAAGTATACGATGTGATAAGCTCGCAGCTTTACAAGAGTCAGAGGGTCCTCCCTAAGTACTACAACGAAAGACTAGCTGAGGAAATATGGAAGAAGGCTTCAATCTAAGCACAATGACCTAAAGAGGAAATGGTCTTGTAACAACAGTCTCACAACAACATTGTATGCACTCCATAAGAAAGTGGCACCTATAGTGGCTAATGAACGGGAAGAAGAATAAAAAAAAAATCAAAAGGTGATATTCAAGATTATATGGGTTATATGGAATTCCAATATGTGTGGGCATTAAGATGAGCCAAGTATCCATGCAGCAAGTGGCAGAACGACCAGGAAAAGTAATTGCTTACATTTAAAGAAAGCTGAGAAGCAACGAAATGAATTATTCGAGTAATGATCCAAAGTTAGTTACGTTATGAACACACTTAAGATTTCGAAGTACTATTGATGTTATGTGTTGACAATCATACAGTTGTAGAAGGCTCCGGTATAAGTTAAAAGAAAGAATTGAGTCCAGATCATATACAAAGGATTGAATTGGTAGAAGATTGTATCATGGATATTCCATAGCGTCCATGAAAGGCTATAGTAATATCTAATACCATGAGCCGCAGATCGGAAGATAGCTTAAGCCTACATAAATGCTGGTTAGAGGGAAGAGGAAACTAAAGAGTTACATCAACTAAGTAAATCATGAGTCTGATTATTGGACCCAGAAAATTATAGAAAATGTGATTAAGAACATTGCAAAATCACTCTTAATATCAGAGGTACAAGAGAGATAGTACAACAACCATATTCTATAACGACTATGCGATAAAGCCAGTTAAAAGAGTACCAGCCTCATAAAAAGTTAGTATGAAGCTCCCACCGGATTGTGTATGCACCAGAGGTGCAAGTATTATAATAGAGCTTTAAGTTGTGGATGTGAATTATACCTATGTTAAAGGGAGGTCATGAAAGAGATAGAAGATATGATGCGAGATTTCAAGGTAAGTAAGGTAAATGTGAGCAACGTACGAGATACTCAGGTGCGGAAGGTTATGAATAATCTATAATTCAGATAGAGGGCTAGAAGCGTTGGGATTCAGTATCTAGGAATGATAGCGGTGTCATTAGTGGCATATCTTCCAACCTATGGTTTCTAGGTATCGAGAGGTCTAGTTAAGAGAGTAAAGAAGAGTTAGTGACGATGTGATGTCTCGCTTGATGTTCCAGAATGACATAAGGAAATCTATGGTGCAAGCAAGTTGAAGGAAGGTTACGAGTAGTATAAATAGATATGTGTAGATCGCAAGCTAAAGTATGGTAGAGCGACAAGGTTTTAGGAAGACAGTAGTAAGGATAAGGAAAGGCGAGTGAGAAGGTGACGAGAATGGATAAGTCCTCGCGGTTAAGCCCAGGAAAACAAAAGAGCTAATGGTTTCTCTAAGTTATAGAAAGCTAAGTATAGCCTGAATGAACTCAAAAGAGTCTAAGACTAATAGCATTTAGAATAGATGGAATGCTGCCTTGGTAGTAGAATAAGGGTGTAATTGCGATAGATAAAGGATGACGTTTGGGCCTTTGATTGAGTACCCATTTGAAGAAAAAACCCCTCATAAGATAAATCACGTTGGAGTGCTATAAAAAATGGTTATTGAAGTATAGTATCGCCCCTAGGTGGATTAGGCAAGTCACTTCAGATATTCCCCGATGAGACGTAAGCCCTAGTGATAATGTATTATGTAAGAGGTTTCAAGTTATCAGTAGTAGATTGTAGATCAACATTGAGGTGAATCAGCAATGGATGGATAAAATTTACAAAGTATGAGATGAGATTAGGCCATCATTCTTAAGATGAATAATAATGAAGAAGCATTAAAGGACTTAGATTTATACATATAGGATAAGCAACGAGAGTAACCTAGAGTTTGGTAGCAGGCCTCAGTAATAATAAACTGAAGTAATAGTTATGGTATAGTATGACCTACCTATAGTAAAGCCATAGACACCCAGAGGGATAGCTTGCCATAATTCTATATATGTTCACAAAGTAAGGCCTAGAGATTGGCTAAAGGCTGGAGGAAAAAGGAGAAAAGAGTCTCATAAGCGCACATACAAGGACAAAGTCGTACAGATTGCATGATAGAAGGTAGCAACAGTTACGAGATTGGAAGAATTCCGACCATAAGTAGTGGTGTGAGAAAGAGGCCAAAAGGGGGGAATGCCCTGGCCATTGGATTTATTCACAAAACAGTTTCCTAGATGGAAAGGACAGCATTAAAACCATTCGTAAGAGCTATACGGTTATAAGACAGATAAGTGCATCATCCAACATTCGACGACGACTATTCCAAAGAGGGGAATGATGTTACACCCCGTAGTATTGTACGCTGGATTTGTCGTAAAATAATTGACATCCATTCAAGGACAAGATTATTTTGCGGTTATAAGTATTATGCTATTTATAACAAATGATAAATAAAGCCGTGAAGTTCAGAGGGTAAATGAGTGGAAGAAAATGAATTTCGTCAAAGTTTGACATTTTAAGGTAAAATATGGTTCAAGCTATAATACCCCATATTTATCGACTAGTGACATACAAGGTACCGCATGACCATGATAGTAAGGTATATAAAGTGTGTTAAAAGCGATTAGTATTTTGAGTAATTTGAGATAATTTTTAATTATGTGGATAATTGGTTAATTAATTAGAATTGTGGATAAGCTTAATGGATCCCCCCCCCCAACGTGGCAGCAAGTGAAAGAGGACTCAAAAATCAAACAATGACTCTTTGATTTATGAGATTAGGTGGCATATTTAGAGGAAATTGTTGGCCGAGTCATCATACAAAGTGGGGCTCAGACCAACTAAGATAAAAAAATCTTTTTAATTCACAAAGAGAGATGCTTATATCTAATCTACGATGTAATGGATCCTCTTCAGCAAGTATCACACAAATTTTGCAATAACAACGTGATTTGCTTCAACAATACATATGAAACTGCTTAATACTATAGCAGTGTGAAATTGCAATTCTAAGGGAGTACGGTACAGTCTTTATCAAGAATATCATACGGATATTTCCCTACATCAATCTGTCGTTTCATGTTTTTCGCAAAAGAAGTGGGTTAGAGGGATTGTTAAGAGAATCGGCTCAGGTATGTTAAGGCTATCCCTTCTTTCCTTTTAGCATGATCTATATGATGCAAACAAAATGAGGAAATGTGCAACTTTCATAAATGACTCTATTCATAGAAGTGTTAGGGGTGCCTATGTTCTTGATTCACCATGTGTCTTATTATTTTATCTTCTGTTCATGGGTCTCAGAAAAATACGTAGTTGATAAAGTTTATCCGTAGGCATATTGATCTTATGACATTCTGAAAAATCTTATTAATGTACTTCTTATGCATTTCATTCAATTATATGTGTTAATTGACCCATGACCAGATGGCGTTATATACGTGTATATTATATGTATATGGGATATGGGAAAAGGTTACGGCGTTATATACGCAACACTACCTGATCAACTGGTATATGTTGATGATTTAGCCCACGGTGGCAGAGATGATATGATAGGATGCCCTCAGAAGCTTGATGATGTTATGTACGCATATACCTATGCATAATATGACATTTATACGCATATTCACGACATTATAAATATTAAACGATTCACAAAGCTATTCAGACTTACAAGTTGAGTCTTTTACTCCATGTTTCTCCCGTGTCTTTTATTTACTAATTTTCATTCCTTACATACTCGGTACATTATTTGTACTGATGTCCCTTTTGCCTGGGGATGCTGCGTTCATGCACGCAAGTCCCGATAGACAGGTTGAGAGTCTTCCAAGTAGGCTATCAGCTCAGTAGAAGGTGTTGGTGCGCTCCATTTGCTCCGGAGTTGCTTATTTGGTCATTATTATTTGGGCATGTATTGATTGATATGGCGGGGCCCTGTCCCGACATTTATGGTATTTATCAACTCTTAGAGGCTTGTAGACATATGTCATGTATATGGATACTTGTATGGCCTTGTCAACCTATATTTTGAGCACATAAAGGATCGTGCCGGCCTTATAGGCCCGTATGTCATATGTATAAGTCGGTACATCATGTTGCATCATCCTATGTCAAGTATTTCCTCATATTTTATTCTAGTTATCTCACGACAGCCTTTCCGGCTCATTTATCTATGATAGTATGATACAAAATATACGTTATGTTGGTACTCATTTGAGTAAGGTACCGGGTGCCCATTGCGGCCCATCAGTTTGGGTCGTGCAAACTCTAGCCGACCAGGCCAGAGTCAATTTCAGTAGCCACGCCCACCGAGAGCTTGTTCTAAGTGTGGTGATACCAGACATATAGTGAGGGACTGCCCCAGACTCAGAAGGGGTGTACCTCAATGATACGCTCAAATTACACCTATATAAATAGTGTAAGGCAGTCGGTTTCAAATATTATAACCCAACCAGATTGGGGTCGAATCCCACAGGGAATAGGTGTGAAAAGGTTACTTGAATAGTGTGTCACTTGACATAAGCCATAATTCTACTCCGTTAGTTTGGAAAGAGTTTGGTAATTGTGAATTGTTAAGAGAAGCTATTTTGTTAAGAGAATTGATTAATTGGATTAAGAAACCAAGGTTGTGTACCTTTTTATGGAATGTAATGCTATCGGTGTTAATATGATATATTTATAATTTGAGGTCCTTTGATATGAAAATTGTTCCTAAATGACTACCCAATATTTTCCAATAGTTAGGTAGTATTTCCTCTTTATGATTTTCCCAAATATAAAAGAGTTACAATTAAGAACAACCAATTTATAAAAAGTAGAACCCCATTTATTCCTAAGTGATTATATCAAACAAGGTTTATGTCATGCCCTGAACCATGGCCTCGGCGTAACACGAGACTCGGTGCGAAACTGCATGTGACCGAGCGAACCAACCGGATGGCTGGATCAACATGTGGTATAACTGTATGCAAAATATAAACATACAACATGCTGATCTACTAAAGAGTCTGACTGAAATATCATAAATGCAGAAAGTACTGAAAAGTCTGCAAGTGTAAATGAGTAGCCGGCAAGGCTAACACATAAAATCCTACTAACATCTGACTAACTAGACTATAGTCTACGAAGCCTCTAAGAATACTGAAATGCTAACTATTTATCGGGACAAGGTCCCCGGCATACCTTACTAACTGAAATACTATAAAGACTGAAAAAAAGGAAAATGCCCCGAAAGACTGGGGCTCGCCAATAGCTAATGCGAGATGTCATTGCAAACAGAATCGTCAACCTGTAAATTGTTACCTGCATCGCGAGATGCAGGTCTCAAGCAAAAAGGGACGTCAGTACATTTGAATTGCACTGGTATGAAAAACAACTGAAACAAAGAACTGTAAAAATACTGAAACTGAAACTAAACTGATAATTGATAACTGAACTAAACATAGGAAGTAAGAATATGTATAGTCCCTTTTCTGAATGATGAACTACTTGTTTATCTGAATAAATAAACTACGGCCTCGGGATCAATATCTATGTGCACAAGCTATGGCCGCGTGCCCAAGTATACGTATACATAACTACAGCCCCATGCCCAAAGATGCATAAAGCATAAACTACGGCCTCAGACCCAAAGATGCATAAAACATAAACTACGGCCTCATGCCCAAATACAGGTGTTCAACATTCAGGAATTTAGAATCAGGAACTGAGAATCACAATGCAATACATGATACTGAAATACTGAACCATACTGAGTTACATGATACTGGAATACTGAATAGAACTAGACTGAGACATGTATTCATAATAAATTTATTTGTCATAATTGAAACTCATAGGATATTGATCGATTATGAAACAATGTCATCTACAGAGTAGAAGTTTTACACCTATTCATGGAACGAAGGCATAATTACTTTCTGAGGAAACTTGTAATAGTCATAAAGAATGGGACGTAGGGAGAATCATAGACATTCCCCAAACAAATGAGAGTTAGCCTCACAGACCTTAACTCTTGCCCTTTTTAAGAGTATCACAATGTTTTTCGTCTCTTTCACGATAATCTATGGCAATATAGATCAAGAGGAACCAATATTAATGCTAAGGCTCATGTTTTGGGAACTTAGGAATTTTATCAAACACCTTTTGGGCGTAAAGCCTCAAGCCCTCATTAATGGTGTTTTCTTCATCCAATTCTCATTATACTACTTCTAGGTGATTCTACAATCCCAAACAGATTCAACTAACATCATTTCTCATCACGCAAATGTTGATAACAATCTTAAGTTAACAACACAAAACCCTAGCATAGTTCATTTGATTCCTTTTATAAAACCCATCTACTATTCTCCCAAAAACTCATCAATTCATAGTTATAAATGATTAGGGAGTAGAAGCATTACCTTTTTGTAGTTCAATCCTCTTGAATCCGAGTTATAGGGTTTCTTTTCTCAACAATGGTGTCTCGATCAAATATCTAATGATTTGAAGGATTTATCCATGTTAATAAGGTGTTGGAGAATTAAAATTAACTTAAAATCATCGTTAGAACTTACCATGGAAGATAGAGGGACCTTGGGAAAGTTAGGTTCTTGAGAGCTTCCCTTTCTAGAGTAAGTTTTCGTGGTTTGGGGTGTGGGGGCGAGGTAGGGCTTTTAAATAAGTGTACATTCCCAAAATTAAGGAGGAAATAAAAGTAACTCGGATAAACATCGTCGGCATGGGGCATCATCAGAGGCACCAAAATAAAAGCGTAAGGAGTCATCAGATGCGCCAAAACTACATTGCCTTGCACTGTCAGGGGCATTAAGGTTAATGCCCTGGACAAGGCTGTGAGTTTTCATGGCCTTGCACTGTCTAAGGCTGTAAGTTTTCATGGCCTTGTACTGTATAAGGCTATAACACGGACCTCCCATAAACATAGCCAATTCTATCGAATTTTATGCATCTCTACGTCTTGATTCCAAAACAACTGTTTCCACCCATACTCATCCCGATAGCACTTCACATGTCTAAATGGTCATATTAGTACTCATTTAATGCGTCCACAACTAATCCGGATTTATGGAGTGTTACATTATCTCCCCCTTGGGATCATTCGTCCTCGATTGATTGTCCTGATACTAACTATGGCTAACTCTGGGCCTTAAACAAGACTGATAGAAACATGTGAACACCGAAATATGATGAACACATGCATACTAAACTAAATGATTACATGATTACTGAACTGTTGCGATACTGAAATGAATAGGTACTAAACTGAATGGTTATTGAACTGATTAAATATTGAAAGACATGAAGATCATAACATAAGGTCTGAATTAGAAGTTTAGTTACTTTCTACATTTTTTGCTTGCTTTTCAAAGAGATGGGGATATCTGGACATGTCCTCTTTGGCTTCCCACGTAGCCTCTTCAACCTTTTGATTCCTCTAAAGCACTTTCACTAAAGAAATTTCCTTAGTTCTGAGCTTGCAGATTTGACGATCAAGGATAGCCACTAGAATTTCTTCGTAAGTTAGGCTATCTCTAACCCCTATAATCTCTATAAGAACCACAAGACATGAGTCTCCTATGAATTTCTTAAATATAGACACATGAAACACTGGTGTACAACAGCTAATTCTTGTGGCAATTCTAACTCATAAGCCACCTACCCGATCCTTCGCAGGATTCTATGTGGACCAATATAACGGGGACTAAGCTTCCCCTTCTTCCCAAATCTCATATCGCCTTGCATAGGCGAAACTTTCAAAAACACCCAATCATCAACTTGGAACTCTAAGTCTCTGCACCGCACGTCCGATTATGACTTCTGGTGACTCTGAGCCGTCTTCAAATGCTCTTGAATGAACTTGAATTTCTCTATAGACTGATAGACCAAACCAGGTCCCTCCAACTCCGCTTCGCCAACTTCGAACCAACCAATTGGTGATCTACACCTTTTCCCATACAGAGCTTCATACGGTGCCATCTTGATACTAGAGTGGTAGCTGTTATTATAAGCAAACTCAATGAGGGGTAGATGATCATCCCAATTACCTTTAAAATCGATAACACATGCCTTCAACATATCCTCAAGATTCTGAATAGTGCGCTCTGCCTGGCCATCTATCTGACGTGCTGAGGTTCACCCTTATGCCCAATCCTTTCTGAAAGGATTTCCAAAAGTTCGTTGTGAACTAAACACCACGATCAGAGATAATGGACAAAGGAGTCTCATGAAATCGGACAATTTTCTGGATATACAACTTGGCATAATTCTCTGTTGAATCTGTAGTCTTCACTGGCAAGAAGTGAGCTGACTAGGTAAGTCGGTCTACAATCCAAATTGAATCATGCTTCTGAAACGAGCGAGGTAAACCTGTTATGAAGTCCATTTTTATCATCTCTCATTTCCAAACAGGAATTTCCATACTCGGAGGCAAACCACCAGGCCGATGGTGTTCGACTTTCATCTTATGACAATTTGGACACTTTGCCACAAAATCTGCTATATTCTTTTTCATGTCGTTCCACTAATAAATCTCCTTAATATGGCGATACATCTTTGTGGAACCTGGGTGAATAGAATACCCGAAATTGCGGGCTTGAGGCATAATCCGCTCTTTGAGCCCATCTACGTCTGGAATGCATAGTCCGTCTCTATACCTCAAAGTACCATCATCTCCCCCTTGTTCAAAAATCATAGTCTTGTGTTTGTGAATCCCCTTCTTCAGCTGCAATAAGTAGGGTGCACTGAACTATTTTTCCTTCACTTCGGCTACTAAAGAGGATTCAGCCCTGTTCTGAAAAAAATGCCACCATTATGATGTTAATAAAGGATATCAACATTATAATCCTTGAGCAATTCGAGCCACCTTCTCTGACGAAGATTCAATTCTCTTTGCTTAAAGATGTACTGGAGACTTTTGTGATCTATGAAATATCAACATGCACTCTATACAAATAATGGCGCCAGATCTTTAGCACAAATACCACGACAGCTAACTCAAGATCATGAGTCAGATAATTCTTCTCGTGAGCTGTCTTGATGCGTAGGCTATGACTTTACCATGCTGCTTTAACACGCACCCAATACCAACCACTGAAGCATCACAATAAACAACAAACCCTTCGGTTCCTTCTGGTAGCGTCAAGACTGGAGCTGAAGTCAACCTCTTCTTCAACTCCTCAAAACTTTTCTCTCAAGCATCTGACCACTGAAACTTGACCTTCTTTTGAGTCAGTCTTGTCAAAGAGGACAAGATTGAGGAAAATCCCTCTACGAAATGCATGTAATAGCCTGCTAAACCCTAGAAACTTCTTATATAGGATACTGAGGTGGGTCTAGGCAAATTCTTCACTGCCACTATTTTCTAAAAATCCACCTCCACGCCTTCGCTTGAGATGACATGGCCTAAAAATGCTACTGATTTCAACCAGAATTCACACTTAGATAATTTAACATATAACTTGTGACCTTACGGTGTCTGCAATAAGATTCTTAGATGTTCTGCATGGTCCATCTCGCTACGGGAATAAATCAAGATATCGTCAATAAACACAATAACAAACAAATCATTATAAGGCTTGAAAACTCTATTCATAATTTCCATAAAAGCTGTCGGTGCATTCGTTAAACCAAACGACATAACCAAAAATTTGAAATGTCCATAACGGGCCCTGAAAGCTGTTTTAGGAATATTTACTTCCTTAACTTTCAATTGATGGTACCCGGATCTAAGGTCAATCTTGGAATAACACTGGGCGCCCTGAAGTTGATCGAATAAATCATCTATTCTAGGAAGAGGTTACTTGTTCTTGATGGTGACTTTTTTCAACTTGCGATAGTCAATACACATGCTGCACAAAGACCCATCCTTCTTTCGGGCAAACAAGACCGGTGCTCCCCAAGGTGAGACACTTGGCCTTATAAATCCCTTATCTAGAAGATCTTTCAACTGGACTTTTATTTCTTTCAATTATGCTGGAGCCATTCTATAAGGCGGAATAGATTATGGCTTAGTGCTGGGGAGTAGATCAATTCCAAAGTCAATCTCTCTATCGAGAGGGACTCCGGGAAGATCTTCAGAAAACACTTCTGGGAACTCATTTACAATTGGTACTGACTGGAGAGTGGGAATCTGAGCATTTGCATCTCTAACTCGAACCAGATGATAGATATACCCTTTAGAGATCATCTTTCTAGCTTTAAGATAGGAAATAAACCTACCCCTAGGTGCTACTGCATCACCCTTCCATTCTAGGACTGGTGTTCACTAAAAAATTTAAATCTTACTATTTTGGTTCTACAACCCACTGTGGCATAAAAGGACTCTAACCAATCCATGCCCATGATTACATCGAAGTCTACTATCTCCAATTCTACTATGTATGCTACAGTAAGGCGATAATACACTTTGACTAGACATCCCCTATAGACACATCTAGCTGTAACTGATTCTCCAACTGGAGTAGACACTTCAAAGGGTTCACATAACCTTTCTGGTTCTATCCCTAATTTCTTAGCAATATATGGAGTTACATAAGATAGGGTGGATCCCGGATCCATAAGAGCGTAAACATCGAAGGTGAAAACTATTAGCATACCTGTGAAAAATATCTCCACAAGCCTCTGTATCCTGACAGTCTACCAGTGCATACAAGCAGTTCTAACCACCGCCTGCATTACCAGACTTTCCTGCACCACGCCCTTGTTGGGCTTGAGAGTTATGAGGGGCTGCTGAATTAGTGGACTGAGCTACATTGCCTTCATTGTTCGGCTTTACTGATGGACAATCCCTCAAGAAGTGGCCCTATTGACCGCACCCAAAGCAACCATTTGTGCGCGAACGACACACCCCTAGGTGCTTCTTACCACACGTGTTGCAAGTAGGGTACTCAAGGCCTTTGTATCCCACACTAGCATGTGATTGTGATCCTGCTGATTTGAAATTCTTGCTTTACTTGTTAAACTTGGACCTCTGAACTGGAGCACTAGCTAAAGATGGAGCATGTCTCGATTTTTATTTCCTAAATAATTGGTGATTAACACCTCCTTGAGATCACCCATGGTTGAAACTTCATACAGACTTAGCCCTCTTCCTGAATTCCCTGTCCTTCTCTTTATGTAGCCGCTCTTCTTCCTTTAGCCTATCTTTGTTCCCTTGAACAAAGGCCACCATCTTAGTAATGGTCATGTCATTGTTCCAAGCAGCTATATTAGCATCAACAAACATGTCATCTGAAAGCCCCAACACAAACCGCCTAACTCTAGCCCTCATATCACGTACCATTTCTGGAGCATACTTGACTAGAGAGACAAACTTGAGGTAGTACTCATTCATATTCATCTCATTCTGTTTGAGTCTCTCAAACTCTAAAACCTTAGCTTCCAATACCTCAATGGGTAGAAAATGCTCAAGAAATGCGTCTGCAAACTCCTTCCAAGTCGTCGGAGCTGCATTCTCCCCTCGTGACTCTTCCCATGTTTCATACCAAGTGTTAGCAACATCCTTCAACTAGTGCACAGCAAGATCTTCTCCCTCGATGTCTGTAGCATGCATCACTCAAAATAACTTCTAAACATCATCAATGATGTTTTGCAGATGCTCATCCATTTTGGACCCTGTGAAAACTGAAGGTTTCATCAACAACACGTGTTCCTTGTCTTTGAGCCTGAGTAGCAACAATTTAGGTGAGCAACTGGATATCTCCCCTGACGTCCATGTTTGAAGCACTAGGCACTAAGCCTGATGCAACTCCCTGTGCGTAACACAACACTTGTCATGCCCCGAACTATGGCTTGGGTGTAATACGGCACTCGGTGCCTGACTGCATGTGACCAGGCGAACTAACTGGATGGCTAGATCAACATGTGGTATAACTGTAAGCTGAATATAAACATGCAACATGATGATATACTAAAGAGTCTGACCAAAATATCATAAATGTAGAATTTACTGAAAAGACTACAAGTGTAAATGAATAGCCGATAAGGCTAACATACAAAAGCCTGCTAACATCTGACTGACTGGACTATAGTCTACGAAGCCTCTAAGAATACTGAAATGCTAACTATGTACTGGGACATGATCCCCAGCATACCTTACTAACTGAAATACTATAAACACTGAAAAAGGGATAATTCCCTGAAAGACTGGGTCTCACAAATAGCTGATGCGAGATGTCCTAGCAAGCAAAATCATCAACTTGTAAATCATTACCTGCATTGCGAGATGCAAGCCCCGGGCATAAAGGGACGTCAGTACATTTGAATTGCACTAGTATGTAAAACAACTGAAATAAAGAACTGTAAATACTGAAACTGAAACTGAACTAATAACTTAACTAAACATAGGAAGTAAGAATATATATACTCCCTTTTCTGAATGATGAACTACCTGTTTATCTGAATAAATAAACTACGGCCTTAGGACAAATATATATGTGCACAAGCTATGGCCTCGGGCCCAAGTACACGTATACATAACTACGATCGCAGGCCCAAAGATGCATAACGTATAAACTACGGCCTCAGGCACAAATATGCATAAAGCATGAGCTATGGCCTCAGGCCCAAATACAGGTGTTCAACATTCAGGAATTTTGAATCAGGAACTGAGAATCATATTGCAATACATGATACTGAAATACTGAATCATACTGAGCTGCATCATACTGAAATGCTGAATATAACTAGACTGAGACATATATTCATGATAAATTGATTTATCATAACTTAAACTCATAGGATATTAAAAGATTATGAAACTATGCCGTCTAGAGAATAGATGTTCTACAACTATTCATGGAACTAAGGCATAATTACTTTTTGAGGAAACTCATAATAGTCATAAAGAATGGGACGTGGGGAGAATCATAAACATTCCCAAACGTAAAGAGAGTTAGCCTCACATACCTTAACTCTGGCCCTTTTTATGAGTATCACAATATTTTTCTTCTCTTTCATGATAATCTATGGCAATATATATTAAGAGGAACCAATATTAGCGCTAAGGCTCATGTTTTGGTAACCTAGAAATTTTATCAAATACCTTTTGATTGTAAATCCTCATAGCCCTCATTAATGGTGTTTTCTTCACTCAATTCTCATTCTACTACTTCTAGGAGATTCTACAATCCCAAATAAATTTAACTAACACCATTTCTCATCACGCAATTGATTATAACAATCATAAGATAACAACACAAAACCCTAGCATAGTTCATATGATTTCCTTTATCAAAGCCATCTACTATTCTCCCAAAAAATCATCAATTCATAGTTATAAAAGATTAGGGAGTAGAAGCATTATCTTTTTGAAGTTCAATTCTCTTGAATTTGAGTTCTAGGGTTTCTTTTCTCAACTATGGTGTCTCGATCGAATATCTAATAATTTGAAGTATATACCTATGTTAATAAGGTGTTGGAAAATTAAAATTAACTTAGAATCATCGTTAGAACTTATCTTGGATGATGGAACGACGTTGGAAAGTTAGGTTCGTGAGAGCTTTCCTTTCTAGAGTAAGCTTTTGTGGTTTGGAGTATGGGGGACGAGGTAGGGCTTTTAAATAAGTGTACACGTCCCAAAATTGAGGAGGAAATATGAGTTTCTCGGGTAAACATCGTCGCCACAGGGCATCATCAGAGATGCCAAAATAACAGCGCAAGTCGCCATCAGAGGTGCCAAAACTACATTGCCTTGCACTGTTAGGGGTGCTAAGGTTAATTCCCTAGACAGTACCTTGCACTATCTAAGGCTGTGAGATTTCATGGCCTTGCACTGTCCAAGGCTGTGAGTTTTCATCGCCTTGCACTGTCTAAGGTTGTAAGACGGACCTCCCGTAAACTTAGTATTCTATCAAATTTTATACACCTCACTCTTTGTCTTGATTCCAAAACAACTATTTCCATACATACTAATCCTGACAGGACTTCACATGTATAAAAGGTCACATTAATACTCATTTAACGCATCCACAACTAATCCGGATTTACGGAGTGTTACAGTTTAAAGTCTTGAGTTCTTGCTAGTCTAACATAAAGTAAATCGGTACTAGTTAATGTTTACAACCATCAATCATAAAATGAAGCATAAGAAATTAATAGAAATCAACCACCCATTGTATGCATATTCAATAGTAAACACCATTAACATTATACCCACCTAGGGTCCACAACCTTAGTATTTAAAGTTAGCTACTCATACTAAAATACAAGAACAAAGAAATAATTATAGTCATATAAGCTTACAAAGACGACGAAGTCTTAGAATCTCTCTCAAAAAGCTCCAAAACAAGATGTATTCAATGCTCCAAGTGTAGCCTCTTTTTCAGACAAGATACCCCACAAAATCCTAGTTATTCTATTTATAATGATCAAAAATTCGCGGTCAAATGTGATAAAAAAAATCCTTCAGATTGATTTTACAACCGCAGAATAGATCGTAGAACTGATCTGCGGACTGCACATCATTAGCGACCGCTGCAGATTTAATCTCCAAGATTCCCGTATTTTTCTCGCATAATGACTATGCGGTCGGCATAATGATTTCATGGCCGCATAGAGTACCAAAGATTCATCTTCACTGAGGTCTTCTTGCATTTGTGCGGCAATTCTGCGGTACGCAAATGAGTTATGCGACCGCATATTGTACTGCATATTTGACTGTTGAAACTGCCATGGCCTGGTTAGGTCTGTGATAGGTCTGCGGTTTTCATACCACTTTTACAGTCACATATCTGCCCTGTCCACAGTTTTTGTCTATCTTTTTCATGTTCTTGGCTCTTCAAGTTCGGTTTCCTGTAAAACACCAAAACTACATAAGAATGACTTATAATTCTTTAAAAGATAAGATAAAGCCTATGAAATTAGTATCGAAAGTGCCGCTATTCTACGGCGTATCAACACCCCCAACTTAAACTCTTGCTTGTCCTCAAGCAACTAAAAAGCCACCCTACAAGGAAACTACTTTACTTCCGACTAATTAAAGAAACATCAATGTCTATGGATGGTGCTGACTGTTAGCTAACAAGCATGTAACTTCCTTTATTTACCCTTCAACAAAGACATAGATCTCTTACTTGTTCGAATAATCAGTTTGTGAGCTTCGAGCCTCAAAAGCAATGACAGAGTGCTACTAATAGCTAGATATGCACTTTTTCCTACTTCAAGAAACCTAACTTCTGCTAACTCTTGCAATTCATGCGTCTCATAACAAAGAAAATCCCCAACTCAACAAATACAAATATGTAAATGGGATATAAGCAAACACTCTTACACTCAGAAAGAAAGCTAAATGCTACAAGTATTAGTCCATATACTTGACCTTATTTTAACTCATTGCTAGCTCAGGAATAATTGGTTGTAGATCAAAAAGGACTTTTCACGGGTGGTAGTGTAGACTTGGGACGGGTTGGATAAATATTTGGGAAAATAGTGACTATACCCTCCTTGAACGCTACACAAATTCTTTCTCGAATAGCACACATTGCCCTTGTTGATATATAATTACTACTATCAACGCACCTTGTAGTTCATGAGCAATCTCTAGTTGGTTGCCTTACCATGTTTTCTCAACACTCCATTTTCCTTTTATTTTTTGAAAGAGTGAGTATTTCATGGTTTAGAATGACGTGAAGCTTTTTGTTTAAGGTACGTTGGCTCTTGACTTAGCCTCTCGCTTCACAAGATAGAACTTCTAAAGATTAGCTTTTACACACAATACATTCCTCTACCATTTTCCAATTGATACCAACACCCCCAACTTAGGCTTAAAGCCTCATTCATAACATTCAAGGAGGGACGGGTTCAAAAGAGGGAGTAATTTCACAAAAGGGGGTAACGATTTGTAGTGTGATAGCCAAAGGAAAGGTTAAAGGCTCAACGGGGAGGACTAGGGTAATAAATACATGAGGGAGGTCAATTTGGCTAAAAATTAGTTATCAATCACAAAGAAGGCCTAAGATCATTTCAACAACCAATCATTAGCCTAAGATTTGTATTGAGAAACCAACCGGGTAAGTTCTAGAGATTACAAGTTGAGCACATGTATTATTCATACAAATTCTCACCACTCAAAGCGCATGAACTGCTCGAATCGGCATATTTTCAGCCATCAAATGAATATAAGGCAATTCAAAGCTTCATCATATGATACTGAGATTCTAAGTAGGCACAATGTCAAAGAACGAACCTCGATTTCATAAAAATGACTATTTATTCACAAAATTTGAAGGGTATAATTTATTTCACAAAAACTTATCACATAATTGAATCTAGAACAAAAGCACCAAACAAGTCAAAATGTTTCATTCTATGGCCGTGGGTCTACTATTACACCCTTGGAAAAGAACCCGGCAAAGAAAAACCAAGGGAAATTCATTACTATATACACATATACACTGTCAAGACTACTACTTATATACAAGTTGCAAAAGTTTTCTTTCTACCCCACCCCAATATAGAAGCATTCATTGTCCCTAATGCATTAAAAAAGTAAGAGCAATATTTAGGGGATTCCTGGCACACTAAGCGCTTGGAGGAGATGCACTAATTAATGTGGCCGTGGGGCCGAAAGCCGACACTGGGCAGGCAGTGGGTGGATCCTCCGACGGGACAGTGGTGTCCGGGACCAAAGTAGGAGGCTCTGCAAGATGCGGAGCAGGGTCTTAGACCTGGGAGATGCTTGCCTCATCCGATGATGGCTTTGTGGTCGTGGTGGTAGCCATGGAAGCCATATCCTCAAGGGAATGTGTGATGGTTGTCTGCACATCCGCCTCCTCATCACCTTGTTCCTCTGTAGAAATAGCAACCTATTTACCTATGTTTTCCCTCTGATCATCAACCTCCTCAAAAGCTTGCTTTTCATCCGTTTCCTCATGAGACTCTACAGATTCCTCATCTGACTAGTCATTAGTGTGTGCAGCTGGTCTTGGCGCTTGTGAGATGCCAGTACCATGTTCCTTCTCTACTGAGAGGAGGTTTGTGAAATCTAAATCAAGGTGCGGTACTTGGGAGGTACCAGTACCATGCTCCCCCTCCATCGGGAGAAGGGTTGTCAAGTCAAACTCCAATGTCTGCATCTTATGCATCTCCAACTTGAGCTTGGCAACATCCATTTTGAGTTGAGGCACATCCCAATCACCACCTCGCTCAATCTTCTTAAGGCGAGCTTCAAATATTTGGAGTCGATCTTCATAGGAAATATGTTTCTTTTGAAGATCACTTACAGAGACTTGGAGCGATGCCAATGCTTGTTTGATGAGCAGTGGATGGTCTTTTGCAAATTTTTCTACTTTGCCATTTGTGTGTTGTGCCAGTAGACTAAGCTTGGAGATGGCAGTCAGTGAAACATGCGGTGTAGCATTAGCCAGTTTGGGAGTGGATGTGGAGGTAGCAAGTGATGAAGAGGTGGCTGGTGCTGAAGAGGTGGTGGGTGCTGCTGAAGTGGATGAGGCCGGTGGGAGGATGACTGGTTGGTCTTGGTGCTCTGCGGGCACATTCTCTAAAGCATTGTTGTACCTAGTGCTTTCAATATCTTGAGTGGCTTCTATCATGTGGTCATATTTGGGAAGTGGAGGAACCTCTGCAGCTTTGCACAAAGTAGTGACGAGGCATGGAAAGGGAAGCGAAGTTTCCTTCTGGTTTGCCCGGACCCCAATCTCAGGGAATATATGCTGCCCCAAATCAATCCGGAGACCTGACATGATTGAAGCAATGAGGATTGCCTTCTCTAGACTGATGTCGGTGTCATTCCTCATTGGCTGTGTGCGAGAACAGACAAAACTTAGCCAATACTAACTCTCTTGGGTGAAATCTCTCTTGTGGGTCTTCTGGTGTGGAACAATCCAGGCTGAAGTCCCCTGAGCTACGATAGAGGCTACCCAAGCACACCCATCTTTCTTATTTGCCATCTTTGCATTATATTCTATCGCGCCATGCTCCCATGTCCCGAAATAGAATTCATTTGTCGATTTGGGGCCACAAGATACTGCAACTCCTCTGACTGTTATGGAGGTCAAGTAAGAATGGTGCTTTGCTTGATTTTTCGTTTTTGAAGCAGCATATGCACCATAGAATTCCCTAACAAGTGTCTCGTTGTATTCCCCCGGTGATTCAGTGAAGAACTCACGTCCCCGCTTTTGGATGTTGTCTAGCACATGCAGATAGTGTTCTTTAAGTCCGTTCTCACTTAACATCTTCTCTTCGATGATCTTCCTTTTATCCAATCCCTCTTTGTATATAGGCCAAGAGCCGGTGATACTAAACCTTAGATCCTCAACCTTCTTTCTACGTGCTTCGGCCCGTGGGTCAACTCGTGGAAATAGTTCAAGTTGTGCCTCATCCTCTTCAAACTGGGAGACAGGTTCAGATGAATTTCTAGATGTGCCAGTCCTTTTGCGTCGGGGTCGCTTTGATTGTGGGCTCATCTTCTCGGCAGAAACGACACAAAGACAACTTTGGGACTTCGATTTTATTCTATACTTCCTGGAACATAACATGATTTCACATTTCTAACACACCAAAACCACCAATTTATCGATTCCAATGTCAACCTACTAACTCCCACTTTGCATTGTCAAAAAATTATGACAACCACTTTCAAATCAGCAACCCTAGCCCTAGCCCCACAATTTTTATTTTAGCTAACCATTTGCCCTCCAAATTGATCACCCAATACATGAAACACGCAAAAAGGTAGAGAGAACGGGTATCATGGAGGAAGACTGATGCGAGTAAATATCAAATCACTGAAGCAAGAAGAGGGGAGGAATCCATACCAGATTAGTGAGGAGATTGAGCAAACCACTTGGAAGTAGATTTTCCGAGCAAGGTGAGTTGAATGGTTTAAGTTTTTCTTTTGTTTTTTGTTTTTCTATTGTTTTATTTTTGTATTCTTTTGTTTGAATTAGGGTAAAGGGGAACGAAAATGAAAATGTGGCAAAGTAATGTAGGTTTAATACCTGGGCATTCTGCGGTGTAGTTCTCATCGCAAAACAGCATATGCGGTGGAAAAAGTGTTATGCGATGATCTAGTACCTAGGTAGTATGCGTCCACTATGTGGTCGCAAAATTATTTTGCGGTCCATGAAATTGGTTGTCCATGCAATGTTGAGTAACTTATTTCTAAAAAGTTCTGTTCATGTCTGTGACGATAATGCTATCTGCAGAGCCATTCTGTGGTACCTTATGTGGTCGCAGAAATTTTAACAGAAGCTCACAATTTTTCCTTCACTTTTTTCATCCCACTTAGATGCGTTGTGAATACCCTGCACTCTAAAATACATGTCAAAAATTTCAACCAAATCAAATAAGCCTACTAAATGAAAATCTAACAACAAACATTCTTACACATGGGTTGCCTCCCAAGAAGTGCTTGATTTAACGTCGCGGCACGAAGATGTTACCTTTTTTTAGCTAATCAGTTGTGGAGGTTGGTATATGACCATATTTGAGTTTGAATTGTTCCACCAGTTGCCTTTCTCCAATGGTTCCGAGGTAGTGTTTCACTCTTTGGCCATTTACCTTGAAGGTTTGAGTCCCATCCTATGACTCTAATTCAATGGCACCATAAGGAGACACACTATCAACTTTGAATGGACCAGACCATTTGGACTTGAGCTTGCCAGGAAAGAACTTAAACCTTGAGTTGATGAGTTAGACAAAGTCGGCGGATTTGTATTGTCGCTTCAAGATCTTCTTATCATGAACATAATTCATCATTTCTTTATACATAGCTGCACTCTCATTGGCTTGGAAATAGAACTCATCCATCTCGTTGTGTTGTGTTATACTTAGGTTAGAAACTTCTGCCTAGTCAAGATTTAACTTTTCTAATGCCCACATGGCTTTTTGTTCTAGCTCCACTGGCAGTTGACATGCCTTACCAAAAACCAACTAGTAAGGCAAGATGCCAATGAGTGTTTTGAATGCAGTTCGATAAGCCCATAGAGCATCATCTAGCTTTATTGACTAGTCGGTCCTATTTACATTAACTGTTTTTGCTATAATGTTCTTGATCTCATGGTTGGAGACTTCAACTTGACCGCTTGATTAAGGATGATAAAGGGTGGCCACCTTGTGCTTCACTCCATAATTCTCGAGTAACCCCTCAAAGGATTTGTTGCAAAAGTGAGAACTGCCATCACTAAAGATGGCCCTTGGGGTTCCAAACTGAGTAAATGTGTTCTTCTTCAAGAAGGTGGTTACACTCCTTGCCTAATTATTTCGCAAGGCAACTTCTTCGTCCCATTTTGAAACATAGTCCACTGCTACCAGAATGTATGTCATGCCTTATGAGCTCACGAAGGGACCAATGAAATGGATCCCCCAAACATCAAAGATCTCTACCTCCATCACACAATTTATAGGCATCTCATGCCTTCTAGAAATGACTCTTTCTTTTGACATTGATCACATGCCTTGACCATTATATTTGCATCTCGGTAGAGCGATGACCAATAGTAGCCACATTCAAGCACTTTCGCCGACATACGGTTTCCATTATGGAGACCCCCCAACTGGAGAGTCATGACATGCTTTGAGAATCGGCGTCACCTCATCTTCCGGACCACAGCGCCGAATGATGTTGTCGCCAATATCCGGAATAAAAAGGGTTACTCCCAATAGTATTTCCTAGATTCCCTCAAGAAATATTTCTTTTGATAAGCTTCCAATTCTTCAGGGATAAGGCCACTAACTAAGAAGTTGGCTATATCGGCATACCAAGGAGTTGAAGTGCTAGATATTTCCAAAAGGTGTTCATCTCGGAAGGCGTCATTAATTTCAAGATCTTCCTTTGTTTTCTCTGTCTTTTCAAGCCTAGATAAGTGATCCACAACTTGATTTTTTGTACCTTTCTGATCTTTGACTTCAAAGTCAAATTCTTGTAGCAACAGGACCCACCTAATCAATCTCAGTTTAGCATCCTTCTTCACCATATGGTAGCGGAGAGAAGCATGATCAGTAAAGACTATCTCCTTGGATCACAACAAATAGGCCTGGAATTTCTCAGAAGCGTAGACAATAGTAAGCAATTCTTACTGACTCACAGTGTAGTTCATTTATGCTCCATTGAGTGTCTTGCTTGCATAGTAGACAGGGTGAAGAATCTAGTTGTTCCTTTGACCAAGCACTTCCCCAATAACCACACCATTGGCGTCACACATAAGTTCAAATGGAAGACACCAATCGGCTGTGACAATAATGGGTGTCGTGGTGAGCCTTGCCTTCATTTCTTCAAAAGCCTTCAGGCACTTTTCATCAAACACAAATTTAGCATCCTTTTCAAGGAGCTTGCACACGAGTCTTGCAATCTTTGAGAAGTCTTTGATAAATCGCTGATAGAAATTGGCATGCCCCAAAAAGCTCTGAACACCTTGACCGAAGTGGGAGGAGGAATCATGGAAATTACTTCAAATGTTTCTCGATCAACCTCAATACCTTGATTGGAGATTTTGTGGCAAAGAAAAATACCCTCATCTACCATGAAGTGACATTTTTCCCAATTGAGCATAAGGTTTGTCTCCTTGCATCTTTTGGGTACTTGCCTAAGATTATCAAGGCAATTCTTGAAGGAATCACCCGCTACAGATAAGCCATCCATGAATACTTCCAGGAAATTCTCTACCATGCTCGAGAAAATCGACATCATGCACCGTTGAAATGTAGCCAGGGCATTGCATAGCCCAAATGGCATCCAGATAAAAACAAAGGTCACATACAGACATGTGAATGTCGTTTGATCTTGGTCCTCTAAGGCTATATTGATTTGGTTTTAGCTGGAGTATCCATCCAAGAAACAATAAAATGACCTCCCTGCTAGCCGATCAAGAATTTGATCAATAAAAGGCATAAGGAAATGGTCTTTGCACGTAGCACTATTGAGCTTCTAGTATTCCATACAAACTCTCCATCCGGTCACCGTCCTCATTGGAATGAGTTCATTTTTGTCATTTTGAATCATGGTCATGCCTCCCTTCTTTGGCACACATTGCACCGGACTCACCCAAGAACTATCAGTAATTGGGTAGACAACCCTAGCATCCACCTATTTTATAATTTCTTTCTTCATCACTTCTTGCATGGAGGGATTTAACCTCTTCTGATGCTCCACACAAGGTTTGCTATCTTCCTCTAGTTGGATTTTGTGCTCACATATACCGGCAAAAATCCGTCGAATATCCTCTATTGTCCAACCAATGGCCCGTATATGCTCCCTCAAGGTCTCCAATAATTGTTCAACCTGCACATCGTTTAACAAAGAGGAAACAATTACAGGTAGAGTTTCATTAGAGCCAAGAAATTTATACCTTAAGTGCGGTGGAAGTGGCTTGAGCTCAAGAGTTGGCGGCTCGACGATTGAAGGCTTAGCCGGAGGAGTAGCTCTATTCTCCGAGGAAAGAGAAAGCTTCTTCGTTGCATAAGTGTAGGAACCAAGCCCTTCCATTTTTGCACATATCCTTTTATGTCCTCGCCATCAAAATTCATCAAATTCCCCGCTAATGCCTCACCAAGGCATTCCTCTTCCATCTTTACCTCAACGGCATCTTGTACCACATCAACATCATCAAGTACAAATAGAGTCTCGTATGCATTTGGCAATTTCATGCCCTTACTTGCTTGAAATGTAACGTCTTCAATAGTAACCCAGAATTTAATCACATTTATTTTCCGAGTCCATGAGTGCTCAGCCGGTTGCAAGGAATGGTCTCCCTAAGATGATAGGGATCTCATTATCAATATCACAATCAAGAATGACAAAGTATGTGGGGAGGAGAAACTTCCCCACTTTCACAAGCACATCACCCACTATCCCCACCGGTCGCTTAATTGAATGGTCGACCATTTGCAGCCTCATACTCGTAGGCCTAGGCATTCCCAATCCTGCTTGCTTGTAGATAGTAAGAGGCATTAAGTTGATGCTAGTCCCATTATCACAAAGAGCTCGTGCAAAGTTACGCAATACAATAGTGCATGAAATTGTTAAAGCCCCGACTCTTCTTCTTTTGGGCAGCGGTTGTTGCAGTTATTAAGCTAACCCGGTGGCTGACATTCGCCACTTCATTCTTGATGGTCTTCTTTTTAGTAATCAAGTCCTTCAAGTAATTAGCAAAACTGGGCATTTCTTGAAGCGCTTCCACAAACGGAATGTTCACCGATAATTGCTTTAAGATGTCATAGAACTTCTCGAGTTTGCTATCATCAACCCTTTTAACTAGTCTTTGAGCAAATGGAGGGGGTGGGGGGGGGTCTAGGAATCGGTGCTAGAGGTTTTGGTGCCTCTATTACTCTTTCCTCAACCTTTTCATGGCTTCCTAAAGCACCACACCTTAAATCTCAAATCCACTAGAACAATTATTGAAAGTCACCTACTCAGCTAGTCCCGAATATATAAAACCAGACAACTAGTGCTCCGTTAGCACACGAATACTCCAAAGAAGCAACCGAATGAACTCATTCCCTTGTACATCACATCCACAAGAAGTATAAAATCTGAGTCATTCCACAACCTTCACATATCAACAAGGTGAAACTTAATTCACATCCATCAAATTCCTTGCTCGAATTACCCCCGATATTTTCTTCCCTTAGTCATAACTAATCCACTAATGTACCGACAAGCAGAAACTGCAAAGGAACATAACTATGCGACCCAAACATAGATGGTAGGCTCTCCCACTTAGCTTTAATCCACAATCACATAAATCAAGAGCACACAATGTCTTCTCTTTCTAGTTACCATGATTGCACACCATTACTCCGCCAAATTTCTCAAAAGCTCTTGTTGCACTAATCATCGCACATCCCGAATTTGCAGTCCTAATGCACACTCAACTTCATGATAGTCACGTCATCTTCCCAAATGATACAAGCTCACATCGTAGTACATGCTCCCCGTTGGATAGAAAGTAAAACTCTTCATTGGAACTTCATCAGAAATCATGCAACCCCTAACATGCTCACATGAGATAGCCCACCTGTGTAACCCCATATTGACATTCCCCAACAACTTTGCCATAGTTACAGCTACTATGAAATCGGTCAATCCTCCTGAGTCCATACTCATCCACGAGCAGTAAGAGTTCGTTTATTTCCATTTACATCAACTGAAGGTCCAACAATGCGTTCAACACTCGAAGATATGTTGCATCACAAAACGACAATCAAATGTTCCCATTCCTCTACATTTCCAAGCAAACTCTTTTCTTCACATTAGAACTTCCCTAGTATAGAAGCCACAATCTTAACCGAAATACAAAAACCATGACCCAAATTTCTCTACGCTCTCTCAAAGCATGTGGCTATCCTACCACCAAATCCATACGATACGCTCCCATTCCCACTTCGATTTAGCCAACCGTCGAAGAGAACTACTCAATCTCTGCTGACATACTAGACCAGCTAACAATTCAACCACCGATGGACACATCCCACCATGTTATTTCTCATCCTCCACTGCTAAAATGCTGCCTCGAATCATGATCCATCTCTATACCACCCGAACAATTAGATTGCTGCCAGCGTTAAGCCTCCTCGAGGATCATCTCCCTCGATCCATCGACTCTAGAAATACCAATCCGAACCTGAAGTCGCAATACACCATCATCTAAAATAACCGCTTCTTAAGTACCACTTCACCACACTGTACCCCCAAGGGCAACAAATGAAGCTCCTCATACCAACAAGTGTTAATGCGTGTATACAAGGATGACAACACTGCAACATAAACAAGAATTCTACTATGTTTGGAAATACCCAATCTCACAACTCCGTCAACCAATGCCTGAAAATCCATAGTCCTATTGCCTCTCCTCCACTAGAATTAAATGCCAAATCTCCCAATCATGAACCAAAAATCCCCCTCCCGAATCATCCACTGCTGCGACGCATAAGTAAGAACCCTACCATTTTGACCAGCATTGCGCAATAACAATGCGAGAAACATCACAATGCTCTGTGTAATGCCTCGAAACCATGGGAAATAGTAACACTGGCTGAAATCAATCGAACATCTATCAGGCGACGATAATAGTCTACCCGCATACGCAGGGAAAAACATCATGCACCACATCCGTAGCGTCTCCACAACTAGTCGGTGCCTACTGATATCAAATGGTTGACATCGTGTACGAATGAGTAGGAACAAACTGAAGACATAAGCTTAAACGAAATCAAATCGCACGACAAGGAATCAAGAAAGGAAAGTTCTCCTAACAGTCTTATAGCCTCTTGAAGATAAGTGCAGACGTTTCTGTACTGATGCGCAAGACTCTACTAAACTTGCTCATGACTCGTGAGACCTACGTGAACCTGGGGCTCTGATACCAAACTTTCACGACCTAAATCCCACTATAGGCCGTGATGGTGCCCAACGCTGTCGTTAGGCATGCCAATAACTAAACCAATAC
Organism: Nicotiana tabacum; assembly: GCF_000715075.1. Taxonomy (NCBI): domain Eukaryota; kingdom Viridiplantae; phylum Streptophyta; class Magnoliopsida; order Solanales; family Solanaceae; genus Nicotiana; species Nicotiana tabacum. Next base: position 57,249,128 of record NC_134103.1, on the reverse strand, counting down.
GTCAATATTAAATCCAAAATACATTTCAAAATAATGAAAGAATTAAAGAGCGAAAGTTTGTTTGTTTTCACAAAATGTATAAATATTATTATTTTAAATGTTCGAATGTGGTCAAAATATAAACTCGAAATAATACATAATACAACCACGAGCAAAATCTAAATCCCCAAAGCCCGGTGTCACAAGTCCATGAGCATCTACTAGAATATATTGTACTGTTACACAATTGTCTGAAATAGAAAATAAACATAATACAATAAATGGATAAGACGGGGACTCATCGTAACATAAGGAGCAGCTTACCACAAAGTCTCCTCATCAACTGTGCTAATGCGCCCTAATGACCACAAAATATATATGTATCAGTACGTGCACAATCATTGCAAAAGTATAGCATGAGTACGTAAATCAACGCGTACCCTGTAAATAACTAGCTTAACCCCGAAGAAGTAGCGATGAGGGATCAACATTGACACTTACTATTAGTCCAATAAATCAAATATAATAAAAGTAGACAGGTATGAAGTGTGGGAAGTAAAATAGTGAGAACAAGTATATGTACATAACATGATCCTCAATAGAGAAATAAATATGAGGTCCTTAATAACTGAATACTACCTTGAATGGAATACATAGTGATAAACACCAGCTAAAATGTCACATCTCAAATTAGGAAAACTCATCAGTACATTGATTCCTTATCAAATATTACGCATGATTCTGTCGAGGCGAGCGGCCTGATCCCATAAGAGTAATGGCACGATTTCCTGCCAGGCCGTATGGCCCGATCCCAGCTGAGGAATTCAACCCGATCCCATAATCGTGTACACTGCCAAGGGTCAACCGATATGAACCGTAGATGTATCTTAAATACTGCCGAGGCAAACGTACTGATCCCATAATGATACTGGTGAGGCGTTCAACCCAATCCCATAGGAATAGTGAAGACTTGAAGGGTCACTGGTCCTACTCACGAATATATGTGTGTGTTGTGAAATTAAAGAAACTTTCGCACAAATATGTACAACACGGGAGAAATCTATAAAAGGGAGTGGAATCTCAACTGCTAAACAAGTAGCTCGCGAAATATCTAAAATTGCAAGTTCGATCATTTACACAAGTCTATTCTCAGGGAAAAATAAAAATTAAAGCAATTAAACAAGTAAGGATAACTCAATATTGCAATTAAAGCATGGTGTGAGTCTAAGTCTACCCGGACCTAATCAGGAATTCTAGCATACGTACGGACACTTATCACCTCATATGTGCGTAGCTCCCACAACATGTAGCACATAGCAAATATAACACCTACGGTGTAATTGACGCTCACAAGATTAGACAGGAGACGTACCTCGCTCCGAAATCAGATAACTAGCTTCAACGCCTCTCTAACTCTTCAAACCATTGCCGAACAATCTGAAACTAGTCAAACAACGTGCAAAATAATCAAAATATACTCAATGACTGGTAATTTAACAATTCATAACAATTTCCAACTCCACTCAAAAAGTCAACAAAGTCAATTCTCGAGCCCACGCACCCGGATTCTGAAACTTTTTGAAGATAAACATTACACATAATACCGCAAACTCAAATATATAATTCATTTCTAATTTCATGTCCAATTTCACGGTCAAAATCAAAGATTACTATTTCTAGGTTTTTCTTCAAAAAACCCACAAGTTTCACAAATGTTCATGTTAAAATCCATACATAATCGATATATTTAACTTACAACGAGTAGGAATAACTTACCTTCTTATATATGGCAAAAATGCTCTTCAAGAATCACCCCAAATCGCCCTTCATGTGCTCCAAGAACTTCAAAGTAAAGAAGTGAACTCAAAATCCCAAAATTGGATGTTTAATACACTTAGGAGGCCTCTTTCTTCACGATCGCGGTAATTAGCCACGCGATGACTGTTAGTAAGTGCTCCAGCATCATTTTCTTCATCGTAATCGTGGCCAAAACTCTTCAAACGCGATGTACAAATTGTTCTTTCCTCTTCAAAGACACGCTCCAGTATTATTTCTATAATATTTTGTATAAAATTCAAAATGACAAACGATTTGATTTTCTGACAACTAGATTCAAAGGACTACAAATTTCATTTTTGGATCATCCCCAAATTCATTTTATATTGCATAATATAAGCTTCCGAAATTAAACCACTGACAGTAGAAATTCCTTCTATGCGATCACAACCCTACCTTCCGCGATCGTGATTCACAAGGCCTGGAAAGCACTTTGCTTTTCGTGATTGCGGCCCAGACCTCCACGATCGCGATTCACACTTCTGACATCAGTTATCAGCAGTTCAAAAAGGCCTAAAAGTGGTCCGAAACCACCCCAAAACTCACCCGAGGCTCCGAATCATTCTAATCATTCTATCAAGTTTATATACCCTATATAAACTTGTTCAAAGGCTCCGAACACGAATTACAACATTGAAAATAAGAATTAAAGATCAAAACTCAATTTCTTAAACTCTCTTAACTTTCAAAACTTCATGCTTCGTCGAATGCGTCTGAATCCCACTCAGACATTCCGGATCACGAAAAAACTTCACGCACAAGTTCCAATCAATAAAATGAACCTATCCAAGGTCCCGAAATACCGCCTGGAGTTCGATAACACCAAAGTACACTCCAAGTCAAACTTAGCAAATTTCACGCCTTCAATAATGCAAACTTCCGATAATAAGGGTCGAATCGCTCCCTGACCATCCGATACTCAACCAGAACATACGCGTAAGTCCTAAATCACCTCAGAAACCTATAAGAACCTTCAAATCCCAATTCTGATATCGTTTACTCAAAGGTCAAACCTTTGTCAACTCTGCCACACCTACTTTTTATGGAAAAATAAGTTTTTCCAATTTAAGTGACATTATTTGAAAAGGGATTAATTTATTTCTTTTTATAGAGTCGCCACTTAAAATAATTATTTACGGCATTCCAAGTCGCCATTTATTTTGAATCCCAAATCAAGGAAGTTTTGACTCTGAATTACGGTCTGCAAAACATATAAGACCGGACAAGGAATTCGGTTAACTTGGGAGAAGGTGTGAGGAACTCCCGAATTTTGTGATTTTAGCACGGTCAATTTACATTTACTCCTGGCTTAATTATCCAATTATCACGTATTTGAAACCTATGTGCGTTTTTACCTTCTTACCACTTTTATTGAAATTAATTTACTCCATTTTAGGCGTTTATGGAATTAATTTGAAACGAGTTATGATGTCGTACACTCGTTGTTTATACACATCGCAAATCGCGCCACATGAAATGCACCCGCAATCTACAACTTTTTTTCTTATTATAACTTTGAAGTTGAAGTCAAGTCACGCAAACATGTACTTGAATTTGGAATTACGTATCATGACTATGCTACGAGAACCGTACCCGTAGTCACGACAATTCATTATTATGCGTACCTAAAGCAAACTACGATCTTCAAAGATTATTTCCTAAGTTAGTGATTATTGTAAGGACAATAGTTTATAGAATGAACTTATGAAAAAGGATGTATGATTGTGATGTTAATGGGCTTGGCAGAATTTATTATTGGCCCACACTACTTTAAATCAAATCTTAAGTTTAAAAGTCCAACACTTTCCGATTTTTGAATCACTACCCTATGGTCTGCTAATCTTCATCTATGACCCGATTCCAGTTTCAATCCATTTAGAAACTAAATCTTGCTAAACTCCATATTCACATTCATTACTAACTCATACTAAGCATCAAAGTTAAACCAACCAACTTCTCATACTAATCCCAAAGCAAGAAATGAGGACAGTAGATTTACCAACACTAATATATTCACTGCATCAAACAAACTAGCTAGATTTGAATGCTGCAAAAGTCATGTCACGCAAATAACCACCCTCCAACATGTTAGGCAACCAAATGACACAAAACAGAATGAAGCAAGGTGAGCTATTTAAGATCTTTTGTGCTCAGACTAAAACCATTAACGTACAATTAAAGTAAATATTATAGACATTTGAAATTATTTTAAAAAGTGAGAGAGATAAGGCTAAAAATGAACCTCAAAACTTTTCAATATATTGATAAGGGAACTTGTACAGCAAATCATCCATGAAGTGAATGGAATGCGAAACCAATGTCGTCGACCTCGAAGAGAACCTCGCCGGCAACCTCGAACGGTCTCACCGGATTTTCTCAACTCAAGAGAGAATCGGCAGTGAATGAAGATGGAAGCTGCTGCGTTCTTTATGGTGGAAAAGAGCTGGATTTTGAGGTGTCCTAGATCTAATTTTTCGGGACTGTTTTTGGGCCTGTTTTGGAGGTTGTTTTAGATGGGTTTTGGCAGCGTTTCTTGGAGCTGATTTAGGTGGATTTGTGGTTGTTTTTCCAGCCAATTTTTGTGGGTTGGGGGGGGGGTTGTTTTTTACTGCATATTTGGGTGGGTTTTGGGTGACGTTTTTGGGCTGAAAATGATGATGTTTTGGACGAATTTGGGGGCTCATTTTAATGGAGTTTCAGAGGTCGTTTTTAAGGTGAAGTTTGGAGCTAGACTGCTATTTTTTTTATGCAGTTACACAGCTGGTTTTTGGTATAAAATGATGAAGGAAAATTATGAGATTCAAGGTAATTTCATTGTGGTTTAGTGGAGGAGAAAGAAGATAGGAATGATTGACGAAGAAAAGCAGTTAAGCCAATGCTCTCTCTATCTCTCAGATATATTTTTGTTCTCTCAAGCCCCTTTTTTTTGTTCTCTCATCTCTCTGTTTATTGCTATCCCTCTATTTTTTTTGTGAAGTGTCTGAACTATGTATAGTGCTAAGAAAAAATATTTGTGAAGTGGTGTAAGATCGTGAGGATTTTGAAGTGTGGGAGTGTGTATGCGTACGTCAGTACGTGAAGGAAATGGGGATATGGGGGTTGAGACGTGAGGACTGCTGTGTGTGTAGGTAGTGATTAGTGAGATTAGATACGAGTTAATCTTTTGGTTTATTTTAGTTTTTAGTTTTTTTCTTCTTCTTCTTTTTCTTTTTGTTTTTCTTTAAAAGATAAAATATAAAGATTAAAAAAATCAACTATCTAATTTTTAGGCTAAGAAATATATAGGCAAACTAAATATTTACACTATAATTTAAATGACACAAAAAATATATTAAAGCTAAATTATTTATTATAATTCTAATTAAGAGAAACCATATATTTTTGTAAACTTTTTTTAAAAATGGAAATAAAACTTGTACTCTAAGAATGTGAATATTTTTTGTAATTTTTAATTTTTTTAAATAAAACCTATTAAGAGTAAGATAAAAGTTTAGAATATTAAGATTAGACCAAAAAACATATTTATACTAAAATAGTATAGAATTCGGGTGCGGTCAAAAATTAGTTGTTCACAGCATGCCCCTCTTTGTTTGGAAACATGAAGAGTTTTCAGGACCTCACTATTATTTAAAAAGGAAAAGAAGATAAATGAAAAAGATGTGACCGAGCCTTGGTTTTAGGAAGCCTATATATCCCGATTTATAAGGGAATCAGGTCACGTGTAGTTCAAGTAGAAAATAACTGATAGAGCATGCTTAGATGTAGAGCCGAGCGAAGTTCCGTCGAGGTTCCAATCCGCAGTTCCTACTGTTACATTAAATGAAAAGAAAATTACATACCCTTGAAATCTTAGAGTTACAAAATTCCTATCTAAATTTCATCTGGAGTCTTGTTTTGATTCTTGACTTGCTTCCCTCATTGACTTTAGACTGAAACTTGATGCTCTCGATGTAACAGACTATGAAATATTCTCACAGGCTTTTTTCTTGGTCAGATAATGAGAATATGGATTCTTGAGACCCTATGTCTCCGCATGCATTTTGTCAAAGTTGGTTGCAGCTGGTATTGAGATCAAATGTTCCTCTTTCTCTTACAAGAGCTAGAATCTTATTTTTGCACATCTAATTTGTACTTTGCAAAAAACCTACAAGCCATCACAAACAAACAACACGAACAAAAATTTTCTGTCCCAGTTTGCACTATGAAATTTTTGTGAGTTATTGAAAACACAAAAAACTAACTTTGTTATTGCAGAATAAAGAATTGAAAAAGACATCATTTCTTTTATAATATGGGATGCCGTACCTTGTGTTAACAAGAAGGACGGCAACCAGGGGATGTACTACCCTGTGTTGAAAATAAGATGGGGCTCGTCGAACTCTAGGATGCTACTAGGGAATGATGTACCCTATGTTGAAAGCAAGAAATAAAACAAGAGGATGTACTACCCTGTGTTGATAATAAGATGGGGCTCGTGGAACTCTAGGATGCTACTAAGGAATGTCGTACCCTATGTTTGTAGAAAGTAATGTAGTACCCTGTGTTGGCGATAAGATGAGTCTCGTGGCACTGTGGGATGCTACTAGGGAATATCGCACCGTAAGTTGGAAATAATATGAGGCTCGAGGCACTCTGAGATGCTACTAGGGAATGTCGTACCCTATGTTAGCAATAAGAAATACAACCAGAGGATGTAGTTCCCTGTGTTGGCAACAAGGTGAGGCTCTAGGCTCTCTAAGATTCTACTAGGGAATGACGTACCCTATGTAGGAAGAAAGTAATGCAGCCAGGGGATGTAGTACCTTGTGTTGACAATAAGAGGAGGCATTGTGGTGCTCTGAGATGCTATTAGGGAATGTCGTACCCTATGTTGGTAGAACATGAGGCTTTAGTCACTCTAAGATGCTACTAGGGAATGTCGTACCCTATGTTAGTACAACATGAGGCTTGAGGCACTCTTAGATGCTACTAGGGAATGTTGTACCCTATGATGGTAGAATATGAGGCTTGAGGCACTCTGAGATGCTACCATGGAATGTTGTACCCTATATTAGCAATAAAATACAACTAGGGAATGTAGTACCCTATATTGGAGATAGGGTATTGATTCCCTATAATGAAACTAAAAATAACACGATTACATGTATATTGGGAGAAAATCAAGGATTTGAGAACTTCACTTAGTGGTGTTCATCTTTTCACAAACTATTTCCTAAAACTATTTTGTTCCTTTTCGGAACAAAGGAAGATTCATTAGTTTAAAAATGGTGGTCGGTTTATGGCCTTGATTATTTCGGTCTCTTGATCTTGGGTCATCTTCTTTTATGATTTCAACTGCAACCGGTTATTTCCCGAATACCAATTGCATTTCTGACCCCGGAGAACATTTGGCATTTCCAAACTTTGCCATGACGGTTGGTCGCGTGGGACGTAACCTTTTTCAACTTTATTTTGCCTTTGTGGGCATTTCACTTTTGACTTCTTTCTTCCAAAGTTTTAAATTTTGGAGCATTGGGGAACTTTTGGCATTTCAAACTTTGCCAATGGCTATTAGTCACGTGGGGCACATAACCTTTCAACTTTATTTTTCCTTTGTTGGCGCTTCAATTTGATTTTGTTCTTCCAAAGTTTTCAAATTCAAAGCATCGGCCAATCATAGCCAGTCGAGGTCGACTTGATGCCCTTGCCGAGGCTGGGCGCCTTTTGAATATATCAGCTCGCTTTAAACGAGAACCTTGTAAATCGGTCTTGCCGTCTTTTCTTTGCCTTATTTCAAGAACAAAGTTAAACTGAAAGGGATTCAAAGAAAAAAAACAATGGAATAGAGAATGAGTTTAAAACAAGAGGTGTCCCCTTTGGGGTACAGAAAGACGGACTTATCTGGGACTACATGCGGACTTCAATGAACGTGACATGCCTTTTGGACGTGATAATTGATCTATATAAATCGTCTGACTCTCAGAAACTCATCTCAACTTTTGACTTGAAACTCAGAAACCTTGCTGAGGACTGTGTTGATGTCATGGCTGCGAGGATCCTCTTTTTGATCAATAGTGCTCTTTGCGGGTTTTCACTAGCTGACCTCTCTCATTTCTCTTCTTGCCATCACCTTATAGTGCCCATTGCGGGTTTTCACTAACAAAACTCTCTCATTTATTTTCTCTACTAATAATAGCCCAAAGTGCCCATGAGGGTTTTCACCAGTAGGACTCTCTCATTTTATTTCTCTCATTTGGTTACATCCGATCCAAGTAACTGTATCCTCTAATTCTTGAACATTCTCGCCGATTGATCAAAAAGACATGAAAGGATTTGGGTAAAAAGAATTTGGATTGAATTACAACTTTGGAACCTTTCGGTCAAAACCATCATCGAACCATTGTAACATCTGCCCCAGTTTTCCCTTTTGGGGGAATGTGGATTTTTGTTTTGGTGTGACCGAACCCTAGCATGAGATTGCCTAATTATCCTTTCGGAATCAGGTCGGACGTAGTTCAATTAACATGAACTTGTTTTGATTATTGTTTTTTTTCTTTTTTTTTCTATTTTTCTTCTCCTCTCTCTTTTCATTTTTTTCTTTTTTCTTTCTTTTTACATACAAGTTTCCAAAGAGGGTGATCAAGGAATAAATATCCATCTCAAAGGGTTTGTAATGGATTGATAGTGTTTGGGTAGCGAGAATGAAAGCCTTCGTGATCCCAATCAGAGAATATTAACACCGAGTAGTGAGTCAAACATAGTACCTTTTGACTACATTTGCGTTGACTGTTGTCTCGGGGACATTTCCTTAGATGTCTCCCAATTACAATGCTCCCTTTGGCAATACTCTTGTTACAATGTACAGACCTTTCCAATTTGGAGCAAATTTTCACTTACCTTCTTCGAGTTGCCCAACTTCAAATTTCTTGGGCCGCACTTTCTTGTTGTATGCATGGGCCATTCTTTTTTGGTACAATTGCCCATGGCAAAATGCGGCCAATCTCTTTTCATCAATCAAAGTCGACGTTTCAATTAGGTCTTGACCCAATCGTCATCCTCGATCTCGGCTTCAACAATGGTCCAAAGGGAGGAAATTTCAACTTCGTTTCAATTCTTTATTTATTTTCTTACAAGCCTTATCTTCAACACATTCTTCTTTTTGATTCATTATTTCGAAGTCTGACAACATTTTCGGATCTGGGCATGAAGTCCGCAAGCATGTCATGTTATTAAAATCTGCATTTAACAGAACTGAAAAAAAGAATAAGAAAAGTGACAAGATTAAGAAAAGAGACATTCTTGGACAAAGCAATATTAATTTTATTTGATTTTTTTTTAATTTTTAAAGATAGAAGGGTTTACATCAGAAAGTAAGACATTAAAGTAAAACATCCGGATTACACCTAAAATAATCTGAAAGCAGAAAAGACAGCAAGACCGGCTACTGAGATTCCTTTCTTACAGAGAACTTTTCAGGTTTGGTGCCCGTTTTTTGATTTCTCTTCTGTTGCGGCAATGGCTACTGTGGCTTTTAATGCTGGATAAAATTCACCATCATCATAGATCATTCCAAAGACTAGAACGTTGTTGTGATTAGGCGAAGGATTGTTTGTTACATTAGGAGCCTCTCCATCCCTAAGAATGATTCTTTTAGATTCAATCAAGTATTCAACTTCCCTTTTGAGGGTCCAACAGTCCTCTGTATCATCTCCCACTACTCTAAAGTAGTATTCACATCTAGCACCAGCTCGGTGCAAGGGGGACTCTGGGTTCGGCCAGTTTTGGGCCACTGGCTAAACCAGACCTAGCCTGATTAGCCTTTGGAACAATATCGAGTATGATTCACCAATAGGGGTGAACGGATTCCTTCTAGAAGGCACTCTTGGGTGAGGAATTATTTTGGAGAACATTATGTTGGGGATTATATGGAGCTTGGTAGGGACAAACATTTCTGGGAGGCGGAGCTCGGCTTTGAGTATGATTTTGTGGCTGCGTGTAAGGTTGTGTGTTCATCATCACATCGTGAGGTAGTGCCACGACATATGCAGCATCATGATGCAGGTTGTAATGTTGCAAAGTTCTGGGTGGCATATATGATTGGTTGAATGACATGCGGGCCTCCCTTGAGCTTGAAGCCATCATGGCTCCCTCTTCTCTCCTGTTTCTGTTTCCGAAACTACCGGACCCGCTTTGAATTGATTGCGTAGTCGCCTTAAGGGCTGCCTGACTACAATTTTCACGACTTCATGCCATTCTCAACTATTTCTCCAATATTAATCGCCTCAGCAAAAGCTTTGCCAATGGAGGCCAACATATAATTGAGGTAATCAGGAACCTGAGCATGGAGAAAATAGTCAATTATTTTTTCCTCTTCATTGGTGGTTTGACCCTAGCAGCCTTCTCCCTCCACTTGATTGCATATTCTCTAGCTTTCTGTTGGTTTCTTCTTGATGTTGACAAGAGAGGAGCGGTTTGACACTATATCAATATTCTACTGAAACTGTAGGACAAAATCTTGAGCCATGTCATTCCAAACATGCCAGTGAGACATGTCTTGATCTATGCACCACTCTGAAGCAATTCTTGTCAAACTTTCCCCAAAATAGGCCATGAGCAATTCTTCTTTGCCCCCTGCTCCGCTTAATTTGTTACAATACCTCTTCAGATGGGCCATGGGATCACCATGCCCATCATACTTATCAAAGTTGGGGGACTTGAAACCGGGTGGCAAATGAACATGGGGGAAGATGCATAGATCATAGAACGAAACACTCTTGTGGCCTCCCAAACCGTGTATGTTTCTCATTATTTGTTCCAAGCTCTTCATTATTCTAGTCATCTCCTTTTGTTCCATATTTTTTTTTGGGCTTTTCATTCTTAACTGGAAACACGTTCTGAGGAGTATGCTTGTACGAATCTGGAACCTTGAAAGTCAGTTCCTGAGAGTAATTTTGGGCATCATGAGCATTGAGTTGTGGATCATTGTTGAACTTTTGAGCAAGAGCCGGTTGAGGGACAGTAAAAGTATGGACAATGGGTACAGTAGGTGGGTCATTTCTGAGGGGTGCGGTTGGAGGACATGGAATGGAGGTACTGGGGATAGTGGGAAGGTTAATGTTTGGACTAAATCCAGGTTGGTACAATGGGTTACTTGTTATGGAGATGGGCACTTGAGTTGAAACTGACACATTATGAAGATTATCCGATGGCCCTATAGGTAGTGGGGGCGGTGCCTGTCCATTCACCCAGGCTTGGTACATCTCTGCCAATTGTTGCTTCAGCACTCTTACTTCTTCAACCAATCTCGAACCTTGTTCGAGCAATTGTCCATAGACATCATCATTATCTGACTCATTCTCACGGTTGTTTGCCATTCTACTTTTTCCTTTTGATCTAGTGTTGTGAAGGTGAGTCGCGAGTTTAAACCACAAACCAACCACCTTTGTTTAACTTTATCTTAAATAACAAACAACAAACGTGTTAGAGTTAGGCATTTTACAGATATTAATCACACATTATATGTCATGTACCTAATGCCATTTTCATTTCTAAAATGAGGTTGGAGGCTTCATGCTTCAGCCCGGCTTATTGGTTTATTTTATCTTGACTTTAACACTCTCTTTCTTATTCTTTACTTTCCTCCTCTTTTTCAATCATTTTCCTCGCTTTCTTTTTTATTTATTTATACTCTTTTGTGGTTTTAAACTAATTTTTATCGAACCCGTTGGAGGTTGCCTACATATCATATTGAACATAAATCAGATCATTACGTAGTTCAGGAAGATCAGGAATAAAGTAAATAAACTAACAAATAAACTAACTCTTACGTTTATACAATTCAGACCATGAAAGCTCTTAACAAGGAAAATATTTTTTTGATTTCTAAATGTTTTGTAGTTTTTTGGGAATTTTCGAAAGAAAGACTTCTAAAGAAAAAAAAACATAGTAAAGAAGAAAGAACATATTTTTTAATTTTGAACTTCTATTTTGAATTTATGAAAGAAAAGACTTCTAGAGAAAAAAAAATAGTTTTGAATTTTGAATTTTCTTTTTAATTTTCGAAAGAAAAACTTCTAAGGAATAACGATTTATTTTTTTGAATTTTGAGTAGAAATTAACAGAACATATTTTTCAATTTTTAAAAATTGGGGGCCGGATCCGATGAAGGTTGCCTACGCATCTCACATCCGGTGAGAATCAGACCGGCGTAGTTCGGTTAGTTTTGATACAACAGGAAAAATATGACTTTTTGAAAATATTGTCTCATTTTGAAATGACTTTTTCTTTTTCTCTTCTTTTTTTCCAAATTTTAGCAGAGTTTCGGTATTTTCAAATACCTGGATTTTTCAGAAACCGTATAAATTTTCTCTTTCCTGCCTCACTCTTGATTTTTCTTGGTTTTCTTTCCCTATTCTAGAAATCGGTCAATATGCAAGCTGAAACAAACATATGCACAAGTAGCACGTAAAAATGTATCAGGATAGTCTTTTATATTAGGTACAGCTGTCCTAGACAGACCCAACCCCTATGTTGAGTCCCTTAAGTCAAATGCACGTGATGCAAACAAACGTTCCTACTAAGGATCCGGCATGAGGCTATGTTATTCTAGGCTTAAATTTTGGGGTGTGTTGTTCTAGACCTGGCTTACCTGAGTGGACAACTAGAGCCGGGGGAGGGGGGGCAGCGTACCGGGAATACAGAAGCTTCACTGACTTTGCAACTTGTCCGATCCTCGTTCCAAAATTAGGGGTATGACTCTAACAGAAAAGAAGCCAGGCGAAGCCCACGCTTCCAATAAGATTTAGAAGACTTAGAGAGAAGAGGGGTGTCGTAACAGTTTTATATACAGTTCACGGCAATATCAAAGCGGTAAAGAGCGGTAATTAGCACATTAGGCCCAAACACATAATATCAGACAATCACAAGAAAGCCAAGTATAAAAGTCATCTAAGCTCGAATTCTGAACCCTGAGCCAGAAGTTCTGGGTTCTAGACCCCAGAAGAGTTGCTAGAGTTGTCACACCTCCTTTTTATGGGGAAATGAATTTTTTCAATTTAAGTGACATTATTTGAAAAGGGATTAATTTATTTCTTTTTATAGAGTCGCCACTTGGAATAATTATTTACGGCGTTCGGAGTCGCCATTTATTTCGAATCCCAAATCAAGGAAATTTTGACTCTAAATTACGGTCTGTGAAATACAGAAGACTGGATAAGGAATTCTGTTAACCCGGAAGAAGGTGTGAAGCACTACCGAATTCTGTGATTTTAGCATGATCACTTTACAATTACTCCTAGCATAATTATCCAATTATCACGTATTTGAAACCTATGTGTGTTTTTAACTTCTTACTATTTTTATTGAAATTAATTTACTCCATTTTAGGCATTTATGGAATTAATTTGAAATGAGTTACGATGTCGTACACTCGTTGTTTATACACATCGCAAATCGCGCCACGTCAAATGCACCCGCAATCTACAACATATTTTTTTATATTATTACTTTGAAGTTGAAGTCAAGTCACGTGAACGTGCACTTGAATTTGGAATTATGTATCATGACTATGCCACGGGAACCGTACCCACAATCACGATAATTCATTATTAAGCGTGCTTAAAGCAAACTACGATGTTCAAAGATTATTTCTTAAATTAGTGATTATTGTAAGGACAATAGTTTATGCAAAGAATTTGTGGAAAAGGATGTATGATTATGATGTTAATAGGCTTGATAGAATTTATTATTGGCCCATACTACTTAAAATCAAAACCTAGGTTTAAAAGTCCAACACTTTTTGATTTTTGAATCACTACCCTATGGTCTGCTAATCTTCATCTATGACCCGATTCCAGTTTCAATCCATTTAGAAAGTAAATCATGCTAAACTCCATATTCACATTCATTACTAACTCATACTAAGTAGGGGTGTACAAAGAAAACCGATAAACCGCACCAAACCTGTCATCCGAGTCAAATAAAAAAAAAACCGATGTGATTTGGTTTGATTTGGTTTTGTATTGAAAAATAAAACCCGACTATAATTGGTTTGGTTTGGGTTTAACTTAAAAAAAGTCAAACCGAAACCAAACCAACCCGATAGTATATTTATATAATTTTTAAAAATATTTTATACATATAAATATTTATTGTAATGTAATTTATAAATATTTCTTAAACTTTTTCACAATTTTATCTTTTAACGTATTATTTCAAGTATCGACTGTACATTCTTGAATGGTAAATAAATTTTATAGCCCATAAATATAGTAACTCAAACAAAGTTCAAATCAATACTAATGCTAACAAAAAAAATTCAGTTCAATACTAGGAAGGACGATAGCGTTGGATAATTATTTTAGTTTTACATTGGTTTATAATGAAAATGCATAACTTGGTTTATCTTTTTCTTTAGTGCTTAGTTATGTAATTAATATTAGTACTTATTAGCTATACTTATTTTAGCATAACCTATATAGTATTTTTAGATTATGTTAATTTTTATTATGGCTTATTAATTAGCAATATTTGTTTTATGTAATTTTATTATTTTATCTTTGTTATTGAATAATTTAGTATAATGCTATGACTTATCTCATATTATTGTGTTAGTTTCTTGAAAAATACATTATATATAGTTGTATTTTATTGGAACTTAAGAAATATATGGAGCACAAGTTACATAATTTATGCTATGAAGACATTACCGGAAAAAACCCCGAAAACCCGAAAAATCCGAGAAACATCGAGATTGAAATACCAGACTTTGTTGGTTTGATTTGGTTTATAAATTTAAAAACCCGACACCATTAGTTTGGTTTGATAATTGAAAATTCGAACCAACCCGACCTATGTACACTTCTAATACTAAGTATCAAAGTTAAACCAACCAACTTCTCATACTAATCCCAAAGCAAGAAACGAGAACAGTACATTTACTAACAAAAAAATATTAACTGTATCAAACAAAGTAACTAGATTCGAATGTTGCAAAAGTCATGTCACGCAAATAACCAGCCTCCAATGTATTAGGAAACCAAATGACACAGACAGAATAAAGCAAGGTGAGCTATTTAAGATCCTTTGTGCTCAAACCAAAACCATTAACGTACAATTAAAGCAAATATTAAAGACATTTGAAATTATAACAAAAAAAAGAGAGAGAGATAAGGCTAAAAATGAACCTCAAAACGTTTCAATATATTGATAAGGGAACTTGTACAGCAAATCATCCATGAAGTGAATGGAATGCGACACCAATGCCATCGACCTTCAACGGAACCTCGCCGGCAACCTCGAACGGCCTCACCGGATTTTATCAACTCAAGAGAGAATCGGCAGTGAATGAAGATGGAAGCTGCTGCATTTTTTATGGTAGAACAGAGCTGGATTTCGAGGTGTCTTAGATCTGATTTTTTGGCACCGTTTTTGGGCATTTTTGGGGCTGGTTTTGGCCGGTTTTGGAGGCTGTTTCAGCTGCGTTTTGGCAGCATTTTTTGGAGCTAATTTTGGTGGATTTGTGGTTGTTTTCTAGCTAATTTTCGTGGGTTTGGGGGGCTGTTTTTTGCTGCGTTTTTGGGCGGGTTTTGGGTGACATTTTTGGGCTGAAAATGATGATGTTTTGGACGAATTTGGGGGCTCGTTTTAATGGAGTTTCAGAGGTCGTTTTTAGGTGATGTTTGGAGCTAGACTGCTGTTTTTCTATTTTTGTGCTTACACAACTGGTTTTTGGTATAAAATGATGAAGGAAAATTATGAGATTTGTTTACCCTCAAAACCGAATAACAATTAAATTTGTAAGTTGTTTTAAGGATATGCGGATTAACTTGATACAAAGCGATAAATTAAGTTGCTATTGAATAAATAAAGATAAAATAAATTCAAATTATACGAATTGGATAGTTTCAGCTTTGATGAAATAATCGCTCTCGAGCCGGGCTCACCACGACCGATGTCGATCAAAAAAGAACAAGAAATTAAAGGCAGAGAAAATAATAATGTATTGCTTTTTAGTGCGTGTTACAATGTGTCATATGAATTATTGGACTCCCTTTATATAGTATGGGAGTCCTATTTTAGGTACAACTCTACAAAAGGTAAAAAATCTTCTGATTCGCTAATTGTCGGCTCCTTATCAATACGTTCCGAGATTCCTACCGTAACATTTAGCTGGTCACGGATATTTCGGCCTTCTGTTGGCTATGCTGGATTGTCTGACGATGTTCATCGAAGTCGTTCGAGGCTAGGACCGATTCCGGGATCATGGCCCCGATATCCTCAAAGACAGGCGTCATGCCCCCGGGTTCTAGCCCGGTGGGACTTTGACTCGATTTTGGTCCCTTACTGCCATATCTCGAGCCAGGCTTATCTTGTCGAAGGCTAGGGTATACCATGAGCTCGATTTAACCCGTATATAGATAGTCCCCTAGTTTTTAAGAGAGTAAACGACGAAAAATGGCATGAGCTTCCGATTCTTACTTCGATATATCGTGATAGAAATGACAAAACAACCGAAACGTCTCGTCGGTCAAGTCTTAATGGCATTAAATGTATGTCAGCCGCCGGCCGGCCATCCTTGGATGAGAAACACCGCTGGAATACTATAAATACCCCCTCCTTTGTTCAATTTAACTTTACATCCAAATCTTACCCTCATACCTTTAAGATTTCAATACTTTTTAGCACTTTTACTCCGGTTATTCGATGTCCTTTGCAAGAATTTTTACCCATCTCCATTTCAAGCCAACAGGTCCAATCCTTCAACTTCCTTTCTTTCTCTACCTTTCTCAATTGTTTAAAGAAATGGCAAAGACTTCCAAAACCTGTAATGACCCGACCTGTCATTTTGAGCTCTAGCGCGTCGTTCAACAGTTTGAGGCCATGAGCAACTTCACTTCAGGTATTATGACTGGTACCCATGGTCAGAATTGAAATTTCGGAAGTTCAGAGTTGATTTGAAAAAACAATTTGCATTTCGAATGCTTTAAGTTGGAAGAATTGACTAAGGTTGGATTTTTGAGTAAACGATCTCGGAATCGGGATTTAAAGGTTCCAATAGGTTCGTATGTGGAAGTTGGCATTTTGGAAGAATTTCATAAATTTGGGTTGAAGTGCATGTCAATGTAATCGATATTCCTTTGGGATTTCGCTGGAAATAGTTCCGTATGGTGATTCTGGTATTGGGAGCGCGTCCGAAAGTGGATTCGGAGGTCCGTAAGTCATTTTGGAGTCATTTGGCTAAGCCTAGAAATTTGAAGGTTTTTGAGAAGTTTGACCGGAAGTGGACTTTTTAATATCAAGGTCGGAATCTGATTCCGGAAGTTGGAGTAGGTCCGTAATGTCAAATGTGACTTGTTTGCAAAATTTGAGGACAATCGGACGTGATTCGAATGGTTTCGGCATCGATTGTAGAAGTTAAAGTTTCAAAGTTCATTAACTTTGAATTGGGCGTGATTCATGATTTCGATGTTGTTTGATGTGATTTGAGGTCTCGAGTAAGTTTGTGTTATGTTATGGGACTGGTTGGTATGATTGGATGGGGTCCCGGGGGCCTCGGGTGTGTTTTGAGGTAGTTTCGGACCAAAACAGAATGATTTGCTGTTGCTGTATCTGGTATCTGGTTTCCTTCTTCGCGAACGCGAAGGGAGTCCTGCATTCGCGAAGAGGAACTTTGAGGTTGCTGGGATTTGGCCTTCGCAAACATGAAGGTTGAGACGCGAACGCGGTGAAGAACTTAAGGAACCTACGCAAACGCGAGTGGGGAGTCGCGAACGTGTAGAAGGAAATGAGGACTGGGCCTGAGGATGTTTGGCCTACGCGAATGCGAGGCTGGGTATGCGAACGCGAAGCAGTGAGGGCAGAAAGCTTCGTGAATGCGTCGTGAAGAAAACGAACGCGAAGAGGAAATTGGGGGGCAGTGTGTCTTTGGCCTTCGCGATCGCGAAGAAGGGCAGACCTCGGCAGTGAAGTTTTATATACGGGATTTGGCCATTTCCCTTCACATTTCATTTTGGTTGGGCGATATTTGGAGCTTTTGAAGAGGAGATTTCATCATCTATTATGAGGTAAGTAATTCCCTCACATTGTGAGTTAAATACATGGTTTATATATGGATTTAGACATGGAAATTTGTAGAAATTGTGGGTTTTTGGTAGGAAACTTAGAAATTTGCATTCTTGGATTTTGATCACGAAATTGGGCATGAAATAGAGAATAAATAATATATTTGAGTTCGTGGGGTTATGGGTAAAGTTTATCTTCAAAATATTTCGGAATCCGGGCACGTGGGCCCGAGGGTGATTTTATCAACTTTTCAAACGGAGTTGGAAATTGTTATAGAATGATTAATTGTGAGTATTAGAGTACATTTTGATTCGGTTGCGTCATATTTGATTAGTTTTGGAGCGACGGGCATCAGTTTGAAATGTCGGAGCGGCGTTGGAGCCGGTTATGGAATTTCGGAGCAAGGTAAGTCCCCTTTCTAACCTTGTAAAAGGGAATTAACCCCATAGGTGAACTAAATTATTATGTGATTCTATTTGTGGGGGATACAAACGCACGAGGTGACGAGAGACCGTACGTAGCAACTAACTATGCCTATGTCCGGGTAGTTTTAGGCTTACATCATGCCTTGTTGCTATTCTTGTTGAATTTATGTTTACTTCTTGCCTTGAAAGGAAGCGAGATTGAGTTAGCTTATTAAATGTTTCGGAAGGAGTTGAAATTGAGGAAAAGTTGGGAACTTAAAGGTTTTTATTTGAACTTCGTATTTTTTAAAAAAATTGAGGAACACCATAATAACTTAATAAATCTATGTGTAACCGCGTCGCCTGTATGTTTCGTGAGCGGTTTAATTTCCTTATAAAGCTACAAGCTAAATTTCCCTTATTTTGAAAAGAATCAAGAAAGAGACATGATTTTAAATGTTAAACTTATATTTGGCCGCGTTGCAAGTATGATCCACGAGCGAGGAAATTCCTTTTACCACTCTCATGGGAGCGGGCCGTTCGCCTCGGCAGGTTAATAGATGCATCTATGGTTCACGCCGTTCGACCCTCGGCAGTGCACATGTCACTTTAATGTTTGATCGGGCCGTACCCCTCGGCATTTCCTATATATATATTATCCTCGTGGAGTCGTGCGTAAAATTTGGCAAGAAGCCAGTGTATGTGAGGGTTTTTCCCTTATTTGAATTATGACAACCACCTCTTTGATGAGATCTACTACATCTATATATATATATATATATATATATATATATATATATATATATATATATATATATATATATATATATATATATATATATGCTCCGGTTACGGAGGGAACTCGCTAGTTGAGAGCTTGAGTAAATTGTAAAGAGGGAAATTGTACCACGTATTTTATACTTGTTGTTTCATATATTTACTCTGTCTCATATTCATTCACTTCTTTATTGTACCTTATATTATTGATGGCCACAGTAAGTGTCGGAGTCGACCTCTCGTCACTACTTCTTCGAGGTTAGGCGGGACACTTACTGGGTACGCGTTGATTTACGTAATCATACTACACTTGCTGCACATTTTGTGCAAGTACATATATGACTAGTGACCTTGTGGGCGCGGAGGCGTGGTTATTATGGGAATTTAGGTGAGCTGCATCGTATGTACGACGCGCAGCCAGCGGAGTCTCCTTCGGAGTATTGTATTTTCTTTCCTGTCCAAATTTGTATCCCGGACAGTTATTGCATTTTATTTTAAATTCCTAGAAAATGCTCGTGCACTTGTGACACCAAGTTCTAGGATGATTATGGGATGTTCAGTATTGAAATTGGAAAACATTGTTATTTATTCTATAAATTCATCTTTTACTAGATAAATTGATGTAAATTTATGATTTCAAAAATATAAAAATGAGAATTTAAGTAACTATTTAGTGTTGGCTTGCCTGGCAGTGGTGTCCGGCGCCATCACGACCTTTAACGAATTTTGGGTCGTGACAATATGGTATCAGAGCACTAGGTTCACTTAGGTCTCACGAGTCATGAGTGAGTCTAGTAGAGTCTTGCGGATCGGTACAGAGACATCTGTACTTATCTTCGAGAGGCTACAGGGCTGTTAGGAGCACTTCCCTTCTTGATTCCTCATCGTGCGATTTGATTCCTTTGAGGCTTATGCCTTCATTTCTTTCCCATTCACTCTTATGCGACAAGAAGCGCTGGTTGTAAATCAGGAATTGAGGAATTGTAATGGTACTATAGATGTGGTGCGGGATGTTTCTCCTTACATAGTTGATTGGACTATTGTCGTCACCTTATGGAAGGATATTCTGTCATTTCAGCCCAGTAACTGTACTTTTGAGAGCTTTGAGGCTATGCACAGGTTGCTATGATGCTCAGGAGTTGTTGTCGCACAGTATTGATGTGATGGTAGGATGCTTGCCTATGTGTCGGGGCAGTGAATGACTTGGAAGGAGGTTTACTTAGTGCATGGTTCCGAGATTCAGTATCTTATTTCGGAAGAGAAAAAGAAATTGGCCTATGAATGTCCAGATTTGGGTTGATGGAGTAACGAGGCTTGCTATTTCTAGTATGATGGAATAGACATCTGAGGTGTGGTGTCTTCATCCTTGATTGAATGTGTTAAGTTCGCCGGTGTTATTATTTTCTTCGATTCGCCTTCAGGGAAGGGCAGCATATGGGTTCTGTGGTAGGATCACTACACGCCTTAAGAAAGATTAGAGTGATTTGGGATTCATGGTGGACCGTGAGTAGGTATACGGACTGAAATTGGAGTATTGGCTGCTATATTGAAGAAGATTGGGTGTGACAGGAGAGAGTTGCTTGATATGAAGAAGGATACAACATGACTTTGGATTGGAATATATTATCGCACCTTTAGTTGATGTCCATGAGGAGTGAATGGACCTATACAACGGGTGAATGAGCACGAGCTCAGGATGGGTTACTGATTTCGTAGTTATTGTACCTAGTGCAGCGGCATTGGATGATGTCGGCATGGAATTTTTGCAGGTGAGTTATCTCATGTGAGCAGGTTAGAGGTTGTGTGGTGTTGATGGGGCTGTCACGAAAGAATTCTACTAGTTATCCGGCAAGAGGTCGAATATGTGAATGTGGTTAGTGATTCAGAGTGTTCATGAAAGGTCAAATGGAAGGATTTCGAGGAATTTGGTGCGTTGGTTGTGCAAGATCAGTTCAACGATGAAGAAAGAATCTTGGCGGGTTCTAGAGTTATGCAATGGTACCTTCAAGCTAAGTGGGAGAGTTCCACCGCCTACGGTTGGATTGCATGGTCGGCTAATTGTGAGATTTCTGGTTATCGACATATTGGTGTGATATTATGACTAAGGAAGAGAAAACAACAATGATAATTTGAGCAAAGGATTGAGGAATGTGTTCTATAGTAGGCCTTATTGACTCATATTCAGGTTTTGGGAAGATTCAGGATTTATGCTTCGTGTAAAGGTGATTTACAAGGAAAGTGATTCAGCTGGGTGCTTCTTGAAAAGGGTGTTCATGTCCTAGTGGAGCCCTGGAGTTTGATTATATTCGGGACCAAGTCAGAGTGGGTGACTTTCAACAACGGTCTTTAGTGCATTCAAAAGCTAAAGTGCGGTGCCTAAGGATTTCAAGTCCGTAGTATGGTTAAGTATTGAGCTGTTGCAGCGGATTATAAAAGTGGCTTGGAGTGTTCTATGTTATCT
This sequence comes from Nicotiana tabacum, assembly GCF_000715075.1. Lineage (NCBI taxonomy): Eukaryota > Viridiplantae > Streptophyta > Magnoliopsida > Solanales > Solanaceae > Nicotiana > Nicotiana tabacum. Next base: position 57,227,630 of record NC_134103.1, on the reverse strand, counting down.
TCGGTATGCGGTGTAGCAATGGAAGAATGAGAGAAAATAACTTTGAAATCGTAAAGGAAATATCAGAATGGGTGTACCAGTTGAAGATGCGGATGTGCGCACAAGGAGGGTGTGAGATGGTTCGTGGGTTTTGGGGACAATGTGGTCTCGTGAGATGGGGTCACTCAGGATGAGTGCGGATTGAGTTTGTTATATTAATAAAGGAGCTGTTGTTATTTCTAAGGAAGATCCAGAGTAAATTAGGAGAAGTCGGGTTCGGTTAGCAATGGTTAAATTGACATAGTGATGGCAATGATCAGCTCCTTCAGTGTGTTGGGTTATTCATGTGATTGGTGATGGTACGTGCGAGGTTTGACGGTCGACGTAACTGATCTTATTTGGAGGATTTTGAGTATTATGGCATGTTATATGCAGATGGATCCCGAAAGGGTTATGGTGGTTTAGACAACTACTTGAGGTTGGTATTTTCTGCGGATATGAGGATTCAGTCGCGTGTTGCAATGGTTCTCTTGGAATGAGTTAAGTAAAAGGTTTCTATGTGATGAAGTGTTTACCCTATTAGTAGTTCGGAAATTCAGACGAAATTTTTTGTGCTCTTGCGCATTGGCATGATTAAGTGCAGTGATCAACATGGGATTTGGAAGTTCAGGATCAAGGTTGCGGTTCGGTGTTGGCAAGAATGTCACGAGCTCGGATGAGCGAGAAAGAACTCAGATCGTTAGAGCCAGCTGACATTGTTTTTAGCCTCACCTGAGATCGGTGTCCTATGTAAGAGGCTTTGAGTAGTGATTTCGGATTTTTGATTTGCTTTTCAGCATTTGTGCGGCCGGTGGTATGGATGTGCAGACTTGTTATCTGATGCGGAAGGTCGTGGGAGCACGTCCCACGGGGAGATTGTATAAGTGTGACATGTAGTCACTGGATTGATCGAAGATTGGAACCAAGTATGGAGATTGCGGTACTATTGTTCTTGTTAGAATTTATGCCTGGAGGGCGCTCGGTTCACTTGATTGTGGACGGTGGAAGTTTTTTCCGGTTATGATGGTTGTTCTTGTGAGTTATCGGAAAAAGGGTTATTATGGACCCTTGAAAGGTTATTAGCCTAGTACGGCGCGATCAGAATCGACTTGAGGTTTGTGGATAGATTTAAATACGAATATGGGCTCTATATCAGGTCGTATGTGTTCATTGCAGCATAGTGCTCCTTGTGGAGGAGTATTCGGACGTTGGATGTCATTTTGTCGTCGGCTATTTCATGTAATACTATATTGTGCCGTGTGAGTTGTGAAATGGCTTGGTAAATTTCTTATGTGTTGGGGGTTCCGCATAGCGATGGTGTTATGTGAGCAGGATGGCTCTCGAGATTCAAATCATATACCACACCTTAGTTGTGCTTGAGTTTTGTAGCGTATGGCGCTAACTGTTTCCCCGGGGATGATATTATGCACTTAGCGTGCTTATGGCCGATATTTGGGTATGTTGTTTGGATCGGGTTGCACGCCGCAACAGTGGGATGTTGATTACAGTCCCCTATATCTATTTTCGTGGGTTTTGTTTTCCATTTTCTAGGGAAGGTTCATAACACCTTTTTGGTTGTCTAATTAGTTGTGTGGGTTGAGTAGTCCCTTCTAGAGATTCATTTTCCTTATGTATCACGTTCGAGTTCGTAGCTTATTGGCACATTACAGCATCATATGAGACTTTTGGTCATGTCTGGGGTGGCTTGTTGCCTGAGCAGCTTATACTGGGTGAGACGAGATTTTTGGGATCTGGGATCAGTGCGATCGGATTATATGAAGTATATTAAAGAGAAAATACCATTATTTGGTTCATAACGGGGTATTGATTCTAGTCAAAGGGAGAGATTCAGTGATTTGTTGACTTTGCAGTTGGTTATGAATTTCTACACATCTCTTCCGTCGTGGCGGTATTGCAAGAGTTGGAACAAAACTTATATATGTCATGAGGTGCATTGCGAGCATCAGATTCGTGAAATTTTGGCTATTGTTATCAGAGAATGTTATTATGGTCATGTGAGTTATGCAGAGCATAGTGTGAATTCAGCAAAGGTATGCAATCATGTATCGTGCATCATGTATTGATTGATACGGTGTTCGTATGATGGTAACAGGCCTGGCAGAGAATTCTGGATGTTGGAATTGGACTCTAAGGCTTATTTAGCTAAGTAAAAAGGGAGAATCTTCAGACTGGCTCAAGCTAGTGTGTTCAACTGAGTTGTGGCAGCACGGGTAAGTGCACGAGGTATTAAACAGTGATTTCCGACAACCCCTGAGCATTTCTTAACACCTTCGAGAACAAACATATCTTTAAATGGGAGAGAATGTAACGACCCGACCGGTCGTTTGAGCTCTAGCGCATCGTTCAGCAGTTTGAGGCCATGAGCAACTTCACTTTAGGTATTATGACTGGTACGCGTGGTCGGAATTGAAATTTTGGAAGTTCAGAGTTAATTTGAGAAAAAAAACAAATTCCCATTTCAGAAGCTTTAAGTTGGAAGAATTGACTAAGGTTAAAATTTTGAGTAAACGATCTCGGAATCGGGATTTGAAGGTTCCAACAAGTTCGTATGAGGAATTCGGACTTGGGCGTATGACCGGATCTGGTTTTGGATGATCCAGGAGCGTTTCGGCACCTATCGTGGAAGTTGGCATTTTGGAAGAATTTCATAAATTTGGGTTGAAGTGAATTTCAATATTATCGATGTCCGTTTGGGATTCCGAGTCTAGGAATAGTTCCGTATGGTGATTCTGGTATTGGGAGTGCGTTCGGAAGTGAATTCAGAGGTCCGTAAGTCATTTTGGAGTCATTTGGCTAAGGCTACAAATTTGAAGGTTTTTGAGAAGTTTGACCGGAGGTGGACTTTTTGATATCGGGGTTGGAATCTGATTACGAAAGTTGGAGTAGGTCCGTAATGCCAAATATGAATTGTGTGCAAAATTTGAGGACAATCGGACGTGATTCGATAGGTTTCGGCATCGATTGTAGAAGTTGTAGTTTCAAAGTTCATTAAGTTTGAATTTGGGTGTGATTCATGATTTCGATGTTGTTTTATTTGATTTGAGGTCTCGAGCAAGTTTGTGTGATGTTATGGGACTAGTTGGTATGATTGGACGAGGGCCTCGGGTGTGTTTCGGGGTGGTTTCGGACCAAAATGGAATGATTTGTTGTTTCTATATCTGGTATTTGGTTTCCTTCTTCGCAAACGCGAAGGGAGTCTCGCGTTCGCGAAGAGGAACTTTAAGGCTGTTGGATTTGGCCTTCGCGAACGTGAAGGTTAAGACGCGAACGCGGTGAAGAACTTAAGGAACCTACGTGAACGTGAGTGGGGAGTCGTGAACGTGTAGAAGGAAATGAGGACTGGGCCTGAGGATGTTTGGCCTATGCGAATGCGAGGCTGGGTATGCGAACGCGAAGTAGTGAGGGCGGACAGCTTCGCGAATGCGTCGTGAGGAAAACGAACGCGAAGAGGAAATTGGGGGGCAGTGTGTCTTTGGCCTTCATGATCATGTTGGTCTTTTCGCGATCGCGAAGAAGGGCGGACCTGGGCAGTGAAGTTTTATATACGGGATTTGGCCATTTCCCTCCACATTTCATTTTGGTTGGGCGATTTTTGGAGCTTTTGAAGAGGAGATTTCATCATCTATTATGAGGTAAGTAATTCCCGCACATTGTGAGTTAAATACATGGTTTATATATAGATTTAGACATGGAAATTCGTAGAAAGTGTGGGATTTTGGTAGGAAACCTAAAAATTTGTATTCTTGGATTTTGATCACGAAATTGGGCATGAATGGAGAATAAATTATATATTTGAGTTCGTGGGGTTATGGGTAAAGTTTATCATCAAAAATTTTCGGAATCCGGGCACGTGGGCCTGAGGGTGATTTTATCAACTTTTCGAACGGAGTTGGAAATTGTTATAAAATGATTAATTGTGAGTATTAGAGTACATTTTAATTCGGTTGCATCATATTTGACTAGTTTTGGAGCGACGGGCATCAGTTTGATTTGTCGGAGCGGCTTGGAGCCGGTTATGGAATTTCGGAGCAAGGTAAGTCTCCTTTTTAACCTTGTAAGAGGAAATTAACCCCATAGGTGAACTAAATTATTATGCGATTCTATTTGTGAGGGCTATGTACGCACGAGGTGACGAGAGTCCATACGTAGCTACTAACTATGCCTATGTCCGGGTAGTTTTAGGCTTACATCATGCCTTGTTGCTGTTGTTGTTGAATTTATGTTTATTTCTTGCCTTGAAAGGAAGCGAGATTGATTTAGCTTATTAAACGTTTCGAAAGGAGTTGAAATTGAGGAAAAGTTGGGAACTTAAATGTTTTCATTTGAACTTCGTATTTTTGAAAAGAATTGAGGAACACCATAATAACTTAAGAAATCTATGTGTAACCGTGTCCCATGTATGTTTGGCGAGCGGGGTAATTTCCTTAAAAAGCTACAAGCTGAAATTTCCCTTATTTTGAAAAGAATCAAGAAAGAGATATGATTTTAAATGTTAAATTTATATTTGACCGCGTCGCAAGTATGATCCGCGTGAGGGGAAATTCCTTCTACCACTCTCATGGGAGCAGGCAGTTCGCCTCGGCAGGTTAATAGATGCATCTATGGTTCGCGTCGTTCGACCCTCGGCAGTGCAAAGTTTACCTTTATGTTGGATCTGGCCGTACGCCTCGGCATTTCCTATATATATATTATCCTCGTGGAATCGTGCGTAACATTTGGCAAGAAGCCATTGTATCTGAGGGTTTTTCCCTGATTAGAATTATGACAACCACCTCTTTGATGAGATCCACTACATCTATATATATGTGCTCCGATTATGGAGGGAACTCGCTAGTTGAGAGCTTGAGTAAATTGTAAAGAGGGAAATTGTACCACGTATTTTATACTTGTTGTTTCATATATTTACTCTGTCTCATATTCATTCACTCCTTTACTGTACCTTATATTATTGATGGCCACAGTAAGTGTCGGAGTCGACCTCTCGTCACTACTTCTTCGAGGTTAGGCAGGACACTTACTGGGTACATATTATTTTATGTACTCACGCTACACTTTCTGCACTTAATGCTGGTACATATATGACTAGTGACCTTGTGGGCACAGAGGCGCGGTTATTATGGGGATTTTGGTGAGCTGCATCTTATGTACGACCCGCAACCAGCATAGTCTCCTTCGGAGTATTGTATTTTCTTTCCTGTCCAAATTTGTATCCCGGACAGTTAATGCATTTTATTTTAAATTCCTAGAAAATGCTCATGCACTTGTGACACCGAATTCTGGGATGATTATGGGATGTTCAGTATTGAAATTGGAAAACATTGTTATTTATTCTATAAATTCGTCTTTTACTAGATAAATTGAAGTAAATTTACGATTTCAAAAATATAAAAATGACAATTTAAGTAACTATTTACTGTTGTCTTGCCTGACAGTGGTGTCCGGCGCCATCACGACCTTTAACGGATTTTGGGTCGTGATAAAACCGTTCCCCGAAAAGAAACCCCTTCTACTTTGCGGCCAGATACTAAGGCCGACGAGACTGTTTTGCATGCTACCGTCGGCGAACTAGCACCTGAAGGCCGTTGTGAGGAGGTCTTGAGATAGATCTGCTCGATCACTAAAGAAGTCCTCCCTATGGTCCGAAAGGACTGCAACTGGGCCGATAAGGACGTAGTGATCCCCGACCCCGATGAAGCCATTACCACCCATGTCGAGGGATACCTAAGTGTTTACAAGTATCCCTTTACATTGGGCCGGGTGGACCCCGTCATTATTGATTTCTGCAAGAAGTACAAAGTATGCCTTGGTCAGATTCATCCTTCGCTCTGATTCTTTGTGAACAAATTCGATGGGTGCCCGTTCACCATTGACCATCTTCTACGCTTATATCGTCCTCGAATCTTCTGGGGGGGGACTAAAAAGCTTGTGCGTCGGGTAGTAAAGCCCCATTCTCAAGTATTGACGAGGACTGAGATCGAGGCTGGTAAGGCCATTTTTGTCCGAGTGAGGACTTCAACCTTAATCCCAGCCGAGTGTAGGACATTCCCCGAGAAGTGGAATACCTCACGTAAGTATGATTTATTTTCAAACGTCGATTTTACACTTACTTCTCTTTTTATCATTAGTGCTTTGTGGTGGTGAAGCCACCGCTCGGGTCCCGAAGGTTGTCCCTCGACTCAAGAAGTGGGTCGAGGGTATCGTATCACAGATGCCGTATTCCGAGCGCTCATGGCGCAAGCTCTCGAAGGTCCGTTGGGAGGCTTGTTCCCATGGTGAGACTTCTTTCTCGAGTAGGTAGTATTAGGGTTCCTCTTTTAACATTAAGCCATTACTCCCTTTACTTCTTTTTTGCAGCTTTATCTAAGGATGTCAAGTTGAGGCCTCCAGCCGGTGGAAAATACTTACCTACCGAGTTCCCTGCTCCAAGACAGGCCACAAAGAAGGAATGAAAGAGGGCTCTGAGTTCCCCGAGTTCAGAGAAAAAGAAAATAAGGAGAAGGCAGGTGCGCAAATCAAAATAAAGCACCAGCGCATTTCTTGTCAGTTACAAACCCCATGAATGGCCAAAATTACCAGAAAAATTTACTCCAAGCTGGGGAGACAGTGAAATAACACCCAAACCCAAACCTCCATCAACTCATAATGCCCTAGAGTCCAAAAGGCCACCAAAACTTAAAATTCCATCAACTCAAAATACCCCAAAGTCCATACAACCACAAATATTCATGTTAAGCCCTTCAAGTTCTAGTCATACCCAAGATTTTCCTTCACTTCAACCTTTCGAAAATGAGGGTAGCAGCCATGCTCCAAAAATCCCCAAGAAAAATATAGTTCTACCTACTGGAGAAAAATCCCCAACAAGTGATATCAAAGCAACAATGAACTGGCAATCAGAAAATTCTATATGTTAAAACAAAGTGCTGAACATTATTGGCTACACCATTAAAAACGTGCCCCATACAGAAAACAAGATAATGAGCAAAGTGGAAACAATTGAGAAAAAGGTGGAGCAGACATCGTCTCACTATGCAGGACTACATAAAGCCCTGGAACTAAGGTTGGCAAATTTACAATATGAGATTTGTCCGCCAGGAACTTCCCTTTTCAAATTCTTCCAACAACAATAAAAAGAGACAATTTCCATCAGGGAACAAATTCAACTTTTGCAAAATGACCGCTTTAAATCACAAAAACCCCCAGTTTTCCTTCAAAATCTACCTTCTTCCCTATGTCACCACAAGCATACTCCCCACCTAAATTGGACTACACATTTTTCACTTTTCCTACTATCTGACAAAATCCCATTTCTTTCACCCAACCCTTAAAAGAGGAATATGAATTTGATATTGCAAAAATAGTTTGGGAAAAGAAAGATGCTTTTGCAGCCTAGAAACAATCCAAGAAAGAGCGAGATCACTAACAGAATTCTAAAGGGTCCAACCTAGAAAATTTGATGATTTCTGATCAGAAGGCTCCAGACCTCGATGTCTCCCAGCCAAGAAGCATGTCAGAAAGAGATACCACATGATCGGAATCTCTAAATACATCAGACAATGATACAATGGAAGTTAGCTCACAATAAAGCAATGAATCCAAAGCAAACTCTTCCGAAGAAGACTATCCCCCAATATTTGTGAACCAGCCAAGAGACCCAGAAATATCTGAGGTAGATAAGGATTAAGAAGGCATGATAGATGAACCAATCCCAGAAAGAAGATATGAGCCCATGGCATCGAAACTAGGTAGAACTGGCTTCCACACTTTCACCTTAGATGACGTCAAGGTTTCAAAATGGCTTCAAAGGATCCTATCTTAGTGGAACGAGAAAAGTATATCATCCTGTCAGAACTCACTTCACGGTTCTCAGGAATCCTCAGAGATTGGTGGAACTCACTTGGGATTCAAGACGAAAATACTTTTCTTAATTCCCAGGATTTTTCCTTTAACATCAGAATCCTACATGAAGTTTTCTGTGGAGATACTGGCCAAAGACAAGAAAAGTTGCGAAGACAACTCTTCGAAATGAAGTGTGTGTCATTTGATAGAAACAATATTGACAAGCATTTTCAAAAAAATGGCAAAGATATACTTTGAGATTGGCAGAGACATCAACCTAAATCAAGACTTTGTCTCTACCCTTTCAAAGTTGTTGGCAAGCCGAATCATGACTATCATTGAAGAAAAGTTTCAGTCAATAACAATCCTACAAGTCGGCTACATCAGGCGAGCTATTTTTGTCACATTGGAGGACATTTGTACGAAGCTCTCTACCCTAAAACAAATTATCCAACATAATCCAGCACTTGACAAAGCATGCCGCAGATCCTATCTGATCACTAGATCAGGATGTTCCTGCCACACATCCAGGCGACGAAAAGGATTCGGGAGGTTCAGATGGCCAAGAATTCTATATGGGAAATTGAGGTCTAGGAGACACACAAAATATGATCATGGTGATGACCACTACCAAATTTCAGAACCAGTGGCTAAAGCTCGAGAGGATATCAACGCTCTCGTAGTCATCCCTCATGTGAAACTCAAGGTTTATCCATCCAAATGGGATAAACCAACTCGAGTTATTGCTTTCATTGTCACTGGAGCTATTGTTGGCTCAAAAATCCCGCTGTTCCCCCTGAAGATTAATAGGTGCTGCCACTTTAAGGATTTCAACACTGCATCAAATGGGATCCTGACTACCACCGTCATCACAACCCGGTCACAATTGAGTTTTTTCAAGGATTGAAATATAGAATCAAGCTGATAGGGTCTGATGTGCCGGGAAAAGATCTTATTGTTGGATTCGACATTTTCAGACAATTGAAAGATCAACTCCAGATCAGGGCTAACATGATAACCTTTAAGAATCAACTCAAACCTTATTATGAAGTTTCAAGGCTATTCTAAATCACCAACGATGAAGAAATCAAGGAGATTGAACAAAATCTCATTGAGCATTCATGTGTTGAATTTCACAAGAATTTTATGAAGAATAGAAAAAGCCCGTTATGGAAGAACGAAGAGTTTTTTTATCAAGCTCCCGTTCAAAAAAAATAAAAACATCAATCCAACAAAAGCCAGTCATTCATACATGAACCTAGATCATCTTCAACTTGCAAAGAAAGAATGCGAAAAACTATTGGAATTTGATCTGATAGAGCCATCAGATTCACAAGGGGCATGCGAAGCATTTTATGTCAAAAGAGCTGAGCAAACAAGAGGAAAACTCCAATTAGTTATTAACTACCAGCCACTTAACCACTTCCTCCAAGATGATAAATTCCTTATCCCAAAGAAACTCACTCTTTTCTCCCACTTAGCGAAGGCCAAATATTTTTCCAAGTTTGATCTAAAGTTTGGATTTTGGAAATTAAGAATCCACCCAGAAGAAAGAGCCAAAATAGGATTTTGCCTCGCCGATCACCATTTCCAATGGAAAGTCATGCCCTAAGGATTAAAAATTGCACCCTCCTTGTTCCAAAAAGCCATGATAAAAATATTCCAGCCTATCCTTCATACTTCTTTAGTTTACATTAATGACATCCTATTATTTAATGACATATTGGAGGAACATATAAACTTGCTTCGTCAATTTGATGCATTGGTAACATAATATGGGATCATGCTTTCAGCAAAAAGATGGTTCTTGCTCAAAAAGAGATTGATTTTCTTAGAATGCATTTTGTCCAAGGTGCATACAGTCCAGGACCACATATATATCACGAACTGCTCAACTATCCAGATACCAGCCTCAGAACAAAGCAGATCGAACAGTTCTTGGGTGTAGTAAATTATGTAAGAGATTTCATCCCAAATATCTCTATATACATTTCTCCGCTCACAAATATGCTTAAGAAAAATGCTCCATCATGGCGAAAAGAACAAGATGAAGCAGTCAGGAAAATAAAGGAGATATCTAAAGATGTCAAGTCCCTTTATATCCCTTCAGAAGGTAAGAAGATACTGCAAACTGATGCCAACAGTGAATATTGGAGTGCTGTTGTATTTGAAGAAAAAGATGGCCAGAGGAAAATATGCGGATATGACAGCGGAGAGTTCAAAGATGCCGAGCAACATTATCACTCAACTCTCAAGAAAATTTTTGTAGTGAAGAATAGAATCAAGAAATTCAATTTTTTCCTCATTCATACATACTTTCTGATAGAAATGGATATGAAGGCCTTCCTAAAGATTATCCAGATAAATGCAAAAAGTATTACTAATCCTCAGATTCTCAGATGGGTCCTGTGGTTCTCTCCATACAAGTTTCAAGTCAAGCACCTGAAAGAAAATGATAATATTCTCGCAGATTTTCTGTCTCGACCGGAAGAATTCTCAAAGAGATTTTTCCCAGCGAAGATGAAGTCAAAACAAAAGCTAATCAGCCACATCTTCATGTTTTCAAATATACCAGGAACAAGTTCTTTGAAACCAACTGATCATCCACCGGAGTTTTTCAACCTCATGGATCCCTTTGACCCATCAATTATAATGGAAAGAAGAACTTATTATGAGCTCTATGTTTTCCGGAAAAATGGAGGATCCATTCTTAAGCCTTATGAGGTCAATCCAGAATATCCATTTTGTCATACCAAGGATTTTTCACATGAACTTTTATGGTTTTTCTGGTACTTATGCCATCAGTATTATATTTTTATGGAATTCAAGTGCAATGTCTTCAAAGATTTTGACAATATTGAACCTGCTCTTAAAGTATTTTTATTATGGTTCAAGACACGAAGATATTGGATAAAATATTTCAAAGATTTATACAAAGCAAAGGTATTCATGTTCCATAGACTGATGAATATTATTAATGGAAAAATCCAGGCACAAACAGAAGTATCGTTTTGGTGGAAATTTTTTGTGTCCATTTTATCTATGGAAGAAGAATATAGTGAAGCATAAGGAATTATCTTCCAGTAAAATAGGTGTATCCCAAAAGAGATATGGCTAAAAGATTAGGCGAGCTGGAATTATACCAATACCCATCCTCACAGGGAAAGAGTCCGAGAAGCAGCAAAGGAATACCAGACACCATACGATGTCATCCTAGAAAGAAGCACCCAAGACATCTCTAGATTAAGGTTACGAATTACATCTCTCAATCCAAAGGAGATGGAATGTAGCAAAGTAGAATCGTCAAGCTTCGGGAGTTACTACACAAGATCATTGAAAAGATGCCTGGAGGACAAAGCCAGAGAATTAACACAAGATAATCATCTAAATCCATGCTAATCTCAGCTTACTCCCATATTAACTACCAAAAAACCCTAAAAAATCATCTACACATACCAAGACAAAATTTCACATATTTCCATACTATCCGGGCCCCACTTTTACATGCTTCCACATGCTTTGTCATATGGAGCAACCAAACTTCACATGCTCCAACATGCTTCCACATGCTATACCATGTACATTTAACCTCTTTCACATATTTTCAAGAACTTTTTAGTGTGTATTAGTTACTTGACCTAAGGTCCTTCACATGTTTAAAGGGACCGACTTCTAGATAGGTTTGCCATGTAAGATAGTTTTTTATATATTATAAGTTTGTCTTGTAATAACCTCCTTACCCTATATAAAGGAGGCAATGTAATAGTTGTAAGATCATCTTGTAACCTTTGTAAATCTTTGTGATATATTACATATGAGTTACTTCTAAATTTATCTGTTGTTCTTTCTTTCGAATGGATGGAGAGGCCGGTCCATGTATGAAAATAGAGTAAGAATACTCTAAGAAAGTAAGCTTATTATAATACGAAAATTTTCTGAGTTATAACAGCTAAAGTTGGTTATAGTACAAAAGTATTCTGAGTTGTATAGCTTGGCAAGCCGTCCCTTATGGGTTGTTGAAGCCAGTCCCTTTGTAGGAAAACTTTTGCGACTATAAGCAAATAAACTATTTTTGTAGCTTGGCGAGCCGTTCCTTATAGGTTGTTGAAGCTAGCCCCTTTGTAGGAAAACTTTCGTATCTATGATTTAGTTTGCTTTCTTGGAGTCTCTTGCTTTGTTCTTTGTACTGTGGTATCAGAGCCATCCCATACTTTCGGAGGGAGGAACAGTTTACTAAATATGTCCGCGTCATTTCCATCCTTCTCTTCCCTTGCAAAAATGAATATGTCCCCTACTCTATATAAAACCTTGTCCAAAAAATACGATTACCTATATGAAGTAGATATCCTATCCGACGAGCAGAAAGCAACCTCCACTAAATTACCCCTCATAAAACCTTACTCAGCTTTAGCCAAAGAATCATTTGCACCATGGTCTCAAATTCGTTCCGTAGTCCAACTGAGATCAAAAGGAGTCGAAGAATATGTTGCTGCCTCAAAACTTAACCAGCATCCTATTCTCACCACTCGAGAAGAACAATTTATCACCCTTGAAATCCCGGATGATTTTTCCAGACAATGGAGAAATTATAGTTTTACCCATATCCATTTTAGTGCTATCTGAATCGCTTTAACATATCATGGAAGAAAAGGTCAACCTGTTGTTGCTCGCCTTTTCCTTCTAGATACAAGATACTATGAGTACCAACATGCAAATTTGGGTACTACAGAAGTTACCTTGAATGCTGGGACTGTCTTCATAACTATCTTTCCAAATTTCAACATGTCCCTTTATGACCCATACTTAATAGAAGCATTAAAATTCTAAGTCCAAATCCAGGGATCTCCACAAGCCAAAGATGTTGTCCAAGCCACTCTTCATCACCAAATGGTGTGGCAGGTCGAAAATCATGCCATGGATCTCGGCCTTCTCGGAGGAGAAAATGCCTTACTCATAAATATTGATACTACCAAAGAAAACACCATGTGCACCCAAATACCTAGACAAATTTCTAGAGATGAGCTCGTCAAAATCCTTCTTGATTCCTGGATCATAAACTATGAAAAGTTAAGGGAACCAGAAGAATCTCTGCAATCTGGTGAGCCAACTTTTACCAAAAGAAATGACAAAACCGTTTCCATAAGCTATGACCATTCCCATCTTAAAAAATTCAATAAATCTATCTTTTCTTGCCAAATGATTTAACCTAAAGATACAGCAGATACATACCATGACCCTGATAGAGAATCCTTCTGGAATATACAAGGCATCATAGAAGAACATGACTGGTGCCAATATTTTGACAAAAAAGGTAAACAAGTTTGATGGTTCAAATGCCCCTTCACGGGACACTGCCTATGGGATCTTGGTTGCGACTGCCAAAATTGTTTGGAAGACCCAATTGGAGAACCTGATGAACACTACCTGCGTCATTGGGAAAGATTTGGCCTCAACGAAACCAAACCTGAAACCAAGAAAAAAAAGGGAAAACCACTAAAAAGCAATTTCGAGCCAAATATGAAAATAAAGATCCTTCAATTGGATCATTAAGCCGTTCAGGTAAATATGAATTTCTTGTCAGTTACAAACCCCAGGAATGGCCAAAATTACCAGAAAAATTTACTCCAAGCTGGGGAGACAGTGAAATAACACCCAAACCCAAACCGCCATCAACTCATAATGTCCTAGAGTCCAAAAGGCCACCAAAACTTAAAATTCTATCAACTCAAAATACCCCAAAGTCCATACAACCACAAATATTCATGTTAAGCCCTTCAAGTTCTAGTCATACCCAAGATTTTCCTTCACTTCAACCTTTCGAAAATGAGGGTAGCAGCCATGCTCCAAAAATCCCCAAGAAAAATATAGTTCTACCTACTGGAGAAAAATCCCCAACAAGTGATATCGAACCAACAATGAACTAGCAATCAGAAAATTTCATCTGTCAAAACAAAGTGCTGAATAATATTGGCAACACCATTAAAATGCAGCCCATACACAAAACAAGATGATGAACAAAGTGAAAACAATTGAGAAAAAAGATGGAGCAAACATCATCTCACCAGACAGGGTTAATTAAAGCCCTGGAACGGTTGGAAAATTTACAATATGAGGTTTGTCCGCCATGAACTTCTCTTTTCAAATTCTTCCAACAACAACAAAAAGAGACGATTTCCATCAGGGAACAAATTTAACTTAAGATAAATGACCGCTTTGAATCACAAAAGACCCCTGTTGTTCCTTCAAATTCTATCATCTTCCCTATGTTGCCACAAGCATACTCCCCACCTAAATTGGACTATACCTTTTCCACTTTTCCTACTACCTCACAAAATCCCATTTCTTTCACCCAACCCTTAAAAGAGGAACATGAATTTGATATTGCTAAAATGGTTTGGAAAAAATAAAGATGCTTTTGCAGCCCAGAAACAACCCAAGAAAAAGAGAGATCACAGAGATAGTTCAAAAGGGTCCAACCCAGAAAATTTGATGATTTCTGATCAGAAGGCTCCAAACCTCTATGTCTCCCAGCCAAGAAGCATGTCATAAGGAGATAACACATGGTCGAAATCTCTAAATTCATCAGATAATGATACGATGGAAGATAGCTCTCAATCAAGCAATAAATCCAGAACAAACACTTCTGAAGAAGACTATCCCCCAATATTTGTGAACCAACCAAGAGACCCAGAAATATCTGATGTAGATGAGGATCAAGAAGGCATGATAGAAGAACCAATCCCAGAAAAAAGATATGAGCCCATGGCATCGAAACCAGTTGGAACTGGCTTCCACACTTTCACTTTAGATGACGTCAAGGTTTCAAAATGGCCTCAAAGGATCCAAGACTTCTATACTTGGATGGTAACCAAAAACTTGGTGGAATGAGAAAAGTATATCATCCTATCAGAACTCACTTCACGGTTCTCAGGAATCTTCAGAGATTGGTGGAACTCACTTGGGATTCAAGACAAAAATACTTTTCTTACTTCCCTGGATTTTGCTTTCAACATCAGAATCCTATATGAAGTTTTCTGTGGAGATACTGGCCAAAAACAAGAAAAAATACGAAGGCAACACTTCAAAATGAAGTGTGTGTCATTTGATAGAAATGACATTGACAAGCATTTTCAAAAAATGGCAAAGATATACTTTGAGATTGGCGAAGACATCAACCTAAAGCAAGCCTTTGTCTCTTCCCTTCCAAAGTTGTTGGTAAGCCGAACCATGACTATCATTGAAGAAAAGTTTCAGTCAATAATAATCCCACAAGTTGGCTAAATCAAGCAAGCTATTTTTGTCGCATTGGAGGACATTTGTACGGAGCGATCTGCCCTAAAACAAATTATCCAACGCCATCCAGCAATTAACAAGGCATGCCACAGATCCAATCCGATCACCGGCTCAGGATGTTCCTGCCATACATCCAGGCGACGGAAAGAATTCAGGTGGTTCAGATGGCCAAGAATTCTGGATGTGAAATAGAGGTCCAGGAGAAGCACAAAATATTTCAAACGAAGGAAGCCAGAAAATTTTCACAAAAAGAACAGATGCTTTATTTGCCACAAGATTGGACATTTTGCAAGAAATTGTCCCCAATCGAGGAGATCTATCAAACTCCTTAAAGAAATTAAAGATTACACTGGCATACATCTCGGAGAAGAAGAGGACATCGAATCCATATTCTCTATGGACGATGAACCCACTGAAGAAACTTTATTCTCTCTTGATATATACAAAGATCATGGTGATGACCACTACCAAATTTTAGAACCAGTGGCTAAAGCCCGAGAGGAGATCAACGCTTTCTCATAGTCGTTCCTCAAGTAGAACTCAAGGTCTATTCATCCAAATGGTATAAACCAACTCGAGTTATTGCTTTCATCGAAACTGGAGCTGTTTCCTCACTCATAAATCCTGTTGTTCTCCCTGAAGATCAATGGGTGCTGCACTTTAAGGATTTCAACACTGCATCAAATGGGATCCCGACTACCACCATCATCACAAAGCACCCGGTCACAATTGAGTTTTTTCCAAGATTGAAATACATAACCAAGCTGATATGGTCTGATGTACCAGGAAAAGACCTTATTGTTGGATTCAACATTTTCAGACAACTGAAAAATCAACTCCAAATCAAGACTAACAGGATAACCTTTAAGAAGCAGTTCAAACCTTATTTTGATGTTCTAAGGCTATTCCAAATCACCAAAGATGAACAAATGAAGGAGATTGAACAAAATCTCATTGAACATTCATGTGCTGAATCCCACAAGGATTTTATGAAGAAAGTAAAAAGCATGTTATGGAAGAACGAAGAGTTTTTTTATCAAGATCCCTTTCAAGAAAAATGAAAACATCAATCCAACAAAAGCCAGTCATTCAGGCATGAACCCAGATCATCTTCAGCTTGTAAAGAAAGAATGCGAAGAACTCTTGGAATTTGATCTGATAGAGACATCAGATTTACAATGGGCATGCGAAGCATTTTATGTCAACAAAATAGCTGAGCAAATAAGAGGAAAACTCATAAAGAGCCAAAATAAGATTTTGCATCCCCGATCACCATTTCAAATGGAAAGTCGTGCCCTTCAGATTAAAAACTACACCCTCCTTGTTCCAAAAGGCCATGATAAAAATATTCCAGCCCATCCTCCATACCTCTTTAGTTTACATTGATGACATCCTGTTATTTAGTAACACATTGGAAGAACATATCAACTTGCTTCGTCAATTTGATGCATTGGGAACACAATATGGAATCATGCTTTCAACACAAAAGATGGTTCTTGCTCAAAAAGAGATTGATTTTGTCGTAATGTATTTTGTCCAAGGTACATACAGTCCAGGACCACATATATATCAGGAACTACTGAACTTTCCATATACCAACCTCACAATAAAGCAGATCGAACAGTTCTTGGGTGTAGTAAATTATGTAAGAGATTTCATCCCAAATATCTCTACATACATTTATCCGCTGACAAAGATGCTCAAGAAAAATTCTCCGTCATGGGGAAAATAACAAGATGAAGTAGTCAGAAAAATAAAAGAGATATCTAAAGATGTCAAGTCCCTCTACATCCCTTCAGAAGGTAAGAAGATACTGCAAACTGATGCCAACAATGAATATTAGAGTGCTGTTCTATTTTAAGAAAAAGATGGCCAGAAGAAAATATGCGGATATGCAAGTGAAAAGTTCAAAGATGCCAAGCAACATTATTACTCCACTTTCAAGGAAATTCTTGCAGTGAAGAATGGAATCAAGAAATTCTATTTTTTCCTCATTCATACAGAACTCGCTTGAAAGCTCAAAACAACAAAACAACATGAAAATCAAGAATCAACCATCAAACCAAAGATTTCAAAAATTCATAAGTTTAAAAATTTCAACTAGAAGCGTTGAAATGGTCCCGGGTCACTGGGGACCTAAACCAAACATACATACTAGTCTAGAATCATCATACGAACCTACCAAAATTGTCAAAACGCCGATTTGAAGTCGTTTACCAGGAATGTTGATCAACACAGACCAAAAGGTGTGAAGAAATATGTTGCTGCCTCAAAACATGACCAACATCCCATTCTTGCAATTAGAGAGGAACAATTCATCACCCTTCAAATCCCTGATGACTTTCCCAGACAATAGAGAAATCATGGTTTTACCCATATCCATTTTGGTGCTATATGAATCTCTTTGACATATCATGGAAGAAAAGGTCAACCTGTTGTTGCTCGCCTTTCTCTTCTGGATACAAGATACTATGAGAAGCAGCATGCAAATCTGGGTACTGCAGAAGTTACCTTAAATGCTGGGACTGTCTTCTTAACCATTTTTTGAAATTTTAACATGTCCCTTTATGATCTATACTTAACCGAAGCATTAAAAATCCCAGTCCAAATCGAAGAAGCCCCACAGGCCAAAGATTCTATCCAAGCCACTCTTCATCATCAAATGGCATGGCGGGTTCAAAATCATGCAATGGATCTCTGCCTTCCTAGAGAAGAAAATGCTTTACTCTTAAATATTGATGGTACCAAAGGAAACACCATGTGCACTCAAATACCCACACAAATTTCTAGAGATGAGCTCGTCAAAATCTTTCCTGATTTATGGATCACAAATTATGAAAAGTTAAGAGAACCAGAGGAATCTCTGCAATCCGGTGAGCCAAGTTTTATCAAAAGAAATGACAAAACAGTTTTCATAAGCTTTGACCATTCCCATCTTAAAAAATCCAATAAAATCATCTTTTCCTGCCAAATATTTCAACCAAAGATAGAGACCCTGACCCTGAAAGAAAACCCTTTTGGAATATTCAAACTATCATGGAAGAACATGACTGGATCAAACATTTCAACAAAAAGGGTAAAGGAGTTTGGTGGTTCAAATGCCACTTTACGGCACACTGCCCATGAGATCTTGGTTGCGACTGCCAAGACTATTTTAAAGACCCAATTTGAGAATTTGATGAACACCACTTGTGTCATTGGAATAGATTTGGCCAAGATCGAACAAACCTGAAACCAAGAAAAAAGGAAAAATCACTGAAAAGCAATTTCTAGCCAGATATGAAAATAAAGATCCCCCAATTGGCTCACTAATCCGACCAAGTAAATATGAATTTATTTTCAACTACAAGCCCCAAGAATGGCAAACATTACCAGAAAAATTCACTCCAAGCCGGGGAGATAGTGAAATAACACAAAAACCTAAACCACCATCAGCTCAAAATACCCAAGAGTCCAAAAAGCCACCTAAACCTAAAACTTCGTCAAATACAAATAATCCAAATTCCACACAACCACAAATATTCATGCTAAGCCCTTCAAGTTCAAGTCATACCCAAGATTTTCCTTCACTTCAACCTTTTGAAAATGTGAGTATCAACCATGCTCCAAAAATCTCCAAGAAAGATATAGTGCTACCTACTAGAGAAAAACCCCCAACGAGTGATATTGAAGTAACGATAAATTGGCAATCAGAAAATGCCATCTGCCAAAACAAAGTGCTGAACAATATTGGCAATGCCATAAATCGTCCCAACATGTAGGACTAATCAAAACTTTGAAACAGAGGTTGGAAAATTTACAATATGAGATTTCTCCGCCAGGAACTTCACTTTTTCAATTCATCCAACAAAAACAAAAGGAGACGATTGCCATCAGGGAACAAATTCAACTTTTGAGAAATGACCTCTTTGAGTCACATAAACCCCCAGGTTTTCCTTCAAAACCTACCTTCTTCCCTATGTCGTCACAAGCATACTCACCACCTAAATTGAACTACACCTTTTTTACTTTTACTACTGCCTCATAGAATCCTTTCTCTTTCACCCAACCCTTAAAAGAAGAACATGACTTTGATATTGCAAAAATAGTTTGGGAAAAGAAAGATGCTCTTGTGGCCCAAAAACAACCCAAGAAAAGGCGAGATCACAGAAAGAGTTCAAAAGGGCCCAACCCAGAAAATTTGATGATTTCTGATCAGAAGGCTCCAGACCTCTATGTCTCCCAACAAAGAAATATGTCAAAAGGGGATACTACATGGTCAGAATCTCAAAATTCATCAGATGATGATACATAGGAAGATAGCTCTCAATCAAGAAATGAATCCACAACCCTCTATTCCGAAAAAGACTATCCCCCAATATTTGTGAACCAGCCAAGAGACCCAGAAATATCTGAGGTAGATGAGGATCAAGAAGTGATGACAAAAGAACCAGTCCTAGAAAGAAGACATAATCCCATGGCATCAAAAGCAGTTGGAACTGGTTTCCACATTTTTACCGTGGATGACATCAAGGTTTCAAAATGGCCTCAAAGGATTCAAGACAAATACTTGAATGTTGACCAAATATTTGGTGGAACGAGAAAAGTATATCATCTTCTCAGAATTCACTTCACGGTTCTCAGGAATTCTGAGAGATTGATGGAACTCGCTTGGGGTTCAAGATAAAAATACTTTCCTCACTTCCCAAGATTTTGCCTTCAACATCCGAATCCTACATGATGTTTTCTGTAGTTATACTAGCCAAAGACAAGAAAGGATGCGAAGGCATCTCTTCGAGATGAACTGTGTGTCATTTGACAGAAATAACATTGACAAGCATTTTTATAAAATGGAAAAGATATACTTTGAGATTGGCGGAGACATCATCTTGAAGCAAGCCTTCGTCTATTCCCTTCCAAAATTGTTGGCAAGCCAAACCATGGCCATCATTAAAGAAAGGTTTCAGTTAATAACAATCCCACAAGTCGGCTACTTCAGGCAAGATATTTCATCGCATTGGACGACATTTGTACAAAGCGCTCTGCTCTAAAATAAATTATCTAATAAAATCAAGTGCTTGATAAAGCATGCTGCAGATCCGATCTGACCAACGGATCAGGATATTCCTGCCATACATCTAGGTGACGGAAAGGATTCAGGAGGTTCAGATTGCCAAGAATTTCAGATGGGAGAACAAGGTCCAGGAGATGCACAAAATATTTCAGACGAAGGAGGCCAGGAGATTTTCACAAAATGGACCGATCCTTTATTTGCCACAAAATTGGACATTTCGCAAGAAATTGTCCCCAATAGAGGAGATATGTCAAACTTCATAAAGAAATTAGAGATTACACTAGCATACATCTCGGAAAATAAGAGGACATCGAATCTATATTCTCTATGCATGATGAACCCACTGAAGAAACTTTATTCTCTCTTGATATATACGAAGATCATGGTGATAACAACTACCAAATTTAAGAGCCAACAACTAAATCCCGAGAGGAGATCAATGCTCTCATAGTCACCCCTCAGGAGGAACTCAAGGTTTATCCATCCATATGGAATAAACCAAATCAAGTCATTGCTTTCATTGACACCAGAGCTGCTTGTTCACTCATGAATCCAGCTGTTCTCCCTGAAGATCAATGGATGCCGCATTTCAAGGATTTTAATACTGCATCAACTGGGATCCTGACTACCACAGTAATTACAAAGCACCTGATCATAATTTAGTTTTTTCTATGATTGAAGTACAGAACCAAGCTGATAGGGTCTGATGTACTAGGAAAAGACCTTATTGTTGGATTCGACATTTTTTTCAGACAACTAAAAGATCAGCTCCGGATCAGGGCTAACAGGATAACCTTTTAAAAAGCAGTTCAAACCTTATTCTAAGATCCCAAGGCTATTCCAAATCACCAACGACGAACAAATCAAGGAAATTGAACAAAATCTCATTGAGTATTCATGTGTAGAATCCCACAAGGATTTTATGAAGAAAGGCAAGAGCCCGTTATAGAAGAATGAAGAATTTTTTATCAATCTCCCTTTCAAGAAGATTGAAAACATCAATCCAACAAAATCCATCCATTCAGGCATGAACCAAGATCATTTTCAGCTTGAAAAGGAGGAGTGCGAAGAACTCTTGGATTTTTATCTAAGAGAGCCATCATATTCATAATGAGCATGCGGAGCATTTTATGTCAACAAAAGATCTGAACAAACAAGAGGAAAACTCATGTTAGTTATTAACTATCAGCCTCTTAACCACTTTCTCCAAGATGATAAATTTTCTATCCCAAATATACTCACCCTTTTCGCCCAATTAGCCAAGGCCAAATATTTTTCCAAATTTGATTTTAAATCTGAATTTTGGCAATTGGGAATCAACCCCGAAGAAAGAGCCAAAATGGGATTTTGTATATCATTTCCAATGGAAAGTCATGCCCTTGGATTAAAAACTGCACCCTCCTTATTCCAAAAAGCCATGATAAAAATATTCCAGCCTATCCTCCATACCTCTTTGGTTTACATTGATGACATCCTGTTATTTAGTGATATATTAGAGGAACAAGTCAACTTTCTCCGTGAATTTGAGGCACTATTAACACAATATGTCATCATGATTTCAGCAGAAAAGATGGTTCTTGTCCAAAAAGATATTTTCTAGGAATGTATTTTGTCTTAGGAGCATACAGTCCAAAACCACATTTATGTCAGGAACTGCTTAAATTTCCAGATACTAGCCTCACCACAAAGCAAATCCTATAGTTTTTGGGTGTAGTAAATTATGTTGGAGATTTTATCCCAAATATCTCTACATACATTTCTCCACTCACAAAGATGATCAAAAAAAATACTACATCATGGGGAAAGGAACAAGATGAAGCAGTCAAGAAAATAAAGGAGTTATCTAAAGATGTCAAGTCTTTCTAGATTCCTTTAGAAGGTAAGAAAATACTTCAAACTGATGCCAGTAATGAATATTGGAATGCTGTTCTATTTGAAGAAAAAGATGGCTAGATAAAAATATGTGGATATGCCAGCGGAAAGTTCAAAAATACCGAGCAACATTATCACTCCACTTTCAAGGATATTCTTGCAGTAAAGAATGGGATTAAGCAATTCAATTTCTTCTTGATTCATAAAGAATTTCTGATAGACATAGATATGTAGGCCTTCCCAAAGATGATCCAGATAAATGCAAAAATTATTCCCAATCGTCAGATTCTAAGATGGGCCCAATGGTTCTCTCTATACAAGTTCTAAATCAAGCACCTGAAAGCAAAAGATAATATTCTCGCAGATTTTCTATCTCGACTAGAAGAATTCTCAAAGAGATTATACCCAGAGAAGATGAAGTCAAAACAAAAGCCAACCAGCTAGATCTTCATGTTTTCAAATGTACTAGGAACCAGTTCATTAAAGCCAACATATCATCTACTGGAGTTGTTCAACCTCATGGATCCCTTTGATCAATCAATTATAATGGAAATAAGAACTTATTATGACCTCCAGGTTTTTCGGCAACATGGAGGATCCATTCATAAGCCTTACAGGGTCAATCCAGAATATCCATTCTGCCATATATTAGCACAAGCCATGGATTTTTCCCAGGAACTTTTATGCTTTTTATGGTACTTATGCCATCGGTATTATATTTTTATGGAATTCAAGTGCAACATGTTTAAGGATTTTCACAACCTTGAACCTGCTCTTAAAGTAGTTCTATTATGGTTCAAGCCTAGAAGATATTGGATATAATGTTTCAACGATTCCTACAAAGAAAAGATATTCATATTCCATAGGCCAGTGAAGATTATTAATGGAAAGGTCCAGGCGCAAGCATAAGTATCATTCTGGTGGAAATTTTCTGTGTCCTTTTTATCCATGGAAGAAGAATATAGTGAAGCACAAAGAATTATCCTCCAGCTAAATAGGTGTATCCCAAGAGAAATATGGCTAAAAGAATGGGCGAGCTAGAATTATACCAGCACTCATCCTCACTAGGAAAGGGTCCGAGAAGCAGCAAAGGAATACCGGACCCCTTATGAAGTCATCCGAGAAACAACCACTCATGATATCGCCAGATTAAGGTTACATACTACATCTCACAATCTAAAGGAGAAGGAACACAGCGAAGTAGGATCGTCAAGCTCCGGGCATTACTGCACAAGATCTTTGAGAAGATGCCTAGAAGACAAAGCCAGAGAATCAACGCCAGGTAATCATGAGGATTTGAATCTAAATCCCTGCTAACCTTACCTTAATCCCCCATACCAAAAAACCCTAAAAATTCATCTACCCATACCAAGACAAAATCCCACATATTTTCATACTATCCGCTCCCCACTTTCACATTCTTTCACATACTTCCACATGCCTTGTCACACGAATCACCCTACTTTCACATGCTTTCACATGCTTCCACATGCTTTACCATATATATTTCACCTCTTTCATATATTTTCAGAAGCCTTTTAGTGTATATTAGTCACTTTGCCTAAGGTCCTTCACATGTCAAAAGGGACCCACTTGTAGATAGCTTTTCCATGTAAGATAGGTTTATTTTATAATATAAGTTTGTCTTGTAATAACATTCTAGCCCTATATAAAGGAGGCAATGTAATAGTTGTAGGATCATCTTGTAATCTTTGTAAATCTTTGTGATATATTACATATGAGTTCCTGCTAAATTTCTTTCTTGTTCTTTCTTTCGAATAGAGGGAAAGGACGGTCCTTGTATGAAAATAGAGTAGGAATACTCTAAGAAAGTTAGCTTGTTATAGTACGAAAGTTTTTTGAGTTATAACAGCTAAAGTTGGTTATAGTACAAAAATTTTCTGAGTTGTGTAGCTTGGAAATCCATCCCTGAAGGGTTGTGAAGCCAGCCCCCTTATAGGAATATTTCTGCGACTATAAGCAAATTAAATATTTGTATATTTTGGCAAGCCATCCCTAACAGGTTGTCGAAGCCATCCCCTATTTGGCAAGCCATCCCTAATGGGTTGTTGAAGCCATCTTGGCAAGCGATCCCTAACGGATTGGGAAGCCATCCCTTTTTGTAGGGAAACTTTCATATCTCTTCCAAAACACATCTAAACCTTTCGTACATCTAAACGAACCATGCACACAAGTCATACAATATCATGAGAAGCTTTTCAAGGTCTCAATTTACCAAACAGTGCGTTAGAACTCAAAATGACCTATCAGACCGTTAAAATATACTTAGGTTCTAACCTTAGCGGACTTGGTCTAAATTGTCATTTTGAGGGATTTTTGTTTTATTTATGCAAATTATTTGTTTACCATAACTTGCTATTATATGTTTATACTTCACATGATGGCAATTTAGACATATAGTTACTAGTATATCACAAATGCTTCACATGATTGCATAACTAATTTTTACGGTTTTTCATAAATTGCCATCATTTTCATGTGGAATCTTGGTCGTACACAATCACATGAACTAAGCACGCGAGGGGTGTTTTGCGCATCCCCTAGCCTTCTTTCAAACTCCATAATTTTGGAGATTTGGCGTATGTGTGGAATGAGATGGTAGTTTTACTACAGTATGGCCATGTGCCATCTCGCAGTTATTCAATCCTACCCTAAAAGAATCTAAGAAGACTCTCTCTACTCTTAGAAAGCTTTAGGGCATACTTCATACACCATAGGCCGTGCAATGCTTGTCATTGACCCCACAATTAGGAAAAACCTCTCTTACATCAATGGGTTTTAAGGCCCGTGGACACTGGTATCCTTATTTCTTTATCCAATATGTTATATCCATGAATACATGCTTACCTCCTCATTTGTGTATATTTGTGCATTGATTTAGTGATTTATTTTTCATACCCTAGTGCTAGTGTTTGATTTATATAATTTCCTTGATAATAACAATTATCAGTCACTCTGCCCTTGGCATACTTTAGCTACTCTAGAACATCAATTAAGCCTTTTACCAATTTTTAGTATTCTCCTAGGCCCACAAAAATTCTTAGCATCTCGTTAATATGTTACTCTCATAGCGTGATCTTCTCCTCTCATAAAGTAGGACATCTTGCTGACAAACTCCTCTTATTGGTCTAGTCATGCAATAAATTTTAGGAACTCCTCGACCTTTTTTGATAGTGTGCATCTACTCTTTACAGTTAGACTTTATTCTCTAAAAACATGATTTTTTACAATCTTTCTTTCACTCATATACCTAGTTTACTTAATCCAGGGCTTCTTCCAAATTTTATGTCACATGTATCGACCATGCGTCTATTTAAATGTATTTCTATCTCGATTGTCAGGAACACAATGCGAACTTTATATACCAAGGCTAAATACGCCAAATACCCCTTTTCAACCATCCACTGAGCCTTCAGAAACGAAACCACCCTATTGGAAGTAGTCCCAAGAGAACCCTTCTATTCCAACCTTGGCAACCCCGGCACAGCAAATGTCACGCTCTTAGCGTGACAATCAAGAATGGAATGATAAGGATATAACTAATCCATACTAAATATCACATTAAAATCCACAATACCAAGCAACAAGAGATCAACACTGGTCTCATAGAGCCCAATGGTAACAAAATAAGACCAATATACACTATCCACCACAATAGAGTCACCAACTGGTGTAGATATATGAACATGAATATTAAGAGAACTATGGGGAAAATCCAAGTACGATGTGAAGTACGATGAAACATAGGAATATATAGAACCAATATCAAATAGGACTGATGCATCCCTAGGAATCGGCTGAAATAATACCTTTAATAACTGCATCAGATCCCTCAGCCTCGGGTCTACCCAAAAATGCATAACAGCGGGCCTGACCTCTGCTCGACTGACCCCCGCCTCTGGGACGAACCCTGACTACCTGAGCTCCCCTCTTGCTTGTGGGGCTGGTTGTGTAGCAACTGGAACTAGAGTCACTACCTGAGAACAATGATGTGCTATACCTCTATCACGGCTGGGGTAATCCTTCTTGATATTCCCCACCTCTCCTCACTCAAAACAACCTCGAGATGAGAATAACTGCTGAATAAGAGGTTGCCTCTTATAACCTGAGTACCCACTGGAAGAACCCTGAGTTGAAGGAGTATGGTAGGAACTCTATACTGGTAATGCACTGAATGAAGATTGAACTGGAGTGCCACGAGCGGGCTGATAAGCTGAAGGTACTGGCTCGCTAGGATGGCCTCTCCCAGAATTATCCCTACCTCCAGACAAGGTACCGCTGAAACTTCTAGAATATCGAGGCTTCTTTCCCCTCGCCACGTTAGCCTCTGTCACGACCCAAACCTACTATAGGCCGTGATGGCACCCAACGTCGCCGTTAGGCAAGCCAATAATGAACTATCAAATTAATTATTCATTTTTATTGCTTTTGAAATCATGAATTTTTATTTAGTAAAGAAACTAAGTGTAAAAGATCATGGTGGTATAATGCATAATTAAGACATAAAAATAAAATGGTAGTAATGTTAGGAAAAAAACAAAAAACATCTACTAGAAATTTTTCAAAACCCGATGTCACTAGTGCACGAGCAATCTAGTAGAATATAAAAAATTCCTATAACTACTTTCTGAAATAAAATAGACAGGAATAGTAAATACAACAAGGAGGAGACTTTGGGTGCTGCAGATCGGAGCATTGGAAGCAGCTCCACGTCTCCGATTAATGGGGATGTGCGCATGAATGGCCACCAAATGTACCCGCCTCAGAACCTGCACAATTAGTGCAGAAGTGTAGTATGAGTACGTAAATCAACGCGTACCCAGTAAGTATCTAGTCTAACCTCGAAGAAGTAGTGACTAAGGGTCGACATCGACACTTACTAATGGTCAATAAATAAAGTACAAGAATTATAAATAGGCATGAAATACAACAATAATAGTAGAATAAGAAACAGTAAATAACGTGATCCTTTAACATCATATCAGTTTAAAATCCCCAAATATCACATGCCATCGCAACAAATAAGAACCATCAAGTAATTATCAAATCGCAAGTCATGAAGGAAATATCATATATGTTCTGAATCCTAGCGATACTACGCACGACTTATGCAGAAGTCGTACGACCCGATCTAGATTAATCGTGTACACTGTCGAGGGTCAACCAACGCAAACCATAGATGCATCTCAAATATACTATCAAGGCATTCGGCCCGATCCCCAGGATTAGAGAAACTCTTCTAACTACGGGTCAAACAACTATAACAAAAGGATGACACTCAAAGAAAGCATAATTTTCTCTAACAATCAAGTATTCTGCCAAAACTCAAGGTACCGAAGCTCAGCCCAACCTAATCCCTAATCAAAATTTCAAGGATACATCTAAGTAATTAAACTAACAAGTTGAGTTCAAATAGTACAAATATTGCTTGGTAAAGTCTTAAGTCTACCTCATGCGTACTTATCTCCCATAACAAGTAGCACATAACAATTAAAGCACCTACGGGGATAATTCCTTCTTACAAGATTAGGCTAGAGCCTTACCTCGATTCCAAGTTCACTACTTGGCTCTTCAACCACACTAATTGCCTCAAATCGATGTCGAGCAATCCGAAACTTCAATTTCTAGGTGAAAATCCGTCTCTAAGGAGCTCTAGAATCGGCCAAGAAATGTGAGAAATGAAGGAAATAAACTTAATCCCGATTTTTAAAAGTTTTTGCCCAATGACCCCTTTTTTGAGACCGCGAAAAGGCCCTCATGATCGCGAAGGCAAAATTGACAAGGCCCAGAAAAGCCTCTTTGCGAACACGACCAAGTTCTCATGATCGCGAA
This sequence comes from Nicotiana tabacum, assembly GCF_000715075.1. NCBI lineage: Eukaryota > Viridiplantae > Streptophyta > Magnoliopsida > Solanales > Solanaceae > Nicotiana > Nicotiana tabacum. Next base: position 57,199,684 of record NC_134103.1, on the reverse strand, counting down.
GGCTTGCCCAGCCAAAGCATCGCAAACGCGACCTGCCCTTCCCGAATGCGAAGGGAAACAACCTGCTGACCCCCCAGACCCAGTCCCTTCTACGCGAACGGGGGATTCTCATAGTGAACGTGAAGGCCCCAAGTCCTAAGCCTTCGCAAATGCGACCCCATGATCACGAACGTGAAGAACAAAAACACCTTTACCCTAAATCTTTCATCGCGAACGCGAGACTCTCTCCGCGTTCGTGAATAAGGAAACAAGTAGCAGAAAATCTATTATTTTTGGAATTAACTCTGTGTGGTCCGAAGCACACCCGAGCCACTCAGGACCCTTTCCAAAAGTACCAACAAGTCCATAAATATAATACGGACTTGATCGAATTCTCGGAACACATAAAACAACATCAAAACCAAGAATCACACCCTAAAATCAAATTAATTAACTAATGAACTTCAAACTTCTTCAACTAGCTCCGAACGCGACGAATCATACTTAGATAACTTGGAATGAAGCCAAATTTTACGCACCGGTCACAAATCACCCTACGAACTTATTTCCAAGCTCAGAAACCCAAACGGACATGGATAATACCAAAGTCTACTTCAATCCAAATTTTAAAAACCCTAAAACCTTCAAGGCGCCAACTTTCAATAATATGCGCCGAAACGCTCCCGGTTCACCCGAAACTCAACCTGAACATACGCCCAAGTCCAAAATAATTATACGGGCCTATTGGAATCTTCAAATCCCGATTCTGAGGTCGTTTACTCAAAATGTTGACTCAAGTTAAACTTTGCCACCTTAGGCCACTATTAAGAAACTAAGTGTTTCAAATTCAACCCGAACCCTTCCAAAACCAAACCAATCATCCCCGCAAGTCATAAAATAGTACAAGCACATACGGGAAGTGTTAAATTGGGGAACGGTGATCTAGAAAGAAAAATGACTGGTTGGGTCGTTACATTCTCCACCTCTTAAACAAATGTTCGTCCTCGAACAGGTCTAGAATCATACCTAGAGTGCTGAATAAGTGTGGATATCTACTCCGCATGTCATCCTCAGTGTCCTAAGTCACCTCCTCGACTGGTTGACCCCTCCACTGGACCTTTACCGCTAAAATCTTCTTAGACCTCAACTGGCAAACCCGCCTGTCAACAATGGCAACTGGCTACTCCTCCTAACCCAAGTTCTCATCATATTGAACTATACAGTAATCAAGGACATGTCATATGTAGGCATGGTACTTACGGAGCATAGACACGTCAAAAACTGGATGAAATCCTGATAGACTCAGCTTGCTCTTCTTTTCGAACCTCATGATATCCTTCATCGATGAGACTTTTAAGAGAAACTTCTCGCCCACCATAAATGATAAATCATGCGCTTTATGATTTGCGTAATTTTTCTGGCTGGAATGATGTGCGAAGTCGCTCCTGTATCAACTTTACCTTATCCAAGGCATCCTTTACCAAATTAGTACCATATAACCTAACCTAGCCGAGCTCAAACCAACCGATAGGGGAACGACATCGCCGACCATACAAAGCCTTAAATGGAGCCATCTCGATGCTGGACTGATAATTATTGTTATAAGCAAACTAGGCCAAAGGTAAGAATCAATCCCACTACCCTCTAAAGTCAGTCACACATGCTCTGAGCATATCCTCCAGGATTTGAATTGTCTGCTCCGACTATCCATCGGTCTGCGGACAAAAGGCCATGCTGAGCTCTACCTGGGGTACCAAACTCACTCTATACAGCTCTCCAAAAATGTGAAGTGAACTGAGGGCCTATATTTGAACTGATGGAAATAGGCACATCGTGCAACCGGATGATCTCCTGAATGTAAATCTGAGCCAACCTCTCCAAAGAGTACATAGTCACCACCAGAATAAAGTGTACAGACTTGGTCAGTATGTTGACAATGACCCAAACGATATCAAATTTTCTCAACGTCTACGACAACCCAACTACGAAGTCCATAGTGATGCGCTCCCACTTACACTCCGGTATTACCCTCTACTGAAATAGGCCACCTAGCCTCTAGGGCTCATACTTAACCTGCTGGCAATTTAGACATCTCTCCACATACTCAACTTTGTCCTTCTTCATCCGCCGCCACTAATAATGCTGCCTCAGGTCACGATATATATTCGTTGCACCTAGATAAATAGAATAACGCAAACTGTGTGCCTCGTCTAGAATAGTCTCCCTTAGGCCATCAATATTAGGAACACATAGGCGATCATGGAGTCACAGAAACCATCATCACCAATAGTAACCTCCTTAGCATCACCTCGTAGCACCGTCTCTCTAAGAACCAGCAAATGCGGATCGTACTAACAAGCCTTGATCCGCTCAAATAAAGAAGACTGAGCCACAATACATGCAAGAACTCAACTGGGCTTTAAAATATCCAATCTCACCAGTTTGTTAGCTAAGGACTAAATGTCCAAATCCATTGGCCTCTCCTCTGCTGAAATGAATGCCAAACTACCCATACTCTCTGCCTTTATGCTTAAGGCATCCGCAACCACATTCGCCTTACCCGGATGATAGAGGATAGTAATATCATAATCCTTTAGTAACTCAAGCTACTTGTGCTACCTCAAATTTAGATCCCTTTACTTGAACAAATGCTGTAAGCTGCGGCTGATTCGTATATACCTCACACAACACCCCATAAAGATAATGCCTCCAGATCTTGAGAGCATGAACTATCGCGACCAACTCCAAATCATGCATAGGATAATTCTTCTCGTGGGGCTTCAGCTGATGTAAAGCATATGCACTAACTTGCCCCTCCTGCACCAGTACACAACTTAAGCCAATGCGTGAAGCATCGCAATACACATTATACATCCCTGAATCGGAGGAAAACACTAACACCGGTGTTGTAGTCACCTAGCAATCATCAGACCATCTGAACAAAGCACCCTTCTAGGTCAATCTAGTTAAAGGAGCTATAATAGACAAGAAGCCCTCCACAAACTGACGATAATAACCCGCTAACCCCGAGAAACTCTCAATCTTAGTCGCTGTGGTAGGACGAGGGCAACTATGAACTGCCTCAATCTTCTTGGGATCCACCCTGATACCCTCGCGTGATACAACATGCCCTAAGAAAGCCATAGAATCTAACCAGAACTCGCACTTAGGGAACTTAGCATATAGCTTTTGTTCCCGCAAGGTCTGAAGGACCATCCTTAAATGCTGCTCATGCTCCTCCATACTACGTGAGTAGATCAATATGTCATCAATGAAGACAATGACAAATGAGACAGAATATGGCCTAAACACCCGATTCATCAAATCTATAAATGTCGCCGGGCCGTTAGTCAAGTCGAAAGACATCATTAGAAACTCATAGTGCCAATATCTAGTCCCGAGGGCTCAAATGAGTTTTAGACGCGTCTAAGAGTGTTTGATAGAGTTTGAGTTCTGTTGGTTTTGCACAGGTGCTTCAGGTCTCGCATTTGCGAGATATGGATTGCATTTGCGATTATCGATTGCGAGAAAGGGATCGTATTTATGGGGTTGGCTGGGGTCTGTTAGGTTTGCATTTGCGAACACTTTATTCACTTTTGCGATGGGGGTCTAGGCTAGGTAGTGATCACAATTGCGATCATTTGGTCGCTTTTGCGAAATGTTCAGTCTTCGTATTTGCGATGATATTGGCGCATTTGCAATGTTAGCAGGGGTGTCATGGATGTCACTTTTGCGAACCCCATGTCATATTTGTGACACCTACGTCTGAACATAAGGGCTGGAAGTTGGGAGTTTAGTTTCATTTTCATATCTTTGAACCCTATAGTCGGTAGGAGGCGATTTGGAGAGGGGAGTTTCACCTACAATCATTGTGTAAGTGATTCTAAGCAATTTTTACTATATTTCATGATTATATCTTAGATATAGCATAAAATTTATGAGATTCAAAGAGGTATTTTGGGGGAACTTTGTCAAGTTTTGAAAAATGAGAATTTGGGTTTTGAGAGTCGATTTGGGCTTGGATTTTGATAGACTCATGGGCTTGTGGGTAGTCGGAATCTACCCTTGGACCAGGGTTTTGACCGGCGAGCCTGAGGTTAACTTTTTGGGAATTGTGTAAAGATCATAGCTTTACTTATCGTAATTGATTTCTATTTTATTATTTGATGTTATTAAGTTGATTTTGGATAGATTTGAGCCGAGCGGAGGGAATTGCAAAGGACAAGCTATTTGTGAGTGTTAATTTTGCCTAGTTGAGGTAAGTATCTTGCATAACTTTGTAAGGGGGAACTATCCCGTAAGGATTTGGTTGATTTAACTATTCAAATTACGTGAAAGACGTGTACACGAGGTGACGAGTGTGTACAACCTTATATGTGGAAATTTGACCGGTTTACACTTTTAGGTTTCTTATGTAAATTAAATAGAATTTGCCCTACCATGTTATATCATTCATTGTTAACTTTACCCTTACAAGCTTTATTTGAAGTTGTTAGTACATGTTCTATCTCTTTTGTCAAATATACTCTTATATGCTTTAATCGATGTTGTTGCCTCTCTTATTATCATGTTCTCTCTTTCATAGCTGAGTTATTTTTATTTGAAGTCACTGTTACATGATACCTCTTCCATTGTTGATTTATTCTCATTTAAAGGTCGTTGTTACATGTTATCTCATCCACTATTGATTTATTCTTATTTGAAGTCATTGTTACATGCTATCTCTTTCATCGTTGAGTTATCCTTATTTAAAGTCATTATTACTTGTTATGTCTTTCATTGTTGAGCTTATTCTTCCGTTTTGTTGTGTTGTTGTAATTCTTGTGTTGATTTACTTACCGTACTCTCGTGTTATTGTTGTTGCTGTTGTACTCAGTGTTGTTGAGCCGTGGGCTATGTGTGGTTGTGGTATTAGAATTACTGTTATGGGAAACGTTGTGGCATATGGGCACATGTGGTTGTTATATTACGTTGTTATGCTTTTGGCACATGTGGGATTATTGAGAGAATTGTCGGGGTATTTGCACGTGATTTGTCTGTGCTATTGTTATTATTGAGATTTTTACATGCGGCGTGACAAGACGGGCTATATATGTTGGGTTTGCACATGTGGCAAGACAAGGTGGGATAAATATTAGGTGCGTGTGGTGAGACAAGGCAGTCATTTACTTTATTGTTGCGCATGCGGTGAGACAAGGTGGGCTAAGTCGGGGATGATTTGTGATAGCCTGAGGGCATTGTTATTGATGATAATTGTGTGGTGGTGTGACCTTTTTGTGTGTGTCATGCATATTACAAGTTTTGTCGTGTTGTTTCCAATGTGCTACTTAGTGTCTCTGATCTTACTTGTTGACTTGAGCTGTGATAGTACACTTTCACAATCATACATTATAGCATGTCACCTATATCAGTCCAGGAGTATGAATCTTGTTGTTTATTGATCTTGTACATGTATCCTTGTATACCTGTCTTCTGTGCGTGGATTGGACTGTTGGCACGTTAGTTATCTGTGTGGATATGAGGTATTGTTACTATTGACATGTGACTTGTCCGTGCAAATTTAAGGTATTAATGGTATTGGCATGTGCATTGTCCGTGAGGTTATGATTGGTAATGAGGGTACGAGATGCCAAGTGATTATGAATCATGATTTGGGACCCGTGATTGTGATTATGAGGTGTGGTACGTCGGGGTGATTCATGTGTAAACCTTGTGTAAGAATGGTTGATTACATGGTAGTTACTTGTTTTCCTTACTTGGTTTCACTGGTACCTTAACTGCATTATGATTACTTTGCGTTGTCATCACCTGGTTACTCCTTGTTGCTAATTATTGCTTCTACTTTCCGTTTGCTAGTGTTGTATTGTTATTCTTTCCATGTTTATCTTGTATTAATATTCATTTTTCTATTAGCTTTATATTCATACTTGTACAGGTTATCATGTCTAGTAGGTGTCTTGACTCTACCTCGTCACTACTCCATCGAGATTAGTCTCGATACTTATTGGGTACCGCTGTGGTGTACTCATGCTATGCTTCTACACATATTTTGTTCAGATCCAGGTACCTCAGAGCGTGTTGGTCATTAGTTAGCTGATTGTGTGTTGCCGTGGAGACTTCAAGGTATACCTACCGTTGCGTTCGCATGCATCAGAGTCACCTTCTATTGTCTCTTATAACTACTAGTTATATCTATTCCAGAAACAGTGTTGTATTTAGAGATTTCTAGTGAACTCAGAAGAGCTTATGACTTCGTACTACCAATTTTGGGAATATTATAATTGTTATTCAGTATTAAGTTATTGTGAGACTTATCAGTTTTATTTAATGTTCTTTATCGATATTTCTGGCAGATTTCTCTTGTTTGTTAGGCTTACCTAGTCTTAGAGACTAGGTGGCATCATGACATTCTAAGGTGGGGATTTGGGGTCGTGACAAGAGGTAAGGCTACCACCATCTACGGGCCTTGTCCCCCAACTAAAATGTCGTGAAGTCCACCCTGTTGGACTCTAATACTCCCATATTATGTAGCCTGTCCTTGCAATGATCAATGAAGTCTTGTGGGTTCTCATGCCGCTCACTGCCAAAGACAGGAGGATGTAGCCTAGTCTATTTGTCTACTAACTTCTGCTCCTCAACGGTCACGGCTGGTCTGGGCTCTAGTACAACTACTGCAACTAGCTGGGCCCCGCCCGTAAGTAGTGCACCAGGGGTCTGATAAACAGCAGCAGCGTGCCCTGGAGCCTGAGTGGTAGGGATCTGTGCTCCCCTCCCACCTGAGATGTGGCTGGGTCTACTGGAAATAGCCTAGCCTGAGTCATCGAATCCATGAACAGTAGCATACGACCCATGACCTCCTGAAATCCCGATGAAGTCATTAAATTTCAAGGCCGGATAAGCTGCAGGTGCCTCATCCTACTCCTCAATAACAACATCCTCTACTGGATCCACTGGTGGCACAACATGAGCAACTCTAGGATGCCCTCTTCCTTTTGTAGGAGGTGTGGCCTTCCCTCGGTCTCTAACAACCGGGAGAGCAGCTCCCTACCGCCGGGTAAAGCCGTAGCGTGTGTTCTCACCATCTCTGAGAGAATAAGAGAAGGAGTCTTCGCACAACATCAATTGCACGATAGGAGATGAAGAAAGAGAAGTTTCCTAACACCCTATAGCCTCTCAAAAATAGGTATGGACGTCTCTACACAAATCCGCAAGACTCTACTAGGCCTGCTCATAACTCGTGAGACCTATGTGAACCTAGTGCTCTGATACCAATCTATCATGACCCAAACCCACTATAGGGCATGATGGCACCCAACATCGCGGTTAGGCAAGCCAACAGTGAACTATCGAATTAATTATTCAGTTTTATTGCTTTTGAAATCATGAATTTGTATTTAATAAAGAAACTAAGTATAAAAGATCATGGTGGTATAACGCATATATAATATATAAAATGAAATGGTAGTAATGTTAGGCAAAAACCATAAACATCTACCAGAAAAATTCCCAAAATCCGATGTCACGAGTGCACGAGGAATCTAGTAGAATATATAAAACCCTTATTACTACTGTCTGAAATAAAATAGACAAGAATAGTAAATACAACAAGGATGAGACTTCGGGTGCTGCAGATAGGAGCATAGGAATCAGCTCACCCCTAGGTCTCTAAATAACGGGGATGCGCGCCCAAATGGCCACAAGATGTACCTACCTCAGAACCTGCACAATTAGTGCAGAACTGTAGCATGAATATGTAAATCAATACGTACCCAGAAAGTATCTAGTCTAACCTCGAAGAAGTAGGGACGAGATGTCGATATCAACACTTACTAGTGGTCAATAAATAAAGTATAAGAATTATAAATAGGCATGAAATACAACAGTAACAGTAGAACAAAAAACAGTAAATAACGTGATCCTTTAACATAATATCAGTTTAAAATCCCCAAATATCACATGCCATCTAAACAAATAAGAACCATCAAGTAAATATCAAGTCTAAAGTCATGAAGGAAATATCATATATATTCTGACTCCTAGCAATATTACGCACGAGTTATGTCGAGGTCGTACGACCCGATCTAGAATAATCATGTACATTGCCAAGGATTGACCGACGTGAACCATAGATGCATCTCAAATATACTGCCGAGGCATTCGGCCCAATCCCCAAGAATAGAGAAACTCTTCGAACTACGGGTCAAACGACTGCAACACAAGGATGGCACACAAAGAAAGAATAATTTTCACCAACAATCAAGTATTCCGCCAAAACTCAAGGTACTGAAACTCGGCCCAACATAATCCCTAATCAAATTTCAGTCACAAATCTAAGTAATTAAATTAACAAGTTGAGTTCAAGTAGTACAAATATTGCATGGAAAAATCCTAAGTCTACCGGGACATAAGCATGATTTTAGCTACGTACGGATTGTCGTCACCTCGTGCATACGTAGCTCCCATGACAAGTAGCACATAACAATTAAAGCACCTATGGGGATAATTCCCTCGTACAAGATTAGGCAAGAGACTTACTTCGCTTCCAAGTTCACTACTTGACTCCTCAACCACACTAATTACCTCAAATCTTTGCCGAGCGAAACTTCAATTGCTAGGTGAGAATCCCTCTCTAAGGAGCTCTACAATTGGCCAAGAAATGTGAGAAATGAAGGAAATGAGCTTAATCACGATTTTTAAAAGTTTCTGCCATGTGACCCCTTTTTCGCGATCGTGAAAAGGCGCTCGTGATCACAAAGATAAAATTTTCAAGGCCCAGAAAAGCCTGTTTGCGAATGTGACCAAGTTCTCGAGATCGCGAAGGCTACCCCGAGCAATAGCATCGCGAACGTGACCTACCCTTCATGAACGTGAAGGGCAATGACCATCTGACCCCCCCCATACCCAGTCCCTTTTACGCGAACGGGGGACTTTCATCGCGAATGAAAATCCCCCATGTCCTAAGCCTTCGCGAATGTGACCCCATGATCGCAAATGCTAAGAATAAAAACACCTCTGTCCCAAATCCTTTATAACGAATGCGAGACTCTCTCCGCATTCGCAAAGAAGGAAACCAGTAGCAGAAAATTTGCTATTTTGGACTTAACTCCGGGTGGTTCGACACACACCCGAACCACCCGAGACCCCATCTAAAAGCACCAACAAATCCATGAACATAATACTGACCTACTCAAAGTATCAGAATACGTAAAACTACATCAAAACCAAGAATCGCACCCTAAAACCAAATTAATTAACTTATCAACTTCAAACTTCTTCAACTAGCTCCGAACACGACAAATAAAACTTAGACAACTCAGAATGATGCCAAATTTTATGCACAAGTCACAAATAACCCTATAAACCTATTCATAGGCTCGAAATCCCAAATGGACATCGATAAAACCAGATGTCTACTTCAAACCAAATTTAAGAAGCTCTAAAACCTTCAAGGCGCCAACTTCAATAAGCACCGAAATGCTCCCGGTTCACCCGAAACTCAATGTGAACATACACTCAAGTCCAAAATAATTATATGGACCTATTGGAATCTTCAAATTCTGATTCCGAGGTTGTTTACTCAAAATGTTGACTCAAGTTAAACTTGGCCACCTTAGGCCACTATTAAGAAACTAAGTGTTATGAATTCAACTCAAACCCTTCCAAACTCGAACAAATCATTCCCCGCAAGTCATAAAACAGTAAAAGCACATACATGAAGCCTTAAATAGGGGAATGAGGATCTGGAAAGAAAAAGAACCGATCGGGTTATTACAACCTCCCTGCCCTGACCTTTAATGCGCTCAGACCTGCGTGCTATTTCCACAACATGAAGGAATGTAGTACCAGTGTCCTCCTCCCTGGTCATAGAAATCTTCATACCAAAATTCAACCCCTCAATGAACCTCCTCACCTTCGCAACCTTGGTGCGGATAAAAAAAGCTACATGACGAGATAACTCTGTGAATCTCATCTAATACTCCATCACAGATATGCGACCTTGTTGAAGGTGTTCGAACTGACCACGCATCTCCTCCCTCTTCTTGATGGAAATGAACTTCTCTTAGAAGAGATGTGAGAACTAACTCCAAGTGAGTGGATGTGACCCTTCAGTCCTGCTATCATATGACTGCCACTACATCTTGGCTGGCCCCTAAAGCTGAAAAGTAGTGAGTGGCCCCATTGGACCCTACCAAACCAAGATTCGGCAGAATCTCATGACAACCATCTAAGAAATCCTGTGCATCTGCCATGGGATCACCATTATAACATGGAGGACCCATCTTCCTAAGCCAATCAAACCTCTTCTACTCCTCCTCAGACATAGCAGCCTCCACTACCAGCCTAACAACAACAGCAACAGGAGGAGGTCCACCAACCAGTGCTACTCCTGGCATCTGATAAACAACAACAACCTACTCATGAGTATGAGTAGAGGGAGTTTGTGCCCCCCTCCCCCTCAGAAAAAGAAATAGCTGGTGCCATCAGAAGTACCCCGATATGTGCCAAGCCCTCCACAAGACCAACCAATAGAACAATTGCATCTCGAAGTACTGGGGTAACAATAAACCCCTCTGGGACTTGAGCTAGCTCAACTGGCTCACCCTAATCGTAGAACTGATATGTGGACCACAGATCTGCCGTAGACTGAAGCAGAAATTTGGGCAAAATTTTTGAACCATTATGCGGTCCATTATGCGGCCGCATAATCATTTCGCGGGCCGCACAACCCATCGCAGACCCAGCACAAAACTTTTCGGAGAAAAGTTATGCGGCGCATTATGCTACCACAAAATAGGTTTGCGAACCGCAGACCGGTCGTAGAGTGAGGCAGGATGCCCAGTTTTGGAGGGCCATTATGCGGTCTATTCCGCGGACCGCAGAAGCGTTATGCAGTCGCAGATCTGCATCGGGGCTTCATTTTTTCTAAATTTTGAACCCGACCCCATTCTTATAAAATAGTCTTAGGGATCATTTTAGAAGTTTCAAACTTATATTTTAGAGAGAGGAAGGTGGTCTAGAGTGAGAAAAGAAATTTCTAAGTCAAGAGTTCATCAATCTTTGCTCAAGCCTTGAAGAATTCTCTAGGGAAACTCATAAGGTCTTCAACCAAAAGGTAATGTTCTAGCCCTAGCCTTAATTTTCTAGTTTTGACTGATAATAGGTAATAAGCCAAGCAATTCTTGGGTGTGGGAGTTGTTCATTATGCATGCATGTACTATCTAGGGTTGTGGGGAGATTGTTGAGCTCAATTGGGTAGATTTTGAGTAGTGAAATAGAGGAAACCACCATAAGAGGACCTTGAGATCATAATGGCCACCTAAGTGTTTGATAAAATGTTCAAATGAGCTAGAATCATAAACTCTTTCCTAATTAGTGTTCAATGTTGTTGTGTCTCTAAATAGATCAAAGTTGTTAGGATTCTGGAATTGTGTAGTGAATTAAGGGAAGCTCAAAGCGAGGTATGTTGGCTAAACTCCTCTTTTAGAATTGAACCCCACAATGGCCTTGTAAGTCCCATGATGCTCATTATAAATTGATTATTCCTAATAAGCCTTGTGTCAAAATAAATATGCGTTCAATATGTATTCCAAAGATTCTTGTTATGTTGAGTTACTGTTTGAGAATGTGGTTTAAGTGTGGGCTGTGTGTTATTATGTTACGATTTAAAAATGTGATTCTAATGAAAGCTATCATGTCAAATTGTGTAAGAAATCACATGTGCCTAAGACCCTAAATTGCTCAAATATGTGTTTAAAGTCTTAATTTGAAAGGCCTTGTTGTTTATTATCCATGATGATATTTGAAAGTGAAAGAAGAGAACATGAAATATGATGTGCGACAAATGTGCCAAGAATGATATTACGTCATGGCCATTGGTGCCAATGAAATGAATGACATGCAAAAGATTATGAAACAAGTGGTAAATCCTTTTAATAGTAAATGCTTTGTGGGTATCGATTAGCCACCGAGGAAGGGTAGGTCAAAATAACCTAACCCCGAAACTACACGTGCCGATGTAGGAGTGATTTAGGGGTAAATCCCCGCATTAATGTGATGAGATTATTTCCACTTATATGAGATGAGATTGATGTGTTGAGCTATTTCCCCTTATATGGGATGAGATTATTGCTAGCGAGATGTGATATGATGTCGACCCACATGACATTGTGGCGAGACAGCTTAGCCGATCGGGATGAGATTGGACGCCATGCCGCGCACATGGTGGTATTATGAGTAGATATCTTAGGGTGAGATGACTTAGCTAGTCGAGCTGAGATCAGACTCCATGCTAAAACACAGTGGTGTATCGGTGCTAAAGATCTCCCTACTTAAAAAGAATGGAACTTACTTGAAATTTTCCTTTCCCCTAATTTGACACCTTGTTACTATTTGATTCTCTGATTGATTTCCTGTTTCCTTCTCCGTTTGCTATTATTCGTTCTATTGAGAGGGTGGTTAGTTTTACATACTAGTACTATTCCATATGTACTAATGTCTCTTTTTCTGGGGGCGCTGCATCTTTAATGGATGCAAGTGGTATTGATCAGTGATAGCAACACACCCTCTCCTCAGTTGACTTGGTGAGCCCCACTTCATTTTGGGGTCGTGTATCTCTTGTCCTTTGTACATAGTGTTTGAGGTATAGCCGGGGCCTTGTTGCCGGCACTATCGTAGCACTCTTTTGTTCCCATTAGAGGCTCCGTAGACTTAGTGTGGGTTGTATCTTTTTTTGGGAAGATTAAACGAAAAATGCTGTAATCGTATCATCTGTTCCACTTTAATATGATTGTACAATGTACTATTTTGTAGACTTGTTAATGACGTAACTAATGAAAATAAACTAGTGTTATTCATATGACCTCTTACTGTCTAATTAATGAAATGTATTATTCTCTTTATTCATGGATGAGTTGGGTAGATGACACTATGCAGGCTTGCTTGACCTAGGTAACTCTGTTGAGCGACGGTCGCACTCCCCGAGGTCAGGGCGTGACAAACTTGGTATCAGAGCCTAAGGTTTCAAAGTGTCCTAGGATGTCTCGGAGCCGTGCCTAGTAGAGTTCTTCTTATCGGTGTGTTGTCGACCACATCTATAATTAGGAGGCTACCTAGGAATTTAGGAATAATACCCTTCTTTGATGATTCTAGATCGTGCGATAAAGCTGATTATAAGATTGTTCCTCCTTTAACTCATGCATTGCCCCAATTTTCAGTCTATGGCGCTTAGGAAGAAAGCAAGAATTGGCCAAGGAGCCAATGCCACCCCATGAGTGGTAGTTGATCCTTTACTTGATGATACGGTTGAGCACCCGAGGGGTGAGAATATTCCCCCAACTACTACACTCCCTGATTCCACTACACCTAATCATATCACACCAGTTCCTGCACCTACTGAGGGTGCAACAGTCCCTCCAACTGATATTCTAGTTCCACCTCCAACCCCAGCTTCTGGTCCATGTGTATCTGATGGGGATCTTAGGGGAGCCATACAGATGTTGGCTCAGATAGTGGCTTCCCAACCCCAAAGATCAAATGTTGCACCCACTTCTTATAGTCAACCAGGGGATTCCACTAGTTCCAGGGTGAACAAATTTCTCCAGTTGGATCCTCTAGTGTTCACAAGTACTGATCCTGAGGAGGACCCCGAAGATTTTATTGACGAGATGCACAAGACCCTCAGAGTTATACGTGCTACTGAGACAGAGGGAGTGAAGTTGGCCTCCTATCGCTTGAAAGGGGTGGCTTGTTCTTGGTTTGAGATGTGGAAGGACTTCCGTGAGGAGGGGAGTCCTCCGTGGAGTGAGTTTGCCGATGCTTTCATTGATCATTTCTTACTTGCCGAGACTAAGGCAGCCCATGCCACCGAGTTTGAGAGCCTAAAACAAGGGAGCATGAGTGTGTGGGAGTATCATATAAGATTCACGTGCCTGTCCAAATATGCCATCTACATGTTTCCCACTATAGAGGCTAGAGTGCGCCGATTTGTGCAAGGCCTTAGCCCCTTGGTTATTAATGAGGCCGCTACAGTTGCCTTGAATTCGGATATGAACTATGGTAAGATGGTGGCATTTTTCCCAAGCCACGGAGACCTGCAAACTGAAGAATAGAATGGAGTGAGAGAGTAGCAACAAGGCCCAGTCAACGGGCAACTTTAGTGGTACTTCTGGCGGTAGTGGTGGCAGTTCAGCGTTTAGGGGAGGGTCATCAGGGCCATCCCAGTCTTTCACTCAGTCTTCAGTCAGTGCGTAGCCATCGGGGCCCAGTCAGTAATAGAGGAGCCATTTTTGGGCCAGTCAGGGCAACATGGGATCCTACCAACAGGGTTGGCCTGGCGGGAGATTTCAGCAGCAGCGGAGGCCCCCATGCCCTAGATGTGGGAAGATGCACTTTGGGGCCTGCTTCATGGACCAGCCCATATGCTATGGGTGTGGTATGCCGGTTCATATTCAGAGGGATTGTCATTTGTCTCACCAGAGCATGGGCAATGGTGCAGCACATCCGACCAGTTCTACAGCCACTATATCCGCAACACCTCCTCCAGCTCGAGGCACCCCAGCACCTGCTGGGCGAGGTGCAGCTAGGGGTGGTACATAGAGTTCGGGAGGACCCAGCCATTTCTATGTTATGAAGGGTTTCCAGAGTTCATAGGCTTCTCTAAATGTGATCTATGGAATTTGGGATAGAACCAAAATAACTTCATGAGTCGTTCTCTGTATCTACTTCGGTTGGTGAGTTTATTATGGCCACGCGGGTTTATATGTATTGTGTTATCATGGTGCATGGTCAGGACACCATGGCCGATCTCATTGAATTGGGAATTGTTGATTTTGATGTAATAATGGGGGTGGGTTGGCTTTATTCATGTTTTTCCAAGCTTGACTGTCAAACTAGAATCGTTAGGTTTGAATTTCCAAATGAGTCAGTGATTGAATGGAAGGGAGATGATATGGTACCGAAAGGTAGGTTTATTTCTTACCTTAAGGCTACAATGATGATTAACAAGGGGTGTATCTACCATTTGGTTCGGGTTACAGACACCGATGCTGAGGCACCTACACTTGAGTCCGTGCCTGTTGTGAATGAATTTACGAAGGTCTTTCCGTATGAGCTCCTTGGGATCCCACCAGACAGGGAGATTGATTTCGGGATTGATGTGATACCGGGAATGCAACCTATATCTATTCCACCCTACATAATGGCACCAGCAGAATTGAAGGAGCTAAAAGAACAATTGAAGGATTTGTTAGAGAAGGGTTTCATCCGGCCGAGTGTGTCACCTTGGGGCATACCGGTCCTCTTTGTAAGAAAGAAATATGGGGCATTAAGGATGTGTATTGACTATCGACAGCTCAACAAGGTCACGATAAAAAATAAGTACCCACTGCCAAGGATAGATGGCTTGTTTGACCAATTGCAGGGTGCTAAGTATTTCTCCAAGATTGATTTAAGATCCAGGTAACACTAATTGAAGATCAGGGAGTAGGATATTTCTAGAACAACTTTCAGGACCCGGTATGGGCACTTTGAATTTCTGGTAATGTCTTTTGGGCTAATAAATGCCCCGACAACTTTTATGGACCTTATGAATCAAGTCTTCAAGCCTTTTTTGACTCCTTTGCGATAGTGTTTATTGACGATATTCTTTATATTCGCGAAGTCGAGAGGACCATACCGATCATCGCAGGGCAGTTCTACAGACTCTATATCAGCACCAATTGTATGAGAAGTTTTCAAAATGTGAATTTTGACTTGAATTTGTCACATTCTTGGGTCATGTCGTCTCCAAAGAAGGAATTAAGGTCGGACCTCAGAAGATTTTAGAAGTGAAGAATTGGCCTATACCTATAACTCAAACTAAGATTCGTAGTTTCTGGGGCTTAGCTGGATATTACAGGAAGTTTTTGGATGGGTTCTCTATCCTTGCCTCTCCATTGACTAAAGTGACGCAGAAAGCGGTTAAGGTCCAATGGTAAGATGCTTGTGAAAGGAGCTTCTAGGAGTTGAAATCGAGATTGACTACGGTACCAGTGTTGACTCTACTAGCCGGTACATATGGGTTTGTGGCATATTGTGATGCTTCAAGAATCGGAATTAGGTGTATATTAATGCAACATGGCAAGGTGATAGTTTATGCTTCTAGGCAACTCAAGAATCATGAAAATAAATATCCAACACATGACTTAGAGCTTGCGGCGATGGTATTTGCATTGAAGATTTGGAATTATTATCTGTATGGGGTCCATGTGGATATATTCACGGACCATAAGAGCCTCCAATACATTTTCAAACAGAAGGAATTGAATCTGAGGCAGAGAAGATAGCTTGAGTTACTCAAGGATTATGACGTCGATATTCTATATCATTTGGGGAAGGCTAATGTTGTAGCGGATGCTCTTAGCCTGGAATCTAAGGGTAGTTTGGCTTATTTGGAGGCATATCAAAAGCCGATGACCAAGGAGGTTCATCGGTTGGCTAGTTTGGGAGTTCTCATTGTGGATTCTAGTGAAGGAGGAGTGATTGTGCAAAATAGGGCTGATTCATCGCTTTTTGTGGAAGTCAAGGAAAAATAGTACAGCGAACCATTGTTGGTACAATTGAAGAAGGGGATTCATAAACATAAGACCATGGCCTTTTCTCTTGGCATGGATGACGGTACACTAAGGTACCAAGGGCGACTATGTGTTTCAAATGTGGATGGTCTCGGGGAAAGAATCATGATCGAGGTTCACACTTCTAGGTATTCCGTGTACCCAGGCTCTACAAAGATGTATCATGATCTTAAGGAAGTCTACTAGTGGAATTATATGAAGAGAAGTGTAGCGGACTTTGTGGCGAAATTCCCAAATTGTCAACAAGTAAAGGCCGAACACCAACGGCTCGGTGGGTTGGCAAAGAACATAGAAATTCTAATGTGGAAGTGGGAAATGATCAATATGGACTTTGTGGTGGGACTACCTCGCACGTCCCGTAATAATGAATCGATTTGGGTAATTGTGGATCGACTCACAAAATTAGCTCACTTTTTACCTGTTAAGGCTATCGACACAGCAGAATAGTATGCTCAGTTGTATATCAAGGAAATAGTCAGGTTGCATGGCACTCTAGTTTCTATTATCTCAGATCGAGGGGCACCGTTCATAGCTAACTTTTGGAAGAAATTTCAGCAAGGTTTGGGTACTCAAGTGAATCTTAGTACAACCTTCCACCTGGAGACTGACGGGCAGGCAGGCAGAGCGAACTATTTAGACACTTGAAGATGTGTTGCATGCTTGTGTTCTTGACTTTAAGGGTAGCTGGGATGATCATTTTCCACTCGTAGAATTTGCCTACAACAACAATTATCATGGTAGTATTCAGATGGCACCGTTTGAGGCTTTATATGGTAGGAGATATAGGTCTCCCATTGGGTGGTTTGAGATTGGGGAAGCGGAATTGATAGGACCAAACCTCATGCATCAGGCTATGGAGAAGGTTAATATCATTAAGGGTCGGTTAGAAATTGCTCAAAGTCGTTAAAAGTCCTATTCGGATGTGCGTCCCAGGGATTTGGAGTTCAAAGATGATGATTGGGTATTCTTGAATGTTTCCCCCATGAAGGGCATAATGCGGTTTGGTAAGAAAGGGAAGTTGAGTCCGAGGTATGTCAAACCATACAGAATCATTTAGAGGATTGGTCAGGTGGCGTACAGGCTTGAACTACCTCTAGAGATGTCTTTAGTGCACCCGGTGTTCCACGTATCCATGTTGAAAAAGGTGGTTGGAGATCTGTCGCTCATTATTTCGGTTGATACAATTGAGGTTAATGAAGAACAGACTTATGAAGAAACTCTAGTTGCAATTATTAATAGGCAAGTTCGAAAGTTAAAGAATAAAGAGATTGCCTCTGTGAAAGTGTTATGGCGAAACCAACAAGTCGAAGAGGCCACCTGGGAGACCGAGGAAGAAATGAAGAAGAAATACACTCATTTTTTTGAATAACCATGTATTTATAAAGTTGTATTCTATGAATATTATAAGAGTTTACCTTCTATGAATTATGTATCATTTGTACAGTTGAGTTTAAGGGTGTTCCTTTTTGGTGATATACTACTCGTGAGGCCACGATTGCCATTAATCTTATGTTATGTTGCGTCATTGGTTCATGTATATGTTGTTAGGGTTAGTTTCTGGGATTCTCTGACAGGTGGATATGCCCAGTTACAGGGAAAACTCTAGCGAAAATTTTGAAAATTTGGGGAGTTAGTCAAAAGTTTGGAACTGTTGGTGTGTGTTATAGTAGCTGTCACATTGGTTTCTAATGGCTGATTTTGGCCTTCATTCGAGGAAGAATGATCTTAAGCGGGGGAGTATGTAAGGCCCCGTAAAAATTTACCTAAAACCCGGGGTTTTGTGGTGCTGAAGTAGACTTATGCATTGAGGATTGTCCGCGGTTTGTAATTTTTGGGTCGAACAGTGCGTTGGGAGTTGAAGAAAATTTTTGGAAGTGCAGGGCATTTCTGTGATCGCAGAACTAATTTGCGGACCGCAAATCTGCCGTAGACTGAACCAGAAATTTGGGCAAAATTTTGAACCATTAAGCGGTCCATTATGAGGCCGCATAATCATTTCGCGGGCCGCAAAACCCATCGCAGACCCAACGCAAAAATATTTGGAAGAAAGTTCTGCAGTGCATTATGCGACCGCAGAATAGGTATGCGGACCGCAGACTGATCGAAGAGTGAGGCATGAGTGCACAGTTTTGGAGGGCCATTATGCAGTCCATTCCACGGACCGCAGAAGCATTATGCGGTCGTATATGCGACCGCATATCTGCATCGGGACTTTATTTATTCTAATTTTTAAACCCGACCCCATTCTTATAAAATAGTCTTAGGGGTCATTTTAGAAGGTTCAAACTTATATTTTAGAGAGAGGAAGGTGGTCTAGAGTGAGAAAAGGAATTTCTGAGTCACTTGTTCATCAATCTTTGCTTAAGCCTTGAAGATTTATCTAGGGTAACTCACAAGGTCTTCTACCAAAAGGTAAGGTTCTAGACCTAGCTTTCAATTTCGAGTTTTGACTGAAAATAGGTAATAAGCCAAGCAATTCTAAGGTATGGGAGTTATTCATTATGCATGCATGTACTATCTAGGGTTGTGGGGACATTGTGGAGCTTAAATGGATAGATTTTGGGTAGTGAAATAGAGGAACCCACCATTGGAGGACCTTGAGATCATAATGGCCACCTAAGTGTTTGATAAAATGCTCAAATGAGCTAGAATCATGAACTCCTTCCTAATTCGTGTTCAATGTTGTTGTGCCTCTAAATTGATCAAATTTGCTAGGATTCCGAAACTGTGTAGTGAATTAAGGAAAGCTCAAAGCGAGGTATGTTGGCTAAAATCCTCTTTTAGAATTGAACCCCACAATGGCCTTGTAAGTCCCGTGATGCTCATTAAAAATTGATTATTCCAAATAAGCCTTGTGTAAAAATAAATATGCGTTCAATATGTATTCCAAAGATTCTTGTTATGTTGAGTTACTAATTGAGAATGTGGTTTAAGTATGGGCTGTGTGTTATTATGTTATGATTTAAAAATGTGATTCTAATGAAAGCTATCATGTCAAATTGTGTAAGAAATCACATGTGCCTAAGACCCTAAATTGCTCAAATATGTGTTTAAAGTATTAATTTGAAAGGCCTTGTTGTTGATTATCCATGATGATATTTAAAAGTGAAAGAAGAGAAACTGAAATATGATGTGCGGCCAACGTGCCAAGAATGTAAATCCCCGCGTTAATGTGATGAGATTGTTTCCCCTTATATGGGATGAGATTGATGTGTTGAGCTATTTCCCCTCATATAGGTAGAGATTGATGTGTTGAGATGTTTCCTCTTATATGGAATGAGATTATTGCTTGTGAGATGTGATGTGATGTCGACCCACACGACATTATGGCGAGACTTCTGAGTCGATCGGGCTGAGATCGGACGCCATGCCGCGCACATGGTGGTATTGTGAGTGGATGTCTCGGGGTGACATGGCTTAGCCGGTCGGGCTGAGATCGGACTCCGTGCTAAAACATAGTGGTGTATCGGTGCTAAAGATCTCCCAACTTAAAATGATTGGAACTTACTTGAAGTTTTCCTTTCCCCGAACTTGACACTTTGTTACTATTTGATTCTCTTATTGATTTCCTGTTTCCTTCTCCGTTTGCTGTTACTCGTTCTATTGAGAGGGTGTTTAGTTTTACATACTAGTACTATTCCATGTGTGAAGCATAAAAACGGGGGAAACGAGGCGCAATTACACAAAATGACCGATCATGGCGAGTTTCGACATGTGACAACTCTATTGAATGGGTATTAAAAGAGAAGAGTCGCCACCTAATGGTTTAAGGTGCGTTGGGGCACCTATTTGCAAATAACTCTATTTAACTAGTCTGATTACCTCAAAGAGAAGGTGTTAGGCACTCTTCGAGATCCACAACTATGGGTCCCGACAGCAGTTTATGCTATGTGGGATTATCAGATTATAATTGTCCTATGTGATCATGTAAGCAAGGGAAGACAAGGAATTTAAATGTTCTACTATGATGTAAATTAGTGTAAAGAAAATTACGCAAGAATTAAACTATAAATAATCAGTACAAGTCTTTGGAGGTTACAAGATACAACTTAATTGTTATAAATTCAAGAGACGAAGTGCGAACAATAAAAATATAAAGGAGGTGGGGGTCCTATGCGTCTCCAAATTAGTAAGCAAACTATTGCATACCTTACGTGCTACTTGCTTAAATATTGCAAATACTCTTTTATTTCATCATACTGACTTGGTTACCTTTTGTTTTTATTTCTTTTGATTATTCTCATTCCCAAAGGGTTCTTTTTGGCAAATTCCACTAGGCATTGCGCCTAGGGTTAATTTTCATATATATATAAAGTAAAGTACAATAAAGGAGGGGGACATGAACCTTACCTCCAAAAATATGACGGATATACTTTGGTCATCCAAGCATGACGACCAAGTGAATCCAGAAATTTGATGAGTTGGACCTATGATGATGTACCAATTGCCTATTCTTAAGTGATAGACAATTGTGTATACAAAAACAATGTGAAATGAGTCTAGGTCAACTATACAAAGATGCATAAATGATCCTAAATCAACTAAACAGATGAGTAGGAAGGTCATCTTCCATATACAACAAGACCTACATCTAGAGTAAATGTAGATTCTTCCTATGGAGTATGGCAAATAACAGTCGAGTGTGCTAGAAACTATCTTCAACTTGGCTCTGACATTGAGGCCAAAGAAAGCCAAGTTGAAGATAGCTATCAAATTGACCCATGTAACTGGGCAGAACTGCTGATGTTGTATGATGTTTTTGACAGAAGAGAATGAGCAGATTCATGTTTCTTTCATCCAGAATACTTTGGAGCAGGCAAGTTTAACTGGTGACCTGGAATAGGGAATTTCATACGCATCATCCTTCCTGAGTGAGCTGTCGCATTCTGTAAACTTCTGCTTCTGTGAGCTGATAGGGAAGTGCAGGATAACTAGGTTTGGTCCCCTAGGTGTGTCCTGCTAAGGGCCTGCAAAGGAAGCAGGTTGGTGCTGGTGTCTAAAAGTATCCATATGAGCAGGAACTTTCTGCTGATGAGTTGAAGAATAAGGTGATGGATGTTGGTGATTTGGTGTTGAGGTCCTGGTTTGTGTAGTAGTGTCCTTCTGAGAGCTGCATGTTGGTGTAACAAGCTGTGTAGGTGGGTTGAAAAACCTGAGGATTCTTTGAAGGATCCTGCCAAAAATGTTTGTCTGTTATGACAAATTTGCAGAATCCTTATGACGGACCCAAGGTGATTGGTACACTTGGAGGAGATTGAGCATCTGAGATGCTAATACCACACTTTGAAAGTGCATCAATAATTTGAATCTGTCTCTTGTACCTACAAAAAGCAACAAACAAGTTAGAAATAAAGAGTGCTTGGGTTGGTCATTGTTCATCTTTGGGGAGTTACAAGCATTGACAGCAGTGAGCTACAAGTCTTGTGAGTTGCTGCTCTTTGAACACAGAATGGAGGTGATGATATATGTTCCCAGGTTCTTGTTGTTTCTCTCTAATTCAATTCTAGATCGTGTCATATGCGTGCGCTATCTGTCCTATGCCTATGGTCCAGGAGGCTTTGGACCTATTATTTGGGTGGTTCTAGACTTTACTTAAAGTGCTCAAAAATGATAAAACTAGGCGCACATTCAAAAACTGTAGGACTACACATAAATACAATAAGTGGCTCAAGTTCGCCTCCACACATAAGCAACAAAGGCACATCAGATTCTTATATTAGGCTGTAGACAATTTTAGAATTAAGACGCATTAGAGTCGTTGAGTCCTATGGGCATGACTTCTATGTTAATCTAGTTTCAAGTGTCTTACAAGCAGTACTGCAGTTTTAGACAAACGAATTTTCATATTACAGGTATTACAGACCCTATAAGCATGATCTCTAAATTGTTTGCGCATTGAGACAGTAAAACAGTTTGAAAACATAGAATTACTAGCGTCTGATTTTATAGACGCGTTTCCTAGGTGAGTAATAGTATCCTATAGGCAGAGTTTCTAATAATTGGTGTTTGAACTTGATTTTATCATGCTAGTTCCTATAGGCATATCATCTAGGCGAATAATAGAAAAACAACAAAAGTGATTGATTAGTTAATTAGTTAGGACACTATAGTCACGGTATCTAGATGAGCATTAATAAAGGCATGTATTATTACATCCCATAGGCATGCTATCTACTAATTAAACAAGTAGTTATTGTAGTTTGATTCCTATTGACATGATGTCCAATAGCGCACAGTAGTAGACATGGAAACAGGTACAACATTTACTCAAACTAACATGTTTTTGGGTAGAACTGCTCATGTTGATGCCAAAGAAAGCCAAGTTGAAGATAGCTATCAAATTGACCCTTGTAACTGGGCAGAACTGCTGATGTTGTATGATGTTTTTGACAGAAGAGAATGAGCAGATTCATGTTTCTTTCATCCAAAATACTTTGGAGCAGGCAAGTTTAACTGGTGACCTGGAATAGGGACTTTCATACGCATCATCCTTCCTGAGTGAGCTGTTGCATTTTGTAAACTTTTGCTTCTGTGAGCTGATAGGGAAGTGCAGGATAACTAGGTTTGGTCCCCTAGGTGTGTCCTGCTGAGTGCCTGTAGAGGAAGCAGGTTGGTGCTGGTGTCTGAAAGTATCCATATGAGCAGGAACTTTCTGCTGTTGAGTTGAAGAATAAGGTGATGGATGTTGGTGATTAGGTGTTGAGGTCCTGGTTTGTGTAGTAGTGTCCTTCTGAGAGCTGCATATTGGTGTAATAAGCTATGTAGGTGGGTTGAAAAACCTGAGGATTCTCTGAAGGATCCTGCCAAAAATCTTTGTCTGTTGTGACAAATTTACAGCATCCTTGTGACGGACCCAAGGTGATTGGTACAATTGGAGGAGATTGAGCATCTGAGATGCTAATACCACACTTTGAAAGTGCATCAATAATTTGAATCTGTCTCTTGTACCTACAAAAAGCAACAAACAAGTTAGAAATAAAGAGTGCTTGGGTTGGTCATTGTTCATCTTTGGGGAGTTACAGGCATTGACAGCAGTGAGCTGCAAGTCTTGTGAGTTGCTGCTCTTTGAACACTAAATGGAGGTGATGAACAATGTTCCTAGGTCCTTGTTGTTTCTCTCTAATTCAATTCTAGATCGTGTCATATGCGTGCGCTACCTGTCCTATGCCTATGGTCCAGGAGGCTTTGGACCTACTATTTGGGTGGTTCTAGACTTTACTTAGAGTGCTCAAAAATGATAAAACTAGGCGCACATTCAAAAACTGTAGGACTACACATAAATACAATAAGTGGCTCAAGTTAGCCTCTATACATAAGCAACAAAGGCACAACAGATTCTTATATTAGGCAGTAGACAATTTTAGAATTAAGACGCATTAGAGTCATTGAGTCCTATGGGCATGACTTCTATGTTAATCTAGTTTCAAGTGTCTTACAGGCAGTACTGTAGTTTTAGACAAACAAATTTTCATATTACAGGTATTACAGACCCTATAAGCATGATCTCTAAATTGTTTGCGCATTGAGACAGTAAAACAGTTTGAAAACATAGAATTACTAGCGTTTGATTTTATAGACGCGTTTCCTAGGTAAGTAACAGTATCCTATAGGCAGGGTTTCTAATAATTGGTGTTTGAACTTGATTTTATCATGCTAGTTCCTATAGGCATATCATCTAGGCGAATAATAGAAAAACAACAAAAGTGATCGATTAGTTAATTAATTAAGACACTATAGTCACTGTATCTAGATGAGCATTAGTAAAGGCATGAATTGTTATATCCTATAGGCATGCTATCTACTAATTAAACAAGTAGTTATTGGCATTTGATTTCTATGGACATGATGTCTAATAGCGCACAGTAGTAGACATGGAAACAAGTACAACATTTACTCAAACTAACATGCTTTTGGGTAGAACTACTGATGTTGAGGCCAAAGAAAGCCAAGTTGAAGATAGCTATCAAATTGACCCATGTAACTGGGCAGAACTGCTGATGTTTTATGATGTTTTTGACAGAAGAGAATGAGCAGATTCCTGCTTCTTTCATCCAGAATACTTTGGAGCAGGCAAGTTTAACTGGTGACCTGGAATAGGGACTTTCATACGCATCATCCTTCCTAAGTGAGCTGCTGCATTCTGTAAACTTCTGCTTCTGTGAGCTGATAGGGAAGTGCAGGATAACTAGGTTTGGTCCCCTAGGTGTGTCCTGCTGAGTGCCTGCAGAGGAAGCGGGTTGGTGCTGGTGTCTGAAAGTATCCATTTGAGCAGGAACTTTTTGCTGATGAGTTAAAGAATAAGGTGATGGATGTTGGTGATTAGGTGTTGAGGTCCTGGTTTGTGTAGTAGTGTCCTTCTGAGAGCTGCATGTTGGTGTAACAAGCTGTGTAGGTGGGTTGAAAACTTGAGGATTCTCTGAAGGATCCTGCCAAAAATGTTTGTCTGTTGTGACAAATTTCAGAATCCTTGTGACAGACCCAAGGTGATTGGTACACTTGGAGGAGATTGACCATCTGAGATGCTAATACCACACTTTGAAAATGCATCAATAATTTGAATCTGTCTCTTGTACCTGCAAAAAGCAACAAACAAGTTAGAAATAAAGGGTGCTTGGGTTGGTCATTGTTCATCTTTGGGGAGTTGGAGGCATTGACAACAGTAAGCTGCAAGTCTTATGAGTTGCTGCTCTTTGAACATTGAATGGAGGTGATGATATATGTGCACAGGTTCTTGTTGTTTCTCTCTAATTCAATTCTAGATCGGGTCCTATGCGTGCGCTACCCGTCCTATGCCTATGGTTCAAGAGGCTTTGGACCTACTATTTAGGTGGTTCTAGACTTTACTTAGGGTGCTCAAAAATGATAAAACTAGGCACACATTCAAAAACTGTAGGACTACACATAAATACAATAAGTGGCTCAAGTTAGTCTCCACACATAAGCAACAAAGGCACAACAGATTCTTATATTAGGCAGTAGACAATTTCAAAATTCAGACGCATTAGAGTTGTTGACTCCTATGGGCATGACTTCTATTTTACTCTAGTTTCAAGTGTCTTACAGGCAGTACTGCAGTTTTAGACTAACGAATTTTCATATTACAGGTATTACAGACCCTATAAGCATGATCTCTAAATTGTTTGTGCATTGAGACAGTAAAATAGTTTGAAAACATGGAATTACTAGCGTCTGATTTTATAGACGCGTTTCCTAGGTGAGTAACAATATCCTATAGGCAGGGTTTCCAATAATTAGTATTTGAACTTGATTTTATCATGCTAGTTCCTATAGGCATATCATCTAGGTGGACAATATAAAAACAACAAAAGTGATTGATTAGTTAATTAGTTAGGACACTATAGTCACGGTATCTAGATGAGCATTAGTACAGGCATGTATTGTTACATCCTATAGGCATGCTATCTACTAATTAAACAAGTAGTTATTGGCATTTAATTCCTATGGACATGATGTCTAGTAGCGCACAGTAGTAGACATGGAAGCAGGTACAACATTTACTCAAACTAACATGCTTTTGGATAGTATACAGGTATTAGACAAGTTAAGTGGAGTGTGTGATCCCTATAGACATGATTTCTATGTGTAGCACATCAAGCAAACAACAAACAAGGCAATTAAATCCTATGGATAGGTTTTCTACCCGTTTGTGCAAGAATTAGGATACCCAACCCCATTTCCACTAAGTACCCCCATTGTTTGTTTATAAATTATTACAGGCCCAAAGATAAAAGAAGGTACAAACTCAAATATTACAAAATTGAGATGACTACATGCCCAACGAATAGAGCACACCGAAGAAGAAAAAACCCAGCACTATCCGGGCCTTCAACAAACTCGCTCGTCACACAGGTAGTATACCTAGACCTAAACTCAGCTCAAATGTTGGAGTGTATCAATTACACAGCCCATGCCCACACCAGGACCCATATCAAGCCCAAATGGAGTCCCACTTACCCAGCAATTGCGAATTAACAACTTAACTAAAAAAACTAACAAACCACACATAGCAATCACTTAAAGGATTCTGGGACCTACTAACAGTGATTAGATGATAGAATTTATAGGAAAGTACATTTGCATTTTTAGAAGCAAGCGTGACAGAACATGAAAACTAAGAGAATCAATAAGGCTTAGCTTCAACATGGCAAGTTTGATATGGCAAACTAACATTACAGGTTCAATCACTTAGCAGGGGATAACATGTTGATCATGAACAACACATTAAGAGAGAGTTAGGGGAAACATGTCATTTGGGGTTACAGGGTAAACAAATATAAGATGCACATGCCAAATGAGTTTGGAATAGATTATGGTCCATGATTAGCCTAAAAAGGATTTCAAAACTTAGGAGTCTATGTTATGAAGGTCAAATAGAGTCATAGCCAGGGAATTACAATTACACATAACAAACAGGCAAGCAAGCAATCGATAAGAAGCCTAAGCATGCTGAGTATCACACAAAGATCTCAGAGTCCAAAGGTGTCATGGCAAGAAGACATATTATCTTAAGCTTCAATAGAACAGGCAGACTCAGAACTTAAGCCAGTCAACTATGCATGATCATGGAACCTAAATGTATTAGGATTCAAATAAAGCATAAGTAATACCAAAGAATGCAAGATTGACCAAACCCCAGAACAAAGTAATAGGTTTGGTTAAAACACTACGACAACAAATATGGTTCATGTAAGCAGGTAAACAAAATAGAGTCCACATAAAGGAAGTAGAAGTTCATTAAGGAATATTCTGGGTAGGAGATAATTCTCTATGAATTGTAGTGCGAGAATCCAAATTAAGGCATGAGAAAAACTCACAATAAACAACAGAACAACAAAGCAGACTTTAAGACAAAAAATCATTCAAGCTGAACATATATTGGAGTTTAAAAATCTAGGCAGGTTGTGAAAATAGGAGGTTCAGAATTGCAGAATAGCTACAAAGCAAGTAAAATTGTCAATGATAATAACACAATATTGGAGTCATATTGGTTTAATTAATATGGATATGTGGGGAAGATGTAAGGCCCCGTAAAAGTTTACCTAAAACCCGTGGTTTCCTGGTGCTGAAGTAGACCTATGCGTTGAGGATTGTCCACAGTTCAAACCTTTTGGGTTGAACAATGCGTTGGGGAGTTGAAAAAAATTTCTAGAAGTGCGGTCTATTATACGGTTGCAGAACTAATCTCCGGACCGCAGATCTGCCGCAGACTGAAGCACAAATTTGGGCAAACTTTTTGAACCATTATGCAGTCCATTATGTGACCACATAATCATTTCGCAGGCCGCACAACCTATCGCAGACTCGACACAAAAATTTTCGGAGGAAAGTTCTGCGGTACTTTATGCGATAGAAATATAGGTCTGCGGACCACAGGCTGGTCGCAGAGTGAGACAAAAGTGCCCAGTTATGGAGGGCCATTATGTGGTCCGTTCCACGGACCGTGGAAGTGTTATGCGGTCGCATATGCGACCGCAGATGTACATCGGGGCTTCATTTTTTCTAATTTTTGAACCCAACCCCATTCTTATAAAAAGTCTTAGGAATTATTTTAGAAGGTTCAAACTTATATTTTAGATAGAGGAAGGTGGTATAAAGTGAGAAAAAGGAATTTCTAAGTCACTTGTTCATCAATCATTGCTCAAGCCTTGACGAATTCTCTAGGGCAACTCACAAGGTCTTCAACCAAAAGGTAAGGTTCTAGCCCTAGCCTTCAATTTCGAGTTTTGTTTGAAAATAGGTAATAAACCAAGTAATTCTTAGGTGTGGGAGTTGTTCATTATGCATGCATGTACTATCTAGGGTTTGTGGGAGATTGTTGAGCTCAATTGGGTAGATTTTGGGTAATGAAATAGAGGAACCCACCATAGGAGGACCTTGAGATCATAATGACCACCTAATGTTTGATAAAATGTTCAAATGAGCTAGAATCATAAACTCCTTCCTAATTCATGTTCAATATTGTTGTGTCTCTAAATTGATCAAAGTTGCTTGGATTTCGAAAATGTGTAGTGAATTAAGGAAAGCTCAAAGCGAGGTATGTTGGCTAAACTATTCTTTTAGAATTAAACCCCACAATGGCCTTGTAAGTCCCATGATGCTCATTATAAATTGATTATTCCAAATAAGCCTTGTGTCAAAATAAATATGCGTTCAATATATATTCCAAAGATTCTTGTTATGTTGAGTTAATATTTGAGAATGCGGTTTAAGTATGGGCTGTGTGTTATTCTTATGTTATGATTTAAAAACGTGATTCTAATGAAAGCTATCATGTCAAATTGTGTAAGAAATCACATGTTCCTAAGACCCTAAATTGCTCAAATATGTGTTTAAAGTCTTAATTTGAAAGGCCTTGTTGTTATTTATCCATGATCATATTTGAAAGTGAATGAAGAGAACATGAAATATGATGTGCGGCCAACGTGCCAAGAATGATGTTGTATCATGGCCATTGGTGCCAATGAAATGAATGATATGCAAAAACTTACAAAATAAGTGGTAAATTATTTTAATAGTAAATGCTTTGGGAGTATCGATTAGCCACCGATGAAGGGTAGGTCGAAATAACCTAACCCCGAAACTACACATGCCGGTGTAGGAGTGATTGATGGGTAAATCCCAGCGTTAATGTGATGAGATTGTTTCCCCTTATATGGGATGAGATTGATGTGTTGAGCTGTTTCCCCTTATATGGGATGAGATTATTGCTAGCGAGATGTGATGTGATGTCGACCCACATGACATTGTAGCGAGACGGCTTAGCCGATCAGGCTGAGATCACACGCCATGCCGCGCATTGGTGGTATTGTTAGTGGATGTCTTGGGGTGAGACGTCTTAGCCGGTCGTGCTGAGATCTAACTCCATGCTAAAACACGGTGGTGTATCGGTGCTAAATATCACCCAACTTAAAAAGATTGGAACTTACTTGAAATTTGCCTTTCCCCTAACTTGACACCTTGTTACTATTTGATTCTCTTATTGATTTCCTATTTCCTTCTCCGTTTGCTATTACTCGTTCTATTGAGAGGGTGTTTAGTTTTACATACTAGTACTATTCCATATGTACTAACGTCCCTTTTTCCGGGGGCGCTGTATCTTTAATGGATGCAGATGGTTCCATAGAAGGTGGTATTGATCAGTGATAGCAACACACCCTCTCCTCAGCTGACTTGGTGAGCCCCACTTCATTTCGGGGTCCTGTATCTCTTATCCTTTGTACATGTGTTTTAGGTATAGCCGGGGCCTTGTTGCCGGCACTATCGTAGCACTTTTTTGTTTCTGTTAGAGGCTCCGTAGATATAGTGTGGGTTGTATCTATTTTTTGGAAGATTAAAGTAAAAATGCTGTAATTGTATTATCTGTTCCACTTTAATTATGATTGTACAATGTACTGTTTTAGAGACTTGTTAATGACGTAACTAATGGAAATGAACTGGTGTTATTCACATGACCTCTTACTGTCTAATTAATGAAATTTATTATTCTCTTTATTCATGGGTGAGTTGGGTAGATGGCACTATGAAGGCTTGATCGACCGGGGTAACTCTGTTGAGTGCCAGTTGCGCTCCCCGATGTCGGGGCGTGACAGTACTGTAAACAAGCAAAAGAAGATAGAATTGCAAAATTCGAGACATTCACCAGTTTGCAGATTCAACAAACAAATAGAAGAGAAGAATAAGTGCCAGCAATAGCTCGAATATCAGCAATAAAGAGAACAATCAAAAGACCCAAGTCCTAGTGCGTCAGAGTTCATAGGAGCTTCAAATGAGCCCCGAGCCGTGCTCGCACTAGGGAGGTTGATAGAGGGATTCTGATGGCCTTGGCTTTCAGCCGGCCAAGAGCCAAGAGTGCAGAAAGTATAGGAAAATGATAGTTGAGAGAACAGTAGTGATAACAGTAGTTAAGTAATAGTTTGTTAAGACTTGAAAAGGGAAGGGGAAGGGGGTTTATGTAGTAGTAGAAATTGAACGAACAAACAAGGAAATATAATCAATCAACACAAAAAAGGAAAGAATATATTCCATCCATACTCAAAATAACAGAGGAAGTAAGAACTCTGAACCCTAGTTGGAGTCGAATTTAGGGAAAATCGTTCACAAGCCCTAATCATGACAGAATCACTGGAGACATACAATGTACAAGAGAATTTTTCTCTTCTTAAGTGTATAGAACCACAATCGCACCTAGAACCGTAGAATCAAAGCCAGATTTGTGAGAATCAAACTTACCATAAGTATAATGGTAAAGAAAGTTACCATAAATGAGTGATAATAGCAGAAATAAGTAAGTGGAATCTGTGTATGAACGCGTACAAGGAAGGAATAAGAGAGAATCTCCATGGTCGGCTAAGGTTTAGTGTGAGAGTGGAGAGATGAGAGAATACAGAGGCGGTTGGGTGGGGAATGAGTCTCTAGCATTTGGGCGAGGGTTATAAAGAGAGGGGAAAGGCTGTTGTGGGCCGTTGATATCACGACCAAAAATTCAACTAGTCGTGAGGGCACCTAACCCAACCCGCTAGGTAATAAAGTAAAGTAATTGAAACTTTATACATTTCCCAAGGACTGGTAGTACAAATCATGAGCTTCTAAGATTTAGAATTTATAAAGATGGTATGAAATAAAATAAATCATCTGTTTGAAATATACATGAATAGATTTAAAATTCTAAAGCTACCAAGATCAAGAGGTAGCTATGACCAGAACGTAGGTACATCATCAAATCCAGCTCCCGCCATACACAACAACATCATCATCCAACATCTGCAAGCAAGGTGCAGAAGTGTAGTATGAGTACAACTGACCCCATGTACTCAATAAGTAAGAAACCTAACCTTAGGTTGAAAGTAATGATGAGCTTGAACCAGGGTTAAATTCCAACACCAATAGCCAGGAACAACTCATAACAATATAACTAAAGCGATACAAGTAATAACTTAAAGGTAAAATGCTCAGCTCATTCACAGTTCTGGAAAATAGGCATGCTTTTCAAGTATAACAGTTGTAACGACATGACCGGTCATTTTTAGATTTATAGCCCCGATCCCCTATTAACTGCTTCTCTCATATCTATTTCTGCTATTGTGACTTGCTGGGAGGTTTCGTTTTGGTTTTTGAAGTGTTTTGGGACACTTAGTCCCTAAATGGAGGTTTAAGCCTTAGGATTGGCACCGTAGTCGGAACTGTGTGAAGAAGACTCTGGAATGGAATTTCATCGATTCCTTTAGCTTCTTGAGTGATTTTGGGCTTAGGGGCGTGCTCAGATTGTGTTTTGGAGGTCCGTAGCACATTTAGGCTTGAAATGGCGAAAGTCTAATTTTTGTAGTTTTGGGCCGGTAGTGGAATGTTTGATATCGAGGTTGGATTTTGATTTTGGAAGTTGGAGTAGGTTCATAATATTGAATATGACTTGTTTGTAAAATTTGGGGTCAATCCAACGTGGTTTGGTTGGTTTCGACATCGATCATCGAATTTGAAAGTTTCAAGTTCTTTAGGTTTTAATCGGAGGATGATTTGTGATTTTAGCGTTGTTTGATGTGGTTTGAGGGTTGGACTGATTTTGTATAGTTTTTTAGGATTGGTTGGTATGTTTAATTGAGGTCTCAGGTTAGTTTCGGGTGCTTAACGGGTGAAAGCTTGGACTTAGAAGAATTTCTGACATGCTGGTTTCTGGTGTTTTCGCACCTGCGGTGGGGAGTCCAAAGGTGCAGCCCCGCAGAAGTGAGGCTGGGATCACAGGTGCACCTTTAGGCCTGGGAGTCAGTGGTCGCAGATGCGATGAGTGAGTCGCAGGAGCCAAGCCACATCTGCGGAAGGGCAGTCGCAGATGCGAAGATGAGAATGACCCAAGGTTCCGCAGAAGCGGATAAGTAGACGTAGAAGAGAATCCGCAGATGCGGACTTAGGCGCGCAGGTGCGGACTCTGGAGTTTTAATGAAAACTCGCAGGTGCGGAGTCCTAGCCGCAGAAGCGGCACCGCAGGTGTGATGATGATGTCGCAGGAGCAAGTTCGCTGGGCAGAAAAGAGAGAGTTTCGAGGGCTTGATTCATTTATACATTTTTGGACTTGGGAGCTCGGAAATTGGCAATTCTTTGAGGGATTTTCAGAGATATCTTTGGGGTAATGATTTCTAACTTGTTTTTGGTTGTATTTCATTAATCTATAATTGTTTTCTCCATTTATTTTTGGATTGGGATTGAAAAGTTGGGAAAATGTGGGAAAAGTTCCCTAACCGAATTTCTGATTTTTGATTGGGATTTAGACATCGGATTTGGTTAATTTTGGTATGAGTGAACTCGTGAGTGAATGTGTGTTCGTATTTTGTGACTTTTACTCGATTCCGAGACGTGGGCCTGGGGAGGCCTTTTAGGGCGATTTTCTAATTTCTTCTTTTAGCTTTGATTTCGTTAATTAGATTAATTCTTATAGTTGTATTTATGGTATGTAATTGATTTTGGCTAGATTTGGACCAGTCGGAGCCGGATATTCATGGAAAGGGCATTGTTACGGATTGATTGAGCATTGTTTGAGAGAAGTGGCTTGCCTAACCTTGTGTGGGGGAAATCCCCTTAGGAGTTGGTACTGATTTTACTATGTGAGCGCCGTGTACGCGAAGTGACGAGTGCGTACATGGGCTATTTGTTGAAAAACCTGATTTTTAATGAGAATTTCCCCGTTTCCACCTTATTTGAATATACTAGCATGCGTAGTTACCCTGTTAGCTTAGAATAACATGTCTACGTGCCTTATTTGCTTAATTGAACTCTTTGCAGCATGCCTATTGAATTCCTGCTTCTTTCCCAACTTGTACTTAATCTAGACTGTAGATTTCTCTTGCTGTACTTATTGTTTGTAATTGATTGCACTGTGTATTTACTTTGGGACTATGGGACGGTATCCCGAAAGACCCCCCTGCATATTTACTTTTGGGACTACAGGACCGTATCCCGGGAGACCCCCCTACATATTTACTTTTGGGACTACGGGACGGTATCCCGGGAGATCCCCCTGCACATTTACTTTGAGACTACAAGGCGGTACCTCGGGAGTTCTCCCTGCATATTTAGTTTTAGGACTACGAGACAGTATCTAGGGAGATCCTCTGTCGCTTAATTCTGTGCACTGCTATGTTATTTCAATATGCTTTCCTTTGTTGAACTTTAGTCTCTTATTATACTGCTTATTCGCCTATTTTTATTATTATATACCAGTGGGCCTGACCTGACCTCGTCACTACTCGACTGAGGTTAGGCTCGGCACTTACTGGGTACCGCTGTGGTGTACTCACGCCCTTTCCTGCACATGTTTTTTGTGTGTAGATCCAGGTCCTTTTTACCAGCCTCGTCCTTAGTTGCAGTTGTTGCTATTTCGGAGAACTTCAAGGTACATCTGCCCGCACATGCAGATCCTCGGAGTCCCCCTCTATCCCCCTATGTTGATTCTTTTCTAATTTCTATAGAAATAATGTATAGAACAGTTAAGACTTCTTAGTTGTTACAACCCATGTTTTCGTATGTACGAGTACGTCGTAAGTCAATTGATGTAAGCTCAGAAATAAAATAATATTTTAAAAGTATATAAAGTAAGATAATCATGTTACCTCTTAGGTTACAAATATTTAAGATCATGAACAACAAGTACAAAGAGGGTTGGACGATTCAGAAGCTAAAGCAATTGAAGAAAACAATGTTTCGTCGAAAGTCGACAAGTTGGGAATGTTATAACATGTATCTTTGGGGTGAGACTAGGGTGCTTAACATGATAAGGAGATTATGTTATGATTTATATTAGTCGTATGACATCCGTGTGTTATGTTTTGAAGTCAAGCGAGTTGTGGAACAAAAGTCGATAAAAGTCATCACAAGTTACATTCATAAGTTTTACTGAAACTTTAGGTCCAATGTAACTGCAATTTTCGCCCAATATACTTAGAGTTATGGGGTGTTCTACTCATCAAATTAAAGATATATGAGTCTATTTTCCAACTCATTAAACCGTTTGTCAATACGACATCGGAGTAGAGAGATATGGTCATTGTTGCGATACTGCGCAAGCTGCTAGGTGACAAGTAGGTGTGTCACCTACTTGCTTAAATGAGAGCCCAAAAATGGGCCATTTCGGGTCGTCCAAAGAGGCCTTTTAAAGGACTATTTTATTCATATATTAGACTTAAAATAGAGCATAATAACCAGATATAAGCTCTGCAAAATTCCTCCCAAAACTTTCCCACAAACCCTAATTGATTTTCTCTCCATTTCAAGTTCTAATTGGAGGTAAAACCTAGAGTTTGAAGAACCAAGATAGGAGCTGAGTTATCCAACAAATAAGGTGAGTTTACTTCTCTCTTTCATCCATTGTTTCTGCTGTAAATTCATGGTAAGTCGTTCTATACTTGTAAGAACTCACGGGACGGTGATCGGAAGCCGTGAGTTCGAGTTATTCACTTGTAGCGGACTGTTTTGTGAACTGTTTTGTGTTGCTGTTTGGCTGCGTGTTTTACTACTATTTTTTGGAGTTTTGGAGGAGTAAGGGGGTTTAGAAACACCATATAAATTTAGGGTGTTAGGCTGTTCGTTCGTCATAATATTTCTGGGTCGTTTGACACTACTACGGTGGTCGTTTTGTGTATGAAGAGATTGGGGTGTGTTGGGCTGTTTTGTAGTATTTGATGGCGTATATAGAGCTGGAAAATGATGTATATATGTTGTTATTGTTCTGTTCTTGTATTGTTGGTGTTATCTTGAATTTGGAGGAAGTAAGGATTATAGGGGAGATGCTGCCCGTTTTAATACAAAATAAGCTTGTCTTTCGTTGTGCGATAGTTGTACCTTTCGTAACTTAACGATAGCATTATTATCATTCTTGTAGATTAAGGTGCAAAGAGGTGAGTTCAACTTGGTGATTGGAAAGATTGTGATAAGGTATGTTAAGGCTAAACCTTTCTTCATTTTGGCATGATCTCGTAACTACATGAGTTTGATAACGAAGCATAAAGAGAAGTTTGTATTCCTGAATTTATTCACATTATCCTAGTCTCAGAAGTTATAGTATTCTCCCTTATCGGGACTTCATATTCAGTTTAGTAGTGGCTTATTTCAGCCAATAGAGCATAGAGTGTATATATATATAGTGTTACAGTATTTTTACCACCATCGAGCTATAATCGGTGGGCAGGCCCCTATTGGGCAACCTCTGATCAGATGGTAAGTTATATACAGAGCCTACTGTGGCCGAGCGCCTATGAGCGAGCCCAGAATGGCCGAGATACAGAGCCTAGTATGGCCGAGCGCCTATGAGCGAGCCTACTACGGCAGGGCAGTTACACATACCGAGCCTTATAGGGCCGGACAACTATTTTACATACTATATGGAGAGAGTTGAGTCAGTATCAACAGGTAAGCATATCTTCATATTATTTTTGACTCCCAGTTACATTCAGTTATTATATCATCAGTTCAGTTTTAGCTTTCAGTTATTCTGTTGCCTTACATACTCAGTACATTATTTGTACTGACGTCCCTTTGCTGGGGACGCTGCATTTCATGCCTGCGGGTCCTGATAGACAGCTAGATAGACCTTCCCAGTAGACAGAGCTAAATGACAGCTTGGTTGGTAAGCTCCACTTCCCCGGAGTTACCAGGTCTAGACCTTGGAGTCTGTTTTATATATACAGGTTTGATGGGTAGGTCGAGGCCCTGTCCCGACCATGATACAGTTCAACTATCTCTAGAGGCTTGTAGACAAGTCCTGTATAGTTTGTATATCAGTAGATATTCATGGCGGCCTCGTCAGCCTGCACATTTATATATAGATATATATATTTAAATATATATGAGTTTTTGGGTATGTTTACCCCTCAGATGAGAGAGACGATATTTTTCAGATGATTCAGAATATGGCCTCATCGACCTAGGTTGAGGGTTACCCCTCTAGAGTTCATAGTTACAGAGTGGTACGCTCGGGTCGAGTATGGTACCGGGTGCCGGCCACGTCTCTTCAGGTTTGGGGCGTGACAAACTTGGTATCAGAGCAGTTCTATCCTAGGGAGTCTACAAGCCGTGTCTAGTAGAGTCTTGTTTATCGGTGTGTTGTGCACCACACTTATAAGCAGGAGGCTACAAGGCATTTAGGAGTCTGTTACCCTTCATTCAAATCCAAATCGTGCTATAGAGCTGAGTCATAAGAGTTCGAGCCAAAGCTTATGTTTGCTAATGATATAGCGATGCTTTCAATTAGAATAATTATAGCTAGCTAAAGGTCTAATACAACAACAGGTAAAAGCATTAGTAGAGAGAGAATTCTTGACTACGTGGCCCTGTTTGAGACCCTATTAGATTGTGCTTACCATATGTGCGAATTTCCCATTTACCCTAAGACAGGAATATCTAACATACCCCGTGAATAGCAGGCCATGGGAGTATCATAAGGTAAAACTATAAGTTTCAACATGTAACAAAAGCATGGTGAAGAAGGGTACGAGGTACCTAGTTAATTAAGACTGTCCGAATTTCCACGTCAGGCAGAGAAATAAAAGAATTCTAAGTTACCTTCAACAGAAATAGAGGTATGTATAATTGGCCACACACATCTCAGTTATGCCCTATGGGAGCTAACATATATAGTTGAAGAGAAGGATGGGATATCAAGATCCAGCTTGGGTTAGAGTAACCCGAAATGGTGGATTGAGCCAGGGGAGCTAAAAGTGAAACAATGCTTTGTTGAAGTTTTCAAAATAATGCGATAAACAGAAGTATTAGCAAGAGAATAAGAAGAGAGAAATGAAGTATTATGAGTAAGATGTGATAATGGTAAATCAAAATATGATATGATGACAGAGTCTATAGTCAAGTGAAAAAAAAAACAAGAGGTGACAGGAGGTCTTGAGACAATAAAAGAGTATAGGCCAAAAGTCATATTCTAATTTCGAGAAATGAGTTGGTGCGTCCAACGTGATTACCAAGACAAAACAATTTAGACCCCCAGAGTAATAGAAATTAGCATGTGCTAGTGAACAAGATAAACTGAATATCAATTAGGGATCGAATGAGGTGATGATAGTCGACATCAAGTGAATTTCAAAGATCGCATTCTGGCAATAATACAATAGACAACAAAAGAATAACCTTTAAAGGTCACTCAGGAAGACGCTTCCCTAAAGCAAGAACTTTGAGCAAAGTTAATCTTAAGGGACTAAGTGTTCCAGTTACACTAGGTATCTTATACCGTCGTGTGTAAGATATTTAATTATCCTTGTTACATAAGGGTCACTGCAAGGCAAGTAAGAGTCAATAAAGACGTGAAAAGACGTCGAAGATGAAGAGGTAAAATATTTATAAGTAAGTTTTCATAGCATTACATGTTAATACTCCCCTAAAGGGGGAAGATGGTGTAATATGGTATTAAGTCAGAGTTAAGTGGTTCAGGTAACTATGGAATAGTAAAGGAAGAATGCAGTAAATGGTGAAAGGAATGATATTGCATTTATTCAGATCCTACAGATATGATACGAGTCCAGAACATTATGCAAGCACGACACCGAGGGGAGGCAGTAAGGGTTCCCACACTAGATGTTATTGATAAATAAGAGCGAATGAACACTTGATGCATTAGGAACCAGTGCAAAAGTTAAGTTAAGGTAGAAGACATAACCCAAGAGTGGTTACCCAGAAGGTAAATATGAGCATGGATTGACGAGTAGTTAGTAGTTCATTCAGGAATTCAGGAAGAGCCTAGTCATGGCTAGACAAGAGGTTCAGATAAGTCAGTAGATTATGCAAGATAAACGAAGTGAAACCCAGCATAGGAAATTCAATGTCGTATCTATAAAGCCATATTAAAAAAAAAGTACCAGTCTCATAAGGAGTAAGTATGAAGCTCTCTCACCAGATTGTGTACGCACTATAGCTGCAAGTTTATAGTAGAGCTTCAAGTTGTGGATGTGAATTCTACCTATGTGGAAGAGAGGTTATGAAAGAGACAGAAGATACAATGCGAGATTAAAAGCTAAGTAAGGTAAAGGTTAAGACTGTACGAGATACACAAGTGTAGGAGGTTGTGAATAGTCCATACATCAGATAGAGGGCTAAAAGCACCGTGATTCAGTATCCACAAATGATAGTGGTGTTGTCAGTGGCATATCTTCTAGCCTATAGTTTCCAAGTACCGAGAGGTCTGGTTAAGAGATTAAAGAAGAGTTAGAGACAGTTTGATGTCTCACTTGAAGTTCCAGAGTAACATAATGAAATGTATGGTGCTAGAAAGTTAAAGGAAGGTTGTGAGTACTATAAATAAATATGTGTAGGTCGCAAGATAAAGTATGGTAGAGCAACAGGGTTTTAGGCGGACATGAGTAAGGATAAGCAGAGGTGATTGAGAAGCTGACGAGAATAGGTAAGGCCTCAGAATTAAGCCCATCAAAACAAGAGAGCTGATGGTTTCCGTAAGTTATAAAAAAAAAACTCAGTATCGCCTGAATGAACTTAGAGGAGTCCAAGACTATGAGCAATTTGAAGAGACGAAATGTTGCCCTGGTAGTAGAATAAGGGTGTAATTGTGATAGATAAGAGGATGACGTTAAGGCCATTGATTGGTTAATGATTCAAAAAGAAGGGATTTCATGAATTGCATGAGATTAGAATACCCCTCATAAGATGAATCACGTTGGGATGCGATGAAATACGGTTATTGAAGTATAGCATCGCCCCTAGGTGGATCGAGCAAATAACTTCAGATGTTCTCTGATGAGACGTGATCCCTAAGGACAATGTATTACCTAAGAGGTTTCAATTTATCAGTGATAGATTATAGATCAACATTAAGATGAATCAACAATAGGCAGATAAAAGTTCCAAAGTATGAGATGATATTAGGCCGTCATTCTTAAGATGAACAGTAATGAGGAAGAACTAAAGGACTTAGATTTATACATATAGGATAAGCAGCGAGAGGGTAACCTGGAGTTGCGTAGCAAACCTCGACAATAATAAAATGAAGTAAGTGTGATGGTGTAGTATAACCTACCTAGATGTAGTAAAGCCATAAGGATATATTTATAAGGCTACGAAACAAGATATCACAACAGTCGTAAGTTTGACAAAGTACCGAGCAAAGAACTTAACTACACCTATATATACCGGGAGGAACAACTTGTCATAGTTCTATATATGTTCCCAAAGTGAGGCCTAGAGATTGGCTAAAAGCTGGAGGAAAAGGAACAGAAGAGTCGCATAGGTGCACATACAAGGACAAAGTCGTACAGGCTGCATGACAGAATGTCGCAATAATTACGAGGTTGGAAGGATTCAGACCAAAAGTCGGGGTGTCAGAAAGAGGCCTAAAGTGGGGAATGCCCTGGCCTATGGATTTATTCATAGAATAGTTGCCTAGATGGAAAGGCCAGCAATAAAGTATTTATGAGAGCTATAGGTTATGAGACTGATAAGTGCACCAGTCAACATTCGAGGACGAATGTTCCAAAGGGGGGAATGATGTTACAACCCATGTTTTCGTACGTACGAGTACGTCGTAAGTCAATTGATGTAAGCTCAGAAATGAAATCATATTTTAAAAGTATATAAAGTAAGATAATCATGCTATCTCTGAGGTTACAAATATTTAAGATCATGAACAACAAGTACAAAGAGGGTTGGACGGTTCAGAAGCTAAAGCAATTGAGGAAAACAATGTTTCGTCGAAAGTCGACAAGTTGGGAATGTTATAACATGTACCTTTGGGGTGAGACTAGGGTGCTTAACATGATAAGGAGATTATGTTATGATTTATATTAGTCGTATGACATCCATGTGTTATGTTTTGAAGTCAAGCGAGTTGTGGAACAAAAGTCGATGAAAGTCATCACAAGTTACATTCATAAGTTTAACTGAAACTTTGGGTCCAATGTAACTGCAATTTTCTCCCAATATACTTAGAGTTATGCGGTGTTCTACCCATCAAATTAAAGATATATGAGTCTATTTTCCGACGCATTAAACCGTTTTTCAATACAAAAACGGAGTAGAGAGATATGGTCATTGTTGCGATACTGCACAAGCTGCTAGGTGACAAGTAGGTATGTCACCTACTTGCTTAAATGAGAGCCCAAAAATGGGCCATTTCGGGTAGTCCAAAGAGGCCTTTTAAAGGACTATTTTATTCATATATTAGACTTAAAATAGAGCATAATAACCAGACATAAGCTCTGCAAAATTCCTCCCAAAACTTTCCCACAAACCCTAATTGATTTTCTCTCCATTTCAAGTTCTAATTGGAGGTAAAACCTAGAGTTTGAAGAACCAAGATAGGAGCTGAGTTATCCAACAAATAAGGTGAGTTTACTTCTCTCTTTCATCCATTTTTTCTGCTGTAAATTTATGGTAAGTCGTTCTATACTTGTAAGAACTCACGGGACGGTGATCAGAAGCCGTGAGTTCGAGTTATTCACTTGTAGCGGACTGTTTTGTGAACTGTTTTGTGTTGCTGTTGGGCTGCATGTTTTACTACTATTTTGTAGAGTTTTGGAGGAGTAAGGGGGTGTAGAAACACCATATAAATTTAGGGTGTTATGTTGTTCGTTCGTCATAATATTTTCGGGTCGTTTGACACTACTACGGTGGTCGTTTTGTGTATGAAGAGATTGGGGTGTGTTGGGCTGTTTTGTAGTATTTGATGGCGTATATAGAGCTGGAAAATGATGTATATATGTTGTTATTGTTCTGTTCTTGTATTGTTGGTGTTATCTTGAATTTGGAGGAAGTAACGATTATAGGGGAGATGCTGCCCGTTTTAATACAAAATAAGCTTGTCTTTCGTTGTGCGATAGTTGTACCTTTCGTAACTTAACGATAGCATTATTATCATTCTTGTAGATTAAGGTGCAAAGAGGTGAGTTCAACTTGGTGATTGGAAAGATTGTGATAAGGTATGTTAAGGCTAAACCTTTCTTCATTTTGGCATGATCTCGTAACTACATGAGTTTGATAACGAAGCATAAAGAGAAGTTTGTATTCCTGAATTTATTCACATTATCCTAGTCTCAGAAGTTATAGTATTCTCCCTTATCGGGACTTCATATTCAGTTTAGTATTGGCTTATTTCAGCCAATAGAGCATAGAGTGTATATATATACAGTGTTACAGTATTTTTACCACCATCGAGCTATAATCGGTGGGCAGGCCCCTATTGGGCAACCTCTGATCAGATGGTAAGTTATATACAGAGCCTACTGTGGCTGAGTGCCTATGAGAGAGCCCAAAATGGCCGAGATACAGATCCTAGTATGGCCGAGCGCCTATGAGCGAGCCTACTACGGCAGGGCAGTTACACATACCGAGCCTTATAGGGCCGGACAACTATTTTACATACTATATGGAGAGAGTTGAGTCAGTATCAACAGGTAAGCATATCTTCATATTATTTTTGACTCCCAGCTACATTCAGTTATTATATCATCAGTTCAGTTTTAGCTTTCAGTTATTCTGTTGCCTTACATACTCAGTACATTATTTGTACTGACGTCCCTTTGCTGGGGACGCTGCATTTCATGCCTGCAGGTCCTGATAGATAGCTAGATAGACCTTCCCAGTAGACAGAGCTAAATGACAGCTTGGTTGGTAAGCTCCACTTCCCCGGAGTTACCAGGTCTAGACCTTGGAGTCTATTTTATATATAAAGGTTTGATGGGTAGGTCGAGGCCCTGTCCCGACCATGATACAGTTCAACTATCTCTAGAGGCTTGTAGACAAGTCCTGTATAGTTTGTATATCAGTAGATATTCATGGCGGCCTCATCAGCCTGCACATTTATATATAGATATATATATTTAAATATATATGAGTTTTTGGGTATGTTTACCCCTCATATGAGAGAGACGATATTTTCAGATGATTCAGAATATGGCCTCATCGACCTAGGTTGAGGGTTACCCCTCTAGAGTTCATAGTTACAGAGTGGTACGCTCGGGTCGAGTATGGTACCGGGTGCCGGCCACGTCTCTTCAGGTTTGGGGCGTGACATTAGTAGCTTGTGACTTGCGGGTTTCCGGGTTTTGGGAATTATTTCGTACATTTAAAAGGTGATAATTGTTTATGCCAAGTGGCATTCAGTTGCTTATTAGATATTTGTTACTGTTAGTGGTTTATGTTCAAGTTTTTATCTCATTTCTGCAAAGTGTTAGGCTTACCTAATCGTAGAGACTAGGTGCCATCACGACAACTCACAGAGGGATAAATTGGGTCGTGACAAGTTGGTATCAGAGCTCTAAGTTCATAGGAGTCGTGAGTCACAAGCCAGTTTATTCGAGCCTCGCGGATCGGTACGGAGACGTTTGTACTTATCTTCGGGAGGCTATGGAACTGTTAGGAACAAACATACTTCTTTTGATTCCTTGTCGTGCGAGTTATTAGCATCAAATTCTAAAATTTCTCTATTCTATTCTTTCTCACAGATGGTGAGGACCCGTACCGGAGGATTTGACGACCAAGCACCCGCGCCCCCTGCTAGAGCCGCCAGAGGCCGAGGCTAGGGCTGGGGTAGAGTACGGCCACGCAGTGCAGCCAGAGCACCTACGCGAGCTGCGATAGAGGAGCCCCCAGCAGTTCCAGCTGGAGGGCAGGCACCAGAGGTTCCTATTACTGCATCAGCCCTCCAGGAGACTCTAGCCCAGTTCATGAGCATGTTCAGCACCTTAGCTCAGGCTGGATTGATTATGTTAGCTCCCGCCACATGTCAGGCCGGGGGAGGAGCACAGACTCCCATATCCCACACTCTTTAGCAGAGGGTCCAGGTTGATCAGGCCCAATAGTTCATTCC
Source organism: Nicotiana tabacum (assembly GCF_000715075.1). Taxonomy (NCBI): domain Eukaryota; kingdom Viridiplantae; phylum Streptophyta; class Magnoliopsida; order Solanales; family Solanaceae; genus Nicotiana; species Nicotiana tabacum. Next base: position 57,156,271 of record NC_134103.1, on the reverse strand, counting down.
TATGCAGCCGGTAGCCCCGGTTCAGCATGAGACTAGGACAACTACTTCTGAGGCAGAACAACTCAGAATTGAGAGGTACAAGAAGTACCACCCACCTACCTTTAGCGAATTGGCTACAGATGATGCTCAGGGTTTTCTGGAGGAGTTTCATCGTATTCTCCGTACTATGGGTGGGGTTTCTTTTACCATTTTCCAGCTTAGAGGAGCATCCTATCAATGGTGGGATGCTTATGAGTTGAGTAGTCCGGATGAGGCAGCTTCACTTACATGGACTCAGTTCTCGGACATGTTTTTGAGAGAGTATGTCCCTCAGAGCCTAAGGGACTCATGGCGCACGGAGTTAGAGCAGCTGCGCCAGGGTGCAAAGACTATGTCAGAGTATGCAGTCTACTTCAGTGATTTGGCCTGACATGCACCGACCTTGGTTGCCACAGTTCGAGAGAGGGTTCGACGATTTATTGAGGGACTCCACCCCAGTATCAAGATTAGTATGGTCAGGGAGCTGGAGATGGATATTCCTTCCCAGCAGGTTGTGACTATTTCTAGGAGATTAGAGGGCATGCTTGCCCAGGACCGAGAGGAGAGAGAGGCCAAGAGGTCTCGAGAGACTGGTTCTTATTTTGGAGCTCGTGCCCCAGCAGCTCGCCATGGTAGGGGTTATGTGGGTCGCCCCGTTCATTCAGCTCTTCCAGCTGCTAGTGGTGGTCTAGCCCCTTCTAGGCCCCATGAGCCTTATTATGCACCGCCGGTATCTAGTGTGCCTCTTGCTCGGGGTACTTTTAGCGGCCAGTCCAGCAGACCTGGACCGAGTCAGTCACATCAGCCACAACCTCCGAGGGGTTATTTTGAGTATGGAGACACCCGCCATATGGTGAGGGATTGCCCCAGACATAGGAGGGTTGCACCTCCATAGACTTCTCAGCCACCACGTGCTCCATCGGGTCCTCAGGTTATGATTCCAGCACCAGATACCGCCCCACCTACTCAGCCAGCTCGAGGTGGAGGTCGGGGAGGTCGAGGTCACCCTAGAGGGGGAGGTCAGGCCAGGTATTATGCTCTTCCGGCTCGTACAGAGGTAGTTACTTCCGACTCTGTCATTACAGGTATTGTTCTAGTCTATCATAGAGATGCGTCAGTATTATTTGACCCAAGCTCTACGTATTCATATGTGTCCTCTTATTTTGCCCCACATTTGGGCGTATCTCGGGATTCTTTGAGTTCCCCTGTTTATATGTCTACTCTTGTGGGAGATTATCTTATTATGGACTATGTGTATCAGTCATGTTTGATTGCTCTTAGTGGTTTTGAGACCAGAGCCGACTTATTATTACTCAGCATGGTAGATTTTGATGTTATCTTGGGTATGGACTGATTGTCGCCCCATTATGCTATTCTTGATTGTCACACTAAGACTGTGATGCTGGCTATACCAGGCTTACCGCGATTAGAGTGGAGAGGTACCTTAGAGTATACTCCCCGCAGAGTTATTTCATTTCTTAAGGCTCAACGAATGGTTGAGAAGGGGTGTGACGCGTATTTAGCTTATGTGAGAGATGTCAGTATTGATACCCCTACAGTTGAGTCAGTTCCAGTAGTGAGGAATTTCCCAGATGTGTTTCCAGCTGATCGTCCGGGCATGCCGTCCGACAGAGATATTGATTTCGACATTGATTTGTTGCCGGGCACTCAGCCCATCTCTATTCCTTCATACCTTATGGCTTCTCCTGAGTTGAAGGAGTTGAAGGAGCAATTGCAAGAGTTGTGTGTGTCACCTTGGGGTGCTCCTATCTTGTTTGTGAAGAAAAAGTATGGTTCTATGCGTGTGTGTATTGATTATCGCCAGTTGAACAAAGTCACAGTAAAGAACAAGTATCCCTTGCCATGTATTGATGACCTATTTGATCAGCTACAGGGTGCCAAAATATTTTACTAGATTGACTTGCGTTCAGGTTATCATCGGTTGAATATTAGGGAGCCAGATATCCCGAAGACAGCTTTCAGTACTCGGTATGGCCATTACGAGTTCCTTGTGATGTCATTTGGGCTGACCAATGCCCCAGCAGCCTTTATGCACTTGATGCACAGTGTGTTCCGGCCCTATATTGATTCTTTCGTCATCGTATTCATTGATGACATTCTAGTGTATTCCCGAACTCGGGAGGATCATGAGCAGCACCTGAGGACAGTGCTTCAAACTTTGAGAGAAAAGAAGTTGTATGCAAAGTTCTCAAAATATGAGTTCTAGTTAGATTCTGTGGCATTCTTGGGTCATATTATGTCGAGTGAGGGGATCAAGGTGGATCCGAAGAAGGTGGAAGCAGTGTAGAGTTGGCCCAGACCATCCTCAGCGACAGAGATCCGGAGCTTCCTTAGTTTGGCGAGGTATTACTGTTGGTTTGTTGAGGGATTTTCTTCTATTACAGCATCTATAACCAGGCTGCCCGAGAAGGGTGCTCCGTTCAGGTGGACAGCGGAGTGTGAGGAGAGCTTTCAGAAGCTCAAGACAGCTTTGACTACAGCCCCAATATTGGTATTGCCTTCAGGTTCGGGGTCTTATACAGTTCATTGTGATGTGTCGCGAGTTGGCCTCATCGCGGTGTTGATGCAGGACTGTAGGGTGATTTCCTACACGTCCAGACAGCTGAAGGTGCATGAAAAGAACTATCCTGTCCACGACCTTGAGCTAGCAGCTATTGTTCATGCCTTAAAGATTTGGAGGCATTATTTGTATGGTGTTCCCTGTGAGATTTACACCGATCACTGATGTTTGCAGCATCTGTTCAAGCAGAAGGATCTTAATTTGTGTCAGAGGAGGTGGTTAGAGCTGCTTAAGGATTATGACATTACAATTTTGTACCATCCCGGGAAGGCCAATGTGGTGGCCAATGCTTTGAGTCGTCGGGCAGAGAGTTTGGGGAGTTTAGCATATCTACCACCAGCAGAGAGTCCTATGGCATTGGATGTTCAGGCCTTAGCCAGCCAGTTTGTGAAATTGGATATTTCTGAGCCGAGTCGAGTATTGGCTTGTGTGGTCTCTCGGTCTTCTCTTTATGATCGTATCAGGGAGCGTCAGTATGATGACCCCCATCTGCTTGTCCTTAAGGACATGGTCCAGCACGGTGATGCTAAGGAGGTCACTATTGGGGAGGATGGTGCATTAAGGATGCAGAGCAGGTTATGTGTGCCTAATGTGGACGATTTGCGTGAGTTAATTCTCCAGGAAACTCACAGCTTGTGATACTCCATTCATCTGGGTGCCGCAAAGATGTATCAGGACCTGAGGCAGCATTATTGGTGGAGGAGGATGATGAAGGACATAGTAGAGTATGTGGCTAGATGTCAAAATTGCCAGCAGGTGAAGTATGAGCATCAACGACCAGGTGGGTTGCTTTAGAAGATAGAGATTCCGGAGTGGAAATGGGAGCGAATCACTATGGACTTCGTTGTTGGACTCCCATGGACTCAGCGAAGTTTGATGCAGTTTGGGTGATTGTGGACAGGCTGACCAAGTCAGCTCATTTCATTCCTGTGATGACTACCTATTCTTCCGAGCAGCTGGCTCGAATTTACATTCGTGAGATTGTCAGACTTCATGGCGTACCGGTATCTATCATCTATGATCGGGGCACATAGTTTACATCGTAGTTCTAGAGAGCCGTACATCACGAGTTGGGTGCTCGGGGTGGAGTTGAGCACAACCTTTCACCCTCAGACAGATGGGCAGTCCGAGTGCACTATTCAGATTCTTGAGGATATGCTCCGTGCGTGTGTGATGGAGTTTGGAGGTTCTTGGGATTGGTTCTTGCCACTTGCGGAGTTTGCCTACAACAACAGTTATTAGTTCAGCATTCAGATTGCATCGTGTGAGGCTCTGTATGGTAGGCAGTGTCGGTCCCCAGTGGGTTGGTTCGAGCCAGGCGAGGCCAGATTATTGGGTACAGACTTGGTTCAGGATGCCTTGGAGAAGGTGAAGGTGATCCAAGACAGACTTCACAATGCCCAGTCCCGACAGAAAAGCTAGGCGGACCGGGAGGTTTGCGATATTGCATTCATGGTTGGAGAGTGGGTCCTGCTTCGGATTTCACCTATGAAGGGCGTTATGAGGTTCAAATTGAGGCAAGCTGAGCCCAAGGTTTATTGGCCCCTTTGAGGTGTTGCGGCGAGTTGGGGAGGTTGCTTATGAGCTTGCCTTACCTCCCAGCTTAGCAGGAGTTCAATCGGTATTTCATGTTTCGATGCTCCGGAGGTATCACATCGATCCGTCTCATGTGTTGGATTTAAGCTCAGTCCAGTTGGACAAGGATCTATCCTATGTTAAGGAGCCAGTGGCTATTTTGGAGAGGCAGGTTCGGAAGCTGAGGTCAAACAACATTGCATCAGTAAAGGTTCAGTGGCGGGGTCAGCCGGTCGAGAAGGCGACTTGGGAGACCGAGCAGGATATGCGCAACCGTTATCCTTATCTTTTCACCACTTCAAGTATGTCTCTATACTCGTTCGAGGACGAATGATTGTTTTAAGAGGGGGAAGATGTAACGACCCGGCCGGTTAGTTTTAGAGTTATAGCCCCGATCCCCTATTAACTGTTTCTCCTATATCTATTTCTGCTATTGTGACTTGTCGGGAGGTTTCGTTTTGGTTTTTGGAGTATTTTAGGATACTTAGTCCCTAAATGGAGGTTTAAGCCTTAGGATTGGCACCGTATTCGGAACTATATGAAGACTCCGGAATAGAATTCTGTCGATTCCGTTAGCTTCATTGAGTGATTTTGGGTTTAGGGGCGTGTCCGGTTTGTGTTTTGGAGGTCTGTAGCTCATTTAGGCTTGAAATGTCGAAAGTCAAATTTTTAGAGTTTAGGGCCGGTAGTGGAATTTTTGATATCGGGGCCGGATTCCGATTCCGGAACTTGGAGTAGGTCTGTAATGTTGAATATGACTTGTGTGCAAAATTTGGGGTCAATCGGACGTGGTTTGGTTGGTTTCGGCATCGATCGTCGAATTTGGAAGTTTCAAGTTCTTTAGGTTTGAATCGTAGGATGATTTATGATTTTAGCGTTGTTTGATGTTCTTTGCGGGCTCGACTGAGTTTGTATGGTGTTTTAGGATTGGTTGGTATGTTTGGTCGAGGTCCTGGGGGCCTCGGGTTAGTTTTGGGTGCTTAACGGGTGAAAGCTTGGACTTAGAATAATTTCTGACATGCTGGTTTCTAGTGTTTTCGCACCTGCGCTGGGATCGCAGGTGCACGTTTAGGCCTGGGAGTTAGTGGTCGTAGATGCAACGAGTGAGCCGCAGGAGCGGAGCCGTATCTGCGGAAGGGCAGATGCAGATGCAGAGATGAGAATGACCCAAGGTTCCGCAGAAGCGCATCCGCAGATGCAGACTTCGGTGCGCAGGTGCGGACTCTGGAGTTTTAATGAAAACTCGCAGGTGCGGAGTCCTAGCCGCAGAAGTGGCACCGCATGTGCGATGATGAGGTAGCAGGAGCGGTTCGCTGGGTAGAAAAGAGAGAGTTTGGGCTTGATTCATTTCTCTATTTTTGGACTTGAGAGCTCGAAAATTGGCGATTCTTTGAGGGATTTTCAGAGAAAGCTTTGGGGTAACGATTCCTAACTCGTTTTTTGTTGTATTTCACTAATCTATAGCTATTCTCTCCATTTATTTTCGGATTGGGATTGAAAAGCTGGGAAAATGGGGGAAACGTTCCCTAACCGAATTTTCGAGTTTTGATTGGGATTTGGACATCGGATTTGGTTAATTTTGGTACGAGTGAACTCATGAGTGAATGGGTGTTCGTATTTTGTGACTTTTACTCGATTCCGAGACATGGGCCCGGGAGGCTTTTTAGGGCGATTTTCCAATTTCTTGCTTTAGCTTTGATTTCATTAATTAGATTAATTCTTATAGTTGTATTTATGATATTTAATTAATTTTAGCTAGATTTGGGCCATTTGGAGCCAGATATTTGTGGAAAGGGCATTATTATGGATTGATTGAGCTTGGTTTGAGGTAAGCGGCTTACCTAACCTTGTGTGGAGGAAATCCCCTTAGGAGTTGGTACTGATTTTACTATGTGAGCGCCGTGTACGCGAGGTGACGAGTGTGTACATGGTCTGTTTGTTGAAAAACCTAATTTTTACTGATAATTTCCCTGTTTCTACCTTATTTGAATATACTAGCATGCGTAGTTACCCTGTTAGCTTAGAATAACATGTCTACGTGCCTTATTTGCTTAATTGAACTCTTTGCAGCATGCCTATTAAATTCCTGCTTCTTTCCCAACTTGTACTTAGTCTAGACTGTAGATTTCTCTTGCTATACTTATTGTTTGTAATTGATTGTGCTGTGTATTTACTTTAGGACTACGTGACGGTATCCCTATAGACCCCCCTGCATATTTACTTTTGGGACTACGGGACGGTATCCTGGGAGACCCCCCTGCATATTTACTTTTGGGACTACGGGATGGTATCCCGGGAGATCCCTATGCACATTTACTTTGAGACTACGAGGTGGTACCTCAGGAGTTCTCCCTGCATATTTACTTTTGGGACTACGAGACGGTATCTCGAGAGATCCTCTGTCGCTTAATTTCGTGCATTGTTATGTTATTTCACTGTGATTTCCTTTGTTGAACTTTAGTCTCTTATTATACTGCTTATTCGCCTATTTTTATTATTATATACCAGTGGGCCTGACCTGACCTCGTCACTACTCGACCGAGGATAGGCTCGGCACTTACTGGGTACCGCTGTGATGTACTCACGCCCTTTCTTGCACATGTTTTTCGTTTGCAGATCCATGTCCCTTTTACCAGCCTCATCCATAGTTGCAGTTGTTGTTGTTTCAGAGAACTTCAAGGTACATCTGCTCGCGCCCGTAGATCCTCGGAGTCCCCCTCTATCCCCTATGTTCATTTTATTTCCTCTTTCTGTAGAATTGATGTATAGAACAGTTAAGACTTCTTAGTAGCTTGTGACTTGCGGGTTTCCGTGTTTTGGGAATTGTTTGGTACATTTCAAAGGTGATAATTGTATATGCCGAGTGGCATTCAGTTGCTTATTAGATACTTGTTACTGTTAGTGGTTTATGTTCAAGTTTTTATCCCATTTCTGCAAAGTGTTAGGCTCACCTAGTCGTAGAGACTAGGTGTCATCACGACAACTCACTGAGGGATAAATTGGGTCGTGACAACAGTAAAACCCAAATCTTTTATCGAAATCACCAAAATATGAGTAAGTTTGTAAAATTATGATTTTCCCCCAAAACCTTTCAACATGTAAATGTTTCAATATCGGATAGCATGAGGAAAGTACATCTCTATGCCTACATGTCAATGTGTATGAGAAGTCATGAATGACGTAATACCGTACAACATGGGGAAAAATGCATCTCTATGCATGTATGTCAAGTGTGCATGTCAAATGCAATGCGACTCAGTGATAAAACCATATACATACTCTCAGAGTATCAATTCACCCAGTCCTCCCGGTCACTCAGTCCTCATAGTCACTCATTCCTCACAGTCATTCAGTCTTCCCAATCACTTGGCACTCGCGTTCGCACTTGCACTCATACTCGCACTCAGTACAGTACAGGGTAGATCCAACCCATGGCAGATCCAGCCCAAAATCAATAGCAACTGCGCTCACTGTGGGTGTGTAGACTCCGGAGGGGCAAATCCATCCCAAGCGTTATAATAAGACAATCATGGCATGAATCAATAATACCTGCTTCGACGTGCAGCCCGATCCCATCAATATCCTCACAATCAGGCCTCGACCTCACTCAGTCATTAATCTCTCCAGTCTCTCGAGCTCACAATGTCATGAAAATCAGCCCAAAATGATGATGTGATGTATCAATAAATGGTAACAGAGACTGAGATATGATATGCAAATGAATGCATATGATTGAGTATGTAATTGAAATGTACGCAGCAAAAATGATCTCAGTGGGTCCCAGCAGGATAAACATATGTCCTAGACATGATTTTTAACATGGATCACAGCTCAATTACTCTAGCACATAGAGATTTCAAAGATACAAATAAGATTAGGTAACTACACAGTACCACAAAAATAACCGAGTCACAATTCACAGGGTCCATGCCCACACGCTCGTCACCTAGCATGTGCGTCACCTCAACACCAAACACATATCACGTATATTCAGGGGTTCATACCCTCAGCATCAAGTTTAGAAGTGTTACTTACCTCGAACAAGCCAAATCCAATACCGATCAAGCCAAATAATACTCCAAAACAATGCCATCCCGCGCGTACCGGCCTCCGAACGGCTCGAAACTAGCCAAAAGAAACTCAAATACATCAAATAATGCCTAAGGAAACAATTCCAAATGATAAAGATCGAATCTTTAATCAAAAACCCAAAGTCAACAAAAACGTCAAACCCGGGCCCGCGCCTCGGAACCTGATGAAACTCACAAAATTCGACAACTCATTCAATTTACAAGTCTAATCATACTTGTTTTACTCGAATCTGACTCCGAATTGTTGTTCAGAATTCAAAAATTTACTCTATGAAATATTAGACAAAACCCCCAATTTCCCTCTTGAAATCCTCAATCAAATGCCAAAAACGAAGATAGATTCACGAAATATAATCAAAACCGATTATAGAACACTTACCCTAATCCATGTGATGAAAGTCGCCTCCAAAATTGCCCAAATCCGAGGTCTATAGCTAAATATATGATAAAAATGGACAACCCTCGATTTAATAGCTTCTGCCCAGGAAATCTCGCATTTGCAAAACAATAGCCGCTTCTGCAACATTGCTTTTACGACCAAAATTCCGCATTTGCAGAGAAGCACTGGAGAAATGGCCCTCGCACCTGTGGAAAAACATCCACTCCTGCGACACTAGAACGCGCATCTGCGCAAATGTCCGCTCATGCGCTCACGATCTCGCTTCTGCGCGCACGCAGGTGCGCTACAAATTCCGCTTCGGTGGAGGTATCCCAACTCAGCCTTTGTCATAGGTGCGACCATACTTCCGATTCTGCGACCATCGCACCGGCGCAATACCAGTCTCTAGTGCGATCACACCAGATACTACCATAAACCAGCCTTAACCAAAATTTCCAAAATGATCCGAATCTTGCCCGAAACTCTCCCGAGCCCCTCGGGACCCAGTCTGAATATACCAACAAATCCCATATCATAACATGGACTTACTCGAGGCCTCGAATCATGTATAACAATGTCAAAACAATGAATCGCACCTCGAATCAAACTCAATGAACTTTGAATCTTTCGACTTTCAGAACTCATGCCGAACCTTATCAAATCAACCTGGAATGAGTTTAAATTTTGCACACAAGTCCCAAATGACATAACAAAACTATTCAAATTCCCGGAACCGAAATCCGAACCCGATATCATCAAAGTTAACTCCCCGTCAAACTTGTGAACTTCCAAACATTCAAATTTCCAACTTTCGCCAATTAGCGCCGAAACCTTCTACAAATATCCCAATGAAAATTCAGACATACGCCCGATTCCAAAATCACCATCCGGAACTAACGGAACCATAAAAACTCCTATCCGAGGTCAAATGCGCAAAATGTCAAACTCTGTCAACTCTTCCAACTTAAAACTTCAATCATGAAATTTATTCTTCCAAATCAATTCCGAATAACCTGAAAACCAAAATTGATAATTCACACAAGTCATAATACATCATACGATACTACTCAAGACTTCAATTACCTGGACGAAATGCAAATGCTCGAAACGACCGAGCGGGTCGTTATAGTTGATCATTTAAGATCAACGGCCAAGATCGAAAGGGAAGTGGGGCGGGTCATGAAACGGGTCGCGACCCGACCGGGTTAAATGAAGAGGACATTTGGTTTGGGCTGCTAAAGGGTTAAATGGAATGGGCTAAGTACCTTGGGCCTGTTTTGGTCCGAAATTAGCCCTATATTGGGTTATAAATTAAATATCCGAAATTTGTTAAAAATAATTTATAAAAAGTATTTGATAAATAATAAAAATATTACTTATTCATTAAAATGATTGAAAATAATATCTTAAAATTATAAAAATATACAAAAAATGCTATTTTAGCATAAATAATGTAATAAATATGAATATGTATATAATGTAGGCTATTATTGCAAATATTGTGTAAATAGCTCGAAAATACAAAATATAATTATATGAAATGAAGTAAAATTTTATAAAACATACACGTGGATGTAAATAATAAATTTAAATGATTAAGTCATCACAAAATAATTTAAAGGATAATTAATAAATATTTGAACAATTTAAATGTAAGAAAATCAATTTTAAAGCTTTAACAATTATGAAACATTATAGAAAATACTTATATGACTCTTGTAAATTGGGTAATAATGAAAAATAATATTTTTGAAAGTACATATAATATTTTATAAAATATGAGGGCGAAATTGGGCATCAACAACTGCCCTTCTTTACCCGGAAATGATGAAAGAGTTGTCGGGTAAAGAAAATGATGACCAATTTTTTTCGAAATGAATGAGGATGATGTGTTTTTAAAAAAATGGGAGTCGAAACCTGGTTCTTGAGTTGCCTACATATCCCTAGTGTTACGAAAATCAGGCCGCGTGTAGTTTTGGATCCAACGGCGAACGAAACTGATGGAGTCGTTATAAGGATGGTCATATGTTTCGAGGAAAAATCTTTTGTGTAGGAAGGTGTCATGAGTAATGGATAATTTTGGGTAGAGCTATGAATGCGAATTTGAATGTTACGGATATTCGAGATAAATGTTTGGGCGGTTACGGGACAAAGAGTAAACAATTGCTGATTATCGGTTACGTTTGACGTAATCAAAGGTTGTGAACGTTGTGAACGGAAACCAGAGTGAGAATTGCTCCCGTTTGTAGAACGGTTACCTCCCGAGTTACCTTCAAAACTTAAAACACGATGCACATGAATATATAGGGTTATTGCGGAAATTTAAACATGATGCAAATTCCCTTCGGACTATGAGAGTTGTCTTTGGACGATGAGGATGATATCCTTAGACCATGACGTCCTGGGCCACGAAGCATATGATAAGGGATTTGCAGGCCATGAAATGATGTCCTCGAGCCATGAGGATAGTGCCTTCGTACTATGATGCCTTTGAATAATGATATGCAGTTTTGAGAGATCCTCAGGCCATGTCATGATGTCTTCGGGCTATGAGGATTATGCCTTTAGAATATGACGCCTTTGAACAACGTGGCGATGTTCAGCCCATAAAATGCAAAGATGCGGTGATATGGGTGATGTTCAGCCCATGAAATGCAAAGATGCGATGTTCAGCCCCAGTGTGTTCCTAGGACTTGAGTATATGTGTGATCATTGATCGAGGTTTGAGGGGGATCGGGGGTAAGTTGTGGTGCATTTTGAGGGGTGGGATAAGTAGTGGTTTGTGGATACTGTGTTGTATGATGGTGGTGCTATTGAGGGGTTTGCACAAGTGGTGGGTTAAGGGTTTGAGGAGGTGCGAGATTGTGATACTGGTGCGTTGCGGGCGGATTTTGTGGAGCTATGGGTCGTAAATTTTGGGTTTGGGTGTTTTGCGGTGGTGTTTGGTTCTAAGTGGTTGTGTTTTGCTGGTTGATGTCAAGAACATTTAGGGTAAGGGAGAGGTTTGCAAGATTTCGGACCTGCTCAAGCTCACCTTGCAGCTCCAAGATTTTCTGTTCCATACGTAAGACCAACTCAGTATGTCCCGGCGTACTCCTTCCACCTGAGGTTTCAACGTTTTTTGCTATGGTAGCATTGTCTTTTTGATTGCCACTTAGATCAATCATCTTCCCTTTGCCTTTGCCTTTGCTTTTCGGGTTTCTAGGTGGAGGAGGAGGTAGAAGACCTCTGGATCTGGTGTGGTATGCTGATGATGCCAGAATGCACGAACCAAACTTTGGGAATGGGAGTAACCAAAAGAAAGAAAAATAAAAGGTTACCAAGTTAGTAAGATAAATTAAAAGAGTATTTGCAATATTTAAGCAGATATCACATAAAGGTCATGCAATAATTTGCGTCCTAATTTGGGGACCTCATTATGCCTGAGATAGGCCTACGAGACACATAGACTTGGAGAAAATTCATGCCAACGTTGCCTCATTCCATTAATGAGAAAAAAAGCCAAATCAATCTTTCATTAAATTGAAATAATAATTATAAAGTCACTAATGGCATTAAGCCTTATTACATCAAAATCTAATGGAATCTAATCTAGAAAGCAGTAAAGAACATTATCTCCTAGTCTACTTGGTCTCCGAAGGACCTTCTCCATGCTTGGCTCTCTTGACTCCATCAATCACATTTCCCACATCGCGCATGTCGAGTAGCAAGTAAGCCATTGCCAACTTTCCTCCTTCATCGGGATCCATGCCTTAACAATACCAAAGCCTTTTTCTCATCTTCCCCTCTAGCTCTATCAGTCCTTGTTGTAGATGCTCCAACCTCTGTGTCGACTTATTTGCAATCTCCTTCCATTCTCTGATCGCCTCCATATCCACCTTATGTTGTTCTACATGGTTAGCTTCAGATTTGAACACTCTTTTACGTAGTCTCTTGTACTTCACCTGTGCCTCAGCCACCTCATCGATGATCCTATCCTTCAGATTGACCCACGGTTTGATGTCCCTGGTTATGTCGTCTTCTAATCATGAGAGATATTAGTACATATGACCGGCGTGATACCTGTCTGGCTCAATAGTCTCTCCCTCCACAATGATCTTTTGGTTCCACATGTTTTGGGCTTCAAACTTGAATGGGATGAGATTTCTTTGAAATCTGTTTTATACTGAACCATGTTGGAAAACCGAGGTATGACTTGTTTCCTCCCAGCTTGCCTCATTACCCTTATAGGAGCATAAGGTGTCACGACACAATTCTCCCTCTGTAAGACGTCGTGACGGCACCTAGTCTCTACGACTAGGTAAACCTAAAAAAAATACAGAAATAACAAAATGGAAGTAAAACTTAACAACTAACTGCAATAGATAACTAAATAACTGGTAACAATGGCACTTGGCATGTACAATAACCAACACTCCAGTAATACACAGTATTCCTAAAACCCGAAACATCATAAGTTACAAGCAACAGAAGGAAACTAGAATCTCTACACACCAGAGTCTAATAAAAGAAATACGAAAGGTAAATGACATAGGAGAGAATAGAGTGGGGCTCCGAGGTCTGCAGACTCGGCAGATGTACCTTGAAGTCTCCGTACAGCAGCAAGCACTCTCAGCTAATAGCGGGGCTGATGAGAAGCACCTGGATCTGCACACAAAACATGTGCATAAGAGTAGCATGGGTACGCCACAACGATACCCAGTAAGTACCAAGCCTAACCTCGGTCGAGTAGTGAGGAGGTCAGGTCAGGCCCACTAGTAAATAATAAATAAGGCAGAAGAATATACAGTATAATGAGAGACTAGAATTTAACAAAAGGTAACACAGCGAGACAATAGTACAACACACAGGGGGTAAGCATCAGGGGATCTCCCGATATACCGTCTTGTAATCCCAAAATAAATATACAGGGAGAACTCCCGAGGAACCGTCTCGTAGTCTCAAAAGTAAATGTGCAGGGAGAACTCCAGAGGAACCGCCTCGTAGTCTCAAAAGTAAATGTGCAGGGAGAACTCCCGAGGAACCGCCTCGTAGTCTCAAAAGTAAATGTGCAGGGAGAACTCCCAAGGAACCGCCTCGTAGTCTCAAAAGTAAACACACATCTCAAACCGATAAATTCAACAGTTAACAGCAAGATTTCTACAGTTATACTGATAATGAAGAAGGAAAGACAGGAAATCAACTAGGCATGCTTCACAGAGTTCAAATAAGCAGTTAAAGCACGTAGACATGCGATATTAGACTAAACAGGATAACTACACGTATTGGAATAGCTCAATTAAGAATGAAAATAGACTAATACTCATTTAAACGGTATGACTCAAATTAAAGGAAAAACAGGTTGCTACTTAGTAAAATAAATCGGGTTTTACAATAAATAGCCCGTGTACGTACTCATCACCTCACGTACACGCGCGCTCACATATCACAACAGTACTAAATCCTAAGGGGATTTCCCCCACACAAGGTTAGGCAAGCCACTTACCTCGAACCAAGCTCAATCAATCGATAACAATGCCTTTTCCACGAATATCCGACTCCGAATGGCCCAAGTCTAGCCAAAATCAATTACATACCATAAATACAACTATAAGAAACTAATCTAATTAATTAAATCAAAGTTAAAGCAAGAAATTAGAAAATCACCCCAAAAAGCCTCCCTGGGCCCATGTCTCGGAATCGGGTAAAAGTCATAAAATATGAACATCCATTCACTCACGAGCCCGGTTATGTAATTTGTTTTGGACTCCGACCTCAATTTGAGGTCTAAATCCTCATTTTACAAAAATTCCTAATTCTACCCAAAACCCCAAACTTCCACCATGCAAACACAAGATTTTTTTGTTGAAATCTTAGGAAATGTAGTAAAAGATTGAACGAAACTAGTGTAGAATCACTTACCAATAATTTGGGGAAGAAAGGTTCTTTGAAAAATCGCCTCTAGGGTTTCTTGTTTTGAAAATTTGAGAGAATGAACCAAAATCCTGTCTAAGTCCCATTTTGATCAGTTGCAGATGTCACATTTGCGAGATCAGACACCAGTTACTAGAAATTGCAGAACCAACTGAGTTTTCTAAGTTCAAACCACTCCGTAGCCTATCCGAAACTCACCCAAGCCCTCGGGGCTCTAAACCAAATGTGCACACAAGTCTAAAAACAGCATACAAACTTGCGGGATCAGTTCTTGCCACTTGCAGAGTTTGCCTACAACAACAGCTACCAATCGAGTATTCAGATGGCTCCTTATGAGGCTCTATATGGGAGATGGTGTCATTCGAAAATTGGTTGGTTTGAGCCGGGAGAGGCTAAGTTATTAGGCAATGATTTTGCTCAAGATGCCGTGGAGAAGGTCAAGATGATACAGGATTGGCTTCATACAGCCCAATCTAGACAAAAGAGATACGTAGATCGGAAGGTTTGTGATGTTGCATTCATGGTTGGAGAGTGATTCTTGCTCCGGATTTCACCCATGAAGGGTATAATGAGGTTCGGGAAGAAAGGCAAGTTAAGCCCTAGGTATATCGGACCTTTTGAGATCCTTCAGAGGATTGGTGAGGTGGCGTACAAGCTTGCATTGCCACCGAGTTTATCTGTGGTTCATCTGGTATTCCATGTCTCTATGCTCCGAAAGTATTATGTTGATCCGTCTCATGTTCTACACTTCAGCACAGTCCAATAGGACGAGGATTTGACTTATATTGAGGAGCATGTGGCTATCTTGGACAGACATGTCCGGAAGTTGATATCAAAGAATATTGCTTCAGTAAAGGATCAATGGCGGGGTCATTCGGTCGAGAAGGCGACGTGGGAGACCGAGCACAACATGCAGAGTCGTCATCCTCATCTATTCACCACTTCAACTATGTCATTATGCATGTTCGAGGACGAACGTTTGTTTGAAGAGGGGAGAATGTAACGACTTGATTGGTTGTTTTGTGTAATTGTGCCCCATTTCCCCCCTATTTTATGCTTCGCACATGTGTGTTTATGATTTTATGACTTGCGGGGTTGGTTAGTTCCATTCCGGGATGCTTTCGGGTTGATTTGGACCCTTTGATACTTGACTTAGAAGTTTGAATTAGAAATGTTGAACAAACTTTGACTTTTGTGAAAAAGACCCCAAAACTGTATTTTGATGGCTCTGATAGCTTTGTATTGTGATTTCGGACTTGGACTTATGCCCGAAATTGATTTTGGAAGTCCGTAGATTATTTGTGTTGATTTGCCAAAAATTTGGAAATTTGAAGTTGAAAAGGTTTGACCATAGGTTGACTATTAGCTATCGAGCTCGGAATTTGATTTTGGGACTTGGAATAGGTCCATTATGGTATTTAGAACTTGCCTGCAAAATTTGGTGTCGTTTGGAGTTGATTTGATAGGATTCGGATGTTTAGTTGTAATTTTAGAAATTCTTGAACTTTACTTTGAAATTCATGTGTTTTAGTGTTCGATTATTAGTTTTAGATGTTATTTTTGTGTTTTGATCGCGTGAGCGAGTTCGTATGATGTTTTAAGACTTGTGTGGAAGTTTGGTTTGGAACCCCGAGGGCTCGGATGAGTTTCAGACATGTTTCGGAATGGATTGCATTGAAAATGAATTGTTGGTTCTGCTGGTGCTCAGGTATCGCAATTTTGAGCACCAGCATTGCAATTGCGAAGGTGACAGTGGGGGCTTTGATGTCGCAATTGCAACTACCCCTTTGCATTTGCAAAGTTTGCTGGCATATGACTTAAATCGCATTTACGAACATTTGTTCGCTTTTTCGAAGTTCCCAGCTTTGCAATTGCGGAGCCTTTCCTCGCAAATGCGATGATGACTTAGGCTGTCAGGGTTCAAAAATGCAAGTCGTTGTCCACAATTGCGAGAGTTTGCAAATGCGAATCCTGTGTCCCAAATGCGAATCATGTGTCGCAAATGCAACATCTGCAGCTAGTACAAAGGGCTGGGAGACGGGATTTTTGAAAACATTCTCTCATTTTTTAATCCTAGACTCGGTAGGAGGCGATTTGGAGAGGGGATTTTCACCTACAAACTTTGGGCAAGTGATTCTAATCTATTTCTAATCATATTCCATCAATATATTTTAGATTTTAACATCAAAATCTTGTGAATCAAAGTGAAAATTTGTGAAACTTTGTCAAGTTTTTGAAAAATAAGAATTTGAGTTTTGAGAGTCGATTTCAACTCGGATTCTGAAACTAATCACATATATGAACTCGTGGGGTCATGGGTAGTCGGAATCTACCATTACACTCGGGTTTTGACCGGGAGGGCCCCAGGTTGACGTTTTGGGAAAAGTGTAAAGATCATAGCTTTTTCTGCTGTAACTGATTTCCCTAGCATTGTTTGATGATATTAAATCGATTTTGGTTAGATTTGAGCCATGTGGAGGCAAATTTTATGGGATAAGCTATTTTCGAGGGTTGAATTGGCCTAGTTAAGGTAAGTATCTTGTCTAACTTTGTGTGGGGGAACTACCCCTTAGGATTGGTATTGATTGATTCATTTGTGCTATGTGAAAGCTGTGTACGAAAGGTGACGAGTGGGTACACGAGTTGTTCGTAGTGTTTGACCGGTTTAGGCTACTTAGACTATTTCCATACTTTAATTTAAATGTCATATCATGTTCTAAATTTTCATAGTCAATCTATTCTTATTTACATGCCTCAATTGACTTGTTTAACTCTTGTTCTACATCCTACTTGATAAATTGCTTTCATGCTTTAGTTGAACTTGTTGCCCTTTAATTGATACATGTCATCTCTTTCATTATTGATTTTCATTACTTGAAGTCATTTTACGTGTTATCTCTTTCATTGTTAGTTTTCTTTATTTGAATTTTTCGTTGTTATTATCTTATTTAAAGTCATGTTATTCCTTCCATTGTGAGTTATTGTTATTTAGTTCGTAGTTACACATTATCTTTCTCATTATTGAGTTGTTGGTGTTGAAGTTGTGGAGACCATATCATTTTGAAGCGAAGTTGATAATTGTTAAGATATCTTTCTTGTTGATAATTTTACATTCATTGTTATTGTTGATATTCTTGTACACGTTGTGGTGGAACTATTGGCTATTGTTGTGAAAACATTGATATTGTTGATTGTTGGCAAGTTGTGATATATTGGGCACATGTGGTGCGAGTTATTATTGTAATGTGATATTGACGCACATGCGGCAGTATAAGGCTTGAGGTTAATATGCATGCGGCGGTATAAGGTGGGACTTATGCGTGTGTTGCTTGTAGGGGAACTACGTGAAGCCAGGCGGCATCATAAGGTGGGATAAAGTGCGTGTAGTTATTTCGGGAAAATTATTTTCAAAACCTATTTCAAATGTAAGGCTCATGCGGCGGTATAAGGAAAGATTGTGATTGAGAATGTGAATTGTGAATACGAGGCGGTACCTCGGTGGTGATTCTTATTGTACACGAGTCGGTACGTCGTTGTGATTCTTGTTGTTTTGTTTCCTTATTTTTGTCAGTTATTGTCTGTATATGATCATTGTGGTTCTTCTTAACTGATTTCCTTGTGTTATTTTCGTGCTTACAATTTCGGTATTAGTTCATGTTGTTAACTGTTTCGCATCAATTATTTCTCTGCTTTCCATTATTTATCCTTATTACGTTTTCATACTATTTATTTATATTCTAGTAGGTGTCTTGACCTAGCCTCGTCACTACTCTACCGAGGTTAGGCTTGATACTTACTGGGTACCATTATGGTGTACTCATACTACGCTTCTGCACATCTTTTTGTGCAGATCCAGATACGCCTGCGCGTGCCGGTCGTTAGGGATCATTTGTTAGTTAATTTACAAAGACTTCAAGGTATGCATGCTCGGCGTCTGCAGGCCTCAGAGTCACCTTCCTGTATTCTTATTTCCTATTATATTTTCTTTCAGACAATGATGTAGTAGATATTCTGGTCTTACTCTATAGAGCTTCTGACTCAGTTCCACCGGTCTTGGGGAGTGTATTGTTGTTGATTTTGTTTTTGAAAGTTTATATCAGTTATTCAGCCTTGTTTTAGTATTCTGTTAATTATTTCTGTCATGTTATTATTAACTGTTAGGCTTACCTAGTTGTAAAGACTATGTGCCATCACGACATCCTACGGAGAAAAATTGAGGTGGTGACAAATGGTCTTTCAAATATGGAAAAACAAATGATAGAAGGAAGAACTGAGCTTAAGCAAGGGATAGACCAATTTGGATCAGATATCTATTACCTGCAGGTAATATTGAATAAAAAGATTGAGGCGTCTGATGCCCAACAACAAATTGTTGTGGATATTGGACATCTTGTGGAGCAAAAAGAAGAGTTCCAACCATTCAACCAAAATATTATTAGCGATGCCAAGGTTGACGAAGTGTGTAAAAGCGATGATGTCAAAAGTGAAGCGATTCTACAGTTGGAGCGCATTGGACCTCATTCTAACCATTTTTTAACATTGTGTTTGATTGGTGACACGAGAATTGATCCATTCGAGCCTATGAAGGAGTCAATGGATGAGGAACAAAGTGCATATATTCTGAAATTTACGATGCCAATGAGACAAAATGGCATCCCTCACTTGAAGGCCAAGAAGTGGAAGATGTGATTTCTATCGCTTGGTTCCTTTATTTTTACACCACCGCCCCAGGAACATGACAGAAAAACTGATGCAAAATTGGGGGCGCAATTCATATCCTCAAAGTGAAAGGAAAAGTGGTGAAAGTGATGGAATCGTGCCACGACTATAAATAAGGCATTTGTTGGGAGGCAACCTAATTCTACTGCTTCTTTTTATTTTATTTTTTTATTTGTGTTTTTTTGTATTGTTATTTTTATGTTTTGTATAACTAGGAGCATGGAATCAAAGCCAATAGGCGTGTGAAAAAGCGAACATATGTTTGGAACGAAGTGTAGGGTGCCTGCACAAAGGATCATACCTAGGAGAAGTCTGAGTATCCCGTGAGCTGCTACTGTTTCGGCCTTTGGCCTACCAGGGAGTCTCATTCAATCTCTTGTTATTTATTGTATGCATTGAGGACATTGTACAATTTTAAATGTGGGGTGAGGAGATTGTCTAGGTGATTTTTCGTGATATCCTAGTTTAGTTGTAGTACTCTTTCTTAGTATAGTAGTTTTTGTGTAAAGAGAAAAAAATTGAAAAAAAATGAAAATTGAGAAAAAAAATCAGAAAATTTGGATTTTTCCCGACGATGGATTTTGTGGACAGTTTTCTTAAGGGACTAAGGTCCAATGAAAAAAAAACAAAAAGATTTTCTTTTCATGTCTAGTTAGTTTTAGTTAGATAATAATCCCCCTTGGTTTTTCTTTGTGCATCGAATATTTTTCAGGGGATGTAACTTGAACCGGGTAAGTTTTCTTATTTTTAGGATTAGATTTTTTTTTGTTTTGTTTTAGGAGTACTAAAAGGAGAAGAAAAACTTTTGTGACTTATTTGATACTAGCATAACTTGGCCGAAGCTTGAGTAGTACTTTCCTCTGGGTGCTTGAGTAATGAATAAAATAGCATACTTTCTGACACCTAAGCTTAGGGTTGTGACTCTGTATATAGCTTATTCTTATTTACTCGTTCGCGATGATCCTGGCTGTCTTAGAGTAGAATTGGTCCGTCTTGATTGATACTTGTGTTATGTGGGGTGAGGATTTCTTACATATATTCCATGTTTTGCATCTTAGTCTAGAACTTGCCCTGCATGTTATTGAAGCGAAATAAAAGTGTTGCTCTGTTTAGAAGATAATAATAGGCTTTCTTTGATATGTCTTGTGAATTTTAGCCTTTTCAGATATTGTACCACTAGTTATCCCTTTGATCCTGTTACCATTTATTTGGAAGCCGTATTTTTGCCTTGATTCTTTTGTTGATTCCCTAATTTTTGCACCCTGCTTCCTTGAGCATTGTTGCTTAGACTGTGTTATTAATTGATAAATTTGAAGAAAGGGATGATGAAGTGAAAGGTGACCAATGATAGCTGCAAAGTGATGAAAATGCCCTCTTATAAAAGAATGTGACATGAAAAAAAAAAGAATGAAAAATTGCTTTGAAAAAAAATGAAACGTTCTTGATATGAGGGAATTACTTATGAAACAAATGATGAAAAGAAAGCTGAAAAATATAATTAAGAGATGAAAATAATGGGTGATGAAGTCTAAAAGTGCAAAGTACTTAGGGAAGTGTAAGTCACTATCATATAGTTTTCCTACCCGTCCCCTAGACAACATTACAATCCGTTAAATTACTATTTGATTCTATTCGAGAACACTTAATTAGTAGATATGTACATAATGGGCAAGCCTATGGTTCTTTGTGCATACATGTGAATTCGCTTGTGAGTACATAATGGGCAAGCCTATTTTATCAAGGTTTATTTATTCAATTTTGCGCTTAATTATTTGATTGCTTGATCACCAATTAAATACTATCTACGAATCTAGGATTGAACTAGGGAGAGGAAATTTTAGATTGCATAGAAGATAAAGTAGAGCAAGATCTTGAACCTGAGTATCAGAAACAGATTTGCGGTTAAGATAGGGATATACCTAATCGCCTTGCTTAGTTATTATACAGAAATTATTAATGCGTTCTTGTTAATCCTAATTTCATAGAAATATAGGCGTTAGGTTAGCTTGAATAGGCGAGTAGTACTTCAAGAGAATACTACGAGTAATATTAACTCGGTCAACTAATAAATCAGATAAATTAATTAGACAATTTAAGTGGTAGACTCAACGGGATTGTTAGCTAACCCATAGCTCTAGAATATTTTCTCCCATTGAATTTGTCTCTAAGATCCTAAAATTGCTTTCTTTAATTTCTTAGTTTACTACTCTAGATTAGTTTTTGTTAAATAATCACATATTAAAAATCACTTGAATAGATTAATCGTCTTAGTTTAATTTAGTTAATAGTTAATCACAAGTCCATATGGGTACGATATATGGACTTACAATCCTATATTACTTATACGACAACGTATACTTGCGTGTGCGTTTGGGAGCAACAAGTTTTTGCTGCTCATATATATATATTTAAAGTCTTGATTTCAAAATGCTCTTATTGTTGATAACCTATCATGATCCTTGAAAGTGAAAGAATGGGAGTATGTAATATAAAATGTGGCCATCGTACTAAGAACGAAGAATTACATTTGTGGCCAAGAGTGCCGATGAAATAAAAGGATGTGTGAAAGTCTATGAAATGAAATGTAACTCTTTTATATGAGATAAATGTTCTTGGGAGGATCGTTAGGTAACCGAGGAAGGGTGGGTTGAAATAACCTAAATCTGAAACTAGACGTGCTGGCGTAGGATAGATGGAGGGATGAATTCCCGTGTTGATGTGTTGAGATTATTCCCCTTAATTGGGATGAGATGATAGCTAGAAAAGGACCATTTCGACCCACACGACATTGTGGTGAGACGAATTAGCCGATCGGGCGGTAATCAGATACCATGCCGTGCACATAGTGGTGGTGATGTGTTTCTATGTCCACCCGCGCACACTGGGGTGAGACGGATTTGCCGATTGGGCAGAGATCGGTCCCCATGCCAATAGCATGGTGGTGTATCGGTACCGTAGACCTCCCAACTCTAATACATTATTATTTACTTGTGGATTTACCTTGCTCTTAACTTGTCATTTTAATGTTACTTGACTTTCTTATTGATTCTATGTTTCTCTCTTTTATATTGGTTTTATATTACATGAGAGGGTATTTAATTTTACATACTAGTACTATTCCATATTTACTAACGTCCCTTTTGCCAGGGACGATGTATCTTTAATAGATGCAAGTGGTTCTACAGCAGGCGGCATCGATTATTGATAGCGGTACACTTTTTTCTCAGTTGACTTGGTGATCCCCACTTCCTATCGAGGCCTCGTGTATTTTACATTGTATTGTTGAGGTATAGTCGGGGTCTTGTCACCAACACTATCATACTACTCTTCTGTTCTATTTAAAGGCTCCGTAGACATAGTGTGGGTTGTGTTTTAACTTGGAAAAATGACTCTAAATGTTGTAGTTATTTGGTGTTCCACTTTGTAATCTTTTGGTAATCATCAATGCAGTTGTTGTAATTAATGAAGCATGATACTTAGCTCTCATATCCCCTCCCTGTCTATCTCGTATAATTTAAGTAAAATTGCTCATGGGTAATGTTGGGTAGAAGGCATCAAGTAGGCTTGCTTGATCGGGATGTCTCGATCGAGCGTCGGTCGCGCTCCCCGAGGTCGGGACGTGATATCCAACCATATTCATATAATTTTTCAGCTTTATATCCATCATAAAAACAACATCAGACAGCCCAACAATTCTCAAGAACATCACAAACAACTTTCAATTGCTATCTTGCCACATCTCAACTAAACAACTTAGTTAGGACTTAAATATGATCAAACACATGTAGGAGAAAAGGATATTACCTTTAAACAGCAAGAAAACACTCCAAGAACAACTCTCCTTCAACTTGAACGAACTCACAACTATTCAACCACATTATATATAAGTGATCTCCACCACTTCCACAATACTTTTAATGAAGAACTTAGGTGGTTTGGCCTTGGATTTGTGTATGAACCTTTAGGATATGCTTAGAGAGCGTTTAGAGGTTCTTGGAGGTCTAGTTTGGTCTAAAATGAGAATTGGGGAACAAGTCCACCATTTTATATAACAAGATAGGCTTTCACCGATTTTGTGGGTCCCAAAGGGAGTTGCTTGTGCAGTCTCGCAAAAAAGTGAATAGCTCTATACTCCGATGTTGCATAGACGAACAATTTAATGCGTTGGAAACTAGACTCGTAGACTTAAATTTGGTGGGTGGATAACCCGTAAGTCCAAGTATATTGGGAGAAAAGCTCGATAACAATAAAACCAAATTCCAGTAAAATTATGAACGTAACTGGTAACAACCTTTGCCGACTTTTGTTTTACAACTTGTTTGACTTCAAAACATAACATACGGATATTATATAATTCAATTACCTTAAAACACAACTTTCTTAGAATATTAAGCACTCCTAGTTTTACCTCAAAATTACGGGTTATAACATCTTTGATTTTTTTAGCCTCTAACCCTCACGATACTTCCTTAACACTTATTTTAGCTCATCATTATCTTTGTAAAGGTCCTTAAACTCTCCAGCTCATATTGATTCACTTAAGACGCATTCTAACATGAAAGTACATGGTGTAACAATATCAATCCCAAACGGCGGATCGCATCTGTCATACTAAATTGTGAAAATACAAAATTCTCATAATCACCTCTGAATCACAAGCAGGATAAACACCTCATCAACAAAGAACCTTCCATTTAACTCAATCTAGGAGGACATCACCACATGCAACAAACCTTCTATACCCATAGAAAACATCAACCTCAAGCCGTAGTCAAAACTGTCATGAATTCTTCGAAACCCATTCGCACATAACCAAGACAATAGAATTAAATCCCTCTAAATCAACCGAGTCACGTAGACTACTAAAACCAAGAGTAGCTCAACATGAAAATGCTTGCGCTGAAGAACCCTTTAATGAATCTGAAGTTGTTTCTTTCAACTTTTTAATACCGCAATGTAGAATTAATAATTATATAGAAATACCGCAAGTCCCGGGAGCTTCCAATGCAAGACTCAAGTCCTATCCATACACAAATTCGAAAATCCTTAAATATCACATATGGTCCTGAGGCTATTGGAACCTTCTCGAAAGTCATTCACCTTGCTCTAATCCCCAATGCGCAACCAATACACACCGAACAACCCGTACTCCACCAACACATGAAAATCCAAAAAAAGAAATCAAGCGATTCCTTTTCCTTGCACACAACATCCACAACGAGTATCAAACCTGAATCATCCAAACACCTCTATATACCCATAAGATGTAGCACATCATGCATCCAACCGATCCCTTGCTCGAAATCATCCTCGGTGAAATCTTTCTCAAATCATAGCTAATCCACGAGTACATCCTAGTCCAGGAACTATAACAACACAAGCCCATATGACCTAATCATTGATAATAAACTCCCCCACTTAGCTCGA
Organism: Nicotiana tabacum; assembly: GCF_000715075.1. Lineage (NCBI taxonomy): Eukaryota > Viridiplantae > Streptophyta > Magnoliopsida > Solanales > Solanaceae > Nicotiana > Nicotiana tabacum. The sequence continues at coordinate 57,131,568 of NC_134103.1, read as the reverse complement.
AGCTACAAAATACATCATCTGATAACCTACAATATCCTTACTTCTTAACTTGCCATGGACTAACGTTCTTATCAAGCTGCATCTCCTCATAACCTCACATAGCACTAGTCAAAATACACTCCAATCATTTGCCGAGTGTAGACATGTAATTTTTGACCCTCCCTGAAATTTTATACATTGTAGTATTTAAATATTTATTTTAGGACTAATACTGCTATTTTCACTAGTTTTAACCTTTATTAATTTATTTCATCTTAAAAATGAAAACTACAAAAATATTTTTTTCTTTTATTCAAGTTACTTGGTATTTTGTCAAGTTATTTTCTGATTTATTCTACTTTTGATAAAATCAAAAATGATAAAAGGAAGTCACATGAATTTAGAATACTGAGTTTTTCTTAACTTTGTTTTGTTAATATTTTAATACTTATAAAAAGAAAAGGTAAAATATTTTCTTTAGTCCATATGTTAGAATACAAAATATTAGTTAAATTTTCTTTAGTTTATATCTCTTGTTTTAATTATTTTTTACTTTTAATAGCTAGAATTAAAGAAAGAAAAGAAGGAGCAAATGAAATTATGCCACCTCACCACAAGTGGACAAAGTTTCATAACAATTCACATGGCACACAATTTGATCACGTTGCACTTTCTTTTTTTCTTTAATCCACAATTCCAACTTACACAATATTACCGAAGCACACACGCACAATATGACGGGGGCATCTTTAATTGGGGTCCACACGGTTTTTGGGATTTCTTTCTCCCCAAGCACAATTATAGCCTATTTGGCCAAGCTGAAAAAATCAGTTTATTTTGAAAAGTGCTTTTCGAAAAAATATTTTTAGTGAAAAGCAATTTGTATTTGGCTAATCAATTTAAAAAACACATTTGAACAATAGTTTATATTTGGCCAAGCTTGTCGAAAAGTGCTTTTAAGTGTCAAATTATAAATAAGGACATGAAAAGATTTGCTTAATATTTAATATTATATAAGTAGATAAATAATTATAAATATTTATTATTAAAGATAATAATTAAGTTTTTTATTTTATTTAAGTAAAATATAAAAATAAAATTAAAAAGTACTTTATTCTTTCAAGATAATTTAAATATATCAAAAAATTATTCAATAAATATAAAAGTTCATCCCAAAAGTTATTTTATATTACTTAATAGTTTAAACTAAGTAAGGTTATTTTGGTATATATAATATTTTGCAAAGGGTATTTTTGGTAGGAAGAAAAATCAAAACTGTTTCTGCTTCTGCTTCTCGGAAGAAGCTACTTTTTTCTGCTTCTTCAAAACTGCTTCTGTTTCTAGCCAAAAGCACTTTTTTCTCAAAAAAAAGCTTGGCCAAACACCTCAAATTGAGAAAAAAAGTATTTTTTTGAAGAAAAAAAAATACTTCTGGCTTGGGGAGAAGCTTGGCCAAATAGGCTATTAGTAAGAGATAGACATAGAGAATTTAGAGGGACATTAGGGGGAGAGGAACGAAACAGATAGAGAAAACAAAACAGAGGAAAGGGGGAGACGGACAGAGAGTCCAAAAAACAGAGAAAAAAACCAGTCACCTTCCTCCATTGCTCTCGTTATTCTCCCACCATTAAAGCACCACCACTATTCAACCATGTTTGAACCATAACTTAACAAAAGCTCCTCCCGTGAAATTTTCTTTACTTCAACACCACCCTTTCTGTCTTTAAAGCTCCACCATCATCGTCCTTTATCATCTTCTTTGCCAAAAGCTCTCAATAAATTACAAATCGAAAATGGATTAAACATTAAGGATAAGTTTCGGGCTAGATCTAAACTCCGATCGAAGTTGCCGTCAGGGGGTGGGTATTGTTCGAGTGTTATGGTCTGATGTTCCAATCCAGATTTGAAACACAACCGATGTGCTATTGTTGGATTGAACAAATTTGCTGCTTGCAAGGAGATCTTTCATCAATTCAATTTTAATTACTGTTTGGATTCCACTTGAGGTCAACTCCTTACTTTGTTCTTTACTTAATCTATATTTTTCTCATATGTGTGATTTATGATTGCTTGAGCTTCATGCTTTTATTGTTACTTTGTGACTGATTTTTCATGTTTTATTTCAAGTCTGTTGAGTTGAATTTTTAAGTTTAAACATTGTTAAATTCTTGTCTTGTAGATATGTGTTGATGCGGAAAAAAGAAAAAAATAATTTTAATGAACTGTGGGATTTGATAGAAGGATTCGGGCTTAAACGTAAATGAAAATTTGGATTTGAAATGTTTTTATTACTTTTATTTATTTCTTATCGCTAGTAGCATGCTTAGACCGACCACACATGGGTAGGCAATATAAGGACGTTTTATTATTTTTAGTTTTTGAGGTGAGAGATTGTCCCCTTAGTTACTATGATTTTGTCAGGGGAATGCCCTGAAGTATTTGTAAATATTTATCAGGGATATGCCCCATATTTGGAGGCCGTGACGAACCTCGTGGAAGAAGTATAGTGTATGTTAGTATTTAGGACTTTAATTTTCTTTTCTTTTTCTATTTTTTATTTTCTTTTATTAGGTGGGGATGACCTTGAACCTCTTTTGCATTTATTTTTCTTTTGTGTCTTTTTACCTCAACTCGAGTATTCTTTTAAGCCGATTAGATCATGTATACAACTGTGACCTTCACGTGACTTGGAAAATTCCTAACACCTTCTCCCCGAGTGAAATGAACCCCATTTCTCGGAATTTCTGGTGCGGACTATTTTTAGAGTCAAAACATGTTTTAAAAGGAAAAATTATTTTTTTGTTAAAACGATGAATTGACACACCGAAACCAAATGTCAAGTGGCGACTCTGAAAATACTTTGAAACACAAACTTTGTCACTTTCAGTTTGAAAACCCTTTTGAGCTTTAAAAATCACATTATTCTTTTTAAAGAGGGTTAAGATGAAAATGGGGTGTGACACCGAGTGCATACTCATCCTCATGACTGTCAAACCAACTTCCTCAAGTGCTCCGAGAGGGTAGTATATTTGTTTCGCTAAATAGAAGGAAAACTCTTCATAGAAACCTCCTAAGGATCACATAACCTCACACCTTCTCAAGGGAGATAACCCACCTACTACCCTCGAATCGACATCTTCCCATGACCTACCATGGTTACAACAACTAGGAAACCAATTAATCCTTCTGAGTCTACACTCGTCAACAAGTTATAAGAATCAATTCATTCCTCAAATGAACAACTGAAAGTTCTAATGCCACACCCACTTCTCAAAATTATACAACATATTGAGACGATGATAAAGTATCCATAGTTTTTTCGCATCCCATCCGCAAAATCACAAGTCATCAGTGCAAAACTGATACCAAGTACTCAATATCGCACACGAATCGAACAGAAAGAATCTGGAGATTTAGGCTTCAAGCTGAAACAAGGTCGCACGATAAGGAAAGAAAGAAGTGAAATCTTCCTAGATGCCTTGTAGCCGCTAGAAGATAAGTGTGGACGTCATCATACCAATCCGTAAGAGTCTACTAGCCACTTGCTCATGACTCGTAGAACCTATGAACCTAGTGCTCTGATACCAACTTGTCGCGATCCAAAATCCACAAAGTCGTGATGGAACCTAACCCCAACATGCTAGGTAAGAAAAAGATATAATATTGTAACTCAAATGAAAGATAATTATTAACAAGGATTGATAGATTAATTCCATACAGCATCCCAAAGATTGGTAGTATAAGTTATATGCCACTAAGATTTAGATTTAAAAAGTTGGTGCAAAAAATAAGCACAACATCTATTTGAATGTACATAAAAAGGATTGCAAATCCTAAACTACCAAGAACAAGTGATAGCTTATCTCTGGAATGCAGGTACATCTTCAAAGCCAACCTTCGTCATACACAACATATTAGCTCTCAAATATGCACGCAAGGTGCAGAAGTGTAGTATGAGTACAACCGATCCATGTACTTAGTAAGTATCCTGACTAACCTCGATGAGGTAGAGACGAGGTTCAGAACAAGGAGACTCACTATACATAACATGTACATCTCAATAACATATAAATATGCCCAACAAAAGTATCAAACTCTAAGCATAAAATCCGGGTACAACTAATCAGGGCACATAGAGAAGATATGCGTAAGTCTTATAAAAGTTAAATATATAGGGAAGATATACATCTAACATCATTAAATAATCTAAGCTTGCATATAAAGAAGATATGCATGAAATATCAAATATTCCATCAACAGTTGCATATAGAGAAGATATGCGTGGAATATCAGGTAATCCATCAACAGTTGCATATAGAGAAGATATTCTTGGAATATCAGGTAATCCATCAACAGTTGCATATAGAGAAGATATGCATGGAATATCAGGTAATCCATCAATAGTTGCATATAGAGATGATATGCATATTTAAACAAGTCCAGTTACACGGATCCACATATAGAGAAGATATGTACCGTGATTTATCTCATCAAGCAAAGCAGCATATAGAGAGGATATGCAATGAAAATCATGTATACATCAAAGGAGTTTGCAAAAAGAGAAGAGACAGTCCAACTAATGATCAATTTTACCAAGATCCATATCAACCAGAAACCCGTCTATTTCTCACAACATGTGTGTACGCCATCAAGAGGGAAATATGAGAGTGTAACCCTAGGGAATAAATCCTTATCCATACACTGTATGGACTACTCACGTGCCATCACTGCATGGACAACTCACGTGCCATAGATTAAAACAACCGCACGGACAACCTACGTGCCATAATAGCTCAAACCTGCATGGACCACTCACGTACTGCCAATCTAGTCCATCACAAAAAAAGCATATACAAGAACACATGTATACGACATATCCAATAACATACTCATGGACTGAGGAAAATAGTATATTATGGTGTATTCATGTGCGAAGTGTGCAACTACGGCTCAAATTAGGCGGATACGCCATACAATATCAAAAATCATGAACAAACAGGGAATTAATACTTTTACATGATCTCTAGCATGATTCACAGAGTTCACGTAGTCATACAAACACATAAAGCATGATAGCAAGAATCACAATATCCAAATCAAGGCATAGTAGCGCCTAAAGACTACTCTGGTAATGAATCGTACATAGCACCCGTATATACACTCATCACCTTGCATATACGTAGCATCTCACACATTTAAATTAGACAAACAAGGTCAGTTCCAAAGGTTTATTCCCTCATCAATATTAGACAAGATACTTACATCAAAAAAGCCAAATTAACACTCTAAAAACACCTTCCCGCGTGGATCGACCTTCGAACGGCTCAAATCTAGCCAAAAACAACTCAATAACATCAAATAGTACCATAGGAATCAAACCCCAATGATAAAGGTCGAATCTTTAATCAAATACTCAAAGTCGACCAAAACGTTAACCCGGGCCCACACCTTGAAACCCGACAAACCTCACAAATCCCGAATACCCATTCAAATATGAGTCCAAATATCTAATTGGTTTCCAAATCCAACCTCAATTTGATGTTCAAAACCCCAAAATTTATTTTCTTAAGTTCAAGTAAAAAAAAAACCCAATTTCTTCTTTTCAAATCCTTGATTTAGGTGTAATAATCCATGGAAAACAAAATATATAATCAAAAAAATGATAAAATTACTTACCCTCATGATTTGGGTGTTTATCCTCCAAAATTTCCTTACTTGTGCTCAAAGAACTCCAAAAGTGAAGAAAATAAACTCAAAATCCTAAAATTGAATATTTTAAAGCCCCATCACTCGTCCTTCTTCGCGATCGCATTCACCAAACATGTGATCACGGTTTCCAAATTCCTTATAGATTGCAAGATATAAGCTCCTGAAGTCAGCCTAGTGGCAGCAAAAATTTCTTCTGCGCGATTGTGGGAATGCACTCTGTGATCGCGTTTCACAAGTCCAAAATGGCAATTTACTCTTTGCGAACGCGGCCCTGAGCTCCACGATCGCGATGTACACTCCTGTAGCAAAAAACCAACAACTGGAAAGGGTCTAAAAAAGGTCCAAAACCACCCTGAATTACACCCGAGGCTCCCGGGGTCCCATCCATTATACTAACAAGTCCAAATACCTTATTCAGACTTATCCAAAGACTCATCATGCAACCTTCAAAACCGAGAATTAAACACCAAAACTCATTAAGCAACCTTCAAACTCAAGAACTTCAAATATTCACAACCAAACGTCTGATTCATACCAAATCAACTCAGAATAAAACCAAACTTTGCACACAACTTCCAAATGAAAAAATGGACCTATTCCAAGTCCCAGAATAATAATCCTAACCCGATAGATACAAAGTCAACACATGGTCAAACTTATGAAATTTCTAAACTTTCAAATTGCCAACTTTCGACAAAAAGAGCAAAATTATCCTAGGAACCTCCAAATACAAATTCGGATATATACCTAATTTCAAAATCACCATACGAACCAATTTTAACCATCAAAACATGAATCCATGGTCGTTTACTCACAAGTCAAACCTTGGTCAACTCTTAAAATTTAAAGCTTCTAAATTGAGAATTACTCTTCTGAATCAATCCCATACTTCCCCAAAAGCAGAACAACAATGCACGTAAGTCGTATTATATCATATGAAGTTATTCACGACCTTAAATCGCTAAACAGAATATTAATGCTCAAAACTACCGGTCGAATCGTTACACTCAATATGCCAAAATCTTACAGTACCATAATTAAAATACATAAATATACCGTCATACCACATCTCAGTTCAAACCAGTGTCACACACGCAAGGACAATATCAATATGTGATATAACATATAAATAGTCCACAGAGACAGAAATATGACAAATGAATATAATATCATGACTGAAACATATGACTACGTCTGTAACGACCCGACATGTCATTTTACTTTCTACATCCTCATTCCCCTATTTAAGACTTTTTGTATGTGCTATTACATTTTTATGACTGCCGGGGGGTAATTGGTTTGGTTTTGGAAGGATTCGGGTTGAATTTGGAACACTTAATTCCTTAAAAGTGGCCTAAGGTGGCCAAGTTTGACTTGAGTCAATATTTTGAGTAAACGACCTCAAAACCGGGATTTCGGTGGTTTCAATAGATTTGTATGACGATTTTGGACTTGGGCGTGTGTTCGGATCGAGTTTTGGATGATCCGGGAGCGTTTCAGCGCTTAATATTGAAAGTTGGCACCTTGAAGGTCTTAGAATTTCCTAAATTTAGTTTGAAATAGACTTTGGTGTTGTCGAGATCATGGAATTCTGAATCTGGGAATAGGTTCGTACGGTGATTTATGACTTGTACGCAAAATTTGGCATCATTCCGAGTTGTCTAAGTATGTTTCGTCGCGTGCGGAGCTAGTTGAAGAAGTTTGAAGTTCATAAGTTGATTAATTTGGTTGTAGGGTGTAATTCTTAGTTTCGATTTTGGTTTATGTGTTCCGAGGCTTCGAGCAGGTCTGTATTATGTTTATGAACTTGTTAGTGTATTTGGACGGGGTCCCGGATGGCTCGGGTGTATTTCGGACCACACAGAGCTAAGTCCATAATAGTAGAATTTATGTTATTAGTTTCCTTCTTTGTGAACGCGGAGGTAGTCTCGCGTTCGGCATGAAGGATTTGGGGCAGGGGTATTTTGTTCTCCGCATTCGCGATCACTGGGTCGGGTTCGCGAAGGTTTAGGACCTGTGGCCTTCGCGTTCGATAGGAGGTCCGTGATCGCGTAGAAAGGGTTGGGCCTGGGGTCAGTGGGTCGTTGCTCTTCGCGTTCGCGAAGAGCATATCGCGTTTGTGATGCTTTGGCTGTGCTCTCCATCGCGATCGCGAGGACCTGGTCGCGTTCGCAAAGAGGATTTTCTGAGCCTTGGCAATTTTGCCTCCACGATCGTGAGGCCCTTTTTACGATCGCGAAGAAGGGACCTATGGGCAGAAACTTTTAAAAGTCGTGATTAGGATTATTTTTCTCATTCTTACACTTTGCTTTGCCGATTTTAGAGATTTTGGAGAGAGAATTTTCACCTATCAATTGAAGGTAAGTGATTTCTAACTAATGTGAGTTTAATACATAGATTATGGGAAGATTTTAACATAGAAATTGTAGAAATTATGGGATTATGTTGAAAAACTTAGGGTTTGATAAAAATGGGATTAGACCACGAAAATGATTATGGAATTGTAAGGCCCCGAAAATTTTGCCAAGGAATTTAAGGGTTCGTGGTGTCGAAGTAGGCTTACGTGTTTAAGGGTTCTTGAAATTCTTCGCGACGAGCTAGCTCGCCGCGATATGGACTTTTTGGGTTGAAGAATGCATCGAGGTGTTGGTGGAAAATGTTTTGCCAAAGGGCCAATTATGCGGTCAGATTCGCGGCCGCAGATCCATTCTACGGGCCGCATAAGCGTTGCAGAGTTGAGCAAGGAGTTGTTGAATTTTGAGGGTTGTTTCGCGGTCCATTGTGCGATCGCAAACCTGTTTTGCGGTCTGCACTTCTGTCGCAGAGTTGCACGAAGAAATTTCGTTGGGCGATTCTGCGGCCGCATAAGTGGTCTGCGGTCCGCAGACCGGTCGCAGACCTGTCCAGATCATCCCAGTTTTGGGGCATCACTTTCGCGGTCCATTATGCGGACTGCATACATGTTTTGTGGTCAGTTCTGCAATCGCAGACTTGAGTTCGGAGGATCTATTTTTATATTTTCATAACTCGACCCCATTTTGATAAATAGCCTTTGGGGCTCATTTTGGGGCAATTATCTGATGATTTTAGAGAGAGGTAAAAGCATTTTAGAGGGAGAATGAGGAAACCTAACACTCTAACCATCCAATCTTGCACTAACCTTCAAGAATCAAGGAAACCAATCATTAGATTATCATCTATCCGGGTAAGACCTTATCCTAATACCTTCATGCAATTGTTATGGGTTTAATTAGGTTATGGGGGTTAGAAATAGGCCATGCATGTGACAATAGGTTGTAGTGTGTAAGTTTAATGAACTAGTTTGGGTGGTTTCTTGTTGAAATTAGTTAAGGGAGGAAGAGATTACCATTGTAGAGCTTTGTAGTCCATTTTGCATACTAAGTGTTCGACAAAATTCCTAAGAGAGTTACACCATATGAATCCTTCTAATTATTATCCAATTTTCGCTACCTTCTTATAGATTGTTATTGCTAGAAGTGTTGGGACGTTGTAGTAGCTTAAGGAAAGCTCAAACAAGGTATGTTGGCTAAACCTCTTTTTTAGAATTGAACCCTACAATGGCCTTGTAAGTCCTGTGTTGCTCATTATAAATTGATTATTCCGAACAAGCCTTGTGTCAAAAGATATATGCGTTCGAATTGTATTCCAAACGTTCTTCTTTATTGAGTTACTATTTGAAAAGGTGATTAAACATGGGCTGTGTGTTAATATGTCATGATTTGAAGCGTGATTTTAATGAAAACTAGCATGTCGAATTATGTAAGAAATCACATGTGTCTAAGACCCTTAATTTGGTTAGTTGCTCAAATGTGTATCTAAAGTCTTGAATTAAAATGCCTTGTTGTTGATAATCTATAAGGATACTTGAAAGTGAAAGAAGGGGGTTGGAGATGGATAGTGTGGCCACCGTGCCAATAATGAGAGTTATACTTGTGCCCAAACGTGGCTGTTTTAACTAATGCTATGCTTTATAAGTGTTTCCAATGTGTCTTTAGCTCTTATATATATTCATGAGTTGAAATTGTGTATTGCCCTTTTTGGGAGAATTATTTCATGATTAAATGATGTGTTACTCGTTTACGCTTCTAACTTGTGCTTTGATTGCCAACTATTTTACTTCATTTCTTGGAAAGGAATTCATTGTGTTTAAGTCTTCACTGCTAGTAACTTAAAGTTGTGATTTTCGGAATACTCTACATGTTGAAGCTTATGTTAATGATCCTTGAAGGTAAATAAAAGAAAGTGTGGAATATGAAGTACGGCCGCCGTGCCATGAATAATGAATCTTGTGAATGGCCAAAAGAGCCAAGAAAATATTGTTGTTGTGAGTGGTTGAAAATACTAATGAATGTTTATACAATGTGAAAGATGATGAGGTGAATACATTTGTAATTATACTACCTTTGTGTGCAAAAAAAAAAATTGGGAGTATCATTAGCAAACCGAGGAAGGGTGGGTCATAAGGCCCACACCCGAAACTACACGTGCCGGTGTAGGGGTGGATAGTAATGGGTTGTGATTATTTCCCTTATTTGGGATGAGATTGATATTAGATGTGAATTGGAAAGTCAACCCACACGGCATATGTGGGAAGGAGGCCTAGCTGATCGGGTGGAGATCGGACGCCATGTTGCGCACATGGTGGTACTATTCTTGGTAACACCATTTTTTCGCATCACATGTCAAACCACATTGTCTGTGGGGAGATGGCCTAGTCAATCGGGTGTGATCGGACTCCGTGCTAAAAATACGGTGGTATATCAGTGCTAATGAACTCCCAACCAAAAATATATATTATTTCGTATTTTGAAAACTGGTATGTGTTAACTGGGCATTTGGATATTGTTGATTGTGACTTGCTGTTTCTATGGTTTTCCCTTTCTTATAATGGTATTCTATTTTGAAAGTGGACATTTAGATTTACATACTAGTACTATTCCATATGTACTAACGTTCATTTTGCCAGGGCCGCTGCATCTTCAATGGATGCAGGTGATTCGTCAGCAGGTGGTTTTGACCCTCGTTAGCAGTTACTCTCTATTCAGCAGATTTTGGTGAGCCCTACTCTGTTCCGGGCTTCATGTCATTTGACGTTGTACGTTACATTTTGAGGTATAGCTGGGGCCTTGTCGCCATCACATCATACTACTCTTCTGTTGTACTTAGAGGCTCCGTAGACAGGTTGTAGGTAGTATATGATGTTGGGAATTAAACTAGTAAGTGTTGGTATTTGGGCGAACATGTTTTATCATATCAGTAAACTTGTTATATTTTGGAAATCATAAATAGATATCCTTTAGTAGTGAAAAATATTGTGGAACACTTGACTCTTCTCATGTCTATCACATGTACTGGCTCTTATATTATTAATGGGCAAGGTTGGGTAGAAGGCATCTAACAGGCTTGCTTAACCGCGGTATCTCGGTTAAGCGTCGGTCGCGCTCCCCGAGGTCAGGGCGTGACAGGAATTGAGTAGAAATTATATATTTGAATTCATAGGGTCTTGGGTAACATTTATCTACAAAACTTTCCGGAATCCAGACATGTGGGCTCGGGGGTGACTTTTAGGAACTTTCTGGTTTGAGTTGGGTAATTGCTCTAATAGATGAATTATGAACTTTTTAGCATGTATTGATTAGTTTGTAAAACTTTTGACTAGTATCGGGTTGCTCAGTGTTATTTTGAGGCTATTAGTGTGGTTTGAGGACTGAGAAGAGGACTTGGAAGTGAGGTATCTCTTGCCTTAACTTGTAAGAGGGAATTGACCATGTAGGTGTTTAATGTGTTATTTGTTAATAATTGTTGGTGCTACGTACGCACAAAGTGACGAGAGTCCGTACGTAGCTAAAAAATATGTTTATGTCCGGGCAGACTTAGGACTTTATCATGCAATACTTGTATTATTTGAACCTAACTTGCTAGTTTAATTACTTGAATTCATAATTGAAATTCGACTAGGGAATATGTTAGACCGAGCTTCGTTACTTTGAATTTTGGCGGAATATTCGATTTTTGATAGAAGATGATGCTCCTTTATATGCCTATCATGGTATTGTAAATGTATGTTCTGTAGTCCAAAGAGTTTCCTATTCCTGTGGATCGGGCCAAATGCCTCGGCTATATATATATAATGAGATGCATCCATGCATCGGGACGTATGACCTCGGTAGTGTATGTACCCAATTATTATGGATCGGGCAGTACGACCTCGGCATAAATCGTGCGTAATATCTCTAGGAGTCCGATTATACTTATATTTCCTTCATGACTTGAGAATTGACAATTACTTGATGGCTCTTATTTGTTGAAATCGCCAGGTGGTCATTGAAGATTTTAAGTTGATATTTTGTTAAAGAATCACTTATTCATTGTTTCTTATTTCATTGTTACTGTTGTATTTCATATCTATTTACCATTCTTTCATTTTATTTATTGACCTCTAGTAAGTGTCGATGTCGATCTCTCGTCACTACTTCTTCGAGGTTAGACTAGATACTTACTAGGTACACGTTGTTTACATATTCATGTTACATTTCTACACAAATTGTGCAGGAAGTGAGGCAGGTACATCTGGTGTCCGTTTAGGCATTCCCCCACATTACCTGGAGACCTAGTGGTGAGTTGCTTCCCTATGCTCCGTTCAGCAGCACCCACAGTCTCCTTCCTGTTGCTTTTTATATTTCTTTCTATTTCATTTAAGACAGTAGTTGTAGTGATTTGTATATTCTTCTAGATTGCCCATGCACTTATAACACCAGGTTTTGGAAATTTCTAGTAGATATTTATGGGTTTTGCCTATTAGTATCATCATCTCACTCTTATGTTTTATTTCATGCTTTATATCACTGTGGCCTTTTATACTTGGTCTCTTCATTAAATAAAATTCATGACTTTAAAAGTAATAAAATGAATAATTAAATGGATAGTTCATCGTTGATTTGCCTAATGGCGAGGTCTCCATCATAGCCTATAGCGGGAATTGGGTCGTGACAGGTTGATATCAGAGTACTAGGTTAACATAGGTCTCACGAGTCATGAGAAGGCATAGTAGAGTCTTGTGGATCGATGAAGAGATGTCCGTTCTTATCTTCGAGAGTCTATAGGGTGTTAGAAAACTTTTCTTTCTTTATCTCCTATCGTGTAATTTTTGTTGTGTAAGTATCTTTCTCTATTCTCTCACAGATGGTGAGAACGTGCAATACGGCAATACTCGGCGGTAGAGGGGCCCCTCCCTCAGCTGTCCGAGGCAGAGGCCGAGGGAGGGTCGCAACTCCTGTTAGAGGACTAGGGAGTCCTAGAGTTGCTCCCGTTTTATCACAAGTGGATCCAGTAGAGGAGTCCTAGATTGTCTATCTTTTTTCTGTTTATCGACCTACTCTAGCGTGGTCCTACTTCAGTGCCATTCAAGAGAGTACCTACCGTCCACCATCCATTAAGGGTTCCTCTTGTGGATATTTGGGTCACAAGGGCCAGACTCAAGGTCAGTAGTATACCGCACCGAAAGGTTGCTACGAGTGTGTGGGAGCTTGGGCATATGAGGAGGTTTAGCCCCAGACTTTGAGGCAAGGCAGTACAGTAGGGCCATCAGCCCATGATTACCACACGAGCTGTCGCATTACCCGTCCGGTCGGCCAGACGCAGAGGGCAGGTGGGTAGGGGTCACCCTATATATGGAGGCCAGCCAGGTGGCGCTCCAGCTAGTTTCTATGCCTTTCCATCTAGACCAGATGTTGTAGACTCAAACGACGTGATCACAGGTATTATTTATCTTATTAAACTATTAGTAAGTGTCAGTGTCGACCTCTCGTCATTCTTCTTTGAGACAAGACTTGATACTTACTAAGTACCGTAGTTTTATACTCATAGTACACTTCTGCACACTTTTGTGCAGATTCTGTGGCCGGTACCAGTCATTCTTGTCCTGCTACATAGAGACTTGCTTTTGAGACTTCGTGGTGCGCTGCCTTATTATTCGATCAGATACAGATGGAGTCCCCTCCCTTGATTATCTATTTATCTTTTGTTTATTTCAGACAGATATTGCTATATTGTTAGGAACAATTCACTCTTATAGATGCTCGTTTATTGTGACACCGGGTTTTGGGCATTGCTAGACAGTTGTGGTCGTGTTTAGACACTGTCTCAAATATTTGAGTCTTTATATTAGCTTGAGATTATTTCCGATCTTTAAGTTATATCACATCTTATTAGTAAGTTAATTATTAGTTTATGTTATTTCTATTGGGTGTTGGCTAGCAAGCAAGTTAGGCGCTGTCACAAACTTTGGTGGGATTTTGGGTCGCGAAAACTACAAGAGAGTATAGCAACGAAATGGAGATGTAAGCATGAATCCACCTATCTCGTCAATCAAATTTAGTGCATGTAATAGAGGCGTCAAGTAGCATGTATAGAATATATGCACAGATAGCATGTAGAATGCATGATATGACATAAAGGATTCACTTAGATAAATAAAGCTTCCACATTTACACCCTACACATCATCAGACACTATCACAGTCCGACACTCATTAATATCTCACAACTCTACGAGTACACCGCCAAGAGAGAATCATCGGAGGGTGACCCTAGGGGGGATGGATCTGTATCCACACACTATACAACATAAACATTGTGATATAACATCAATTTATATCACAATAACCAAAGGGCATATACCTCGTGCCATAATAACATTGATCCGCTTATAATGTTCATACATGACATAGTCATAACAATCCGAATCAAGTTCTGCATGTGCTCACGAAATAGTCATACGATCAAATAAAATATTAGACAAGTAGAACACACAACAAAACAAGGCATAGAAAAGCCTAAACTCTACCCCGAACATGAATAAACCATGACACCTGCATATACGCTCGTCACATCGTATATATATTTCTCCCATAATTAGTAAGCAAGGTAATTTTCTAAGAATTTTTGCTCAGACTGAGATTAGGTAAGATACTTACCTTTTTTCCAACAAGCTTTAGCCTCTAATCATGCCTTTTCCTCTATCCGTGACCTCCTAATACTATAAATCATCCAAAAAATACTTAACGAGGTCAAATAATGTCTTAGAAACCAATTACAAACAATAAAGCTTTAGTCTTTAATTAAATCTCAAAAGTCAACAAAATATTAACCCGATCCATATGGTCAAAACCCGAATCTAAGGTTAGATCCCGTTGACCTATAACCCCATGATTCTAAATATGTGATTAGTGTTCAAATCTGAGTCCAATCAATAATCAAAACCTCAAAATGTACTCTCTGAAGTTATAGACAAAACCCCCAAATTTCATTCTTTGATTCCATATTTTAGGTGTAGAAATTCATAGAGAATCAAGATGTATAATCAAATCCAAGTAAGAGTTACTTACCCTCAAGCTTGGGGTGAAAATCTCCTCAAAATGTTCCTCCTCTCGAAGTCTATGTCTCAAAAATGGTGAAAATGGGCAAAATCCAGACTTGGAGAAATAATATGAGTCTGATATGCGACAACCACAGGTGTGGACAACAGCACTGCAGGTGCGACCACCACAGCACTGCTGTTGTGACCTTGCCAGTCCTAGCCCTCTATTGCAGATGCAAAACTTCCGCATTTTAGGCCTCAGCACTGCTTGTGCAGCTGCACCAACCATTGAAACATTCCAACTTAGCTCAAAATGATCAGAACCCACCCCGAATCTCACCTGAGCCACCTAGGGACCCTTTCTAATCATCCCAACCAGTCCATATACCCTATAAAAAATTGTTCAAAGGCTCAAAATACTAAAAATAATACAAAACCAAGAATCAAGCATCAAACCCAAAATCTCGAACTTTTTTAAATTCAAAATTCAAACTTTTGAATAAAATCACTGAATTAACCCCAGGCCACCCGAGACCCAAAACTAACATACATAAAAGCCCAAAAATAATCATACGAACCTATTTGAACCTTAAAATCACCAATTGCTCGGAGGAACGAGGGTAACTGCAGCCAGGGCCGATTGTACACGAGGGGGGGAGAAATGGTCTCTACATTATGGCAGATTCATTAGTGCCCCGTCTGGGGGCAGAGGTCAGTTAATGATGGGGCAATCCAGCAGGCCCACGTAGTCAGTACCACCGCCTGCTCGGAGTGCTCCAGCGCGTCCCTACTTCAGCGCCATTCCAGAGAGTACCCGTCGTCCACTGGCCATTCAGGGTTCCTCTAGTAGGTATTAAGGTCACCAGGGCCAGACTCAGGGTTAGTAGTATACCGCATCGAGAGGTTGCTACAGGTGCGAGGAGCTTGGTCATATGAGAAGGTTTTGCCCCAGACTTCAAGGCAAGGAAGTACAACAGGTCAATCAGCCCATAATCACCACACCAGCTACTGTACCGCCCGTCCGGCCGGACAGATGTAGAGGGCAATTGGGTAGGGGTCACCCTAGAGGTGGAAGCAAGCCAGGTGGCGCTCTGGCTAGTTTCTATGCCTTTCCATCCTGACCAAATGCAGTAGCCTCAAACGCCGTGATCATAAGAATTATTTCTATCTACAGTTGGGATGTTTTGATACTATTTGATCCAAGGTCTACATATTCATATCTGTCTTCTCTATTTGCTCCTTATCTGGATGTCTCTCGTGAGTCCCTATGTGTTCCTGTATATGTATCCATGCCAATGGATGATTCTGTTGTTATGGATCGGGTTTACTGGTCTTGTGTTATGACTTTCTATGGTTATGAGACCAGATCGGGTATTCCGTTGCTTGATATGACCGACTTTGAGGTCATCCTAGGCATGGACTAGTTGTCTCTGTACAATGTCGTTCTTGATTGGCAAGCCAAGACTGTTACATTGGTAATGCCCGAGTTGCCTAGATTGGAGTAGAGGGGCTCATCTATTAGTACATCTAGTCGGGTTATCACATTATTAAAGGTTCAACATATGGTCGAGAAAGGTTGCTTGGCCTATCTGGCTTATGTTTGGGATACTGCTGTGGAGACTCCCACGATTGATTCAGTGCCCGTGGTGCGGGTGTTCTCCGATGTATTTCCTTTTGATCTACCAAGCATGCCACCAGATCATGATATAGATTTTAGTATTGATTTGGCGCTAGGAACCTAGCCTATCACTATTCCACCGTATCGCCTGGCTCCAAATTAGTTGAAGGAACAGCTAGCGGAGTTGCTCGAGAAAGGGTTCATCAGGCCGAGTGTGTCGCCTTGGGGTGCATCGATATTGTTTGTGAAGAAGAAGGATGTGAGTATGCGGATGTGCATTAATTACCGCCAGCTGAAAAAAGTCACTATCAAGAACAGGTACCTGTTGCAGCGCATTGATGATTTGTTTGATCAGTTACAGGGTGCTAGAGTGTTCTCTAACATCGATTTGAGATATGGGTATCATCAGCTGAGGATTCGTGCTTCGGATGATCCGAAGATGGCTTTCCGGACTAGGTATGGGCACTATGAGGTTCTAGTGATGTCCTTCGGCTTGACTAACGCACTGGGGGCATTTTTGGATTTGATGAATCATGTGTTCAGGCCATATATTGACGCATTTGTCAATGTATTCATTGATGACATATTGATCTACTCGCGTAGTATGGAGGAGCACGAGCAGCACTTAAGGGTTGTGCTTCAGACTTTGCGGGAACAAAAGTTATATGCTAAGTTCTCCAAGTGCAAGTTCTTGTTAGATTCTGTGGCTTTCTCGGGGCATGTTGTATCAGGTGAGGGTATTAAGGTAGACCCCAAGAAGATCGAGGCAGTTCAAAGTTCGCCTCATCCTACCACAACAACCGAGATCAGGAGTTTCTTAGGGCTAGCAGGTTTTATCATCGGTTTGTGGAGGGTTTCTCGTCTACTACAGCTACTTTGACTAGATTGACCCAGAAGGGTGCTCCGTTCAGGAGGTCTGATGATTGCGAGGCGAGCTTCCCAAAGCTCAAGACCGCATTGACTACAGCGCCGGTGTTAGTATTGCCCTCCAGTTTAGGGATGTATATTGTGTATTGCGATACTTCACACGTTGGTTTGGGTTGTGTATTGATGCATGAGGAGCGAGTTATTGCATATGCTTCACGTCAGCTGAAGACCCACAAGAAGAATTACCCCTTACATGATTTGGAGTTGGTCGCGATAGTTCATGCTCTCAAGATCTGGAGGAATTATCTTTATGGGGTGTCGTGTGAGGTATATGCCGATCACCACAGTTTGCAGCATTTGTTAAAGCAGAGGGATCTTAATCTGAGGCAGCACAGGTGGATTGCGTTACTGAAGGATTATTATATTACTATCCTCTATCATCTAGGCAAGGCGAATGTGGTTGCAGATGACTTGAGCAGAAAGGCTGAGAGTATGGGTAGTTTGGCATTCATTTCGGCAGAGGAGAGGCCATTGGCTTTGGACATTCAGTTCTTAGCTAACAGACTTGTTAGGTTAGATATTTCATAACCCAGTCAAGTTCTTGCATGTGTTGTGGCTCAGTCTTCTTTATTTGAGCGGACCAAGGCTCGACTGCACGATGATTCGCACTTGCTAGTTCTTAGAGAGACGGTGCTACATGTTGATACCCACTTTTGCCCTCGTATTATTATAAATATCATTTATACTTTCAAAATATCATTTCTGCATCATCACCAATTTACAAGAGTCATATAAGGACTTTTAGTAATTTTTCATAATGTTTAAGGCTTTAAAATTGATTTTCTTGCATTTAAATTGTTCAAATATTTATTAATTACTCCTTAAAATTATTTTATGATGACTTAATCATCCAAATTTATTATTTACACCTACATATATTCTTTATAACATTTTACTTCATTTTATATAATTGCATCTGCATTTTTGAACTATTTATGCATTTTTTGCAATAATAGCCTATACTTCACAATTAACTGCATTTAACATTTTATTCAGGGTCAAAACAATTTTTTATATTTTTATAATCTATTTTTGAAATATTAAGTTTCATAAATAGTATTTTTATATTTATTTAGCTATTGTATTAAATTATTTTCCCCATAAATTCTTTTATTTAAAATCTGGCCAAAAACTAGGCTAATTTTCGGACCAAAAGCTGGCTCAATACCCCCACAGCCCAAACCAAGCGTCCATTTAAGACAACCCAGTCGGACCCCTTCAAATAACCCGCCCTGCTTCCCCTTTTATCATGGTTGTTGATCTCAAATGATCAACGGCCCATAATAAACCTACCCATCTCTTTATATCTCCTTACCCAAAAACCCTAACCCATTTCTACCCGTCCGCCGCCCCAAATTCACTAGAACCTTCCCCCATTTCTCTGAAGAACCCTAGCCACCTCCCTTTTCAATCCCTCTCTGAATCCCGTTAACAATGGGATTCACCCATTATTTGCTTACCATATTTGTGTTCCTTCGCTACTGGTTGCTCCTCTATGATATCACTTAGGTACTTGTTTGGTTTTGGAAACTATTCTCTACAAAACGGACCAGGAAGACTCGATTAAAATTGACGATGATTTCATCTATATACACTCAGCGAGAAACGATTTTGCATTTCTGGTTCAATTTACAGTTGGTTGGACCCAACTAAGGTTCGAATTTTGATTTCTCCTTTACTGGTTCTATTATTGATTGCATGTGATATTTTCTTTCCTTATTTGTGCTTGATTGAATATTTTCCATGTTTGTTCGTTCAATTTCTGCTATTATATAAACCACCTTCCCGTTCCCTTTCTACGTCTAAGTCTGGACGACCATCACTTGACTATTATTACTACCACTACTCTCTCACTTTCACTCATTCTACATTATTCTGAGACTTTGATTTTGGCCGGCTGATAGCCAAGGCCACTGGAATTTGACTATTAGACCTCTCTCAGTGTGAGCATTGCCCGGAGTTCATCTGAGACCCTTGGGAACTCTGACACACTTAGAATTTTGGGGGTTTCTGTTGTTCTCTCCTTGTTACTGATACGCAAGTTGTTGGCTCTTAATTTCTACCTTATTAGCTCGTTAATTCTGCAAATTGGTGATTAATGGGACTTTTGCAATTCTATTCTCTTTTGCTTGTGTTCATGTCATTCAGGCCTTTGTGAATCAATATGATATTATTTGCCTCTGCTCGTATTTATGTTTGCCTTAGCATTATCCTGTACCCCTGTGCTTTTCTAGTATCTAAACCTGCTTGAATTCTGAGCTTCGATGCATGCCAGTTATATGTGTGCAATTTGAATGATTCTGATTTCTTTCAGCCTACTCTACTATTCTGATTACCTATTGCTCTTCAGGAGTCCTTTCTCATGCCTTGCCTTGGATTCTTGCATTCTTAAGGAGATTATCTCCTGCCCAGAACTTGCTTGAGTGAATTTCTTTCTGATAAATCCTTCATGTGTGTTCTACTGTTTTCTTGCTTACATGAGCCTTATGTGCCAATTACTGTCTCAGTGTTTTAGCCAAACATGTTGCTCCTTGATGTTGTATTTGTTCAATCCTTCACTCTTTAGTATTGCCTCAAACTTCTAATTGATTTTCAATATACTTAGCTTCTTCTATCATGCATAGTTAATTGGCATAAGCCCTGGGGTCTACCTGTTTCTTTTAACCTTAAGTGGATATGTATGCCTACCATGAATTCTTTAGACCTTGGAATCTTTGTGTTATACTCAGCATGTTAGGCTGCCTGTTGATTGTCGTAGATCATGCCTACTATCCTGTTTATTATGTGCATTAGGATCTCATGAGAAAATTGTTATCCCCTAACTATGACTCTATCAAGACTTCCATGATTAAGACCTCCTAGGTCTAAAGTCCCTTTTAGATTAATTCTGGTTCGTGCTTTACTCTAAACTTGTTGTTCTGGAAAACTTAGCATGTATGTGTGCTTACCCTGTTAACCTAAGTGGCATGCCTCTCCAACTCTGTTAATGTTGCGCATGTTATACTCTTTCACTTGTTATGAACCTATGTTGTTAGTTTTTCATGTCAGACTCACCATGTGGAGACTAAGTTCTACTTGTTCTCTTAGTTTCATGTTTAAGCCCTTGTTTGACCAATCCTGTCACCCTATCTTCTAAAATGCAAGTGCCAATATGCTAAATGTCATGTAATTCTGTCCCTATAAGGTATTGCTTCAAGGTTGTTTAATTGATATGTATGGTTTTTTAACTTATATGGTTAAGTGGTTAATTTGTAATTGCTGGGTTTGGCATGAGTTCATGCGTGGCCATGGGCTGTGCAAATGGATACACTCTCCTGATTGAGAAGTGTTTGGATCTAGGTCTGCTATTCGAGTGAAAATGAACATGTGAAAGGCCCAGGCAGTGTTGGGTTATTTTTAATTTGGGCCTGCTCTTGGGCCGGCAGTTGTTAAGTGTGTAATATTTATACTCATATTCATTATTTTGGGCCTATAATAATTTGTAAATGAGACAGTTGGGGAATTAGTGGAATGGGGGACGTGACGAGCGCAAAACACATACTTAAATATGCTTGCTAGTCGAATATAGTATAATATAATATTGTATCCACAAGGATTGGAGTTAAACAGTATTTTCGTAGTTTATAGCTTGATTGCTATCCAAGATGATCAATAGTTAAGATTTATGTGATTAAAACTAAAATTAACTAAGAGTCTAACTTATTGACGAATGACACTCGAACAAAAGTAAGCAAAGAAGATATCAATGGGAGAAAATAGGGATTGATTGGATAGGTGCAAGATAAATGTCTGGGATTTAACTCTAGTTAATTCACTTCTAATGTTCAAGTGAGTCTCTCGAATTCACTCAATTATTAGTTCAAACATTTAGTCAAAACTCCTCTCTCGATTAAGTCTCAACCTTACAATATGAACCAATTTAAGTTCAGTGAAGATATGCAAGAATTCATAGTGGATTGGTCTTTAGGAGAATCTCTCTCGATTATCCTCCTAACTAGGGTTAAACAATAATTCAACTAGCCTCTTTCGATTACTAATGAGAAATTAATGAACTCAACCAACAAGATAATGCAACGATATCACAATTTATGCCTCTCTCGATTACATGAACATATGACTATAGATGCAATAATTAAATCATCCAAAACGATTCAATACATAAAAACTAGAGTTATAATCCACAAACAAATATCAATATACCAAATCCATCAAACTCTAAAGAGAATTACTCCATAGATATGGAGTAATTCATCACAAGTATGTTTAAAGTAAAGGAAAGCATAAAACGATCCAAACTCTTGTCTTGAGTGAGGATTGAATGATGAAATCATTGTGCATTTGCTTCTCTAACTCCTCCTTAGCCTCCTTAAGTCTTATATGTGTCAAAAGTACAGAAAATACCGTTTTTCCATGTATATATACCAATTAGGGTCGGGACCAAACGAACACACCTTTTCCTACGCAAAATAGGACAATTCCGGGATTGGACGTGCGCGGCCGTGCACCTGGAGGTGTGCTCACGCATATGGCCATGCACTTTGGATAGTGTTCTGCCTGACTTGCACGCCCAATGCGTGCTCGCGCACCTAGGTGGCATCCTGCTCAATTCTTTGTTTCTCTCGTTGAGTGCACTATTGTCTGTTGATCCCGAACACGATCCCAACTTAATCCTTGGGCTTTTACTCATACTTAAAAGCTCCAGAATAGCTTGAATAAATTCCATAACATCTACATAGCTCGGAATCACTCCTACAAGGCATAAAACACACAATTAGTGCAAAACACTAGCGATTAAGTGCTGTAAATTAGAGTGCAATAGGCAGCTAAAACACAAGATTATAGCCTACCATCAACACCCTACACTTAAACCATTGCTCGTCCTCGAGCAATCAAACTACACTTTATAAAGACACGGCCTTTTTAAACAACTCTCCTAACTCATCATACCAAGAATATTTAAAATAGACTAAGCACAATAGTGTAACATCCTAGCCTCAAGATTTAACTCACAAGTACCACGCATTGTTCACAGCTCGCTCACTTACTCCAACATAGAGGTCAACGACATTACCTTTCCTTCATGAATCAAGTGCCCTTACACAACAATAGAGAATAGTTCCACACATAATAGAAATTAATAACAATTAGGAACTCAAGATAGAAAGACTTCACTCACTCTCAGAAAAAATATTCATATGCCACAAAAGATGCACCATAGGCTTGCCCGTAGTGTACTACTCTACTAATTAAGTTCATTCAGTCAAGGATCAAGGGGGAATTTAATTGGTTGTAATGTATGCTACGGGATGGGTAGAATACAATTTGGATATAAGAGTGACTACACCTACTTAAGCACTTTAATACATATAATTTATCTTTCAAAACTCCACACTTATGTCAAACCATAATTCCACATTAACATCAATATACATTAACTCCCTACTTCTTTAAGCACAATTACATCAAGTTACCACTATCAAGGAATATTTTGCACCACAATACAACATTTTTTTTCAATTCAAGTAAGTGGCTCTTACTTTTTTTAAAACAATGCACCTTTCTTCTTATTTCATTAGTTCCACTCAAAAGCCAACCCAATTACCCTTGTAACACCCTAAAAAAATTTCAAAGTACTTAAGTGTAAGGCCTGGTAAAATTTGCAAAGAAAATAATGTTTCATGGTGCCGGACTAGGCTTACATGTTTGAGGATTATAGAAATTCTTCGCGGCTCAGACTTTTTGGGTTGAACAATGCACAGGAAAGTAAAGGAAAATTTTTTGCCAAAAATGTGCATTTATGCGGTCCATTATGCGACCGCATAATCACTCTGCGGGCCGCATAATGGCCGCAGAAGTGAGCAGGTGAGGGCTATTCTGGAAGCAGCTATGCGATCGACTATGCAACCGCATAACTGTTATGCGATGCATTATGCGACCGCATAACAGTTATGCGGACCGCATAGTGACCGCATACATAGGCAGTTTTTTTGGCTATTTTGTAACCAAATATGTGACCGATATGCGGTCCGCATATCGGTTATGCGATCGCATACCTTGTTCCGGAGCTCCACTTTTACATTTTTAAAACCCGACCTTATTTTGTTAAATACACTCTTTGGGTCATTTTTGAGCTATTATCTGACATTTTAGAGTGAGAGAGGGTGCCCTAGAGTGAGAAGGTGTTCTCCAATAATTGTTCTTTAATTCTTGCCCAAGTTTTGGAAGATTGAGAAGGGAAACTCACTAGGTCTTCATCCTAGAGGTAAGATTCTACACCCTAACCCTCAATTTCGAATTTTGTGTAGAAATGGATAATAAGCAAGATAATTTCTGGGCAAGAGGGTTGGTTATTTTACATGCATGTGTTATCAAAGGGTGTAGAAAGATTGTTGAGCTAAAAATAGTAAAGGTTGGGTTGTGGGATGATGGAATCCTCCATGAAAGGACCTTGAAACCTTAATGCACATCTAATGTTTGATAAAATTCTCAAATGAGCTAGAACCATGATCATCTTCCTAATTTTGGTTCAATTTGTTATATTTCTAAAATAGATTGAAATTGCTAAGAATTCCGGAACATTTAGAGTGTAAGGAAGCTCAAGTGAGGTATGTTGGCTAAACTCTTCTCTTAGAATTGAATCCCACGATATTCATGTAAATTATGTAAGTCCCGAGTGATTCATTATGAGACTGGCCATTCCGAGAAAGATTGGGTTGAAAGATATTTATTCAACAAGCATTCTAAATGCTTTATTCATGTTATGTTACCAAATGAGGATGTGTTAAAATACGGGTT
The DNA here is from genome assembly GCF_000715075.1 of Nicotiana tabacum. Lineage (NCBI taxonomy): Eukaryota > Viridiplantae > Streptophyta > Magnoliopsida > Solanales > Solanaceae > Nicotiana > Nicotiana tabacum. The sequence goes on along the minus strand of NC_134103.1, from coordinate 57,107,162 downwards.
GTGCATTAATAATGTTTCGACTTTAAGTCAAGTTCAAATAAAGGTTATTATGCCAAATTTTGTGAAATATTTCTATGTGCCTTAGACTCTAAATTGCTCACATGTGTACTACACACCTTGATTTGACTTGTATTTGTTGTTGATGATGATAATGATATTTGAAATTGATAAGGTGAGCATGAAATACTGAATATGGCCAACGTGCCAAGAATGACCTTATAATTAAGGCCATTAGTGCCAATGAAATGAAAAGATGTGAAAGTATTATGAAATATGATGATTAATATAAAAAGGTTAATGTCTCAAATAAGACGGCCTAGCCGGTCGAGTCGTGATCGGACACCATGCCGCACACATAGTGGTGATTGTGCTGGAAATTGTAATTGAAATGATAATTGTGGTTGATGTCCCTAATGGATAGTCTAGCCAATCGGGTCGTGATCGGACTCCATGTTAAAGATGGTGGTATTGATATTGAGAGAAATTGTGGTTGATGTCTCAAATGAGATGGCCTAGCCGATCGGGTCGTGATCGGACTCCGTGCTAAAAGTACGGTGGTACCGGTATTGTGAATAATGGTATTGTGGACAATGGTATATCGATACTAAAAATCTCCCAATGTGAGATATGAAAATTAATTTGAACACTGTCTTGATCCTAAATTGAGGTTTGATGTTGATTAAGGCTTTCATTGATATTATGATAATCTTATTTGTATTATTTGTCATTCTATTGAGAGGGTGTTTAGTTATACATACTAGTGCTATTCGACAGTACTAACGTCCCTTTTGCCGGGGGCGCTGCATCTTTCAATGGATGCAGGTGGTTCCACAGCAGGAGATATTGGTCAGTGATAGCAGTGCACCTTCTTCCCAGCTGACTTGGTGAGCCCCACTTCATTCCGGGGTAATGAATCATTTGTACTTTGTGTATTCTGTTTGAGGTATAGCCGGGGCCTTGTTGCCGGCATTATCATTGTACTCTTCTTTATCTATAGAGGCTCCGTAGACATAATGTGGGTTGTGTATTGGTGCTGGGGAAAGACAAACTATGTTATGTTGTGGACGTATTACTTGTCCATTTGAGACTTTAAAAATGATGAAACTATTGGAAATGAATTGGTATTGTAGACATGAACACATTTTCGTCTAATTAATGATAATATGTATTATCTCTATTCATGGATGAGTTTGGGTAGAATGAAATCTAACAGGCTTGCTCGGTCGGGTTCACTCGGTTTAGCGCCGGTCGTGCTCCTCGGTTTTGGGGTGTGACAACACCACACTTCAACTTTTGCAAAGTTCATAACAAATTCAAGTGCTCATGAGAGGTACAAGGTTCAAATAGATGGTCAATTCAAACAAACGGGTAAGGCTTGTAATGTGATTGCCAAAGAAACAGGATTACAGGCTCAACGGGGTTAACTAAGATACATAACAATTAGGCGGGTAAACACATAACTGGCTTAACAAAGAAATGCCTATATCACTTCCAAGACTGCATAAAACAACTATTTCGCTTTGCAAACACACGGGGAAAGTTCTAGACATCAAATGCAATGCACAGAATACACAAAACCTCATACACACCTGGCACATAACTCACTCAAGATTGGATTATCAAGACACTCTAGTCAATGTAGTTAAGCAAAGTTAAGATCATACAGTTTAAGGTACTTATACAAGAGTCAAAAACTGAGCCTAAGCGTCACAACTAAAGCCCTCACTATTCTCAAGGCATAACCAAGTCAAGAGATATTGCCTTCAATTCAGCTCACAACACAAGGTTTCCTACTCCTAACAAAAATAAAAACGAACTACACCTGGTTCAAATAAAATCCTTGGAAAAGAACCGCGACACAAAGAAAAACCAAGGGGGATTTAATACACTACCTACCAATAGAAAATCATTTTGTTCTTTTTCCTTCGACTTAACTCCCTCAAGAAACCTGTCGAATGATATCCATCGTCGAGAAAAATCGAATTTTTTTTTAAAATTTTTATGGTTTTCTTTTTCTTGAAATTTTTTCTTCTAACTATTAAAAATCAAAATAAACTAAAACTAATATACATACAACATACAAATATCCTCCACCCCACACTTTAAGTTGTGGCATGTCCCCATGACACACAATTAAAAAGCATAAGGTAGAGGAAACTTCCCTAAATCTCTAGTCGGGTTCTGAATCAAAGTCGGGCTCCATTCTTCTCGCCCGAACTAGTGCGCACATCCATGCAGACAGCTTCTTCTCAGCCTTCTTGGGGTACACCCCACACTTACCTTTCTCAATCACTGGAACCTTATCTCTTGAACTCTTCACCTTCCACTCAACACTTGCAGCTGGCTTCTCCTTTATCACCCACGTCTCTACATTCATCTCAAATGTCATAGTCTCTTCACCCACTCTAAGCATGAGTTTTCTATCATGTATATCCAATATTGCTCCACCCATTGCTAAGAAAGGTATTCCTAAGATGAGGGGGACCTCTTTGTTCTCTTCCATCTTCACCACTATGAAATCTACAAGACATACAAACTTATCTACCTGAACTAACACATCTTCCACTATCCCCTCGGGTATGGTAGTTATTTGGTCTGCTAGCTGCAAAGATATTGGTACAAACCTTATCTCTCCAATCTCATTCTCTAGTTTCCCATAAATAGACAAAGGCATTAAATTAATTGAGGCACCCGAATCACATAAAGACTTATCAAAATTAAGAGTGCCTAACGAGCAAGGTATAGTAAAACCCCCTGGATCACTGAGGTCTCTTCTATCTTCCTCTTATTTGTAAGGATCTCCTTCAAGATTTTGGCATAAGCTAGCATTTGTGAGAGAACTTCTGTGAATGAAAAATTTACATTAACCTGTCTCAGCATATCTAGAAATCTCTCAAACTACTTGTCCAGCTTTTCTCTATACATCTTTTGGGGAAAAGGTATAGCAAGCATGTGCTTGCTCTCTTCATGTTCCTTCCTTCTTGCAGTTTCCTCCTCCTTTTTTCAACTCCCTTCTTTCCTTTCTTCTTCTTATCAACTTCATCTTTCAGTTGCTCCCCACTTTATTTTTCAGATACCACCTTTTTTTGGACTAGAGTGGGATCTTTCAAAACTTGCCTGCTTCTCAAAGTCACAGCATTCACTGTTTCTTTGGGATTCCTCTCAGTATCAGCTGGAAGAGTACCTGGGATTCTCTCAGACAATACAGTTGCAATTTGCCCCACTTGCTTCTCCAAGTTTCGCAACCCTGTGCCAAGTTCTTTGATAGCTGCACCATGAGCATCTAATCTCTCATCTGTCTTAACAATGAAAGACTTCATTAGATCTTCTAGCCCCGGCTGAGTGAAATGTTGAGGCTAGAATTGTGGCCTCTGCTGATTTTGGAAGCCTGGGGCTCCTTGTCCCTGGAATCTGGAGTTGTTTTGTTGCCATGCATTTGCAGTACCCCTAGGTGAACTCCATGAAAAACTAGGGTGCTTCTGACCCATTGCATTGAAGTTATAATTCTCAACAGCATTAACTTCCTCAATCGAGGCTTGACACTCAAGAGTAGGGTGTCCTCTTCCACATATATCACAAGCTGCGTGGGGCTCACTATGTACTGAAGCTAAGGTCAGCTTCCTTATTTCCTTGGCCATGGCATCAAGTTGTACCTGCACAGATGTGTTAGCATCAACTTGGTGAACACTAGTTGATCTTTTTCTTTCAGCAATCTCAGAGGGCCACTGATTTACATCTTCAGATAACTCATCTAGAATTGTGACTATCTCCTCTGGAATCTTCTTCATCAACAGGCCTCCAGTTGCATTGCTCAATGTTCTGCGTGCGGCGGGTGTCAATCCATCCCAAAAGTCCTGGAGTTGTATCCAGAGTTCAATCCCACTATGTTGACACTTTCGCACTATCTCCTTAAACCTCTCCCAAGCTTCAAACATAGTTTCGGTCTCGTTCTGGCAAAAGTTATGGATTTCTCTTCTAAACTTGCCCATCTTAGCTAATGAGAAATATTTATCAAGAAATTTTCTGGTCATCTTATCCCATGTGCTAATCGACCCATTAGGCAAGCTTCGAAGCTAGTGCTTTGTATCATCTTTGAGTGTGAAGGGGAATGCCCTTAAGTAGACTGCATCTTGTGACACACCATTGTATTAAAAGGTGTTCATAATCTCCTCGAAGTCCATCAGATGATTGTTTGGATCTTCGTTCATCTTTCCTCTGAAAACACAACTGTTTTGAAGAGTTTGAAGCAACCCCTGCTTTAACTTAAAATTGTTAGCTGCAACTGGAGTGGTCTCACACTTGATAAGCCTTGGTTATAGACCGGTCTAGCATAATCGCCAAGTGGTCTTCCAGCATCGGGAGTTATATTTTCGAACGGGTCTGCAGCCAAAGGTTGATTCTGAGCCATTCTCTGAGCTCTCTCTTCTTCATAGACAATTTATATATTTCTAAGAGTCATTTCCTTAGTATCCCTTGCAGCTTTATCTCGTTGTTGGGCTGCCTCTCTTGCAGCCAAATCAACATTATCATCATCTCCCGCCATAATTTCTTTGGTTGAGGATTGCCCAACCTTCTCAGTATTCTCGGGGAGATTTCTTTCCTTCCTCAACTGTCGCAGTTGTTTCTCGATTTCTAGTTTGTATGGTAGCACTTCCCTCCTAGAAGATCGAGTCATGCACCAATCTGACCTGTATTCTGCACACAATCAAGGAACACCAAACGTAAAAATAAAAAAATAAAATAGAAAGAAAATTTTTTGAATTAGCACTACAAACTATTTCCAACACTATTAATTTCCAATCCCCGGCAACGGCGCCAAAATTTGATAAGCGCAAAACACACACTTAAATATGCTCGCTAGTCGAATATAGTATAATATAATATCGTATCCACATGGATTAGAGTTAAACAGTATTTTCATAGTTTATAGCTTGATTGCTATCCAAGATGATAAATAGTTTAGATTTATGTGATTAAATTTGATAAGTGCAAAACACACACTTAAATATGCTCGCTAGTCGAATATAGTATAATATAATATCGTATCCACATGGATTAGAGTTAAACAGTATTTTCATAGTTTATAGCTTGATTGCTATCCAAGATGATAAATAGTTGAGATTTATGTGATTAAAACTAAAATTAACTAAGAGTCTAACTTATTGACGAATGACACTCGAACAAAAATAAGCAAAGAAGATATCAATGGGAGAAAATAGGGATTGATTGGATAGGTGCAAGATAAATGTCTGGGATTTAACTCTAGTTAATTCACTTTTAATGTTCAAGTGAGTCTCTCGAATTCACTCAATTATTAGTTCAAACATTTAGTCGAAACTCCTCTCTCGATTAAGTCTCAACCTCACAATATGAACCAATTTAAGCTCAGTGAAGATATGCAAGAATTCATAGTGGATTGGTCTTTAGGAGAACCTCTCTCGATTATCCTCCTAACTAGGGTTAAATAATAATTCAACTAGCCTCTTTCGATTACTAATGAAGAATTAATGAACTCAACCAACAAGATAATGCAACGATATCACAAGTTATGCCTCTCTCGATTACATAAATATGTGAATATAGATGCAATAATTAAATCATCCAAAATGATTCAATACATAAAAACTAGAGTTATAATCCACAAACAAATATCAATACACCAAATCCATCAAACCCCAAAGAGAATTACTCCATAAATATGGAGTAATTCATCACAAGTATGTTTAAAGTAAAGGAAAACATAAAACGATCCAAACTCTTGTCTTGAGTGAGGATTGAATGATGAACTCCTTGTGCTTTTGCTTCTCCAACTCCTCCTTAGCCTCCTTAGGTCTTAGATGTGTCAAAATTCCAAACAAATACCATTTTTCCATGTATATATACCAAATAGAGTCGGGCCCAAATGAGCACACCTTTTCCTATGTGAAATAGGACAATTCTGTGCTCGCGCATATGGCCGCGCACTTTGGACAGTGTTCTACTTAACTTGCATGCCCAGTGCGTGCTCGCACACCTGGGTGGTGTCCTGCTCAATTCTTCGTTTCTCGTTGAGTGCACTATTATCCGTTGATCCCTGAACACGATCCCAACTTAATCCTTGGGCTTTTACTCATACTTCAAATCTCCAGAATAACTTGAATAAATTCCATAACATCTACATAGCTCGGAATCACTCCTACAAGGCATAAAACACACAATTAGCGCAAAACACTAGCGATTAAAGCTCAAACTCAATTAAAGTGCAGTAAATTAGAGTACAATAGGCAACTAAAACACGAGATTATTGCCTACCATCAAGACGGGTATCCTTTAATCTTCATATGAACGGGTAGAGAGCATGCCTATAGGGGTTTACATGCTTTGTTTGCTACTTTGTTCTGTATGTTGCATACTAATAGAAATCATGCCTATAGGAATCATGCACACCTCACTTGTACACTGTTCAAGCACGTTAGTCCAAGTATTTGCCATACTTGTTTCTATGTTGCTACTGTGCATTTAGACAGCATGCCTATAGGATGTATAACATATGCTTTCTTAATCTAGATACCATGCCTATAAGAATTCAACTAATCAGTCGGTCAATTGCTTCTATTGCTTTTAGTATACTGCCCATCTAGATATCATGACTATAAGATTTTAATCAACTAATCAACTACTTTTGTTACTTCATTGTATTGCCACACTTGGATGACATGCCTATAGGTATAAAGTATCATAAAATCAATTTCAATTATCAACTATTAAAAATCTTGTCTATAGGATACTGTCACCTGCCTAAGAAGCATGTCTATAAAATATCAGCACCGGTAATTCGGAATTCTAGGATCATTTTACTACCTCATTGCGCAAACAATTAGAGATCATGCCTATAGGACTTGTAATGCTTCTAATCTGCTTATGAGTTGGTCTAAAGCTGCAGTACCGCTTGTACAATACTGGAAATCGAAATCACATAGAAATCATGCCTATAGAACTTAACGACTCTAATACGTCTAAAACTGTCTATTGCTGAATCTGCCTGCGTTCAATTTGTTGTTTATGTGTGGAGGTTAACTTGAGCCTTTTCTTGTATTTATGTGTAGTCCTATATGTTTTGAATACGCGCTAGTTTTATCACTTTTGAGCACCCTAAGAAGAGTCTAGAACTACTTAATAGTAAGTCCAAAGCCTCCTGGACCATAGGCATGGGACGGGTAATACACGCATAGGACACGACCTAGAATTGAAATAGAGCTCCTTAAAGTAAACAACTAGGGTAGCAGGAGATGATAGTCTATGCCTGCTGAATAATAGGAGCAACCCCTACCTCAAGGGAGTTGCGAAGTATTATTTATGTTGCACGGGGTGATCATTTAGGCTAAAACATTTAGGACCGCCCCCCCTTTTTCTTTAGATGTTTGTTGTTCATACTTAGTTATCAAATATAGACTAATCAAGTTATACTGTATAACCTCTAAAGACTCGCATTGATTATCTATATAGTCTAATTATCGCCCAGTTTTCTTTGCACGTGTTCATAATAGAACCTTTAAATTCCATGTCTTCCCTCACTTATATGATCACTTAGGATAGTTATAATTTATAATCTTCATAAGTGTAAACTTCGGTCGGGACCCAGAGTTGTGGACCTCAAAGAGTGCCTAACACCTTCTCTTTGAAGTAATTTGAGTCCTTACCCGATCCTTGGTGACGCAGACTAGTCAAATCAGAGTTATTTGCAAATAGGTTCCCTAAAGTACCTTATATTGTTAGGTAGTGACTCTTCTCTTTTAATACCCATTTAAAAGAGTTGTCACACGTCGAAACCCGCTTTCGCGAGAAAATAGGGCACGACACTATAGGATGGTGCCAAGGAGGTTACTATCGATGATGATAGTGTTCTACGACTCCAGGGTCACCTATATTTTCCTAATGTTGATGGCCTGAGGGAGACGATTCTAGAGGAGGCACACAGTTCATGGTATTCTATTAATCCAGGTGCTACAAATATCTTTCGTGACCTGAGGAATCATTACTGGTGGCGGCAGATGAAGAAGGACATAGTTGAGTATGTGGCGAAATGTCTAAATTGCCAAAAGGTTAAGTATGAGCACCAGAGGCTTGGTGGCTTACGTCAGCATATAGTTATACCGAAGCGGATATGCGAGCACATCACTATGGACTTCATAGTTGGGTTGCCATGGACGTTGAGGAATTTTGATGCCATTTGGGTCATTTTTGACAGGTTGACCTAGTCGGCGCACTTTATTCCGGTAGTGATTACGTACTCTTCAAAAAGCTTGGCTCAGATTTATATTCAAGAGATTGTCCGATTGCATGGTATGCCCATTTCCATCATTTTAGATAGAGGCCCTCAGTTCACTTCGCATTTATGGAGAGCAGTACAGAGTGAGTTGGGTACTCGGGTAGAGCTCAGCGTGGCCTTTCATCCGCAGATCAAAGGGTAGTTAGAGCTAACCGTTCAGATTTTGGAGGATATGCTCAGAGCATGTGTGATTAACTTCGGAGGGTAGTGGGATCGATTCTTACCTTTGGTCGAGTTCGCTTATAACCACAGTTATTAGTCCAGCATTGAGATGGCTCTATTTGAGGCCTTGTATGGTGGGCGATGTCGTGCCCTATCGGTTGATTTGAGCCCGCCGAGGCTAGGTTATATGGTACATATTTGGTAAGGAATGCATTAAATGAGGTAAAGTTGATTTAGGAACGACTTCATATAGCTCAGTCTTAACAGAAGAGTTATGCAAATCAGAAGGTGCATGATTTATCATTTATGGTGGGCGAGAAGGTTCTCTTGAATGTCTCGCCGATGAAGGGTATCATGAGGTTTGAAAAGATAAGCAAGCTGAGTCTGAGGTTCATTGGTCCATTTGAGGTGTTGGAGCGAATTGGAGAGGTTTAGGCTTGATTTTCCTCTAGTCAATCTGTAGTTCATCCAGTTTTCCACGTGTCTATGCTCCGGAAGTACCATGCCGATAGGTCACATGTGTTAGATTACAATAAAGTTCATCTAGATGAGAGCTTGGGTTATGAGGAGGAGCCACTAGCTATTATTGACATGCAGGTCCGCCAGTTGAGGTCTAAAACGATTTCAGCGGTAAAGGTCCATTAGAGGGTTCAACCAGTCAAGGAGGCGACTTGGGAGACCGAGGAGGACATGAAGAGCAGATATCCTCACCTATTCAGCACTCCAGGTATGACTTTAGACCCGTTCGAGAATGAACATTTGTTTAAGAGGTGAAAAATGTAATTTTCCAACCGGTCGTTTTGCTTTTTAGATCCCCGTTCCCCTATTTAAGACTTTCCATATTTGCTCTTACTGTTTTATGACTTACGGGGGGTGATTGGTTTGGTTTTGGAAGGGTTCAGGATGAATTTGGAAGACTTAGGTCTTTAATAGTGGCCTAAGGTGGCCAAGTTTGACTTGAGTCAACATTTTGAGTAAACAAATCTCGGAACAAGGATTTGGTTGTTCTAATAGGTTCGTACAATGATTTTGGACTTCGGCGTGTGATCGGATTGAGTTTCGAGTGATCTGGGAGCTTTTCGACGTTTAATATTGAAAGTTGGCTCCTTGATGGTCTTAGAATTTCCTAAATTTGGTTTGAAGTAGACTATGATGTTATCGAGGTCCGTTTGGGATTCCAATCCTGGGAATAGGTTAGTACGATGTTTTGTGACTTGTGCGCAAAATTTGGCGTCATTTCGAGTAGTCTAAGTATGTTTCATCGCGTGCGGAGCCAATTGAAGAAGTTTGAAGTTCATAAGTTGATTAATTTGGTTTTAGGGTGCGATTTTTAGTTTCGATATTGTTTTATGTGTTCCGAGGCTTCGAGCAGGTCTGTATCATGTTTATGAACTTGTTAGTGCATTTGGATGGGGTCCCGGGTGGCTCGGGTGTGTTTCAGACCACTTGGAGCTAAGTCCAATATAGTAGATTTTCTGCTACTGGTTTCCTTCTTCGCGAACGTGGAGGGAGTCTCGCATTCGCGATGAAGGATTTGGGGCATGGGTGTTTTGTTTTTCGCGTTCGCGATCATTGGGTCGCGTTCGCGAAGGTTTAGGACCTGTGGCCTTCGTGTTCGCGATAGGAGGCCCGCAATCGCATAGAAGAGACTGGGTTTGGGGGTCAGTGGGCCATTGCTCTTCGCGTTCGCGAAGAGCAGGTCGCGTTCACGATGATTTGGCTGGCCTAGCCTTCGCGATCGCGAGGCCCTTTTCGCGATCACGAAGAAGGGACCTCTGGGCAGAAACTTTTAAAGTTGGGATTAGGCTTATTTTTCTCATTCTTACACTTTGCTTGGACTATTTTGGAGCTTTTGGAGAGTGAATTTTCACCTAGCAATTGAAGGTAAGTTATTTCTACCTAATGTGAGTATACATAGACTATGGGTAGATTTTAACATAGAAATTGTAGAAATTATGGGATTATGTTGAGAAACCTAGGGTTTGGTAAAAATGGGATAAGACCATGAAAATGATTATGGAATTGAGTTGAAATTATATATTTGATTTCATAGGGTCTTGGGTAACATTTATCTACAAAACGTTTTGGAATCCGGCCATGTGGGCCTGGGGTGACTTCTAAGAACTTTCCGATTTGGGTTGGCTAATTGTTCTAATAGATGAATTAAGAACTTTTCACCATGTATTGATTAATTTGTACAATGTTTGACTAGTTTCGGGTTGCTCAGCGTTATTTTGAGGCTATTAGTGTGGTTTGAGGACCGGGAAGAGGACTTGGAAGCGAGGTAAGTCTCTTACCTAACCTTATAAGAGGTAATTAACCTCGTAGGTATTTAAATTATTATTTGTTAATAATTGTGGGTGCTACGTACGCATGAAGTGACGAGAGTCCGAACGTAGCCAAAAATCATATTTATGTCCGGGTAGACTTAGGACTTTATCATGCAATACTTGTATTATTTGAGCCCAACTTGCTAGTTTAATTACTTGAATTCATAATTGAAATTCGATTAGGGATTATGTTAGATCGAGCTTCGTTACTTTGAGTTTTGGCAGAATATTCGATTGTTGATAGAAGATTATGCTCTTTTATGTGCCAATCATGGTGTTGTACACGTATGTCCCATAGTCAGAAGAGTTTCCAGTTTCTCTATTCCTGTGGATCGGGTCGAACTCATCGACAATATATACATGGATCGGGCCGTACGACCTCGATAGTGTATGTACACGATTATATATATATATATATATATATATATATATATATAGTGAGAGAGATACATGGATCGGGCCGTACGACCTCGATAGTGTATGTACACGATTATTATGGATCGGTCTGTATGACCTCGGCATATTTCATGCGTAATATCGCTAGGAGTTCGATTATACTGATATTTCCTTCATGACTTGAGAATTGACAATTACTTGATGGCTCTTATTTGTTGAAATCGGCATGTGGTCTTTGAAGATTTTAAGGTAATATTTTGTTAAAGAATCATTTATTTATTGTTTCCTATTTCATTGTTACTGTTGTATTTCATGTCTTTTTATAATTCTTGCATTTTATTTATTAACCTCTAGTAAGTGTTGATGTCGACCCCTCGTCACTAATTCTTCAAGGTTAGACTAGATACTTACTGGGTACGCGTTGTTTACGTACTCGTGCTACACTTCTGCGCAAATTATGCAGGTACCGAGCCAAGTACATCTGGTGTCCGTTTAGCCCCCCCCCCCCTAACACACACACACACACACACACACATACATATTACCCGGAGACCTAGTGGTGAGTTGCTTCCCCATGCTCCGATCTGCAGCACCCGAAGTCTCCTTCCTGTTGCATTTTATATTTATGTCAATTTCATGATAGACAATAGTTTTAGTGCTTTGTATATTCTACTAGATTGTGCGTGCACTTGTGACACCGGGTATTGGGAATTTCTAGTATATATTTATGGTTTTTGCCTATTAATATCATCATCTCACTCTTATGTTTTATTTCATGCTTTATTTCACTATGGCCTTCATGGTAGGCTATAATCCCGTATTTTAGTCTCTTATTGCACTCTAATTCACTGCATTTTACTTGTTTTGAGCTTTAATTGGAGTGTTTTGCACTTATTGTGTGTTTTATGCCTTGTAGGAGTGATTCCGAGTGATGTAGATGTTGTGGAGATAATTCGAGTTATTTGGAGCTTTGAAGTCTGAGTAAAAGCCCAAGGGATTAAGGCGGGATCGTGTTCGGGGGTTGAGAACCAAGTCTGGACGTCAAAAATCGAAGTTTGATCCGTACTCTGAGAAATCCCCACTACCGCGGCGCGTGGGGCATCGCACTTGTACAAATTCCTACTGTCTGTCAGAAGTTAGCTCTATGGATTTCCCCACTAATCCCTTGCATGGCGCGTCGCCCCATGCGATGCGTCTTTGTATTCTTTTACAGAGTAAATGTCTTATTTCGGCTAGGAAAAGGTGATTTCATCTGAGCTCAACCCTTCTTGGTATAAATACTTGGAAAACGTTATTTTCTGGACTTTTGACACATATTTGACCTAAGGAGGCTGAGGAGTTGGAAGAACACGAGCACAAAGATTTCATCATTCCTTCCTCACTCAAGACCCGAGTTTTGATTGAATTTATGTTTTCCTCTACTTTAACTTTATCTGTGATGACTTTCTCCATATCTATGGAGTAGTTCCCTTTTAGGGTTTGATGGATTTGGTATTTTGATGATTGTTTGTGGATTATAACTCTAGTTTTATATATTGAAGCATTTTTGGATGATTTAAATGTTGCATCTATATTCACGTGTTCATGTAATCAAGAGAGGCATAACTTGTGATATCTTTGCATTATATTGGTGGTTGAGTTCATTAATTCTTTTTATTAATCGAAAGAGGCTAGTTGAATGATTGATTAAACCTAGTTAGGAGAATAATCGAAAGAGCTTTTCCTAAAGACCGATCCACTACGCATTCTTGCATATCTTCACGTGCTTAAATTGGTTCATCTCGTGAGGTTAAAACTTAATTGAGAGAGGAGTTTTTGTTGAACGTTTAAACTAATAATTGAGTGAATTCGAGAGACTCACTTGAACATTAGAAGTTAATAACCTAGAGTTAGATCCCAACCAATTATCTTGCACCTATCCTATCAACCCCTATTTTCTCCAACTGATAACTTCCTTGCTTATCCTTGTTTCGATTGTCATTAGTCAATAGCTTTAGACTCTTAGTTAATTTTAGTTAGAAATCATATAAATATCAAGTGTTGATCATCTTGGATAGCAATCAAGCTAGAAACTACGAGAATACTGTTTAAATCTGATCCCTGTGGATACGATATTATACTATACTATATTTGATTAGCAAGTAGAATTTAAGTGTGTGTTTTGCGCTCGTCAAATTTTGGCGCCATTGCTGGGGATTGGCAATCAACAGTGTTTGAAATAGTTTGTAGTGCTAATTCAGAATTTTTTTTTCTTTTTATTTAATTTTATTTTTCTCTATTTACGGTTGGTGGTCTTTGACTATGCGCAGGTTACAGGTTAAGATTGGTGCATGACTCGAACTTTTGCGAAGGAAGTGCTACCATACGAGCTTGAAATTGAAAAATAACTGCGACAGCTAAGGAAGGAAAGAAATTTCACCGAGACATCAGAAAAGGTTGGGCAATCCTCAACCAAAGAACTTATGGCTGGAAACGGTGAGGATAATGTAGATTTGGCTGCGAGAGAAGCAGCCCAACGAAGAGAACAAGCTACACAGGATGCTGAGGAAGCAGCTATTAGAGATGCACAGATTATCTATGAAGAAAAGAGGGGTTGGAGAATTACTCAAAATCAACCCTTGGTTGTAGATCAGTTCAGAAATATAGTTCCCGGGCCTGGGAGTCCACTTGGCGATTATGCTAGACTGGTCTACAATCAAGGTTTATCAAGTGTTAGACCACCTCCAATTGCAGCAAACAATTTCGAGTTGAAGCAAGGGTTGCTTCAAACCCTTCAGAATTATTGTGTCTTCAGAGGGAAGCCAAACAAAGATCCAAACACATGTCTAATGGACTTCGAGGAGATTATGAACACCTTTCAATACAATGGTGTGTCACAAGATGCAGTGTATTTAAGGGCATTCCCCTTTTCTCTTAAATATTATGCAAAACAGTGGCTTCGAAGCTTGCCCAGAGGATCAATTAGAACTTGGGAGGAGATGACCAAAAAATTCCTTGATAAATATTTCTCCTCAGCTAAAACGGGCAAGTTTATAAGAGAAATCCATAACTTCTGCCAAAAAGATACGAAAACTGCTTTTGAAGCATGGGAGAGGTTTAAGGATATTGTTCGAAAGTGTCAACATAGCGGAATTGAACTCTGGATGCAACTCCAGAACTTTTGGGATGGATTGACACCGGCCTCGCATAGACCATTGAGCAATGCAGCTGGAGGCCCATTGATGAAGAAGACTCCAGAGGAGATAGTTACAATTCTTAATGAGTTATCTGAATATGCAAATCAGTGGCCCTCTAAGAGTGCTGAAATAAGAAGATCGACGGGTGTTCACCAGGTTGATGCTAAAACATCTGTGCAGGTACAGCTTGATGCTATGGCTAAAGAAATATGGAAGATGATCTTAGCCTCGATACAAAATGAGCCTCACGCAGCTTGTGATATATGTGGAAGAGGACACCGTACTTGTCACGATCCAAAATCCACTATAGGTCGTGATGGCGCCTAACATCGCTGTCAAGCAAGCCAACAGTGATTGATTGATTTAATTACTCATTTTATTTTTTTGAAATCATAATTTCCATTACTTAAATAGTATAAAATGGAATATACAGGGGAAAATGTTAATAACTATGTGATCTGCAATGACTAACAACGGTAGGAACCCCCAAAACCCGATGTCACAAGTGCATGAGCATCAACTAGGATATATAATAAAATACAACATCTGTCTAGAATAACCAATTAGACAGGAAAAATAAAAATAACTCTGATGGAGACTCTGTAGGTTGCGGAGTGTAACATGGAAAGCAGCTCACGGTAAATCCCCGCAATAGCCGCACCGTTGCGCCCAAAAGACCATCAGACATATAAGTGCCTGCACAAAAAAGTGCAACAAGTGTAGCATGAGTACGTAAATCAACGCGTACCCAGTAAGTATCTAGCCTAACCCCAGAGAAGTAGTGACGAAGGGTCGACATCGACACTTACTAGAGGTCCAATAAGACAGATACAGTAGGAGTAAACATATGTGAATCAGAGTAAGTAAACAAAAATAACAGGTGTAAATACGTGGTACAACTCTCTTCTCAAATATATCTCAAGCTCTCAGCTAGTAGTTACCTCCTCAATCGGAGTTTATATAATGTGGACCTTACCAGATAGGTCGTCATAGCTCAATCAGGGGAAGCTCACAGATATGCTGGCTTTTTGCCCATTATTACGCATGATTTCATGATAGTATTTCACAGAAATGTCGAGGCGTATGGCTCGATCCATCATAACAATACCAAAACATAGATACATCTATTTTATTGCCGAGGCGAACGGCCCGCTCCCATGAGAATGTGGTACATAAATCCTGCAGTGGCGTACAGCCCGATCCCATTAGTGTGCGCACTATCGAGGGTCGAACGGCACGAACCATAGATGTATCTATCCTGCCGAGGCGAATGACCCGATCCCCATTAGAATAAGAAGCTTTGACGGATCCTCGACCCCACTCACGAATAGTCGTGTGAGTTATAGATTTTAAGGGAACCTTTCGATGAGAACGCATAACACGGGAGAATTTCGTAAGGATAGTACAATTATACAGCGACTAACCATGAAGCCCATTGAATCTCTATGATGGCAAGTCCATTACTCTACACAAGTCTAGTCTCAAGTCGCATCATAAAAATAAAGGAATTTAATAGACAGGAAACAACTCAAGTAGTACAGCTATAGCATGGTGTGAGCCTAAGTCTACCCGGACATAACATGAATCTAGCTACGCACGGACTCTCATCACCTTGTGCATACGTAGCACCCGCAATAAGTAACACATAACAAATACATCACCTAGGGGTAGTTTCTGCCTCACAGAGTTAGACAGGAGACTTACCTCGCTCCGAAGTTCCAAAACTGGCTCGAAGGCCTCTCTAACATCTCAATCCAAAGCCCGTCGATCCAAAAAATATTCAAACAATGTGCAAACCAATCAAAAGATACTCTAATACCCATAATTAATCAATTTAAGCAAATTCCCAACTCCGCTCGAAAGGTCTATAAAATAAATCCTCGGGCCCACGTGCCCGGATTCCAAAATTTCTTGAAGATAAACCTTACCCATAACACCACGAAAATCCATATATATAATTTATTCTTAATTCCATGTCCAATTTCGTTGTCAAAATCCAAAAATGTCAATTCTAGGTTTTCTACCAAAATCCCAAAATTTCTACTAATTTCCATGCCCTAATCCACATAAAAAGCATGTATTTAACTTGTAATAGGTGGGAATCACTTACCTTATGTTGCTTGATGAAAATCTTCCCTTGAAGCTCTCCAAAATCGCCCCAACCAAGAGAGAAAATGAGGGAAATGAGCAAAACCTAGATTTTAAAAGAATCTACCCAGCCGACTTTCTGCACCTGTGGAACACCAGCCGTACCTGCGACTCTGCACCTGCAGAAAATCCATCGCAGGTGCGGTTCCCTCCAAGCCAGGCAAAATCTGCTTCTGCGGACCATTTTACGCTTCTGCGGGACCGCTTCTGCGCGACAGCTTCTGTGGTCCACCACGCGCTTTTGTGCTCCCGCATGTGCGGATACCCCTCCGCTTCTACGACCCAATTGTCCCTCTCGTTTTTCGCTTCTGCGGAGTTCCCTTCGAAGATGCAGAAATACACTCGCATTTGCGGCCACCCAACTTAGTCCAAAGGTCGCTTCTGCGGCCACAGTGTCGCTTTTGCGGCTCCGCACCTGCGGCCAAAACCTCGCAGGTGCGGTTACACCAGATATGCTGTCACCAGCCTTTTCATAAGGCCAAATTCAATCTGCTAACCATCCGAAATCCACCCGAGGCTCTCGGGACCTCGACCAAATATACCAACCAGTCCTAAAACACAATGCGATCTCAGTCGAGCCTTCAAATCATATCAAATAACGCTAAAACCACGAATCGCACCCCAATTCAAGCTTAATGAACTTTAGAACTTCAAACTTCTACATTCGACGACGAAACCTATCAAATCAAGTCCGATTGACATCAAATTTTGCACACAAGTCATAATTGGCATTACGGTCCCATCCCACTTTCGGAATCGAAATCCGATCCCGATATCAAAATGTCCTCTCCCGGTCAAACTTCCCAAAAATCATCCAATTTTCCAACTTTTGCCAATTTGACGCCAAAATAACCTACGAACCTCCAAATCAACTTCTGGGCATGCTACTAAGACCAAAATCATCATACGAACCTGTTGGAACCTTCAAATCCCGATTTCGAGGTCGTTTACTCAAAAAGTCAAACCTTAACTAATTTTCCCAACTTAAAGCTTCCGAAATTAGAATTTTCTTTCCATATCAATCCCGAACTTCCCAAAATTAAATTCCGACCACACGCATAAGTCATAATACCTAAAGTGAAGCTACTCAAGGCCTCAAACCTCTGAACGATGCGCTAGAGCTCAAAAGGACCGGTCGGGTCGTTACATTCTCCCCCACTTAAACATACGTTCGTCCTCGAATGTGCTAAGGACAGCTCCGGAATTTCCCAAAATCACAGTTTAATACCTCGTGCACCTACCCATGCCACCACATTCTAGTTGAACACATTAGCTCGAGCCAGACTGAAAATCCTCCCTATAACCTTAGCTATCAAGCTTTAGAACCAAGTTCCAACTTCCGAATTTCTTTACAGGCCTAACCACACGAACATCGTACCAACCTCCACACACTGTACCAAAACATGATCATGCATCTATGATGAAATCACACCATGCACCACATGGGTCGGTTGTCCATAATAACATTCCCCGACCACAATAGCTGAAATTTCACGAATCTGATGCCCACAATACACCTCATGACACATGTAAGTCCTGTTCCAACTCTCGCAATACTGCTACGATGAAAGAGACGTGTAGAAACTCATAACCACCTGCCGAATCAATAATTCATGGAGTCTCTCCCCTAACCAAAACCATTACCTCATTTTGAACTGAATAACGATATTTTCCCTTTAATGTACCTTATATAAATCGGATTGCACAAATTTCAGGTCCAATGATCTCGTCTCACCCAGTATAAGTTACACAGGCAATAAGCCACCTCAAACACTGACCAAGATCTCGTACAATGCCAACAGACTACAAACTGGAATGCGATATTTAAGGAAAAGCGAACTCTGGAATGGAACTTCCCAACCCGCATAACTAATAAAGCGGTCGAACAGACGCTATGAACTCCCCTCAGTGAATGAGAAACAAAATACACAAAAACAAATATATTGAACCGTACTCAACATCTTACTGTTGCGGCGTGCAACCCGATCCAACAACATATATCCGTGGTGGTGTGCCACCCGATCCGCACATAACAATCAAGAGGAAAATATACATCAAGCCGTAATGCTTGCCCTTACAAAAAACACCCGAATATCGACCACACGCACGTCGAGTGCATAATACAATTTCCTGGGGAGACGGATAGTGCCATACGCTACAAACCCAAGCAAAACTAAGGTGCGATAAATGACATGCATCTCGAGGGCCATCCTGCTCATATGACATCATAAGCTACACGGGACCTCAACACACGTGCGAATAATCAAGCCGTCTCAATCCGGCACAACCCCCACAGTTCACAACCAAATGAATAGAGCGCCTTCTAGGCATCAACCCTCACATTAACGATAGTATCAAAAATCTCCGTACTTGGTTTCGATCTTTAACCATTAAGTGACTAGCATGTCACACTCGTACAATTTCCCCATGGGGTATGCTCCCACGATCTTCCGCTCAGGTAGCCAAGTCCGCACATCCATACCACCAACTGTACTAGTTCTGTAAAGCATATCACAATCCGCAAATCAATACACAATGCCTCTTCCACAGAACACCATTCCCAGGCGACACTAAGATAACGGCAGCTCACTCTAACCATTTGAATTCTTCCCTGCTCATCCAAGCTCGTGACATTCTTATCAACACCGACCCGCAGCCCTGATCCTCTACTTCCAATTCCCATGCCACTCACCACACCTATTATGCCGCTACACAATAATACACGCATTCACCATAACCCTTGAACTACTAGTGGAGTAACCACTTCATTAGCTAGAAACCTTTCACTTAGCTCATTACAGAAGAACCACTACAACACACAACTAAATTCTCAAACCGCAAAAATACAAACCACAAGTCCTGGTTTAAATCGCCACAACTCTCCCGAAATCCATTTACACCACAAGGCCATTCGAATCTAATACTCCCCAAATCAACCAAATTATGGTGACTGTCAAGACTGTACGTAACCACTAACCACATGGGTAACTTCACACGCTGAAGAAACTGATCATTGCCACAGTCATGCTGATTCAACCATTACTAACCAAACCAACTTCTTCCAATTCACTCTTGACTTGCCTTAGAAATAATAGCAGCTTCATTCAAGAATCATAGCAAACTCAAAACACTCCTCCCAAGTGACCACTTTCACGAGACCACATCGTCTCAGTACCCATAAAGGAACTCATACATTCCTTATGCGAACAATAGCATCTCCACTGGTATACCTATTATGAAAGACCTTTCGCGAACCCGAGGCTATTTCCCTCTTTCCCCCCAATACTGCACTGCTTACCCGGTGATAACATAGAATACTCCAGCCGACTTTCTGCACCTGCGGAACACCAGCCGCACTTGCAGAACACCAGCCGCACTTGCGGCTCTGCTCCTACAGAAAATTCATCGCAGGTGCGGTTCCCTCCAAGCTAGGCGAAATCCGTTTCTGCGGACCATTTTATGCTTCTGCACGACTGCTTCTGCGGTCCACTATGCGCTTTTGCGCTCCCGCATGTGCGGATACCCCTCCACTTCTGCGACCCAGTTGCCCCTCTCATTTTTCGCTTCTGCGGAGTTCCTTTCGCATCTGCGGGCTCGCAGATGCGGAAATACACTCGCATCTGCGGCCACCCAACTTAGTCCAAAGTCATTTCTACGGCCACAGTGCCGCTTCTGCGGCTCCGCACCTGCGGCCAAAACCTCGTAGGTGCGGTTACACCAGATATGCTGCCATCAGCCTTTTCATAAGGCCAAATTCAATCTGTTAACCATCCGGAATCCACCTGAGGCCCCCGGGACCTCGACCAAATATACCAACCAGTCTTAAAACACAATACAAACTTAGTCGAGCCTTCAAATCATATCAAACAATGCTAAAACCACAATCGCACCCCAATTCAAGCTTAATGAACTTTAGAACTTCAAACTTCTACATTTGACGCCGAAACCTATCAAATCAAGTCCGATTGACCTCAAATTTTGCACACAAGTCATAATTGACATTACGGACCTACTCCCACTTCCAGAATTGGAATCCAACCCCGATATCAAAAAGTCCACTCCCGGTCAAACTTCCCAAAAATCATCCAATTTTTCAACTTTTGCCAATTTGATGCCGAAATAACCTACGGACCTCCAAATTAACATCCGAACATGCTACTAACACCAAAATCATCATACGAACCTGTTGGAACCTTCAAATACCGATTCCGAGGTCATTTACTTAAAAGGTCAAACCTTAGCCAATTTTCCCAACTTAAAGCTTCCAAAATTAGAATTTTCTTTCCATATTAATCCCGAATTTCCCGAAATTAAATTCCGACCACACGCACAAGTCATAGTACCTGAAGTAAAGCTACTCAAGGCCTCAAACCATTGAATACATACTAGAGCTCAAAACGGCTGGTCGGGTCGTTATACTACTCATGAGTGTTAAGCTTCAACTAAGGAAGTGAATGATATGGGGAACTATAATTTTAATTAGAAGCACCCCAATTTTTCATGGAGTTTATCTAGGGGTACCACAAATGCATGGCAACAAAATAACCCCATATTTCAGGGACAAGGAACGCCTGGTTTTATGAATCAGTCGAGGCAACAGTTTCAGCCTCAACATCCCAATCAGCCTGGTCTAGAAGATCTCATGAAGGCCTTCATTGTGAAAACTGATGAAAGATTTGAAGTACAAGGGGCAGCAATTCGAAATTTAGAGAAGCAAATGCGACAGATTACAACAATATTATCTGAGAGGGTTCCAGGAACTCTCCCTGCTGATACTGAGAGAAATCCCAAAGAAACAGTGAATGTTGTAACCTTGAAAAGTGGGTAAGTGTTGAAAGATCCCACTCTGATCTAGAAAGATGTGATACTTGCAAAAGAAAGTGGGGACAGCTGAAATGTTATGATGACAAGAAGAATAAAGGCTCAATGAAAGCTGAGAAAAAGAATAAGGAAGAAAAATTGAGAAGGGAGGAACATGAGGAGAGCAAACATATGCCTGCTCTACCTGTCCCTCAAAATCTATATAGAGAAAAGTTGGGCAAGCAATTTGAGAGATTTTTGGATGTGCTAAAACAGGTTCATGTGAACTTACCATTCACAGAAGTGATCTCACAAATGCCTGCTTATGCCAAATTCTTGAAGGTTATCCTTACAAAGAAGAGGAAAATAGAGGAGACCTCGGTGGTGAAGCTCACAAAGCATTGCAGCGCGATATTGCAAAACAAACTCCCACAAAAGTGTGGAGATCCAGGGAGTTTTACTATACCTTGCTCATGTAAGGCCCCATAAAATTTTGCAAAGGAATTTAAGGTTTCGTGGTGCCGAAGTAGGCTTACGTGTTTGAGGATTGTAGAAATTCTTCACGGCGAGCTTGCTCGCCGCGGCTCAGACTTTTTGGGTTGAACAATGCACTGGGGAGTAAAAGAAAATTTTGGGCAGAAAAATGCATTTATGCGGCCCACTATGCGGCCACATAATCACTCTACGGACTTCATAATGGCCGCAGAGTGAGGCAGGAAAGGGGCAGTTTTGGATGTCATTCTGCGGTCGACTATGCGACTGTAGAACTATTCTGTGATTCATTATGCGACCGCAGAATAGGTCTGCGGGCCGCATAGTAATCGCAAACCCAGGCAGGCAGCATCCATTTTTGGGCACTAATTTTTGCGGCCGATATGCGGACTACATATCAATTCTGCGATCGCATATGCGACCGCAGATCCTGTTCCGGAGCTTCATTTTTGGGTTTTAATAACCTGACCCTACTTCGTTAAATGCACGCAATGGACCATATTTTAGCTAAAATCTGATATTTTAGAGAGAAGTGAGAGTATTTTAGAGAGAGAGGAAACCCTAGGCTATTTTTCATCAATCTTTGCTCAATATTTGGGGAAATTCACAAGGAAAACTCATAAGGTCTTCATCCTAGAGGTAATATTTTACACCCTAACCCTCAATTTTGAAAGTTAACTAGAAATGGGTAATTAGTAAGATAATTCTTGGGTATGGGAGTTGGTTATTTTGCATGCATGTATTATCAAAGGGTGTAGGATGATTGTTGTAAAAATGGTAAAGAATGGGTTTTGGGATGATGGAATCCTCCATAAAAGGACCTTGAAACCTTAATGCACATCTAGTATTTAATAAAATGCTCAAATAAGCTAGAACCATGATGCTCTTCCTAATTTTGGTTCAATTTGTTATATTTCTCAAATAGATTTTGAAGTTTCTAAGAATTCCAAAATATTTTAGAGCTTAAGGAAGCTCCATTGAGGTATGTTGGCTAAACTCCTCTCCTAGAATTGAATCCCACCGTATTCATGTAATTTATGTAAGTTCCGAGTTGTTCATTATAAAAGTGGCTATTCCGAATAAGCTTGTTTTGAAAGATATATGTTCAATATGCATCCCCAAAATGTTTTTATCATGTTATGTTATCATTTGAGAGTATGTTCCAAGTATGGGATGTGCATTAATAATGTTGCGACTTCAAGACAAGTTCAAACAAAGGCTATTATGCCGAATTTTATGAAAAGCCTTTGTGTGCCTAAGACTCTAAATTGTTCACATGTATGCTAGAAACATTGATTTGAAATGCCTTATTGTGGATGATGATGATGATGTTTGAAAGTGACCAAGCGTCCGATTCACGCCTAACCAACTCGGATTACATCCAAACATTGCACACAAGTCCCAAATAAAAAAATGAACATATTCCAAGTTCTGGAACAATAATACGAACCTGATATTATCAAAGTCAACTCCCGGTCAATCTTAGAAACTCTCCAAACCCTCAAGTTCCCAACTTTCAGCAAATAGAGCCAAAAAATCCTAGGAACCTCCAAATCCAAACATACGCCTAATTCCAAAATCACCATACACACCTATTGGAACCATCAAATCACATGTCCAAGGTCGTTTACACAATAATCAAACATTGGTCAACTCTTACAACTTAAGCTTCCAACAATGGAACTAAATGTTCCAATTCACTCCAAAACCTTTCCAAAACAAAACCAATAATCCCTGCAAGTTATAAAATAACAAACAAACATATGGGAAGAATCAAATTGGGGAATGGCACTCAAATATACAAAATGACTTGTCGGGTCAGGTCATTACAATTCTTTTATTAAAGAAAAGAAAAAAAGGCATTTTATGTTGGCGACCGTAGAAATACAAGCGTAACTATTAATTGAATATAATTAGGAGTTAAATATTTAATATATCACAAAAATTATCACGATCCAAAATCCCACCAAGCCGTGATAGCACCTAACCTAACCCGCCAGGTAAGCGAAACAACCAATAACAAAACTCGATGAAATAACATCAGTAATTAACAAATAACATAGCTAAATTCCATACAACATCCCAAAGATTGGTAGTACAAGTCATGAACCACTATAATTTTTGGATTACAAAACTGGTACAAAAATAAATACAAGATCTATTTGGAATATAGATGAACAGAGGCACAAATCCTAAACTACCAAGAACAAGTGATAGCTATATTCAGAATGCGGGAACATCATCAACCCTAGCCTCTATCATCCACAACAGCTCAGCTCCAAGATCTGTATACAAGGTGCAGAAGTATAGTATGAGTACAACCGACCCCATGTACACAATAAGTATCCTGACTAACCTCGGTGAAGTAGTGACGAGGTCTTAGGTCATGAATACTCAACTTACATAACATATACAGCTCAATAACATATACATGTATCCAGCAACAATATCGAATTTAAGCATGAAATACAAGTACAACCAATCGGTGCACATAGAGAAGATATGCGCAAGTCTATCAACATTCCAACATATAAAGAAAATATGCATTTGATATCAGATAACACATCAATAACTGCATATAAAGAAGGTATGCACAGGTAATGTTCCAGTTTAACAACTCAACATGTAGAGAAGACATGCATCTAACATCATTAAATCATCAAACCTTGCATATAGAGAAGGTATGCATAAAATATCAAATAATCCTTCCACAATTGCCTATAAAGAAAATATGCATAAAATATCAAATAATCCTTCAGCATTTGCATATAGAGGAGATTGCATGAAATATCAAGTAATCCTTCAACAGTAGCACATAGAGAAAATATGCATGAAATATCAAGTAATCCTTCAACTGTTGCATATAGAGAATATATGCATGATTAAGCAATACAAGTCACATAGATCCACATATAGAGAAGATATGTATTGTGAATCATCTCGTCAAGTAAGGCAGCATATAGAGAAGATATGCATAAAGGGATGTATACATTCCAGAGCTAGCATATAGAGAAGATATGTAATAAAAATTATATATGCATCTAATGAGTTTGCAAATAGAGAAGAGATGCAAAGTCCAAACAAGGATCAATTTTCCATAAACCAAGTCAACTAGAAACCCGTCGATTTCTCACAATCTACGTGTACACCATCAAGAGAGAAACATGAGAGGGTAACCCTAGGGGGATAGATCCTTATCCACACACTGCACGTACAACTCACGTGCCATAATTACACGGACAACTAACGTGCCATAATCATAACAATCACATGGACAACTCACGTGCCTTAATAACTCATCCAGCATAGACCACTCACTTGCTGCCAATCCAGTCCATCACATAGAAAGCATATACAAGAATATAGTTATACGAATAACGGATACCAAATCACATACTAATGGACTAGAGAAGATAGCTTTGACGATCAATTTTGACCCTCCCCTTTTAAATTAAATTTTTTACTCTTATTGGTCAGCAATAAATGTAGTGGAGTATTTTTAAAATTAATAATACCTATTTTCTCAAAATATAAATAATGTAATAAGTAATAATAAGAATAATAATAGTTAATAATATTAATTCTATAATCAATAATAATCTAGTTTTAAAATATTTATAAATTATATTACTTCTACTGCTTTAATTAATTAAAACTAGCTTTCATAATTTTATAAACAAGTATTACAATTATTCCAATAATTTAGTCTTGAAATATATAATTATATTACCTATATTACTTTAATTAACCAAATCATTAGTTTTCATAATTTAATAGACGAGCACTATAATTTTAGTTATTTAAAACTAACTAATTACAGTAACTAACAATACATTTGTTAATTATATTTTATTACATTTTAATTGGGATTAACTAAGTCTAATTAATTTAATTATAAAATGAGTCAAAACTTAAAATGGGCTACAGTTATAATCGAATAGTTTAATTCAATTGGCCATGCTTTAAATTAATTTTTAGTGTACTGCCCAAAGAATCTGGCCCAAAACATTTGCCCAACACCTATAATCTGGTCCGGCTAACCCCCATCCCTATCCTACTTGGCGATCCACGCTACTTACTTTCAACCAATCACCACAAGACACGTCACACTTCCAATCACTCATAGAAAAAATACAACTCATCCGGACCGTTGATCCAAATCATCAGCGGTCCGCAATATTAATCCCAATTTACCTTACTTTATTAACCCCTCAAGTGTTGGATCCAAATGATCCTACGATTCCAGTTTTATCCCACTAACACCTTTTCTTTTCCTTTTATCCAGAAAAATCTAGGGTCGTTGATCAAGACGATCCTACGGCTCCCCTCCTATCTCTCGTTTTAACTAAGAGACCAACCCCCAAAGCCTAATCATTTCGTCCAATGACCGGCCACCTCTCTTTCCTTTTCCTCTCTCTTTTCTCTCATCTTCTCAGGCCATCAATCCCTAAAACCTTGCATAAAATGGTGCAAGGTCACTCAAAATTGACTAAATATTCACCCTGTCTCTCTTCCAACCGAGAATCTCGCTGATCCCATCTTTTTTCCTCACCCTATTTTGAATCTCAAACCCCCAAACCCTAGACCTAAATGTGAAAGGGTGAGAATATAATCATTTCCACCGTTGCTCGTTCAAATCTATGCATGCAGGTGTAGATTCATGAAGATCCTGACCCCATTATCATGATTTTGGTCCAGAAGTCAAACATAGTGACCTCTGGACATGGGCTTGGACCGATGGTCCTTTGTAGATTTCCTTTACCATTTACATTTCGTGCCAAGGTAAAATTCACTCTGATTTCCCCTCTGTTTACCTTCTTCTTATCCCCTTATCCCCTTTGCTATCATCAGCGTTCAATCGTCATATTTCACTACTCTTTGAATTCTAACCAACCCTAAGGCTCTTTTGGCCAATATAAATAGGAACTTTAATGCTCTTACCTAACAAGACAAACTACCTAAGAAACTTAGTAAATGCTAGCTGCTAAAATACTCTAAAATTCTTTACTGATTTTCTTTCTTTCTTTCCTTTTCGCTTGAGTTTGATTACTTCAAATTGAGTGTGAATTCCGATTCTTAAACGGCTGAAGAGGACCACCTGGTTTGCTGCTCCGATGAAGGTCAGTGGACCGCTAACTCTCTCACGAATATACGTGTGAGTTATGAAATTCAAGAAAACTTTCTAACGAATACACACTACGCTTAAGAAATCTGTAAAAGGAAGTATAATTTCCACGACTAATCAAGTAGTTCTTCAAGTATCTAAAATAGCAAGTCCGATACTCTACGCAAGTCTAGTCTTAGGCTAAAATGTGAATTACGGCATTTAAACATGCAAGGATAACTCAAGTAATACAGTTAAAACATGGTGTGAGTCTAAGTCTACCTGGACATGATCAATAATCTAGCATATGCACGGACACTCGTCATCTCATATGTTCGTAGCTCCCATAAAATGTAGCACACAATAAAATATAGCACATACGGGGTAAATTCCCTCTTACAAGGTTAGGCAGGAGACTTATCTCGCTCTGAAGTTTGATAACCGGCTCCAATACCTCTCTTACACCTCAAACCAATGCCAAACGATCCGAAACTAGTCAAAGAATGTCCAAACCAATCAAAATATACTAAAAGACTCGTAATTTAATAATTAGAAACAAATTCCCAACTACGCACGAAAAGTCAACAAAGTCAACCCCGGGCTCGCGCACTCGAATTCTGAAAATTATCAAAAATAAATATTACCCATACCTTATATAGTCTATATACAGAAAATCATCGAATGTTTTCCATGAATTGACCCTCAAATCAAGGATTTACCATTTCTCAACTTTGGGGCTCAAAACCTCAATTTCTACAATCCAAATACGGATAAAAATAATAAAAGACGGAAATAATCATGGGAAAATATCAAAATAAAGGTTAAATATTTATCCCCTTATTGAGACAAGAACAACACCGCAAAAATTACCTCAAACGGAGCTTTAGAACTCAAGATATGCTCAAAATAATAAAATACTCGGTTTGCTAATTTAAAATACTGTCCAGATAGTTTGTTCATCGCTTTCGCGGGACACCATCACGTTCGCGAAGAGAAATTTTTTGCATTGACCGTTCAACCCATAATTCCTTCTTCGTGTTTGCGGGGGGCCTCCCTCGCGTTCGTGAAGAACAAAAGTTCGTACCAGAAACCAGCAATCTTTCCTGACACAAAAATAGGCATAATTCTCTCATACGACTTCAGAATTCAAGGATTCTTATTGCTATTGTTCCATAATACTATATGGATCTAATGGTTTAATCAAATCATAAATCCAAGGTCGTTTGCTCAATATGGTACCCTTTATGCCAAAAGAAACGACATTAAAACATCAAATAAGAGCACGACACCATCCAAACCCATCCGAAACTCATCAGAATCTAACCAAATCTTGGGAACAAGTCCAAAATCATCATACAAACCTGTTAAAACTTTTAAATCCTGAATCCTAGCTCGTTAAGTCCACTATTTGACCGTGGTCAACTCATTTTCTTAAACTTAATTAGTATGCAACTTAAGTGTCTGAATCATTCTTAAACATTTCAGATCACGACCAAACTTCACATACAAGTCCCAATTAACTAAATGAACCTATCCAAGGTCCCAAAATACCACTGAGAGTCCGATAAAATAGAATTCCACTCCAAGTCAACTTAGCAAATTTAAAAACCTTCAAAATGCAAACTTTCGACAATATGCCCCATCGCTCCCGGACCACTCGATACTCAACCCGGCTATCCGCCCCTGTCCAGAATCACGTTACGAACCTATAGAAACCTTTAAATCTAAATTCAGAGGTCGTTTACTCAAAAGTCAAACCTTGGTTAACTCTTCTAACTTAAAGCTTCCGAATTGAGAATTATTCTTCCAAATCAACTCCGAACTTCCCGAAAATCAAAACCAACTATACATGCAAGTCATAATACATATAATGAAGCTACTCAAGATCTCAAACCGTTGAACGACATGGTAGAGCTCTTATATATATATGTATATATATATATATATATATATATATATATATATATATATATATATATATATATATATATATATATATATATATAGTGACTTTGCCAAGACTTGGACCTCGTCATTACTTCACCGAGGTTAGTAAGGATACTTACTGAGTACATGGGGTAGGTTATACTCATACTATACTTTTACACCTTGAGTGCAGATCTTGGAGCTGAGATGATATAGATGACATAGTCTATCATTGAAGATGTAATTGCTTTCCAGATATAGCTACCACTTGTCCGTGGTGGCTTTGGATTCATACTTTTGTTCATGTATATTCCAAACAGATATTGTATATATTTTCGTACCAGCTTTTTAAATCTAAATCTCAGCGACTCATGACTTTACTACCAAACCTTGGGATAATGTATGGAGTTTCAGCTATTTTATTTATTGGTTATTTATGATCTTTAATAGAATTATGTTAACTGTTGTTTGGAATACCTAGCGAGTTGGTTTAAGTGCCATCACGACTAGGTAAAATTTGGGTCGTGACAAGTTGGTATCAGAGCTCTAGGTTCATACGTTCTATGAGTCATGAGCAAGTGTTTAGTAGAGTCTTGCGGATCGGTATGATGACGTCCATACTTATCTTCGAGAGGCTACAGGGCATCTAGGCTACTTATCTTCGAGAGTTGGTTTAAGTGCCATCACGACTAGGTAAAATTTGGGTCGTGACAAGTTGGTATCAGAGCTCTAGGTTCATACGTTCTATGAGTCATGAGCAAGTGTTTAGTAGAGTCTTGCGGATTGGTATGATGACGTCCATACTTATCTTCGAGAGGCTACAGGGCATCTAGGAAACTTCACCTTCTTTATTTCCTTATCGTACAGCCAAGATTCAGGTTAAAGCTTATATCCTTGATTCATTTCCTTTCACTCGTATGTGATGTTTAGCACTCGGTATCAGCTATACACCGACGACTTGTGATGTCGTGTATGAGGTGCGGGATTTGTTTTATGTGTTGTGAAGGTAGGCCAGTCTGAAGGACTTGAGACCAGGTTTAGATTGCAACTTGGGCTCCGTAGTTTCAGTTGTGTGAGTATTACATTTGGACTTATATATCCGATAGTGTCCCTAAGAGTGGATTGATGGCTTTGTAAGTTGCAAGATAGCTATATGATGAGTATTATGTGAATGAGGACTATGCTTAGCTGGTTTGGATGTGACAAAAAGAATTTTCTTGGGATGCAAAGGGTTATGGATGCTTGATTTAAGTCTTGATGTGTTGTTAGGTCTCGAGTTAGGAGTGTGTTGAGGGATCTTGCAGTTGTTTATTTGTGGAATGAAGTAGATTCTTATATCTTGTTGACGAGTTTAGACTCGGGAAGATTAAGTGATTGCATAGTAATTATGACCATGATAAGGTCATAGAGAGATGCTAGTTTGAGGCTAAGCATGTGGGTTGTCTCCTGTGGGATGATCTGAGGTTGTGTGATCCTTATGATATGTCTATGAAGAATTTGTTTTCTACCTAGTGGGATGTATGTGTTGCAATTTGAGCTCAGATTGCTTGAGGAAGTTTGCATGATTTTCACGAGGATGAATATGCGCTTGGCAGATGATTTGAGGTGTTTTATGACTAGTGTTACCTGAGCTTATGAAGAATTCAGTTGAGTTACAATGCCAGATCATGGAAATTATAAAGGAAGAGTAATGTGGTTATCATATGATGTGTACTGTGGCTTTGAGCTAAGTGGGGGAATCTACTATCGATGATCAGATTGCATGGGCATGTGTTATACCAGTTGGACTGAGGCATACTTGTGGATTAGTTATGATTTGAAGACATTAATTTCGAGGATGGCTCGAGCAATGATTTTGCTAGATGCATGATGTACTACACTCTATGGATATATGGAAATCTTGGGATGATTCAGCTTTGTTATTCGTGGTGGATGTAGTGTGCAAGGAAAAAAGAATCGCTTGGTTGCTTCTTTTTGGACATTCATGTTCGAATAGAACATAAGTCGTTTGGCTCGTATTGACTGCACATTGGAAATTAGAGGAGAGTAATGACTCTCGAGAAGGCTCTAATGGGTTTGAGATTTATTTTTGGTATTTAAGTATTTCCATATTTGTGTATGGATAGTATTTAAGACTTACATTTGGTGGTGTCGAGACTTACGGTATTTCTATATCATTATTTATTCTACATTTCAGTATTGAAGAGAGGTAAGAAACAGCTTCTGATTCGTAGGAGGTCTCTTCAGAGCGGGTATTTTGGTTTGCGGTGCTATTGGGTGCTTAAGACAGAATACATTGGCTTATGGGCCTTAGGACACCATGGTTTCTATGTTAGGGCCTCTAGGATGAGTTTTGATCAAGGACTATGGTGTACTGTGAAGGAGAAGTGTTTTATTGGAGGCAAGTCAAGAGGAACTTAATGAAAAGAATCGACTTAGTAGTGGTTAGGATCAACATAGTAATAGGAATGATCGGTTCTTTTGGGCGACAATGCTTTACAGATGTTTTGTGGCAATACTCTTAGGTTTGGCAATCTACGTGACTTGGTTGGATTAGAGGTTCAGTTTGATGGTTTGGCTATGTGAAAATGGGTTCCAAAGAGTTCATAATGGATTTGACCGCAGCTCGAGGCTGATGTCTTTTACAGGTGTGGAGAGTTTGTTCCATGTTGTGATATTCTCTGAGATTGAGTTAAGTGAAAAGTGTTTGGTTGATGTGGTATCTATCTACTTGCGATTCAGAGTTGATAATGGGATTCTCATGTTTTCATATGATGGCATGATAAATGCGGTGCATCTTTTGGGACCAAGATTTAATGTATAAGGTTGCGGTTCAGTTTCGAAGGGAAGGTCATGAGTTCTAGATAGAATGGACAATTTAAAATATTTAATAGGATATTAGCATTATCTTTTATTGCTTGAGTAAGGTGTATATGGCAGTAGATGCATTGTGCGATGATCTACAGATGCTTGACTGGTACTATAGGGATCGTATAGTTGTTGACTATTGATGTTCAGGTCTTGCTACATGGCACGGAAGATCTATGGGAGTATCTCCGGTAATTATGTATGAGTGATGTGTTAGTCATTTGAGTGGTGGAGCTAGGATCGGATAGGGAAATTCCTATATTCTTGAGATTTAGAGACTGGAAGTTCTTAGAGGTAGATTATTCCTTGGTTGTGGACTGTGAAGATATGTTAAGAGTTAGACATCTGATGGTATATGTTATGGATAGGTTATTGTGGACTTTTCGGAGGTTATTTACCTATTTTGGGATGATCAGAATTGATTTGGGGGCCCATTAGCAGGCTAATGAGAATGTGTGTTCTACGTCGGATCGGGTTTATTTACTCAACACAACATTTTCTATGGGTGTGCCATCATCTAGATATGATCTTATTCATGATCAGATATGTCCCATATGTTACTCTCTTATGGTACGATGGGTTATGAGATTGTTGACTATTTAAACACATAACGTGGTTTTGTTTAGGCCTTGTGGCGAAGTTTGAGCGAGAAGGCTCTTGGGATGTCGAGTTGCTTAATGCATTTGGTCATGTTTTTTTGTTGGTGGTATATGGTGCTATTCACTTCTCCATGGTTATGGTCATGCGCTCTGCGTGCTTGCTGTTGATATACATGTGTTTGGTGGGTATGAGAATTTAGGCAATAGGTATTCCATGTGGACCGGTATGTTTGGATCGACTTACATACCGCAGCGGAGTTATGTTGGGACATGATCCTTTGTGCTTATTTCGTGTGTTTTGCTTCTCCTCTTTGGGATGGGCTAATAGCATTGTGCTTTTTGGTTGTATCTGTTGAGCTTGCGGGATGGTTCTCTCATTTGGTTCTCCTTTCATCATTGGTTACATTCGAGTTGTGCTTGTTTGGTGCACGGGTGGTGTCGTATGTGGCACCAGGGGCATTTGGTGTGGCCTGTCGGTCAAGCATCTTGTACTGGGTGAGATGAGATTATTGGATCTGGGAGTAGTGCAATCGAATTTGAATAAGGTACGCTTGGAGAGAAACGTCATTACTCAGCTTAAAATTTGGCAATAGTTCTTTTCGAGCGAGAGAGCTCCATGACTTGTTGATCTGATGAGTAATTATGACTTTCTATGTGTTTCTTCATCTTTGGCAGTATATGAAGGTTTGGAACAAGGCTTTATTTTATATAAGGTTTGTTACCGATACCGAATTTAGTAATGAGTAGCTATTGTGGTTAGAAGATATTACTATGAGTACATGAATTATGGGGTATGTCGTGTGATTATGGTAGATTGGGTTCTAAGGTTTATAGTTGGAGATTGGGTTCTAAGGTACCGGATTTAGTAATGAGTAGCTATTGTGGTCGGAATATATTACTATGAGTACATGAGTTATGGGGTATGTCGTGTGATTATATCTTGCAATATGGTTTGGGCTTAATGCAGCTTGTTTAGATTTATACAGTGTACAGATGCGAGAATCGGGTCTTATAGTGAACTCTGATTGTTGGAGATTGGGTTCTAAGGTTTATAAACTAAGGTTGAAGAAAGAATCTTCAGTTAGATTATGTTGACAGGCTTATATAGATTGAGGTTACATGGGATCACACATGGGTATGTGTATGGTGAGTTTATACAATGCTTTGGAACGATTCTTGGCACGTTCGAGGACGAACGTATATTTAAGTGGGGGAGAATTTAACGACCCGACCGACTGTTTTGAGCATTAGCATTTTTGTTATGTGGTTTGAGGTCTTGAGTGGTAAATTATGACTTGCATTCATGGTTGTATTTTTTTATTTTTGATTGTTTCATAATTAAATTAATAGAGCGATTCTCAATTTGGAAGTATTAAGTTGGAAGAATTGATCAAAATTTTACTTTTAAGTAAATGACGTCGGAATCAAGATTTGTTGGTTTCAGTAGGTTCATATGGTAATTTTTGACTTGGGCGTATGTTCGGATTTGAATTTGGATGCTCCTAGAATGCTTTGGCTCTGTTTGTCGAAAGTTGAAAATTTGAAGGTTGAAAAAGTTCACAAGTTTGACCGGGGGTTGAATCTGATGTTATCAAGATCGGATTATTGTTCCGGAAGTAGGAATAGTTTTTTATTATCATTTGGAACTTGTGTGCAAAGTTCGGTTATGGTCCGAAATGTTTAAGTATGATTTGGACGCGTTCGCATGTTGAAGGTTTCAAAGTTAAGAGAAAGATCTTGATCTTCAATTCTTGGTGTTGATGTTATTTGTGGTGTTTTGATCCTTTGGATAAGTGTAGACGATGTATTTGTACTTGTTGGTATGGTCGGATGGGGTTCCCGAGGGCTCAGGTGAGTTTCGGGGTGGTTTTAGACCATTTCTAAGCTTTTTACAGTTGTTGGTTTTTTGCTACAAGTGTATGAATCGCGATCGCGGACCTCTGGGATGCGTTCGCAAAGAGTAAATTGTTGTTTGGGTCTTATGAATCGTGATCACAGTGGTCTCGTTCGCAATCGCGCAGAGGAAATTTCTATTGTCACTAGGCTGGTTAGACTCATTTTGAATGGGTTGTCACAATTCGTGAGTTTTTCGGGTTCCGAGGTGTAGGCCCATGGTTGTCTTTTTGGTTGACTTTGAGTATTTGATTAAAGATTTGACCTTTATCGTTTGGGCTTGATTCCTATGGTATTATTTGATGTTATTGTTCTGGCAAAATTTAAGCCGTTCGGAGGTTGATTCACACGGAAAGGCAGTTTTAGAGTAATGATTTGGCTTCTTTGAGGTAAGTATCTTGCCTAATCTTATTGAGGGAATAACTTAGTATATGACCTTGTTTGTCCAATTGAAATGTGTGTGAAGCGACGCATATGCTAGGTGACGAGTGTATATGCGGGTGCTATGTATGATTTATGTCCGGAGTAGCCTCTAGGTCGTACTATGCCTTTTTTGGACACTATTCTTCTTGCTATAATTCTTTATATGTTTGTCAACTCCGTGAATCATGCTAGAGATCATGTGTAGGTGTTGATTTCCTGTTGATCATGATATTTGTTGTTGTATGGCGTATCCTAAGATTTGAGCAGTAGTTGTACACTTGCACATGCATACACCTTAGTAGGCTATTTTCTTCAGTCCATGAGTATGTGCTTGATATCCATTATTCGTATACATGTATTCTTGTATATCCCTTCTCTGTGATGGACTGGATTGGCAGCATGTGAGTGGTCCGTGCAGGATGAGTTGCTTGGCATGTGAGTTGTCTGCGGTTGTTATTATTGTCACATGAGTTGTACGTGCAACACGTGAGTTGCCCGTGCAGCGTGTGGATAACGATCCATCCCCCTAGGGTCACCCTCTCATGTTTCTCTCCTAATGGTGTACACGCAAGTTGTGAGAAACCGATGAGTTTCTGGTTGATGTGGATCTTAAAAGTTTATCATTGGTTGGACTTTGCATCTCTTCTCTGTTTGCAAAACTTCTTGGATGTATACATGATTTTCTACATATCATCCCTATATGTTAGCTCTGGAATGTATACATGCCCTTATGTATATCTTCTCTATATTCTACCTTACTTGATAAGATGAGACATGGTACATATCTTCTCCATATGCACTTGGTGAAAGACTACTGATATTTCATGCATATCTCCCTATATGCAACTGTTGCAGGATTTTTCTTGTATTTCATGCATATCTTCTCTATATGCAACTGTAGAAGGATTATTTGCTACTTTACATATATCTTCTCTATATGAAAGCTTTGATGAATTAATGATGTTTGACGCATATCTTCTCTATATGCTGAGTTGTTGAATTTGAATAGTATCTAGGCATATCTTCTCTATATGCAATTGTTGATGTGTTCTTTGATATTAGAAGTATATCTTCTTTACATGTTGAATTGTTAAGAGACTTGTGCACATCTTCTCTATGTGCAACGTTGGTAGTATCTGTATTTCCTATTTAGACTTTGTTACTGTTGCTGGGTACATAGATATGTTATTGAGCTGTGCAGGATATATATACCTAAGACCTCGTCAGAACTTCACCGAGGTTAGTAAGGATACTTACTGAGTACATGGGGTCGGTTGTACTCATACTACACTTCTGCACCTTGCATGCAGATCTTGGAGCTGAGATGTTGTGGATGACGGAGGCTATCATTGAAGATGTACCTGCTTACCGGTATAGCTACCACTTGCCCTTGGTAGCTTTGGATTCGTACCTCTGTTCATGTATATTCCAAACAAATGTTGTATTATTTTCGTACCAGCTTTGTAATCTAAATCTTAGTGGCTCATAACTTGTACTATCAAACCTTGGGATAATATATGGAGTTTCAGCTATTTCATTTTGTAATGACCCGGCCGGTCATTTTGTCTATTTTATCCCTATTTGATGCTTTACATATGTGTATTTGTGGTTACATGATTTGCTAGGGTGGTTGGTTTGGTTTCGGGGAAGTTTTGGATTGAATAGGGACACCTAGTCTCTTGGTTGAAGACTTAGGTGGTAAGAGTTGACTAGAGTTTGACTTTTGGGTAGACGACCCCAAAATGG
Organism: Nicotiana tabacum; assembly: GCF_000715075.1. Taxonomy (NCBI): domain Eukaryota; kingdom Viridiplantae; phylum Streptophyta; class Magnoliopsida; order Solanales; family Solanaceae; genus Nicotiana; species Nicotiana tabacum. The sequence continues at coordinate 57,070,791 of NC_134103.1, read as the reverse complement.
TGTTTTATTGGATCCAATAGGTTCGTATGGTGATTTTGGACTTAAGCGTATTTCCGGATTTGTATTTGGAGGTTCCTAGGTCGATTTAGTTCTATTTGGCGAAAGTTGAAGGTTTGGAAGGTTGATAGGTTTGAATGAGGGTTGACTTTGTTGATATAGGTTCAGATTGTGGTTCCGAAAATTGAAATAGGTCCACTATGTCATTTGGGACTTGCATGCAAAATTTGAGGTCATTCCGAGTTGTTTAGGCTTGTTCGGCGTTAGTTTTGAATTTGGAAATTTAGATTAGTTCCTTGGGCTTGAATTGAGGTGCAATTCGTGGTTTTGATGTTATTTTGTGTGATTTGAGGCCTCAAGTAAGTTCGTGTTGTATTTTGGGATTGGTTGGTGTGTTTGGACAGGGTCCCGAGGGGCTCAGGTGGGTTTTGGACCACCCGGAAGGTTGTTGAACTTGGCTGAAGGTTGACAGTCTGGTGCAATCGCACCTGCGAAAAGGGGTGCGTAAATGCGATGGCGCATCTGCGAAATTGTTGAGCACATATGCAAAGGTGGTGGTTGGGAGCTGTGTCCGCAGATGTGGAAGGATGGGCGTAGGTGCGAGGGAGCATTTGCGATGGAGGACCGTAGATACGAGTGCGCGGGTGCGTTAGGCTAACCGCAGATGCGGCTGGTCGAGCTGTTAAGTGGGATCGCAGATGCGAGCCTTTTACCGTATATGTGGGAAAAGTGTCCGCTAATGTGGTCATTTTTCTCATTTTTGGAGTCGTGGAGCTCGGCTAGGGGCGATGTTTGGAGGGCTTTTCATCAGAATTGAAGGGGTAAGTAAACCTTACTTGATTTTGGTGTTAGATATTGATTACCCATAGATTATTACACCTAATTTATATGAATTAAAGGTGGAATTTGGGGGTTTTGGACTATAATTTGGAGAGTGAGAATTGATGATTTGAGGATCGATTTGAGGTTGGAATTGGATGAAACACATATATTTGGACTCGTATCAGAATGGGGGTTCAGAATTTGTGTGTTTGGTCGGGTTTCGCGGTACGGGCTCGGGGTTGACCTTTTGGGTTGCATTTGCATAGTTGATTCAAGATCTTAGCTTTTATTTGAAATTGTTTCATATGGCTTTTATTGATGATATTACGTTATTTTGGCTAGATTCGATCCATCCGGAGGTTGATTCACACGGAAGGTCTTCTTGGAGTAATGATTTAGCTTGCTTGACATAAGTATCTTACCTAAACTTGGTTGAGTCACTAGTTGCCTGAGTTATTTGTGATAGCTACGTGCTATGAGCGGTGCACATGTGTGGGGTTGAACCCATGGGCGGTGCACATGTGTGGGGTTGAGCCCAAGGGCGTACACCGGGGTATTATTCATGCTCGGGGTAGTGCTTAGGCTATGTTATGCCTTGAGTTGATTGATAAGCTCCATGCATCAGTTTCTTATATTAGTACCCCTTTGTGAGCTATTTAAATCATGTTTGAGGTTACATAGAGGTTAATCTCCTGATTGAACCTGATAATCGCTACTTTCATGGTGAAATTGCCTGATTTGAGCGATGATAGCATATCTTACACTTGCATACACCTTAGCATGTCACTTATACTAGTCTAGGAGTATGAAATTTGATGTTCATTGATCATGTACAAGTTTTCTTGTATATTTGCTTTCGACTGGTGGCACATGAATACGTCGTACGGTTGGTATTTATGGCATGTGAACACGCTGTGCGGATTGTGATTATCGGCACATGACTACACCGTGCGGATTGTGATTATTGACACATGAACGCCGTGTGGGTTGTGATTATTGGCATGTGACGACATCGTGCGTGTTGTGATTATTGGCACGTGACTATGTCGTTCGGTTGATATTTATGGCACATGACGACGTCGTGCAGTGTATGGATATGGGTCCATTCCCCTAAGGTCACCCTCTCATGTTTCTCTTTTGATGGTGTACACGCGGTATGAGGAAAGTTGATCATTGGTTTGGTTCGGTTAATGTGTTTATGAGGAAAAGACTGACCAGTGTTGGATTTGGATATTGTATTTCATCTTTACTTGCAATTTCCTTGGTTGTTTACCTAATTTATTTGCATATCTTCTTATATGTTGGTTGTTGACTGAGCAGAGTATGTTAAGTTAATGTGTGTATCAAGGTCATTTTATCTGTGATTCATGACTTGATCATATTATTGTTATGTACTTATTATGAATTGTGCATGTGATTAGCGAGTATCATTTATAATTCTTGCTTCTATTACCTCATTGAAATTAGTTATACTTTGCTGAGTACATGTGGTCGGTTGTACTCATACTACACTCTACACTTAATTATGTAGATTCAGGTATTGGACCGAGCCACCAGCAGCTGAGGCTTTTTGCTGAGTTATCTTCCGAGAGACGAGGTAGAGCTGCATCTCGTCCGCAGTCTTGGCGACTCTTTTTTATACTGTATTTATGTTATTTGCCTTATACTTGTGTTAATTCAATTAATTCAGTATTTATATTTCGTTTCTGTATTTTTGGCTTGCCTAGAAAGTGAGTTAGGCGCCATCACGATCGGTTGGTGGTTTTGGGTCGTGACAAGTTGGTATTAGAGCCTTAGGTCCATAGGTTCTACGAGTCATGAGCAAGTTTAGTAGATTCTTGCAGATCGGTACAGAGACGTCTGTACTTATCTTCGAGAGGCTACTGAAATGTTAGGAAACTTCACTTTCTTGCATTCTTGTTGTGCGGATTTGTTATTTCCAAAGTTTAAACCTTCACTCTTCTATTCTCTCACAGATGGTGAGGGCACGTTCAACCAGATCGGGTGGGCATGTACCAGTGCCACTAGTAAGGGCCGTGAGAGACGAGGGTCGAGGTAGAGGCCGAGGTGGGGCTCGCACTATAGCTAGAGCTGCACCTCTAGAGCCACTAGTTTCTCTAGTGAAGGAGCAGGTTTTGGATATTATTGAGCCGGTGGAACCAGCTCAGACATCGGCGGTACCTATTATTATACTTGGTCTTCAGGAGGCCTTGGCTCAGATCTTGAGTGTGTGCATGAGCTTGGCTCAGGCGGGTATGATACCAGTTGCACTAGCTACCTTATAGGCTAGGGGAGGAACCCAGACTCCTGCCGCCCGTACACCGGAGCAGCTAGCTCAGGGTTTTCAGACACCAGGTGTATTACTAGTTCAGCCAGTTGTTGTTGCTCGGGTCGATGTTGATCCATCTATGACTGATGAAGAGAAGAAGATGTTAGAGAAATTTCAGAGGCTTCATCCTCCCAAGTTCAGTGGAGGAGAGTTAGAAGATGCTCAGGGTATTCTAGATCGGTATCATCTGATCCTTCGCACATCGGGTATTGTGGACACCAGTGGAACTGGCTTTACTACTTTTCAGCTGACAGGGGCAGCCTACAGATGGTGGAAGACCTATGAGTCAGGTAGACCAGCTGGCGCAGCACCACTTAAATGGCATCAGTTCTCAGTTTTCTTTTTAGCGAAGTTTATTCCAAAGACTCGCAAAGAGGAGTTGCGTATGGAGTTTGAGAAGCTACGCTATGAAGGTATGATTGTGACCCAGTAGGAGATGAGATTTGCATATTTTGCACGTCATGTAGAATGGTCGGTTCCCACCGAGAGGGAGAAGATCAGGAGGTTCATTGATGGCCTCAACTATGGTCTACTTTATAATTTGGCTCGAGAGGCCGAGACGGATGCTAGGTTTGACCATGTGGTTGAGATTGCTAGGCACTTGGAGGATATTTGCATGATTGAATGAGAGGAGCGGGAGGGCAAAAGGCCCCGTGGTTCAGATAGTTTTGGTGGTTTCTCGTCTGGAGGCCAGTCTTATCAGAGTAGAGATTGTCCTTTTAGGCCCGCTCAGGCAGCCCGTTAGATTTTTCGTGGTTTATTAGTTAGCTATATTTCATACAGTGCTCGCCCAGTTCAATCATCATTTAGTGTGTTGCCAGCACAGAGTTCTTACCATGCTCAATCTGCTCAAGGTTCCACAGGCAGTTATTCGGGTTATCAGGATCAGCAGTCTCGTAGGAGGGGTTATTTTGAGTGTGGAGACTTGAGCCATCTCAAGAAGGATAGCCCCAAACCTCTAAGTAGGGTCCCACATCAGAGCTTGCAACCTATGGTTCCAGCACCAGTAGCTACACCATCCGCACAGCTAGCTAGGGGTGGAGCTCAGTCAAATCGAGGTCTCCCTAGATGGGGAGGTCGGTCAGGCGGTGGTCAGGCCCGTTGCTATGCATTTCCTCCCAAGCTAGAGGCAGTTGCTTCTGACGCCATGATCACATGTATTGTTTCAGTGTGCCACATGGATGCTTCAGTGTTATTTGACCCTCATTACACTTATTCTTATGTGTCATCGTATTTTGCTCATTATTTGGATATGCCTCGCAATTTCTTGATATCCCTGTTCATATATCTACACCGTTGAGTGATTTTATTATGGTTGATCGTGTGTACTGGTCTTGTGTGGTTACCATTGGTGGTTATGAGACTAGGGTTGATCTTTTATTGCTTAGTATGGTTAATTTTGAGGTGATTTTAGGTATGGATTGGCTACTATGCTATCCTTGACTATCACGCTAAGACCATGACGTTGGCGATGCCGAGGTTGCTTAGGTTGGAGTGGAGAGCTTCGCTTGGTCACACTCCTAGTATAATGATTTCATTTTTGAAGGCTCAACATATGGTTGAGAAGGGTTATTTGGCATATTTGGCTTTCGTGAGGGATGTTAGTGCGATACTCCTACTGTGGAGTCAGTTCCAGTAGTGAGGGAGTTCTCAGATGTGTTTCCTGCAGACTTGTCGGGCATGCCACCTGACAGGGATATTAATTTTGGTACTGATTTAGTGCCAGACACTCAGCCCATTTCTATTCCACCATATCGCATGGCACCAACGGAGTTGAACGAATTGAAGGAATAGTTATAGGAATTGCTTGATAAGGGTTTCATCAGGCCTAGTGTGTCACTTTGGGATGCACTAGTACTATTTGTGAAGAAGAAAGATAGTTCCATGAGAATGTGCATTGACTACAGGCAGTTGAACAAGGTTACCATCAAGAACGAGTATCCATTACCGCACATTGATGATTTATTTGATAAACTTCAGGGTAATAGGGTACTGTCGACAATTAACTTGAGATCGAGGTACCATCAATTGATGATCAGGTCTTAAGATAATCCTAAGACGGCTTTCAGGACCCGTTATGACCACTATGAGTTCTTGGTAATGTCTTTTGGGCTGGACAATGCCCTATCAACTTTCACGTACTTGATGAACAACGTGTTTTAGCCTTATATGGATCCCATCGTCATTGTATTTGTTGATGATATATTGTTGTATTCTCACAGTCGGGAGGAGCATGAGCAGCATTTGAGAATCGTGCTCCAAACTTCGAGGGAGAAGAAGCTATATGCTAAATTCTCCAAGTGCAAATTCTGGTTAGACTTGGTGGCATTCTTGGATCATATGGTGTCCAGTGAGGGGATTAAGGTGGATCTGAATAAGATTGAGGCAGTTCAGAGTTGGCCCAGACCTTCTACCGCTATAGAGATCCGGAGTTTCTTAGGGTTGGCTAGGTGTTATCGCTGTTTTATGGAGGGGTTTTCATCTTTCGCAACCCCATTGACTAAATTAATGCAGAAGGGTGCCCCATTCAGGTGGTTTGATGAGTGTGAGGAGAGCTTTCAAAAGCTCAGACTGCCTTGAGTACAACTTCATTTATGGTTTTGCCTTTGGGATCGGGTTAATATACAGTCTATTGTGATGCTTCATGGGTTGGCATTGGGTGTGTGTTGATGCAGCATGGTAAAGAATTGCCTATGCTTCACGTCAGTTGAAGCCTCATTAGAAAAACTAACTAGTTCACGATTTGGAGTTAGCAGCTACTGTTCACGCGCTCAAGATTTGGAGACATTATCTTTATGGTGTGTCTTGCAAGGTGTTCACGGATCACCGGAGTCTCCAACATCTATTCAAGCAAAAAGATTTGAACTTGAGGCAATGGATATAGTTGGAGCTATTGAAAGAATATGATAGCACTATTCTTTATCATTTGGGAAAGGCCAATGTGGTGGCCGACTCCTTGAGTAGGAAGGCGAAGAGCACGTGGAGTCTTTCTTTTATTCCAGCTAGGGAGAGGCCATTAGCTATAGATGTTCAGGCTTTGGCCAACAGATTGGTGAGATTCGATATTCGGAGCCCAGCTGAGTCCTTGCTTGTGTTATATCACAGTCATCCTTGTTTGAGCGTATCAAGGTACGTCATTTTGATGATCTCCACTTGCTTGTCCTAAGGGACACGGTGCAGCACGGCGATGCCAAGGAGGTGACTATTGGTGATGATGGTGTGTTGCGACTTTAGGGCCGGATGTGTGCCTAATGTGGATGGATTAAAGGAGCCGATTCTTGAGGAGGCCGATAGTTTATGATATTCCATTCATCCGGATGCTGCGAAGATGTACCGAGATTTAAGGCAGCATTACTGGTCAAGAAGGATGAAGAAGGATATTGTTGAGCATGTTGCACGGTGTTTGAAATTTTAGCAAGTGAAGTAGAGCATCAAAGACCATGTCGATACTTCAAATGTTAGATATACCGGAGTGAAAGTGGGAGTGTATCACTATGTTTGTAGTTCGGTTGCCACAGACCTTAAGGAGATTCGATGTTGTATGGGTCATTGTGGAAAGATTGACCAAGTTTGCACACTTCATTCCAATCATGACTTCCTACACTTCAGAGCAGCTGGCTCAAATTTATCTTAGAGAGATTGTTCTCCTTCATGGTGTGCCCTTGTCTATTTTCTCGGATCGGAGCACTCAGTTTAGATTGCATTTTTGGAGGGCCATGCAGCATGAGCTGGGCACACAGGTTGAACTGAGTACGACATTTCATCCCTAGACAGATGGGCAGTCTGAGCGTACTATTTAGATCTTGGAGGACATGTTGCAAGCATGTGTCATTGATTTTGGGGGTCAACGGGATCAGTTTTTACCGTTAGCAGAGTTGGCCTATAACAACAACTATCAGTCGAGTATCTTGATGGCTCTGTATGAGGCCTTATGTGGTAAGCGATGTCGTTCTCTGGTTGGTTGGTTTGAGCCCGGGAAGGCTAGGTTGTTGGGCACTGATTTGGTTCGTGATGCCTTGGAGAAGGTGAAATTGATTCAGGGGTGGCTTTGTACAGTACAGTCCAGGTAGAAGAGTTATGCTGATAGGAAGGTTCGTCATGTGTCATTCATGGTGGATGAGAGGGTTCTACTCATAGTTTCTTTCCTGAAGGGTGTGATGAGGTTTGGGAGGAAGGGCAAGTTGAGCCCTCGGTATATTAATCCTTTCGAGGTCTTGGAGAGAGTTGGTGAGGTGGCTTACAGGCTTACCTTGCCACCCAGGTTATCGGGAGTTCATCTAGTGTTTCATGTTTTCATGTTCCGGAAGTAATATGAGGATCCATCACATGTATTAGATTTCAGCTCGGTGCAGTTGGACAAGGATTTGACTTATGATGAGGAGCCATGGCCATTTTGGACAGGCAGGTTCAAGTTGAGATCAAAGAATATTGTATCAGTGAAGGTTCAATGAAGAGGTCAACCGGTCAAGGAGGTGACTTGGGAGACCGAGCATGAGATGCGGAGCAGATATCCCCACTTTTTTGATACGTCAGGTATGATTCTAAACTCGTTCGAGGATGAATGTTTATTTAAGAGGGGGAGAATGTAACGATCCGGCTGATCGTTTTGTGCATTCTAGCCTCGTACCTCTATTTGATATTTCCCGTATGTGTTTTTATTATTATGTGACTTGGGGGAATGGTTGGTTTGGTTCCGGAAAGATTTCAGAGTTATTTGGAACACTTAGCTCCTAGCTTGAAAGCTTAAGTTGGAATATTGACCAAGTTTGACTTTTATATATTTGACCTAGGCTCGGAGTTTTGATGGTTCCATTATGTTCGGATGGCGATTTTGGGCTTGGGTGTATGCGTGAATTTGAGTTTCGACGTTCATAGATGATTTTGAGGCTAATTGCCGAAAGTTGGATATATGAATGGTTGGAGAGTTGATAGGTTTGACCCACAGTTGACTTTGGAGTTATCGATGTCCGTTTTAGATTCCGAGCCTTGGAATATGTTTGTATGGTAATTTATGACTTGTATGTAAAATTTGGGGTCATTCTGAATTGTTTAGACGTGTTCGGCATAAGTTTGGAATTTGAAAATCTGATATAGTTTATTAAGCTTGAACCGAAGTGCGATTCATGGTTTTATGGTATTTTTTATGATTCGAAGCCTCTAGTAGGTATGTGCTATATTTTGGGACTTGTTGGTATGTTCGTACAGGGTCCCGAGGGGCTCGGGTGAATTCCGAAATAGTTTCGGATGGTCTTGGCCTAGCTGGAATGTCTGGTTTTGCAGTTGTCGCATTTGCGAGGGATAGGTCGCAAATGTAACAATCACAATTGCGAAGAGGATCTCGCTTTTGCGAAGCTGGGCGTATGAGGTAGTTCTCGCATTTCCGAGTGTTTGTCTGCAATTGCGAGTATTGGGGTTCACTTTTCCGATGATGGTTGTCGCTTTTGCGACTGTGGCCTTGGTGCTTCTGGGTGGACTTTGCTTTTGCAAAGGGTTTTTGTCGCAAATGTGACTTTGGCTTGGGCCAGCTGGGTTCGTAAATGCGGACCATTCGTCGCAATTGTGATGGTCACAATTGCGAGTCTTTGGTCGCAAATGCGAGACCTGCAACTGATACTTAGAGGCCATTTCAAGTTTGTGTTTATTTTATTATATTTTGAGACTGGGAGCTCGACTTGAGGTGGTTTTCACCCACTTAGATTGGTTAAGTGCTTTTTACTTGGATTTGATTATTATTCATGATTCCATCCTTAATTTTAGCGTTTAATTGGTGAATCTAAGTGAGAAAATTGGGGGGTTTGGCAAAACTTTTCTAGAATAAAAAATAGAGATTTGAACCCCGATTCAGAGTCGGATTTGGATGAAACTTGTATGGTTGGACTCGTATATGAATGGGTGTTCAGAATTAGTGACTTTTTTCGGGTTTCCGGGGGGGGGAGGGGGGTGGATTGACTTTTTGGTTGACTTTGTTTATTTGTATTAAGACCAAAGCTTTATTGTTTGGGATTATTTCCTATGGCCTTTATAATGTTATTAAATTATTTTTGGCTAGATTCGAGCCGTTTAGAGGTTGATTCGCATGGGAAGGGATCTCTAGAGTATTGATTTGGCTCGCTTAAGGTAAGTATCTTACCTAAATTTGGTTGAGGCACTAGTTACATAAGTTATTAATGTTGGCTATGCGCTATGGGTGGCGCACATGCGAGGGGTTAAACCTATGTGCATGCACCAGGGTTTTATCCATGCTCGGGATAGTGCTTAGGCTATGTTATACCTTGAATTGATTGCTCAGCTTCATGCTATCATGCTTCTTATGTTTGTACCCTCTTTGTGAGCTAATTGAATCATGTTAGATGTTATTCGTTAGTTAATCTCTTGTTCAAATAATTTAATTGCTACTTTTGTAGCGTAATCGCCTAATTTGAACTATGGTAGTACACTTTGCACAAGCCTACACCTTAGTATGTCACTTATATCAGTCCATGAGTATATACTTTGATATCCATTATTCCATGTATTCTTGTATATGCTTTCTGTGTGATATGGATTAGGTTGATAGCACGTGAGCGGTCCGTGCGGACTGAGTTATGATAGTACGTGAGTGGTCCGTGCAGTTGCTGTATATGACACTTGAGTTATCCGTGCAACGTGTGGATAAGGATCCATCCCCCTTAGGGTCACCCTCTCATATTTCTCTCTTGATAGTGTATACACGGTATGAGGAAAATTGATCAGTGTTTGATTATTGCATTTCTTCTCTACTTGTAATTTTCTTAGATATATACATGTTTTATTCGCGTATCTTCTCTATATGCTAGACTTGGAATGTATACATCTCGTTGTGCATATCTTCTTTATATGTTGTTTGGTTTGATTAGTGAGAGCATGATACATATCTTCTCTATATGTCTACCTGTGCACCGAAACTTGATAATAGATGCGTATCTTCTCTATATGCTGGATTGTTAATTAATACAGGGCTTGGCACATTATCACTTGTGCACCGAGGTGACTTTATCTATGTTCTGTGATTAGATAGTACTATTGCTGTGTACGTGTGAAATTTATGAACTGGTCAGGTTATTAGAGAGTTTCATTGATAATTCTTGTTACTCTTACCTCGCCGGGGTTAGTTATGATACTTGCTGAGTACATGTGGTCGGTTGTAATCATATTACACTTTGCACTTAATTGTGCAGATTCAGTGTTGGACCTAGTTGAGAGTTGTTTGTATTTGATGTGCTGCCGAGAGACGAGGTAGAGCTGCATTCTGACCACAGTCCTAGACATCTCTTTCCATTTCAGTTGCCGTTATTATTATTCAGACAGTATTTTCATTTTGTATTTTCAGACTTATACTTCTATTGTAGAGCTCATGACTCTGTATTACCAGTTCTGTGGAATTTTATGTATTGGCGCAGTTTATTTATGACATTTGGTTTTAGATTGTACTATTTTCGTTAATTTTGTTATCTTGATCCGGTTTGTTATGCTTGGCTTGCCTAGCAGGTGAGTTAGGCGCCATCACAATCAGATGGCGGTTTTTGGGTCGTGACAAAATCATAAACAAGAAACAGAGAAAGAAAGAAGGAGAAATTTTTCTTCTTCAATTGTGTTTTTATCCATTTGTTACAAAGCTTTTATATAAGGCATGAAAAGTGAAGAATTATTATTGTAAAATAATGGAATGAATAGAGAATACACAATACATGCAATGGGGCTCAACATAGGCATCCATTATATATTATTTTCAACAATATTTTCCTTTTTTTCCTTTCCTTTTCTTTTTTCTATGTCTTTTCTTTTGTTTCCAGTCCTTTTTACTTTTTTTTAAAACTTATATATGAGAAAAACGAAAAAGTTGACAATCTTATGAAACATAAGTCTCAAAATAAAGAAAAATAATTCTAGGAAAAAGACCTTAGAGGAAGAAAAGATGCGGAGTGACATCTCATGTTTATAAGAATAATGCTAGTATTAGTAGTGTTGAGATTAGTTATGCTGGCATTAGTTATGCTTAGATTATTTCTTATCCACTGTTTGATTTGATGTATTAAAGTATTGTATAATTTCTAAAAAATTAATTATTTACAAAAATAGTCTCCATATTCTTTAACTTTACACATTATTTTTATTGTAATATTTTTATTACCCTCCACATTCTTTACTCCCTCTAAAGCCAACTTTTTTAATAGGAGAGCACAATTAAAAGAGAAAACTAATTGAAATACTAAACTTAAAAGGGAAGAAAAATCTAATTGCTATGACATATAATACAAAATACCAATTATTAGAAAATGGTAGATTTTTAACAAATAAAGAAAATTTCCGTTTAAATTTTGAGCGAATTCAAAATTCAAATTTAGTATTGAATATGCTATTATTTTGATTATAGTAGAATGGTAAAGGGAAAAAATTAAATAAAATATCACAATATAAAAATATAAAGAATATGGCGGAAAGTATTTGAAATAGGTTTCCAGGGATTTGAGAGGCAATTATGTTTTAACCATGTTTATGCAAGTATTAAAAATACTTGTACTGCTAATACTGTGGTTCGGTATGTATTAGTTATACATAGGATTATACCAAATAGGATATATAACTAATATTGTATTAGTTATACGTATGTTGAAAAATGTACCAAACAAGAGATTTGTAATGAACAAAGTTAACACTCGTATTGTTTTTTCTAATACATCCTACCAAACGATCCTTAAGATATTTTGCATTATCATTTTTATTATATTTTTATTTTTCTTATTCAAGTTCACACATGATTAATTAAATAGGTTGTTTTATTTAAATTAAATGTTTCTCGTATAACCTTTCTGTCAAAGAACTTTAGAATGTTAAATTTATCATAAAAAGATGATAGTCGTTTGATTCATAAAGAATATTTTTTATTAGAATTATTATGTAATGTAATATTTTGTTATTTTTTTCTTTTTTCGTGCGGATAATTACACTAATATAATTAATATCCAGTTTTCAAGAAAAAAAGAAAAGAAAAAGATCTTTGGCGTTATCGCCGTAAAAATTGCACGGGGCGCCCTATTTGGTCGCCCTCATTTAATCTATACCCACTTTTTAATTTTTTTTAACTTGTACTCACTTTTTAAACAACTTTAGGCATCTATTTCCTCCTCCTTCGTCTTCTTCTTCTTCTTCTTCTTCTTCTTCAGGCGACAATAATTTTATATGATGGTTGTGAATATATTTTAATGTAGTTTGTGATATTTTACAATGGTGAGCTGTTATGATGCTTTATTTTTTTACTACTGCTTAGGGTTTTTTCTTCTTCTATTTCTTAATTGCAAAATGGGTTCATTAGATTTATTGTTGTTTTGACAAATTGATGATTGAGGTTTGTTCCTGATAATATTTGGAGGTTATGTATCAAATTTGAGTTCATTTGGAGTAGATTTAGGTATTAAATCGTAAATTGGATTGTTATAATTCAAAGAACAAATTTCTGTTTCTGGGCAATTTGCACTTCATGCCTATTTGGCCTTAAGTGCATAAAAGCGTTGGTTGCACTTCAGACCTTTTGGCCTTAATTCCATATGAAGTGCAAATTTTTACTTCAGACTTATTGGCCTTAAGTGCACCTGAAGTACAATTTTTCACTTCAGACTTATTAGTCATTGGTTGCACTTCAGAGCTGAAGTTTGTGTGTAGACTTAGAATTTCAACTCTAAGAATGCTGAAATTCAGCAAATATAAACAAAAACTTCAGCTCGAAGTTCAGCAAATACAAAACAAGATTCAGCCCTATAATACTGAAATTCAGCAAATACAAAACAAACTTTAGCCCTAGAATGCTGAAGTTCAACAATTACAAAATAAACTTCAACTCCTAGAATGCTGAAGTTCAGCAATTACAAAATAAAAACTTCAGCCAAAACATGCTGTAGATTTATTACGCTGAAGTTTGCCATTGCACTATGAACTTAAGTTTGCGTGATTGCCTTTGCAATTCAGGCCAAACTTTAGGCAAAAATATCTGAAGTTTTGCTATACTTCAGGAAAACATTCTGAAATTCAAACTTTAGACATAAATTTTTGTTACTTAAGGCCCGTATGTCTGAAATTACCTGAAAAGTAGATACGTTGTAATTATTTTTGCAAAACGGGTATAATTTAAGTGGGTATACATGCAAATGAGCCCGTTATCACCCAGGCAATCACATTCACCGAGCCCACCTACAGTACAGCAACAGAGAAGCCGATAAGAAGTCCAATAAGGGGTGAAATATTCAAAGCGGAAGGGGAATTCCCTTCCATCAAATTCATCGGATTCTCTACCGTATCAAACTGAAATCAAAGGTAATTATTCTTCACATTCTGTTCTTCGCCCAAGTCACACTGTTAATCTTTCCATCCACTTTGTCTACCGACAAGGGTAAATGGGAAAAAACCCTAGTTACCGAATCAGTGTGTCTGTAGTTAAAGAAAAAAAAAAGAACTTTGTACAGGTCTATTCTTTTCTTAGTTCATTTATGTCGTGAATTATTTGTGTATGGTTCATTTCGTTGGGTCCTAGGTTTTTCTACTGAGCGTTGTTATTCTGCATTTATGGGCTATAAGGCGTGTCCCATTTTTTTCACTAAACATCTTATACATTGAGAAATCATTTTCTGGATCATTTTTCTAGTGTATGGTAGAGTATGGAAGCAGGTGATATCATGTAACATTCAGTATGTACGGTGTTAAGATGATGCTTTGGTGATATTTTTGAGTATTAAAGGATAACAAAAATATCTAATTCTTGATTGAAGCAAAAAATATGAGGTAAGAATTGGGATATTTGCAAGCGAAGAAGCCATTTCGCCCCTTTTGGTGGGAAGTTATCTCCTTCAAGATAGCATATTCCACAATTCAAGCTAACCGACTACGGTAAAAAATGATTTCATCAAGGAAAACAATTTGTCATGCCAAACATACGTATATGAGAACTAGAATGTGTAGGTCTTAAGGGTTATGCTTCTTTGATGTGCACCTTACTTCCATACCTTCTCCACAGAGCAAACCCATTATTCCTCTTGATTTAGGTATGCATCATATTCACCTTCTCTGCAGTAGTGATGTTAGTTGCTCTAAAAAATGAACTGGTGGGATAGAATTGATATGGAGCAGAAATGTAACATTACTCTTTTTTGTGTATGTTGGCTGTAGCAGGCTACATGGCAGATAGTTGAGGTGGGCACAAGTTGGATTGGGCACCACCGTCATAAAGAATATCACTCGTTTTCTTTCTCGGGAAAATTAAATTATTGTTTGACTGCTATTGGTTGACTAGGGGTTACTTAAAGGCATGTTAGTCTTATGTCGGTTGAGAGAAAATGAAATCATTTGCAATAAAATGGCATTATGCGACTTTTAAATGGCTATGGATACATTGCATATCTTTTGGGATTAATTTTCTCAGTTTTGTTAAAAAGAAATCTGAGTACGATACTAATAAAAAAATAAGGAAAGAAAGAAAAGAGATCTGGGTAAGATAAATGCATAAATATATGACTGTGTTACCTCATCGCATTACACAGATGCTTTGTTTATGATAGATTTCAAGCACTTGGGACAAAAATGAGCTATGGAACATAGGGATGTATATGGGGAGTGGGAGAGGTCAGGGTGGCATTTTGTATTTATGTATAGTGGGAGGTTCTTGCTCACTTTCAGGAGAGCTTATAAAGATGAGGAGACCCAAATATTAATTTCAAATAACTTATAGCTTTTGGAGCATCTTGATGCATATGAGCAATGGAGCTTGTGGAGCACCGCTCAACTCGAGGATTGCTCTCTTGGTTTGCTTCAAAGTTTTCTACTTGAATCTGTTACTGTCGAATCAAACAAATACATAATGATCAAAATGTATATCCAATTTATTTATCTAACTATTGTTCGACAATGTTAATTGGAAGTTCTTGCACTGTTTATAAGTTACACTGACATGCAGCATTGCAGTGAATAATACCTACATAGTTCAGAATGAGTGGCCGTTTTTCTCGCACAATCTATGTTGGCAACCTTCCCGCAGATATAAAAGAATGGGAAGTTGAAGATCTATTCTACAAGGTTTGTCTTCTCTTGCTTTAGCTTACCAATGTTGGCCAGATAAATTAAGGTCAGGATTGAAGACTTGATATATGGAAGCTATTGCAGACACTCTAAACAATTCACTTATTTATCTTTAACAAAAAGTACCATCAAAGTGCATGTAACTATTGAGAACCTGAATTTGAAGTTCACATTTTACTTGTGATAGTATTGCAGATAAATATATGCTTATTATGTTACATTTTTAGCCTGTATTTTTGTAGTTTCTCCGGTGCATATACAAATACTAGTTGATTGTAATTTGGAAATTTTTGTAACAGTGTTGGGGTGAGCGTGAAGAGAAGCGAAGCAAAGAGACAAGGCCTCGATTCGCTTTAAGCGTGAAGCATGAAGCGAAGCGAGCACTTCATAGAAGTGAAGCGAGATTTTCAAAAAACAGACCAAAATAAACTTTGCACAACAACAACAACAACAACAACAACAACAAACCCAGTAGTTTCCCACAAGTGGGTCTAGGGAGGGTAAGATGTACGCAACCTTACCCCTATCCCTGGAAGGGCAGAGAGGCTGTTTCCGATAGACCCTCGGCTAGAGAACGACTGAAAAAGAAAAGGTAATTGCAACAAGTAGGAATAACAGCAAGATGAAATAAGATCAAATCCAAGAATGCAGTCAAACTCTAGGTAGTAATAGCCATCTATGAATAAAAGATATCATACTAACACTAATACTAGCGAACTGAGTAAGACAAAGCGAACCACTCGACTATCTACGAACCTTCTACCCTAATTTTTGACCTCAACACCCTCCTGTCTAGGGCCATGTCCTTAGTCAGCT
Organism: Nicotiana tabacum; assembly: GCF_000715075.1. NCBI lineage: Eukaryota > Viridiplantae > Streptophyta > Magnoliopsida > Solanales > Solanaceae > Nicotiana > Nicotiana tabacum. Next base: position 57,054,746 of record NC_134103.1, on the reverse strand, counting down.
CCAGCTGTGCCATGTCCCGCCTAATAACCTCTCCCCAAGACTTCTTAGGCCTACCTTTACCCCTCCTGCTTCCCATCGAGGCTAACCGCTCGCACCTTCTAACTGGGGCTTCTATACTTCTCCTCTTAACATGCTCGAACCATCTCAACCTCGCCTCCCGCATCTTATCCTGCACAGGGGCCACTCCCTCATTTTCCCAAATAACTTCATTCCTAATCTTATCCAACCGAGTATGCCCACACATCCACCTCAACATCCTCATCTCAGCTATTTTTAGCTTCTAGGTATGAGAGTTCTTGACCGGCCAACACTCTGCTCCATACAACATAGTCGGTCTAACTACAACCTTGTAGAACTTACCTTTAAGTCTCAGCGGCACATTCTTATCACACAAGACACCGGAAGCGAGCCTCCACTTCATCCATCCTGCTCCGATACGATACGTGACTTCTTCATCAATCTCCCTGTTACCTTGTATTATAGATCCAAGATACTTGAAACTACCTCTATTGGGAATGACTTGCGTATCAAGCCTCACCTCCACATCCCCTTCCTGGGTACCGTTGCTGAACTTGCACCCCAAGTATTCCGTCTTGGTCCTGCTCAACTTGAAACCCTTAGACTCTAGGGTCTGCCTCCAAACCTCCAGCCTCTCGTTAACACCACCCCGTGTCTCGTCAATTAAAACTATGTCATCAGCAAATAACATACACCATGACACCTCACTTTGAATGTGTCTTGTCAAAGCGTCCATCGCCAAGGAAAATAGGAATGGACTAAGAGCTGATCCCTGGTGCAACCCCATCATAACCGGGAAGTGTTCCGAGTCTCCTCCCGCTGCCCTAACCCGAGTCTTAGCTTTATCATACATGTCCTTAATCACCCTAATGTAGGTTACTGGGACCCCTTTAGCCTCCAAGCATCGTCAGAGCACCTCTCTCGGGACTTTGTCATATGCTTTTTTTAGGTCAATGAACACCATGTGCAAGTCCTTCTTCATCTCCCTATACCGCTTCACCAATCTCCTCACAATGTAAATGGCTTCCATAGTCGAACGCCCCGGCATGAAACCGAATTGGTTCTGAGAAATGGACACATTGGTCCTCACCCTCACTTCAAAACTTTCATAGTATGGCTTAACAACTTAATCCCCCTATAATTATTGCAACTTTGGATATCGCCCTTGTTTTTATACAGAGGAATCATCGTACTCCACCTCTATTCATCGGGCATCTTCTTCGTCCTAAAAATGACGTTGAACAGCCTAGTGAGCCACTCCAAACCTGCTCTACCCGCATTCTTCCAAAATTCCACAGGTATTTCATCTGGCCCGGTAGCTCTACCCATGTGCATCTTACGCATAGCCTCCTCGACCTCCTCTACTCTTATGCGGCTACAATACCCGAAATCCCGACGCATCTCGGAGTGCTCCAAGTCGCCCAACACAATGTCCCTATCACCCTCTTCGTTCAGGAGTTTATGGAAACTAGTATCTATGAATGTGCGTTGCACGTTAATAATGACACGTGATGATTTAAATATTTATTTATTTGAAGAAACAATAAAATTTAATTAATGAGAGAAATTTTATGTATAATAATACAACAATCATCTAAATGCTAAAAAATATTATTACATTAGCATAATACATGAATTTAAAATAAAAGGATATCATCAAAACTTACACAAATGATCAATTTTTTCATGTTAGTTAGATTATTATGTATTATGGTTTAAAAATATTTAATGTGATGGTATATTAACGAACACTTCTTTGTGGACAATATTTTTTTGTGTATGTTTCCTCCTAATGCTTTGGTTGCTCTGCCTTAACCAACACTCTTGTTGTCGATCTTGATATCTCTCTTAAAAGTGCAACATACAGTTGTACGTGCGAGAAAATATATTGCGGTAAATATAGTCCAATATTTAGGATGTTTGTCCTTGTGCTTTATTTGTTATATTTGCAAAACATAAACACACTAAAAGTTATTTTCACACAAATTTAAAAGGATATTCCTTGGTTTCGGAAGACGAAAGTTGAATTCAGGGATAAGAATATACTTAGAAGCACATTTGCCAGTATCATAATTTTTGCATGTATGACGTTATTGTCAAAACTTCTATATACCATATGTGTGCTATTACATAAGCTATTCGGTGTATCTAAGTTTTTCAGTAGCATGACAGACATTTTTTTAAAAACATTAACCTATATAAAATGGAAGATCAATTTTAACTTAGTCTATTATATATACGGTGACACTAACATATGTAAGAATTAATAAACTTGACAACAAACATTTATGGTAGAAGGCCATTTGGTATTAAAGTATTTAAGTATTCTTCTTGGTAGTAATTATTGGTATCATTTTCTGCTGAGTCAAAAACTGAAAAACATTTTATTTTTATTATAAAATTTTGCAATCAACCTTTTATTTAGTTGGTATCTTTTTAATTCTATCTTGCGATTTGCACAAATTACATTTTAATCTAATGATAGAAATATTTCTCTTATTAAATGTACTACCATTACCATTGGGATTGATAATGAAGTGTTCAAGAAAAAACAAATCATCTTTTATTGGATGCTCTTCTTCGTTTCCGACATGAAGTAAGAAGACACTGAATACTGGATCTGTTCTTACTTTATATTTCTTGATAGTTAAATCTTTTTTCATTTAAGGCCAGAATTATAACTTTGGCAAGCTAGCTTTTACGGTCTCTACTTTTGTCGATTTTAGAGTATTTGATAGAAATCACCTCCCAAACCATTAATTTTCTATCAAACGGTTCATTAATAAGAACTCTCGGCAATTATTTCGATCGTTTGACACTTTGCCATAAGTGTTTCATACAATATTATCAATTTTGCTTTCCTGACAAATTTAGTATCATTGCTCTGTTTTGATATATTTGTGATGGTTATTTAAGTTGTTTGAAGAGGTATATCAAATCTAAAGTGGGTGGTCTCATAATAAAATCGTTGTTGGTAAACCACTTGCTATTATTGCTAACAGTGCCATGCCTCTTGATATGATATTTGCAAGTAATGCATGACATAGAAATATTATTTCGATTACGCCGGAGGCATCTACAAAGAATAATCTCGTTATACCAGAGTCAACTCTTAATAATATAGTCTTGAAAGCTTGTTCTTGATTATGATTTAGCTTTGATTGTGCTTCGTCACTCACTTGTATAACATTTTGATTCTTAATAATATACTAACATTTTTACTTTGTGTTCTAACGCTCTTTTTATGGAATAAATTTATGTATCCTAAGATATTTTTTTAACTTGAATAAGAATTTTACTCATATGATGAATTTAAAAAATAATTAAATTGGACTCTCTTGCTAAATAATTAATTAAAGATTTAATTATTTAGTTTTAACATAAAAAATAATTTATTTTATGTTGATTCAGATCTTAATATTAGTTCATCTCTTGTTTTGAATATTTAATCTTAATTATAACTTTATCCACTATAAATTTTATTTTCAAAGAGTAAAAGATTGATATGACATTTCACTTTTAGATCTTTATGTTTGTAGAATCATTAGTGGTATTGACTCTTACCAACCATTTTTTTTTTCTCACACATTTATATTCTTAAATATTTTCTTAGTTTCTTAGTTGCTGTTTAATAATTGGGTATTTTCAATATTACATGAAAAATTTATAAAAAAATATTATTTGAGTAGGAAAATAGTTCAAATATAATATAAAAATATATTATCGTGGGGGTATTTTTTCTCAATTTCAACTCTTTATGCAGTCCATTTAATATTACTTTTATTATTTTTGGTATTGGACATTATGGAGTGGTAATGTATTGCCAATACGGAGGATTCTTATGAAATTAGTTTTATTAAACCTTCATATATATTTTTAATAAGAATTTAATAGATAAAATTTTATTAATTTTAAAAATTAGCAAATAAGGTATTGTAGTCCAAAAAATAGGTTAGTGAAGTTATGTCCTTTCCCTATGAGTTATTCCGGTTAATATTTTAGGGCTATTTTGTATATTAATATTGTATTTACGCTTTTATAATAAAATAGGCTCTCCTTTTTCTAAATGAATTTGGACAATATAATACATTTTCAAATTAAATTAGTAATAGGACATTATAATACGTTTTCGAATTAAATTAATAATAGGAATTTTAAAGAAGTATATCCTAAAAGTAATAGGATTACATGACTAAAGATATTTACTTGTTCAATTTTATATGAATTAGACCGCCCGGAAGTAATTATACTAATAGGATTCCTAAAGGTAATCATGTAGGATTCCTAACGTGTAGTATTATGTCCTAAAATTAATAGGATTATAAGGCTAATATCTAAAATTCGGGTTATGTCCTTTTATTATGAGTTATTATGCTTAATATTATAAGGTTATTTTTGTAAACCGACATTGTATTCATGATTTTATAATAATATAGATATGTCTGCCATCTTCGTCTAATCTGAGCCTCTTCCATCAAAACTCTACTTTCCTCATCTTTGATACACTTAACTTGATCCAGGTCACGGGCCTTTCTCTCTCTCACCTTGGCTAGCCTGTATAGCTTCTTGTCCCCGCCTTTGGCCCCAAGCTCTTCATACAAACGCCCAAACGCCGCAGTCTTAGCCGCAGTAACCGCTAACTTCGCTTTCTTCTTAGCCCTCCTATATCCCTCCATGTTCATCCTCTTCGCCTCCTCGTCCATGCTCTCTCTATAAGTGTCAAGTATGCCGTTTGCTTGGCTTCCACTTTCTCTTGTACCTACCCTAACACTTCTCTCGCAGCTACTCTAATACACTCCGGTGTCGTGGTCCACATACAGCTCGCGTCCCCACTGCTCCTCCAGGCTCCCATAGCCAACAACTTCCACCCCAACTCCTGCGCTTTGTCACTAGTCAAAGCACCCCACCTGATCTTGGGTTGACCATACACGACCCTCTTCCTCCTCTTCCTCACGATCTCTAAGTCCATCACCAATAATATATATAAGCACATATTCAACTTAACAAAATCCTCCTTAAGACAAGCAAAATCAACACCAAATGTAAATGAATCAAAGAAATAAAATTAGCTACTTTAATTGAAAATAATTCACTGAAAATGGATGAAACGAAAACTAAAAAAAAGGAAATATTATACTATTATAATTAGAAAATTTTACTGAAAAGAGCAAATTAAAGACTAATTGAAGAAGAAGAAAAAAACAAGAGAAGAATAGAAAACGATGCATCAACAATTTGGGGATTTTTAGCACATAAATAAATAAGAAGAAAAAGGGAAGAGGAAGGAAAAAAATTGACAGCCCTGCTTCAGCAGAGAAACAAAAACGAAGGGAAGAAGAATGAGAATAAGAACAAGAAAAAAAAAAATTGACAGCATTTACATGCTTCACCCGAGAAACGAAAGAGAAGAGAAAAAGGACAAGGAACAAATTCATACCTGAGCCTTGAAGAAGTCTTCAAGCTTCTAAAACCCTAGTTTTGTTGAGTCACGCAACTTCTGTCGAGTCTCAGGTTCAATGGGCAATTAATTTTGCAAGTTATTTTTTCTGTAAATTTAAACCCGTTCAAACTTAAAAATTAATAAAGTGCATGATTTGCATGCTTCTCGCTTTACCTTCGCTTCACGCTTCATCGAAGCCGCATTGCTTCACCTCATCTGAAGCGCCAACCTTATCGTATCGCTTCACTTCCTGCTTTAAACGCAGAAGCGAGCGCTTCCCCCAACCCTGGTATGGATAAGAAGCCAAACTCTTGCTAAAGAAAACTTCAATAATGATGTGAACATATAATTGGAAAAGAAAGGGTGATAGTGATATAGGCTTTACAACGGTAACCATAAAAAAAGATATAGGCTAGTTAACCTGTCTCCTCTCCAGGTTTTCTTGAGATCAAAAGCAGGGTTGGGGAAGCAGTCGCTTCTGCGCTTAAAGCGAAAAGCGAAGCGGTAAGGTTGGCGCTTCAGATGGGGTGAAGCGATGCTGCTTCGATGAAGCGTATGTTTGTGACTGTGAAGCATGAAACAAAGGTAAAGCTAGAATTGTGCGCCTTACTAATTTTTAAGTTTTGAAGGGTTTAATTTAAATAAAAAAATTTCAAAAAGGTTTAATTTTGTGGACTGAACCTGGGGCTTGACATTCACAAGTTGTGCGACTCAACAAAGTTAGGGTTTTCTGTTCAAGGCTTAAGTATAAATTTTTTCCTTGTCCTTATTTTTTTTCTTCTGTTGTTCTTTTTCGTTTCTCTGCCGAAACAGGTAAATGTTGCCAATTTTTATTCTTTCTTCCCTTCTTCTTTTTCGTTTCTCTGCTGAAGCAGGTAAATGTTGCCAATTTTTTTCCTTCTTCTTCTTCCCTTTTTCTTCTTCTTGTTCTTCTTCTTATTTCTCTGCTGAAAATCCTCAAATTATTGGGGATTTGTTTTGCAAATTATTGCTGCTTTATTTTTTATTCTTTTTTTTTCCTAGTCTGTTTCTTCGGTTGGTCTTTAATTCTCTTTTCAGTGGATTTTTCTAATTATAATAGCTGATTATTATCATTTTTAAAATTTTTTGTTCATGTGTATTTTTTTCAATTAAGGTTGCTAATTTTTTATTTCTTTGATCTATTTACATTTAGTGTTGATTTTGCTTGTCTATTGTGCTATCTACTTTTTAGTTTTTTAATTGAATATGTGCTTATGTATATTGTCTTTGTACAATGTTTATTTTGGTCCTTTTTTTTAAAAACAATCAATGAAGCGCTCGCTTCGCTTCACGCTTTAAGCGAATTGGGGCCTTGTCGCTTCGCTTCATGCTCGCCCCGACACTGGTCAAAAGATTCCCTCCCCTGTGATCATGAATGCTGAAGACAGAGATAACCAGAGTCAAGAGTTCAGGACTACTTTTAACCAAATGAAGGGCTAAAGATGTTTGTTCTAAGAGTTTCTTCTATTCATGTCAATGGTGTTATTGTTAGTTGGTAAGAGATTGTCAAGAAAGGCGACAATGATTCTAGCTGAGTTTCAGTGTGTGAAAATCTTAATCTATTTAGATCCTGATGTATGATCGTTGAAGTATTGGCCAGAAAATCTTGTTTTTGAGAAGTGTAGCTCATTTTGACTCCTCTTGTTTACTCTTAATTCAAAACTAAAGAGCTGGTTACTGATCTTTAGACCTCTCTTATTTTTGCAGTATGGGCGTATACTGGATGTTGAGTTGAAGATTCCCCCGCGTCCTCCTTGCTATTGCTTTGTAGAGGTTGGTTATGTGAACATATGTTCACTTGAACCTTCACTTTCTCCTTCTTTGTTCTTTTTCTGATTGTCAATCAATCATTTTGAGTTCTTTTGTATACAGTTTGAAAATGCTCGTGATGCTGAAGATGCTATCAGGGGTAGAGACGGCTACAACTTTGATGGCTGTCGTCTGCGGGTAAGAAGAGCTCAGCTAAATTTCCTTGTATTATGAAATATAGATTTTTCTGTATGCAAACTATCTCGATAACCATTTTTACTGCTTGATATAGGTTGAGCTTGCTCATGGTGGTAGAGGGCCGCCATCTTCAAGTGATCGTCGTGGTGGCTATGGCCGCAGTGATGGTGGAGGGCGTCATGGCATTTCTCGCCATTCTGAGTATCGAGGTGCCACTGGATCTTTTTAAGGGATTATATAATGCCTTCCTATATTGAAGGCTGTGTTACTATATAATTTCTCTAATCGCTAAATTTATTTAATTCCCCTAATCACCTAAATTTTTTAAACTGGTTTCTGTGATAACCATACAGTTATTGTTCGTGGCCTCCCATCTTCTGCTTCCTGGCAAGATTTGAAGGTAACAGAAGTTTTACCTGGGGATTCTGTTTGGTGATTTGAATGTGTAGCTGTTGCATTAACCTTCTGGAAAACATCTCAGGATCATATGCGAAAGGCTGGCGATGTTTGCTTTTCTGAAGTTTCCCGTGACAGTGAAGGTATGACCTAACATGTCCTATGCTTTTACTTGTAAATTTAGCACAATGTTCAAGACTTCAAGGAAACCTTGTCATTACACTTGTACGTTTCTTGGTATCCCGGGGAAACAATTGAACGTATATGAATGCTTAAGGAGTTAAAATGTTAGGAAAAGTGTTAGCTAGGTAGCATCTATTGTGTATTCCTTAGTTCCTGTGCTGCTCAAGTGCCCAAACTAAATTTTTTCTTTCATATCAGGAACCTTTGGCCTGGTTGACTATACACACTATGATGACATGAAATATGCTGTAAGTTTCTTATTTTGCTACATGGTATTATAAGTTTTGAATGGTTAGTTATCAAATGCTCCAATCTATTATCAAGGAGGTGTAGCCGTAGCTGCTAGGTTACCTCAAGGTCTTGGTTCAAATCTATTTGTGTGCATCATTAGAGTTTTTATAACCTTTCCCTGAATGATATTTTGTAACTTTTATTCTGTCGATTGTTGCTTATGGATATTTCAGCTCCTTTTTTCATTCTTTAGAAAGTGAAGTGCCATGTAGCTAACCTTTTGTCTTGTTATTCAGATTCGCAAACTTGATGATACAGAGTTCAAAAATCCTTGGACACGAACCTATATCCGGGTATTTGTTTATTTCTGTGCTGCATTTGGATTTCCTTTCTTCCCTATGCCCTCTGGGTCGCTTTTTATCTTTTAATTGTTTCCGGGGTCCTCTGTTTTTGGGATGGAGCGGTGGGTTTCATAATCAGTGGAGTAGTAATGATTTAGGTTATCTTCTTGGGTGCTGTACCTAATTCTATATCCTTGAAGTAGTACTATTTTTGACTTTATTTTACAGTCACTTATATCTTTATTTTTAGGCTCACTTGATTTTCATTGTCCTATATATAGGTAAGAGAACACAAGCGAAGTCCATCCAGAAGCCGCAGCAGGAGCAGGAGCAGAAGTCCGAGGGGGAGCAGAAGCAGAAGCAGAAGCAGAAGCAGAATTCCGAAGAGGAGGAGGTATTCATATTGTAGATCATGAATGGGTTGTATGTGCACATTCATTTTTCTCTTGTTTTCCAGCATAAAGTTTTCCTTGTGCAGCAAATCAGCTGGAAGATCTGTTTTGAGATCACCGCCGGCGAAGTCTAGATCTGCATCTCCTGTGAAGTCGACTAGGTACATGACAACTGAGTTTTTTAATTCATATTAAAGTCGGGGATGCCTCTTTTAACCCTTTTGGTGGTTTGGGCCCTTTTTAAATGTAGACCCAGGTCCAGGTCCAAGTCCAAGTCCAAGTCCAGATTAAGGTCGGCGTCCCCTCGTCAGGTAAGGCTTTGTTTCTAATGTAGGACCATGATGACAATAAAGTATGTCACAGTGATATTTCATTTTTGTAATTGGAGGGTGCCTTGTCTTTATACCTCGTGGCAGACCATCGTGGATGGATATTTGAATCGTCGCTTCTGCTCATGCCTTAATCATTCTGATGTTAGCTAACTTGATTGCTTTCAGGCACGATCAAACAGTGGCTGATTTCATGTGATTTTATTAGGTGTACCCCACTAAAATTATGCTTAGTTCGGTTTTGGACTCAAACTGCAAACTAAGGTGTGGTTATGGGGTGTACCTAAAGCAGAACCATTTGAGGTCTTTCCATAATGTATGTGGTCCTACTTGAGAGTTCTGTTATCTTGTTCTATTAGATATTAGTGATATGTGTGGCCAGTGATGGCGTAGCATTCATTTATGTTAGTGTTTTTGGTGTTTGAGGAGATATAGCTCAAGTTGGACTGGTTGGCATATACTGTGTATTGCCAAAATTTGGTTGTTATGGGCATGCTATATCAGTTTGGCACCATTTTTATGTTGGCGCTAGAGGGAATATATGTTATCTTCTGTGTTCGCCATCTTCTTTGGCCAAGTGTAATGTACTTTCACAGCCCCCGCCACAAAAAAAAAAAAAAAAAAAAAAAAACACTTGAAGATTACTTGACTACCTCTTCACTAGAATTTTAATGTAGAAAGTCTTGCATTGTATAGCAGTCCTGGCGAATGAGTTAAAATCTGAGAGCAAGTCAAGTTGTATTACTTTTGCAAAGGAGTTTAGACCAACCCATTTAAGAGACGTTAATGGGAATTTCGCCCATGATTGTGCAGGCTAAGGACCAACTACACAAATTTACCCAGCCTAGAAATGTTCACGTTACTTCCATGACTACTGCGCAGTCATATATTTTTAATTGTGCCACACAAGCTGGTAATAGGGTAGATCAAATATTAATAAGTATTCATTAAAGACTAAGAGGGTACTTTCTTAACTTCAATATTGTAAATGGCCATGAAGGCCATTTCCTTAATAAGATCAGCTTGCTTATTCTATGAGACTGGTATTAGCTTGAGATAATTATGGAGTTCTAAAAAATTCAAAAATTTAAAAAGAGATTCTTTAATGTGCTTCAAATGGAATGCAAAGAGTGTTTAGAATCTTTCAAACCTCATTTGGGACTTGGAAGGTGTGGAGTCTACTCCATTGTTAGAAATTTTAAAAATTACCATTTAACATTAAGAGTACCTAAAATCAAAGGTAAAAGAAAAAATTAACATACAAGCGATAACTTAATACATAAAAGTTGAACCAATTGAGGCTCAAGTACATCCATCAAATGAGTAAAAAAGAAAATACCTTTATTGAATAAATAGAAAAATATATAGAATTGAAGTCAAAAAAGTTACAGAGAGAGAATCCATCTTCCCTCTAACCAAAAGTTACCGTTTTACCGTCAGACCTCTCTATAACAGCATCACTATATAACAATCATTTACTATAAAAGCCAAGTTTTTATGGAACTAATTTTTATGCAATATTATAATATATATTCTATATAACAGCACTTCACTATAATAGCCAAAAATTCTGAAACAAATAAGACTGTTATCGATAGGTTTGACTAAGAGTGTTAAGGGGCCGGGCTGGTCCGGGCTAAAGGAAAAGGAGACCGGCCGATCTTGGTACCAGTCCGGTTACCGATTTCAAAATACTGGTCTTATCGGTTCCATGCCTCGCCGATTGAAAATTGAACCAGAACGGTTCCGGACCTTATGGTTCGGGTCGGTTTTATTATTATTTTTTTGTGTATTTTGCATAACTATCGTAATTTATATTAAGATAAAGTAAAAATGTAAAACATAAAAACAATCTTATAAAAAGAATGTTTGAATAAATTTCAAAGACTTTAAAAGCCTTATATTTGAAATTTTGAATAAAATCTTCAAAGGCTTTAAAAGCCTTATATTTGAATATTTCATTAAGAATTTAAGATAATACAAGGAAAAAAATTCTTTTTAATTCAAACTTGCAAATTAAAGTTTACATTTTACAACAACTAAATTAAAGAAAAAAGAGTAAATTCAAATTTGAATTATTAAATATAATCTTCAAACTTCAAAAGTTTTGCATTGTCCTAATAAGTTCTTCATAATTAATATGAACTTCTTGGCCATCTTTTGAAGTGTTGAATTCAGATGGGTTACCATGTGTTAATATCTCCAAGTTTGAGATAACTGAGAAATGATAACTGAGAACTGAAATGATAACTGTTGAAACTAAAACTGAAATGATAACTGATAACTAAACAAAGGAAGTAAGGATATGAATACTCCCTCTTCTGAATGATGAACCACCTATTTATCTGAATAAACTACGGCCTCGAGCCCAATATATATGTGCACAAGCTACGATCTCAGGCCCAAGTATACGTATACATAACTAAGGCCTCAGGCCCAAAAATGCATAAAAGCATAACTACGGCCTCAGGCCCAAACATGCATAAAGCAGAAATTGTTACGGTCTTCCTACAGGCCCAAGAGGCGGACTACTTCCAGAACATGATATCTGCTATGGGTAGACCATTCGCCGAGGCTATCAAAATTGGGGAAATGATTGAAAACTGTTTAAAAACAGGTCGAATCTTGAGTCCTGCTGCTTTTAAGGCCTATAGTTTGAGTGGAACAAGTGATCAAAATACAACCTAACCTGTTTGACTTTTCTAACACCCATGTACAACCCAGTGTCTACAGAGCCTCTAAAAGATACAACAGAGTGTTATGATAGTGTCGGAAACAAGGCCCGGCTATACCTTCGTCCATTGGAGGCTTCACCCTGGCAGCTTGCTCACGCCATTTGACGGCATATTCGCGAAAGCTTTCTGCTATTTTCTTTATCAAATTAGATAAAGAGTTTCTGTCGGGAGCGATGTCCATATTGTATTGGAACAGGCGGACAAAATCTTGGGCTAGATCGTCCCACACATGCCAATGAGTAATTTCTTGATCCATATACCATTCAGAAGCGATTCCGGTGAGGCTTTCTCCAAAATAGGCCATTAGCAGCTCCTCTTTTCCGCCAGCGCCCCTCAGCTGGTTACAGTATCATTTCAGGTGAGCGATCGGGTCTCCGTGCCCGTCGTACTTTTCAAATTTTGGCATCTTGAAGCCAGCTGGCAAGTGGACATGGGGAAACATACACAGGTCGGGGTATGAGACGCTCTTTTGGCCGCTCAGACCCTGCATGTTTCTCGGGCTTTGTTCTAGGCTCTTCATTTTCCGAGTCATTTCCTCTTGCTCGGGATTCTTGACAACCTTTTCTTGCAATACCGAGAAGTCACACTGCGGATGTTGAGTAAATGAGCATGGGGTCACGTATGTTATTTCTGGTTGAAATTGTGGACCCTGAAAGGTGAACATTGGAGGCTCAACATATGGTCGTGGTATAGTTGGTTGTGTTGTGGTGCAGACTGGTGCCGCAACGAACATTGCTGGCGGTGCCCTTGAATCCGGCGCCTGGGGGTGAACCACAGAAGGCATTCCGGGACCATTAGACGACATTAGAGGGTGCCCGCATGGGATGAGCGGGTTGGGCACAAGGATGTTGGTAAGCCCACCAGATCTCGGGATCAACTCAGGGAACCTAGGGTTGCACTTGGCGGTTCCCTACCATTAGACCAGGCGTCCCATATTTCTAACATGCAGAGACGCAACATTCTATTTTCTTCAGCAGCTGTTGATTCTGGCTGCGGAATAGCTGATGTCGGGCTATCCTCAGGACCGATGATTGGTAGATTGCTTGCGGAGGCCATCTCTGCTTTGGATATTGTGAAGGATGGGAAGCCTGACTACCAACAAAACCAACCACCTGAACAGAACCTGGCTAATTTGCACACCTAACAACCTTGTTAGTTTTGAGACATTTAACAGATAGGAAATCACACATTAGGATGCAATGCACCTAACGGTTAAACGCTTCTACCATGTGTTTGAACGATTGCGTGTTTCATCCAGGCCTTTAAATGTCTCTTTCCATTCTATACCTCTATCATTTCAATTTCTGGCTCTCTCTTTTCTTTCTTTCTTTTTTTTTTTTGGATTTTTTCACTGTTGCTTTTTTTTTTTGGTTGTTTTTTTTGCTCTTTGTTTTTTCTGTTATTTTTGCCACTCTTTTCTTTCTTTTTCACTCAATTTTTCTCTCTTTTTTTCGGTTTATTGTTTCACTCAATTTGTTTATGGTTATGATCGAATCCGATGGGGATTGCCTACGTATTATGATGCCGCATGAATCAGATCTTGCGTAGTTCGGGAAAATCAGGAATGGAGTAAATAAACTAACTTTTTTTTACTTACTTTTTATAACACTCAGTCTATGAAAACGTTTAAAAAAAGAATATTAATTTTTTGCATTTAGTTTTTTATTTTTGAAATTTTCGAAAGAAAGGCTTTGAAAGAAAAAAGAAAATATTTTTGGATTTTTTGTTTTGATTTTGTTTTCAAAAGTTTCAAAAGAAAGACTTCTAAAGAAGAGAGAAAATATATTTTTTTTGTTTTTGGATTTTTGATTTTTGTTTTTCGAATTTTGGGAAAACGACTTCTTAAAAAGGTAGAAAATATTTTTTTGGATTTTGATTTGATTTGTTTTCTTCTTTTTTTTCGAATAAAAGACTTCTACAAAGAATATATTTTTGGGTTTAAATTTTTTTCTTATTTTTATTTGTTTGGGATTTTCTCATAGAAGACTCCTAAAGAAGGAATTAAAGGAAAATATTTTTGGATTTTTAAAAATTGGGGCCGGAATCGATGAGGTTTGCCTACGTATCTCACATCCGTTGAGAATCAGACCCGCGTAGTTCGGTCAGTTCTGACGCAATAGAGGAAACAATGACTTTTGAAAATATTGGCTTATTTTCTTTCTCTTTTTGTTTTTCAAAATTTCGGCAGAGTTTTAGAATGTTTTAATTACCTACCTCTCACTCTTATTTTATTTTTTATTTTATTTTTCTCCTCTTTTTTTTTGATTTTCTTTTCCTATTCTAGAAGCCGATCAACATGCAAGCCAAAACAAATAAATACACAAGTAGCACGTAAAATACATTAGGATGGTCTTTTTATTTCGGGTACACCTGTCCTAGATGGATCCAACCCCTGTGTTGAGTCCCCAAAGTCAAATGCACGTGATACAAACAAGCGTTCCAACTAGGGATCCAGCATGAGGCTATGTTATTTTAGATTTAAAACCTGGGTGTATTGTTCTAGGCCTGGCTTACCCGAGCGGACAACTCGAGCCGGAGGGGGGAGGGGACAACGTACCGGTAACCAAAAGATTATTCGGCTTTGTAACTGATCTGATCCTCGTTCTAAATTAGGGTATGACAATAACAGAAAAGAAGTCACGCCAGCGTGCACTTCCCAGAAGATTTAGAAGACTCTAAGAGAAGAAGGGTTTCGTAACAGTTTTATATACAGTTCAAATAATATCTAAGCGGTAAAAAGCGGCATTTAGCACATTAGGTCCAAACATGTAATATCAGACAATCACAAGAAAGCCAAGTATAATAGTTATTCTAAGCTCGAATTCTAAACCCTGAACCAGAGATTCTGGGTTCGGTCCCCAGCAGAGTCGTCAGATCTGTCACACCTCCTTTTTCCCGAAGGGATAGGGGAATAAGGAGTTTTTCCAATTAAAGTGACATTATTCGACATGGGATTATTTATTTAATTCAGAGTCTCCACTTGGAATAATTATTATGGTGTCCCAAGTCACCGGTTTATTTTAAAATCCCAATCGAGAAAATTGACTATATTCATGGTCTGCGAACACAGAAGACCGGGTAAGGAATTTTGTTAACCCGGGAGAAGGTGTGATGCACTCTCGGGTTTCGTAATTTTAGCACGGTCGCTTAACAATTAATACCTGACTTAATTATCTGATATTACATGTTTAAAACTTATTGTGCATTTTTAACTTTCTAACCGCTTTTACTAGAATGTTAATTGCTTTTTAGGATTTATGGAATTTAATTAAATAAGTCGCGATGTCGCACACTTATTGTATTTGTACACATTGCGAATCACGTCACATAAAATGCACCCGCGGTTTACAACATATTTATTATTATTATTTGAAGTTATGGTCGAGTCACATGAAATGCGCACTCGAATTGGGATTTATGTATCGTAACTATGCCACGGGAGCCGTACCCATAGTCACGATGATTTGCGCGCCTAAAGCAAGCTACGATGTTCATGAATTAATTATTTTTGTAAGATTTGAGATCCATGTAAGGCCATGAATTATGGATAGGAGTGTGAGGCAGTATGGATTGGATCGTTAATTTGTTCATAAGATGGGTTGCATTATGTCTTGGTTCAAGGCCAATATTCTATCTTTATAATATCTAAGAAGTCGCGAATTAAAACTAATCTGAAATTTGCCTCAAGTTAAAATTAGGCCATTGGCTTTTGAACTAAAAAAAAATCTTCTGCCGAAGCTAAATGAAATGGATTATATGGAACAACAAAACCAAATATGGAATCAAATGCTGGAAACTAGTAAACCATAACCCATTTAATTACATAACTGAAAAATCATTGATTTACCTTATTTATGGATTTATATCCTACTACAATAGCATTCAGGATCTAAAGCTAAACAATAATCAATTCATAGTAAATAGAGCCGACATATGTAATGAAAATATGCTGCTAGTTTTCACAACAAACCACCACGAAACTAATTCACTGCTTATTCTAGCTTTTATTCAAAGTTAGTAATTATCAGATAGAAACAAAACAGCAGCAATGAAAGCCAAAATTATCAACAGATAGAAACAAGCAGGCAGATCTGGTAGTCAAAGCATCCGGATTCCGCAAGATTTAGCATGTTTTTAGAATTAGCACTCAAATATTCATTCATAGTCAAATAAGACGACAATAGGAATAGGCAGACGCACCTAACAATTACAGGACAACAATAGATGGCCAAATAAAAGTCTAAAATGAGGAATGGAGCTAAGCTACTCAACAATCGCAACAACAGCAACGAACAACCCTTTAAGAACTCGATTTGACCTTGAAAGCCAATTGGATTCGTCCAAACAAATCGGCAGAGAATGGAATTCTTGAGGATCTCACTGATGAATGGTGTTATGCATTTTGGGAAGAAGAGTAAGTTGAGTCCACGGTATATCGGGCCGTACAAGATTTTTCGACGAATTGGACATGTTGCTTATGAGTTCAAATTGCCATCCGAATTAAAATTTGTCCACCCCGTATTCCATATATCTATGTTGAGGAAATATATTGGGGACAATAATATGGAAGAAATTCCATGGGAAGAAGAAGAGGAGATTAAGTCTAAATACTCTTACCTATTCCATATTGAAGATAACGAGGATGTCGGGGGAACACAAAGATGCAATGGAAGCTGAAATGACTCTATGAGGTAAACAATTACATATCCATAATGCTTTGTATAACCTCATGAGCCGTAGATTTGGTTTAACTGCTTGCAAGTTTGTCTAGTGTCCATTTTATAGAGGAAACTCGGCCGGAAATTTCCGTCGGAATCCATGATGAGTTAGACTCCCCATAAACCCTTACATTCGAGGACGAATATTCCTACGGGGGGAGGGGAGGGAGGGAGGGTGTTACAACCCATATTCGTGCATGTTAAATCATGCCATAAGTTAGTCGATGTAAATCCGAGAAGAGATTATCTTTGAGATGATAAGAAGTTAATCCTATTGGCCTTAAACGATACAAGGGTGTATAAGAGTGGTTAACAAGTATTAGAAGTTAGAAGTTAAACGAATCAAGGATGTTGTAACTCGTATATTTGGGTAAACACTAGAGGTGCTTAATATGCTAAGGAGATCTTGTTTTAAGGTATTTTAATTATATAATATTCATATCATAAGTCTTGAAGTCAAGTGAGTTATGAAACAAAAGTCGAGAAAAGTTATCGCAACTTACGTTCATAATTTTACTTAAAATTTAGGTCTAATGTTACTAAGCTTTTCTCTCAATGTACTTGTAATTACGGAGTATTCTACCAACCAAATTGAATATCTATGAGTCTAATTTCCAACTCATTAAACTATTTGTCAATACGACGTCGGAGTAGAGAGATATTTGCATTTTTGCAAGACTACGCAAGCAGCTCTCTATGGGACCCACTTAGGCGGTTGAGATATATTGATATATATGAGACGCCTACAGCCCGTTTTAACTTATTTGTTTTCACTCTCTTCAGACCCTAGACACTGAAAAACGTCCTCTCAAAGTTCTCTGATGATACAAGACCCAAACAAATGGCCAACAACACAAATCAAGTGTCGGTAATCCCGTGGCGCTAGTGAGTTTCTTGTTCTTCTTATTGTTGCTGATTTTTCTGTAGTTCCAACTCGTGTGTGTGTGTGGGGGGGGGAGGCGTATGGGGGTTGTTTTAAGTGGTTTAAGTTCTATAAAATACTCTCTCAAGTTTTTAGTATCAACCCTAGGTGATTTCAAGTCTTCCAAAGTGATTCTAGTGCCGAAAAACCCGAATTGATTGCTAGTTTAGCTTCCTTGTTCTTGTGGCTGCATTGGAAGGATATTTCGTGGTCAATTAAGGTAAAATTGGAGTTGTTCTATCTGTGCAAAGGTAAGGAACCTCTTACTCTATATGTATTTAAGCTTATCCAAGTTGCGGCTAAGTCATTGAAGTTAGAATTTGTTAGATATCTATTGGAAAGCTTGTTAGTAATGTTGTTTATTGGTGGACTGTTTGGGAAGCTTAATATGATTATTATTGATATTGTTTGGGCTGTTTGGTGATTGTTGTAACTTGTGGGAAGTCATATAAATAGGGGAGATGCTGTCCGTCTTATCGTAAAATAGATTGCGGTCGATATATAATAGTTATGACGCTTAAACGATAACGATAATATCATTTCTCTTATTAGGAGTGTGATAGTTGCATAGCTTGAGGTTGGGCAGTATATACATGGTATGTGAGGCTATACTTTTCCTTCTTTTGCACGACTCCGATTGTACATAATGTAATAAATGATCTTCCAAAGATACTCCACTCTTAAAAGCTTGAAGTACTTATATTGTTTCCCTTCTTATGGAACGATTGATGTTGTTGTTGCTTCTCTTATTCTTATCTTATTAATGTTGTTGGTATTTCCTGATTCTTATAATATTCATGATGAAGAGTTAGTCCTAATAACGTGTACGGAGGTTACCGACCTTACATCACTCCAAAAGGTTCATAATGTGATTCCAATGAGTCCAACATGCATTATATATATGTACCTATTTTACTCTACCGAGCTGCGCTATAGTCGGCCGGGTACGACCCCTATTGTGCAACCACTGATCAGTTGGGTTTTACCGAGCTCCATGGGTCCGAGTATGATTCTATCGAGCCTTATAATGGCCGAGTACGTTTTTACCGAGCTTATTATGGCCAGGTACGATATGATGATGATGATGATGCCCACATATATATATATATATATATATATATATATATATATATATATATATATATATATATATATATATATATATATATGTGTGTGTGTGTGTGTGTGTGTGTGTGTGTGTGTGTGTATATGTATATATATATGTATATATTTATATATATGTATGTATTATGCATTTCATGTCAGTCACCCTCAGAGGCACTCAGATGTTACAGGTTGTATATTCTCTATCCCTGTTTACATCACTGTTCTTATTTGTGCTTTCCTGCCTTACATATTCAGTACTTTATTCGTACTGATGTCCCTTTTATTAGTGGACGCTACATGTCGTGCTGCAGGTCCTGATAGATTGGTAGATGAAGCTCCCCCACCACAGTAGGCTACCCAGTTCAGTGGTTATAGGCGAGATCCCTTCTCCGGACTTGCCATTGTCTTGGTATGCATTTTTGTTATAGACATTATGGGTATGTCGGGGCCCTGTTCCGGCAATGTTGCAGCACTTATGTTCCTTTAGAGGCTCATAGACACGTGTCACCTCATGTATAGTTTGGATAGCCTTGTCGGTTGATTTTTGTTGTATAGTCTCTCATGGCAGCATGTCGGCTCGTACCTTATATATATAGCTTCATGGCAGCCTTTTCGGCCCATGTTATATATGTTCATGCCATTATTTGTCATTGTTCGTTGTTTATGATTCATGTCTACCATTTATGTTGATCTCGTCGGCCCTTATAGATAATAAGAAAGGTTAGATAAAATGTATGTTGGTGCTCGGCCGGTATGGCTCGGGTGACAGTCATGTCCCTCCAGTTTGGGTCGTGACATACTATTTATTTTGCATTGGTCTGTAAGAACCATTATCCTATGCCTCAGCTGAAGGCATAATATTTGCTACTTTATCTACCATGCTTATCATCTGTTATGTTACATGTTATTTGTGATAATACTTGCATGTGTACTGATAAGTAGAGATATTGACTACTTATTTGCACTCTTTTACTTTAGTTTTATCTCAAAAATGCTTAAAGGTATTCCCAAAAACTGATAAAATGTGCTTACTTGCAGGAGCATTAGAAAAAGAGCCAAAACAATGAAATTCAACTCAAGAAGGAATATTTTTGCATAAGGACTAAAACCAAGCAAAAAGAATAAAGTGCGGATCGCACAATATTGAGTGCGGCCGCAGACTATGAAGGACCACTGACAGAATTCTTTTGCAAAGTGCGGACCGCACAATTATTGTGCGGCAGCAGAAGATGAGGTTCAGAGAGATGGAGTTCTGAGTCCATGAAGAAGTGCGGACTGCACTATTATTATGCGGCCGCAGAATTCAAGAGTGCTGCTCCACTCAGAAATGTGCGGTCCGCAGAAGTCCCTCCTGTCAAGCTCAAATTCAAGAGTGCGGCCGCACTCAAAAATGTGCGGTCCGTAGAATTTGAAGAAGTGCGGACGCAACCCAGAATTGTGCGGCAGCAGAAGTCCATCCTGTCAAGCCCAACTTCAAAGTGCGGACCACATACAGAATTGTGCGGACGTAGAACCTCCACAGGGGTAATTTTGTTCGATAATTTCAACTATGTATAAATAGTTCTTTTTGTCAAATTTAGGTTACGTTTGAACTCTAGAAAGTAGATAACCATTTTTCCTTTACTGCTTTGAGAAACTTTGTATTAGTTTATCATTTTAACATTGGATTTTCATCCCTTTATCATATATTATGAGTTTAATCTTATTTTCTTTCTTAGTTTCTTCATTTTTGCCTATGAGTAGCTAAGTCTCTAGCTAGGGTTGTGACCCAACCCTAGTGTGGGTACCTAATGGGTATTTGATTTAGGACTTGTTTAAGGTTGGGTATATGATATTTAGCCTATTTCTTGCTTGAATTTAGGAATTAATGGTTGCAAACATTGATTCATGTCTAATTGACTTAGTCTCTACTTGAGAAAGAGAGACTAAGTCTAGGAAAACTTGGCTAACAAGAAATTGGGGTGAACTCAAGAAATTGATATCCCTAATTAAAGGGTTTAATCTAGAGATAGTAAGACCCGACTTGAGCATATATCAACGGTTTTGTGAATTACCCATTTGGACTTGAGAAAGCCAAATTGGGCAAAACCACTCTAACTACCGAGAGGTATCGAGTGGGTAATCGCGTGTTGATTGCTATATTACACCCCGACCAACGAAATATGCCCTCAAGCCCACAACCTATTAGGTAACCACCTAGGTGGAAGTCACAGCCCTAGATCTTTTATAAACTTGAAAAACAACAACACCAAAAAATATCGTTCTATAGCTTTACATTTTCAAACAATAGCATAAATTTTAGAAGTAGAAAGAAATAACCAAGTATGTGAAAGTGCATATTAGGCATGTCATACACCTAGTCTAAGTATATATCTAATCCAATATAAGCTCTCTGAGGAATCGACCCCGACTCAAAGTTGGGTAATTATAATTGCATCGACCGCTTCACAATCCCAATCGGTGGTGTGAATTTGGGCGACGTGCACAATAGCACTCACTTGATGTGTCATCTTAATAGTCTCACAATTCATTGATATTTTATTTGTCACCAAATCCTTCATGGACTTTGCATAGCCGAGCATTTGTTCCAACGCCTCAACCAATGGCACATTAATGGATAAGCTCTTCATCTTGTCAATAAACTTCTTGAATTGGTTCTCGCTATTTTGCTTAGCAAGCCTTTGAGGGTATGGAGGAGTAGGCCTTGCCTTTGGCACTACCAGTTCCGGTATGTCAATCACGTGTTCCCTAGACGGGTTCACTTCTTCTTGAGTCTCCTCCACATTTTCATCAATATCAATTTTCACTTCTTCATTAGCTTGAACCACATTGCTTGGAATTTCATCTTCTTGAATCACTATATTATCATCCACAATTCTTCTTTGGTTTGAGGTTGTTGCCTCCCCACCCTTTCCACTCATTGTGGTTACGGCCATGGCATGTCCCATGTTGTTCCCACCCTTCGGGTTCACCACCATGTCGCTAGGTAGTTCCCCCTTAGGACGCGTGCTTAAAGCTTGTAAGATTTGCCCTAATTGAACCTCCATGTTGCGGATTGAATTGTTATGAGAGGCTAGTTGAGCATTGAAGTCGGCATTTTTCTCCATCATTTGTTTGAACATATTTTCAATCCGTCCCATATCATCATTGGAAGAGCTAGAACCATGATACAGATAAGGAGGCGGGTTGCTTGGTTGTTGATACATCAGGGACCTTTGAAAGACCGACCCCTGATTCCCTTGGTTATTATTCCAACCCCTTGGTTATTGCCTCCCTAATATCCTTGATTGTTGCCACCCCAATTGCCTTGGTTGCCTTGAAACAATCAAGGATATTGGGGAGGCAACAACCAAGGGGGTTGGAATAATAACCAAGGGAATCGGGGTTCGGTCTTTCAAAGGTCCCCGATGTATCAACAACCAAGCAATCCGCCTCCTTATCTGTCTCATGGTTCTAGCTCTTCCAATAATGAGGTGGGACAGATTGAAAATATGTTCAAACAAATGATGGAGAAAAATGCTGACTCCGATGCTCAACTAGCCTCTCACAACACTTCAATCCGCAATTTAGAGGTTCAATTAGGGCAAATCTCGCAAGCTTTAAACACTCGTCCTAATGGGGCACTACCTAGTGACAATGTGGTGAACCCGAAGGGTGGGAACAACATGGGACATGCCATGGACGTAACCACAAGGAGTGGAAGAAGTGGGGAGGAAAAAACCTCAAACCAAAGAAGAATTGTGGATGATGATATAGTGATTCAAGAAGACAAAATTCCAAGCAATGTGGTTCAAGCTAATGAAGAAGTGATAATTGATATTGATGAAAATGTGGAGGAGACTCAAGAAAAAGTGAACCCGTCTAGGGAACATGTGATTGACATACCGGAACCGGTAGTGCCAAAGGCCAAGGCACCAATGCCAATGCCTCCTCCTCCATACCCTTACGGGCTCGCCAAGCAAAATAGCAAGAACCAATTCAACAAGTTTATTGACATGATGAAGAGCTTATCCATTAATGTGCCATTGGTTGAGGCGTTGGAACAAATGCCCGGCTATGCAAAGTTCATGAAGGATTTGGTGACAAAGAAAAGATCAATGAATTATGAGACTATCAAGATGACACATCAAGTTAGTGCTATTGTGCACTCAATGGCTCCGAAATTGGAAGATCTCGATGCTTTCACAATCCTTTGCACTATTGGGAGCGCCGACTTTGCACTATTGGAAGCTCTTTGTGATCTAGGGGCAAGTATCAACTTGATGCCCTACTCGGTGTTCAAAACTTTGGTAATTGGGCAACCAAGACCCACATCTATGAGGTTACAAATGGAGGATCGTACTATGAAGAGACCATTGGGTATTATTGATGATGTGTTGGTTCGTGTTGATAAGTTCATCCTCCCGGCGGACTTTGTGATTCTTGATTGTGAAGTGGACTATGAGGTGACTATTATCTTGGGTAGACCTTTCCTTGCTACGGGGAAGGCTCTTGTTGATGTGGAAGCCGGTGAGCTCACCTTCCGGGTGGGCGATAAAAAGGTGGTTTTCCATGTATGCAAATCTATGAGGCAACCGAATAGCAATGAAGTTTGTTCATTTGTGGATTAGTGACCGAGGTGATTGTTGATGATGCTAGTTCCATGATGAATGTTGACGATACTTTGGAGGCCGTATTGCTTAATCATGATGATGATGAGAAGGAAGGTTATGTGGAATGTGTAAATGCATTGCAAGGAATGGGGTCGTATACTTATGAACCCTGAGAATTATCCTTAGATCTTGAGAACCGGAAGACTCCTCCAACAAAGCCCTCAATCGAGGAGCCTCCCACTTTAGAGTTAAAGCCACTGCCTTCACATCTCAGGTACGAATTCCTTGGTCCATGTTCTACTTTACCGGTTATTCTTTCCTCTTATTTGACTAAAGTACAGGTAGACTCTATTATGGCGATGCTACAGAAGAGGAAGAAAGCTATAGGTTAGACATTGGTGGACATTCGGGGTATAAGCCCCGCCTTTTGCATGCACAATATTATTTTGGAGGAGGATGCGAAACCCTCCGTTGAACATCAAAGAAGATTAAATGAAGCAATGCAAGAGGAGGTGAAGAAGGAGATCATAAAATGGTTGGATGTCGGGGTTGTTTACCCCATTTTCGATAGCTCGTGGACCTCTCCGGTGCAATGTGTCCCAAAGAAAGGAGGCATGACTGTGGTCACAAATGACAAGAACGAGTTGATCCCCACAAGAACAGTGACCGGGTGGAGAGTGTGTGTGAACTATCGGAAGCTCAACAAAGTCACTCGGAAAAATCATTTCCCACTCCCATTACTTGATCAAATGCTTGATAGGTTGGTCGGTTGAGCTTTCTATTGTTTCCTTGATGGATATTCTGGCTACAATCAAATTCTTATTGCTCCGGAGGACCAAGAGAAGACTACTTTCACTTGTTCCTATGGTACTTTCACATTCGCGAATGCCATTTCGTTTATGCAATGCACCGATGACTTTTCAACGGTGTATGATGGCCATCTTTACCGACATGGTGGAGGATTTTCTTGACATTTTCATGGATGACTTTTCTGTTGTCGGAAACTCTTTTGATGATTGCTTGAACAACTTGGATAAGGTCTTGGCAAGATGTGAGGAGACAAACTTGGTTTTCAATTGGGAGAAATGTCACTTCATGATCGAGGAAGGCATTGTCCTCGGCCACAAAATTTCAAAGCATGGTATTGAGGTCGACAAGGCCAAAATAGAGGTGATCTCTAAACTCCCACCCCTACGTCCGTGAAGGGAGTGAGGAGCTTCTTGGGTCATGTGGGGTTCTATCACCGGTTCATCAAGGATATTTCCAAAGTGGTGAACCCCTTGTGTAAACTGTTGGAGAAGGATGCCAAGTTCCATTTCAATGAGGACTGTATGAAGGCATTCGAATTGCTCAAGTTCAATTTGACTACTACTCCTATTATCACCATACCGGATTGGAGCTTGCCTTTCGAGCTCATGTGTGATGCAAGTGATATGGCGGTTAGAGCATATTTGGGGCAACGTATTAACAAAATCTTCCACCCGGTCTACTATGCTAGCAAGACCATGAATGATGCCCAAGTCAACTACACAGTGACCAAAAAAGAGCTACTTGTTATTGCCTTTGCTATGGAGAAGTCCCGCCCGTACTTGATGGGTACTAAGGTGATTGTCAACACCGATCATACGACGCTTCGGTAATTAATGAGCAAAAAGGATTCAAAGGCAAGTTTAATGCGGTGGGTGCTTCTATTGCAAGAGTTTGATCTAGAGATTCAAGACCTCAAGGGTAGTGAAAACCAAGTGGCGGACCACTTGTCTCATTTGGAGGAGGAGGGGAGGCCACATGATGGCCTTGAGATAAATGATTCCTTCCCCGACGAGCAACTTCTAGCCATTTCAATGACCGGGGTGCCATGGTTCGCCGACTTAGCAAATTATCTTGTGAGTGGTATTGTACCGAATGAGTTCTCTTCAAACCAAAGGAATAAGCTCAAACAGGATTGCCTTGACTATTAGTGATGGGGGATCGTACTTTTGCAACAAAGCTTTTGATACCTTACTCACCAAGTATGGTTTCACTCATAAATTCTCGACCCCCTATCATCCTCAAGTAAGAGGGCAAGTAGAAGTATCCAACCGGGAGATCAAGAGTATTTTGTCAAAGACAGTGAATGCCAACCGGACGGATTGGTCAAAGAAACTTGATGATGCTATTTGGGCTTATAGGACTGCTTACAAAACACCGATTGGTATGTCTCCATACCGGTTAGTGTTTGGGAAAGCTTATCACCTTCCGATGGAACTTGAGCACAAGGCTATGTGGTTGTTGAAGAAGCTTAATCTTGAATGGGATGTCGTCGCCAACTTAAGGGTGGCACAATTGAATGAGCTTGATGAATTCTGTTACCATGCTTATACAAGTTCGTCCTTATATAAGGACAAGATGAAGTACCTCCATGACAAGTACATCCGGAACAAGGAGTTCAAAGAAGGTAATCTTGTGTTATTTTTCAATTCTCGTTTACGAATGTTCCCGGAAAAGTTGAAGTCTAAGTGAAGTGGTCCGTTTGAGGTTGTGAATGTGACACCCTTTTGTGCATTAGACTTGAACAACAAAAATGATGAAGTGTTTAGAGTCAATGGTCACCGGGTAAAGCATTATCTTGGCAAAGTTGATGATGGCCACGTCGTGGCATTAATTTATTTCAAGTGATTGATGGTAATCTGCGTCGTGCCGCGATATTAAATCAGGCGCTTCTTGGGAGGCAACCCATGTTTCTTTTCATTTTTTATTTTCTTCTTTTTTAGATAGGTTTTGTATTGAGCTAACTGGTATTGAAGTGAATTGCAGGAATGAGTGTGCATTGCAGGTGCTGTGTTCGAAAAACAAAATTGGCCAAGTGTTGAAAAAATGCAGACCGCACAATTGTGTATGTCACAGTAGAGAAGAATCTGCGGCCGCACAAAGAGCACAATTCTTTGTGCGGCCGCACAACTGGAGACCCAAAAATCCAACTCTCTGAAGTTTTGAATTTTAGAGAAAAGGCCATTCTGCGGACGCACACAAAATTGTGCGGACCGCACAAATTTCTGCAGCCGCACTCACTTTTGTGCGAACCGCAGAACTTCAGCAAGTTTTAGGTAAAGAGTGTGGACCGCACTCAGCTTCAATTTTGACCAACTTTGGTCAACCTATAAATAAGACCTCATTGCACTATTCAAAACTTTACACACTCTGAACTTTTGAGACCTAAGCAAGCACAATGCACACAAAGTACCTCACACTCCACATTCATTTCATTAGTGTAGATTCTTACCTGCATCCTTCATCACTGGTATGTTCAATTCATGTTTAGATTTTTCAACTTTTTAGTATTTGTTCTTAATTAATATAGTTATTTTTAGGCCTAAAATGTCAAATGTTCTTCATGTGTGCTTGAAATTGTGTGGATAATTTCATGTGTGCTCATTGGGGACTGGGTAGATCATTCATCATGTTTAATTTACAAATACCATGTCTAAATTATGCAAAAAATTGCAAAACCTAAGTGAGTGTCGTTTTATTTTTGAATTGTGCGGACGCACATAAAATTGTGGGGTCCACAGATCTTGAGTTAGGGAAAAATGCGATACATGAAAAGTGTGGACCACACTCAAAATTGTGCGGTCCGCAGATAAATTGTGCGGTCCACGGAAAAATGTGTGTGACCTTACTTTGGAACTTCAGAGAACCAGTAGTCTGAACCTGGTTTTGTGTGGCCGCACTCAAAATTGTGCAGTCCGCACTTCAGCATGTGCGACCGCACTTTGAAATTGTGTGGTCCGCACAAGGCAGTGTGCGACCGCACTCAATATTGTGCGGTCCGCACTGTCTCTTTTGTACACTGATTTCCTATAACTGTTAACATGCTTTTGAACTTTAACTGACTTATGTGCTTCGTATTTCAGACAATGGTTCGATCAGCCAGAGGTGATACATCTAAAGGGAGGGGTGAACACTCCTGAGGCCGAGGAAAGGGCACTCAACCTCTAGAAGTGAAATCAAAAGCAATAGCCAAAAAGCCAACCACTGGGAGAGGTAGGGCCACATAGCCCTCAAAATCAAGCTGGTATGTCCCGTCTAGGGAAGCCTCCGAGGGTCACTCAGTGGAGGTATAGCCTGAGGCCCAGTCCCAATCACCACAATTCACTGGGAGATACCAACTGCGCAACGAACCCTCCACCACAGCAAGTTCTTCTAAGGGTTCTGATGCCGGTAGCCAGGGTTCAGAGCCCTCCTCTACACACACTCCCTTTACACCAGTTGCAGTAGATGATAATGATGTTCCTGATAATGGTAGGGGAGGTAACACTAGAGTGGGCGACCTAGAGAGGTCAAAGAAGAAGGAAACATGGGAAGATAGGTTCGTGAGTTTGACTGCCTTCACAAAGTTTAGAGAGTGGTAGCCCCAGATATCGCTCACACTTGAGCAACAGTTCTTGCTGAAGGATTTAGATAAGTGCAATCCAAATATCCTTCCACAGTGGGTGGATGTGCTTCACCCAGTATGTTATGGATGCCAAAGAGAACTTGGTACGAGAGTTTTATGCCAATGTGGCACACATCAAGAAGGGTACCAAAGTGACCAAAGTGAGAAATTTGAAAGTCAGATTCGACCCAAGCACTCTGAACACTTACCTGGGATACGAGGAGGTAGAGGCAATCCAGTACTTGGATAAGCTTGCTATGGGTGATGCAGCTCGCCCTTGGTTAGCAGAGATTTTGGCTTCTCCAGGACCCCCACCACCGTGGATCACAGCAGGGGTTCCTATTGCACTGGCCGCCCTCAATTTTGAAGCAAAAAGGTGGCAATTTTGCAGCCGTATTGACCCAAGCCGGAATAAGAACAATCTTCCAATCCCCCGAACAGTTTTGGTGGCATCTATTATGGCCGGGTACCCAATCAATGTGGGTGCCATCATGTAAGCCAACATGTCAGTGGTTCGAAAAGGTGAAAGCTCCTACCCATATCCCAACACCCGCACAGAATATCTCACGGATGCAAAGGTGGAGCTGAGGAGTTTTGATGCAAAGGTGCGGGCCAAGAAGCCCTTCTTATGGTACTCCTTGCAAGGTCTGTGAAACCAAAAGTTCAAGGGTAAGGCAACTGCCACCGTTAGCCAGTCTGATGAGCCATAGGTGGTGGTTACAGATTCTGCTGCTGAGCCATCTACAACTCCCATGCCTTCCACAGTGTCCGGTCCTTCCACCGAGATAGCTGACATGCCACCACCTTCATCTTCTAGACCATTAGCATCAGTACTAGTGCCTGCCTCATCCACATATCCACTCACTGCACTGCGAGTCTCCCAGATATTGGCGAGTCTCAACAACTGGATGCAGACAGCTACTTCAAAGCTGTATGACATATCCAGTGTTGTTGCAGCACAGTCTTCCACACCAGCAGCACCACAGGTTCCTCCGTCAGTAGAGGAAACATTGAAGAAGATCCTGGACAACCAGAAGACCATTATGGATACACTGGTGGCACATGGGGGAGCTATTGAGGAGTTGGGCAAACAGGTGAAGAAGATGAGGAAATCCCAGGCCTCAAAGAAATCAGTGGAGAGATTGAGAAAGGAGGTGTCAAAGATTGCAGCAGGTGATTTACCATTTGACCTACTAATGGAGATAGATCCATCAGTACTAGCAGACCCAGCAGCATCATCAGTAGAGGCACCGGCTGGCCAGTCTGACGAGCCATACCTTGCTACCCATACTGCCGAGGAAGTGCTTCAGATGTTCACCAAACCCGTTGTTCCCCGAGCAGAGGATGATGAGATCCAGTTGGAGGAGCCCGAGGGCGGTGATGTTGCCATGCACCCTGAGACCACATAGGGAGTTTTCTTTACTCTCTACCCTCCCTTAATTTGATTTTGCTAAGCATTGAGGACAATGCTTATTTTTATTCAGGGGTGGTCTATTTTGGTTGGTTTGATTTGATGACATTGGCATGTAATAACTTTAATACTATTTTTCTTTTATCTTTATTTTCTCTTTCATTATGTATATATTCCTCCCTCTTTTTTGATGTATATATTCTATTCCCCTCGGTTTGTATATTCATTTGTCTTACTTTCAGTAGTTTATTTCATAGCTTCTTTATTTTGTGTTCTTAGTAGTCTAGCTTCTTAATTATGTTAATAGCTTCTTTTTGATTCGGTAGTTTCTTTTTATGTTTAAGTGATGTTGATACCCAATTTTTCTCTCATATTTTCAAAATAGTGCATATGCATCATCATTAGTTTATAAGCATATACAAGTATTCTTTCATAATTTTTAAAGGCTTTAAATCAATTTATTTCTGTATTTTTATTATATAAATATCCAATAATTACCCTACAAATTATTTTTGATGATTTAATCATCTAAAATTATCATTTATACCAATATGAGGTTTTAAATATTTCCAGTGCATTTATCATAATTACATTTGCATTTTTAGGGCCAAATTGCACATTTTGCAATAATAGCCCATATGCATATATAATTACATTATTCATACAGAAAATGACTTTTTTTATATTTTTATAATGTTAAGTAATTATTGTTAATCATTTTCATGAATAAATGATATTTGTTTTTTATTAATTATTTTATAAATTATTTATTTGTTAAATAGTGGATATTTAAAATCTAGCCCTAAAATCCCCTATTTTCGGATTTAACCCAACACCCTCACACCAGCCCAATACCCTTGGCCCAAGACCCATTAGCCCAATCCCCATACCCATTTAAACACCCGACCCAGGACCCCTTTTAATCGTGACTGTTGATCTCTAAGATCAACGGTCCACGTTACACCCTCCCCTTTAAACTAACCTAAACCCCTAACCCTAATCATTCTATACCACCTCGCCTCCCTGGAATTCCCTCGTCCCTCATCTCTCATGAACCCTAGCCGTCGTTCGTATCACACCCCCCCCAAATCTGGCCCCAAAACGGAATCCACCATGGATTCCCTTACCTTATTTACCTCTCCTCACCACTGGCCACTCGTCTATGATCTTACTTAGTTGCTTTCCTAACATGGCAAGCAAATCTTGCCCAAATCGAACCAAATCGGTTCACACCTCTAATTTCTGCGGTTATTCCGTCTATGTTCATCATTGATTCTTTGTGAGTAACGAATATTCTTCATATCTGTTGATGATTCTTACCCACCCCAAATTAGGGTATTCAAACCCTTTCAATCGGACCAAAATAGGTCCGATTTTCTGATTTTAATGTTATTCCGCTTCTATTCATCTTATTTTATGCGATTTTTACTTTATTTTCCACTGATTTCACACTTTTCCTAAAACTAGGGTTTGAAACTTTCTCCTTTTCTTACCGATTCTAGTGAATCTTTCCTTTCTGTGTTTGATTACTTTCTTTCCTTATGTTTTCCTTGATTTTTACTTTAATATTTGTTTAAATATTCTGAATAATTTTTGTTTTGGTATTATTTGTGTTTCCTTTAATATTTGCTTAAATATTCTGAATAATTTTTGTTTCGATATTATTTGTGTATCCTTTAAAGCCTTCCTTAATAAGTCTGAACGATTTGTGTTTTGGTATGTCTGTGTATTTACCTTAAATATTCACAATAATCTCGGATGTTTCCCTGATTTGCTGAATCCCTTGATTTGTGCCATAAATTACCTATAACTGATTCTGAAATATTTTCTTGCATATGACTGATTTATTTTCATGTTTATGTGCTGATTTCTATCACTATATATACTCTTCCCCCATTCCCTTTTGAAAGGACCTTCGACTAATTTTTGAACTCACTATAGACTTACTAGACCTAAGGTTATTCTTATTTTGCATTCTATACTCTAACTTCGGCCGGCTAGAATCCAAGGCCAGTCAGCTCTGAAATCTTGCTATATACTGTGGACTTCCATACTTTGTGCATTGTTCTCGCTTAACTGGTGAGTCACCTAACTTCTGCACTTTCATTCTTACATGTCCATGATTTGTATATGTGATTACTACTGAATTTGTTATTCAACATGCTTTGGAAGGGTGTTTAAGTATAGCTCTATCAAATCCGTATATCTTAGTCCCTTTAACACTTAATTGCTCCTAATGTTACCTGTGCTGAAGTTATTTGAACTTATTTAAGGTCTATCCAGTTAGTGTATCAATCCTTGAATGCCTATGAACATGTTTATCCCCTTACCCTGAATCACTGCAGTGAATGCCTCACATCTATGACTCTTATTACTAGTTATAATATGCCTCTTTGCTATTGTGTTAACATGATCACTCGATCCCACACACCCTCCAGTGTTTATTTGTAATTTGGAATAGTTGTCTCATCATGTTTGAATTGCTGCTTTATTCTTTGATACAAACTGGATCATCTTTGGTTAGATCATTATAACAAAGTTACCTGCTACTTAACATGATTTTACTGAGTGGGTGTGTCTTTACTTATGACTGTAAGCATGATGCCCTCCCCCTTCTATGATGTTGTTCTTGGTTTTCTTGATAATAACACTAGATTATGTACTTAACATGATTCAACATGCTTTAACTCATTCTACACCTATGACTTTGCTAAACTTGCAAACATGTTCTTTGCCAACTTTTAGCATGTGACTGTTACTGTGCTGAGTTTGAAACCTGTTTATCAGTTTCATTAAACTAGTTCTTTTTTTAAGTTATATTTAAGTGTCTGCTTGTTGACTCAATTTGGTCATGTCTGTTTAAATCCTCAATTCCCGTCTTCTCAATTTTGGTCTTTCTTTCTCTGTCACCTAAGCTCTTTTAAATCCTATTCTTAGCCAATGCAACCCAAGTTCTGTCCTTTGGCCTCCCTAGTGTGAGCACTGCTCAGGGTTCATTAGAGACCCTTGTAAACTCTGACACACTAGAATTTGGTCCCTAATCCCTCCTCTGAGCTATTCTTGTTAACCACCTTAGTGTGAGCACTGCCCTGGGTTTTTGAAGCCCTTGGGAACTCTGACACACTAGGGCCTTGGTTCTATATGCTCAACTCTATCTTGTACTCACTGGGTGAATCATTTAATTCCTGGCTGCTGTATGTCTATGAGTGTGTAACTTGGAGACTGTTGTGATTTGTGAGAATAAAGGCCAGGCCTGTCCAGGTGTATTTTGGGCCTGCTGTAGGCTCCCTATAGTTATTCTCCTATGTAATTCATGCTATTCATTCTGGGTCCTTAATAATTATTGTAATAATATTTGGGGTATTAGTGAAATTGGGAAAGGGATTTTTATCTTATATTTTGCAATAAATGGGGTAGAAATCCTGCCTATAGGTTCAATAATGTGTGTTTAGTTATTGTTTGTTCGAAATCATGCCTATAGGTATCCTATTATGTTCAGTCATTATATGTTAGCAATCCTGCCTATGGTTTCAATACTTGGTTCAATTGTGTTCTATTTTTGCTTATTAGAAACCATGCCTATAGGGAATTGTATGATTCAATATGTGTTTACATGCTTCCCTATTCACAAATTGTAGAGATCATGTCTATAGGATCTAAAATCGGATTAAATTGTAGAAAGCATGCCTATAGGTCTGAATAAGTTTAATTATCTTCTTGCTCGTTTATTCAGGAGTTCTCGTCAATGTGTCATTATTATCACTAGAAAATATGCCTATAGGACTAAATAGGTAATTCTGAATATCCTTACGTGATTAACATTATTTATTATTGAATAGAACACCTAGACATCATGCCTATAGGTTTAATCCCCTTATGCTTAAAATCAGTAGGCAAATTATGTAGGTTTCTGGAAATCGTATTTAGGAAATGGATTTTGCGTGTAGCTATCTGCTCAATAATTTGGTATCACATAGAGATCCTGCCTATAGGATTCTACAATCTTTAATCATTATAATCTGTCAATGTTAATCAGTTTGGCGTGCATTTGTTGTCTAAATGCGGAGGCTAACTTGAGCCCTTATTTGCTTATATGTGAAAGTCCTAAATGTTTTGCTTGTCGCCTAGTATTTTCCCTTTTGAAAAACCTAAGTTAAAGTCTAGAACCACCCTGAAATAGAGGTCCAAATGCCTCCTGGACCATAGACATGGGACGGGTAGTGCACGCTTAGAGTACGAATTAGAATTGACTAGTGCGCTTTAGGTGAACAACTTAAGGATAGTAATCGAGTAGCAGGGGATAATAGTCTGTGCCCGCTGAATAATATGAGTAACACCCCATCTTGAGAGAATTACGAAGTATTATTTATGTTGCATGGGGTGATCCTTTAGGCTAAAAAACTTAGGACCCCCCCACCTTACTTTTGTTTAAAGTCAATCATTTTATTTGCCCAAATTTCTTCCCTTCTCTTAGACTAATTCATATATTTCGAGTTCGGGCGTGACCCACAGTTATGGACCTCGAGGAGTACCTAACACCTTCTTCTCAAGGTAATTTGAGCCCTTACCCGATCTTTGATGACGCAAACTGGTTAATCCAGAGTTATTTTCAAAATAGGTGCCCTAACGTACCTTAATCCATTAGGTGGCGACTCTCCTCCTTTAATACCTCCTTAAAAGAGTTGTCAAGTGTCGAATCCCGCTTTCGCAAAGGAGAAAACGGGGTGCGACAGCATGGCGACTGTGCTGGGGATTTACACTTAGGCTCTTACCATAATGAACTTGGCTTATGTGGAATACTTTCTTTGTTACATGCACATCCTTTCCCCTACTCACCTTTATTTGTTTAAATCTGCTACGACATGCCATCCCAACCTTACTCATCTTTATTTGTTTAAATCTGCTATGACAGGCACATTTCTTCCCCCTATTCACCTTTACTTGCTATGACCACTCTTTTATCTTGTCAAAATTGCTATATCATGCCTACTTCCTTACCTGCTTCATTACATTCCCGCATATATTTTTATGAACTAAACTAACTCCTTCCTTTTGTCTTTCTTCTATATTCTTTCCATGTTTACCTTTGCTATATTTTTACTGCTTTTACATATCATGCAAATATTTGACAATGTGTTATTATTGTTGCATAAGGCATGCTCCACATCATACTCCACTCGTGCCAACTATCATCATAGTGGCACTTGATGAGTGTCTGCGCTCTTCCAAAAGGTGTTCAACATTCAGGGATTTAAATTCAGGAACTGATAATCATACTGGAATATTGAATAGGACTAGACTGAGACATGTATTCTTGAACTGATTATGAAAACTGAAACTTTAACTGTTTATGACATGCTTAGTAATCTAGACTGAGACTCATGGGCATCAAACCTGAGTTTATATTGATTATGCACTGAGCTCACAACGTTCAGAATGAAAGTCATGAACGAATTACGAAGCCAGAGAATAGAAGCTTTGCAACTATTCAAGGAACTAAGCTTAACTATATTTCTGAGGTAATTAGTAACGTTGTAAAGGAAATGTAGTGTAGGGAGAATCATTAACATTCCCAAACATAGAAAGTTAGCCTCATATACCTTGACTCTGGTCCTTTTAAGCGTATCACAATGTTCTTTGCCTCTTTCAACGATAATCTATGTCAACATATATCAAGAGGAACCAATATTAGCACTAATTCTCGTATTTTAGTCACTTAGGTATTTTATCAAACACCTTATGGGCGTAAAGCCTCAAAGCTCTCAGTAATTGGTCTTTTCTTCACAAAGTTCTCATTCGACTACTTCTAGGTGATTCTATAATCCCAAATAGATATAACTAACGCCATTTCTTATCACCCAAATGTTTACAACAATCATAAGTCAACAATCCAAAACCCTAGCATAGTTCTTATGGTTCTCTTTATCAAACCCATTTACTATTCTCCCAAAAACTCATCAATTCATAGTTATAAATGTAGGGAGTAGAAGCATTACCTTTTTGAAGTTCACTCCTCTTGAATTCGAGTTCTAGGGTTTCGTTTATCAACAATGGTGTCTCGATCGAATATCTAATGATTATAAGGATTTATCCATGTTAATAAGGCATTGGAAAATTGAAATTAACTTAGAATCATCGTTATAACTAACCTTGGATGATGGAGGGACCTCGGGGAAGTTGGGTTCTTGAGAGCTCCCCTTTCTAAAGCATATGTACGTGTTTGGGGTTGTAGGGAACGAGGTAGGGTTTAAATAAGTGTACGCATCCCAAAAATTGAGGAGGAAATAAAAATAGCTCGGATAAACATCGTCGACGCGGGGCATCATCAGGGACGCCAAAACTACAGTGCCTTGCACTGTCAGGGGCACTGACTTTAATGCCCTAGACAGTGCCTTGCACTGTTAGAGGCGCTGAGGTTAATGCCTTGGACAGTGCCTTGCATTGTCTATGGCTATGAGTTTTTATGGCCTTGCATTGTCTATGGCCGTGAGTTTTCATGGCCTTGCACTATCTAAGGCTGTAAGACTGACCTCCCATAAACTTAGTCAATTCTATCGAATTTTATGCACTTCACACCCGTTCTTGATTCCAAAATAACTGTTTCCACCCATACTCATCCCGATAGGACTTCACATGTTAAAATGTCACGTTAATACTCATTTAATGCATTCACAACTAATTCAAATTTACGGAGTGTTACATCTGAATCAACCCTCCCGGTTTCTGATGCTCATACTTCACTTATTGAGAATTCAAACACGGAGAGACATAAGCCACAATATCTTTCTTCATTCTCCGCCACCAATAGTGTTGTTTCAAGTCATGGTACATCTTCGTGACACCTGGATGAATGGAATGGTGCGAGCTGTGAGCCTCGTCAAGTATCAAATCTCTCAACCCATCCATATTTGGAACATAGATCTGGCCTCAAAGCCGCATGCCACCATCATCACCAATCACAACCTCCTTAACACCACCCCGCTGCAGCGTATCCTTCAACACCAAAAAGTTCGGGTCATCCAACTGGCGAACCTTGATACGCTCCAAAAACGATGACTGAGCCACAAAGCAAGCAAGGACCCGACTAGGCTCTGAAACATCCAATCTCACAAACTAATTGGCCAAGGACTGAACATCCATGGCTAGTGGCCTCTGTGCTACCAATAATTATGCCAAGCTGCCCATACTCTCCGCCTTCCTACTCAATGCATCGACCACCGCATTGGCCTTCCATGGATGATATAATATGGTGATATCATTGTCTTTTAGCGACTCTAACCATCTCCGCTGCCACAAATTAAGATCCTTCTGCTTGAACAGGTGTTGGTGACCCCAGTGGTCAGTATAGATCTTACAATGAACACCGTACAGATAGTGCCTTCAATTCTTTAATGCGTGAACAATAACTGCCAACTATAAGTCATGCACATGTTAATTCTTCTCATGAACCTTAAACTGCCAAGACACATAAGTAATCACCCTACCATCCTTCATCAACACCGCGTCAAGCCCAATACGCGATGCATCACAATACACGGTATAAGATCCAGAACCTGTAAGCAACACCAATACTGGGGCTGTAGTCAAAGCAGCCTTGAGCTTTTGAAAGCTCATCTCAAACTCGACGGACTATATAAAAGGAGCACCCTTCTAGGTCAATCTAGTCAAAGGTGCAACAATGAAGGAGAAACCCTATACAAAACGATGATAATAACCTGCCAAACCCAAGAAGCTCTAAATCTCTGTAGCTGAAGACGGTATAGGCCAAATCTGAACTACTTCAATTTTCTTATGATCTATCTTGATCCCCTCACTGGACACCACGTGCCCCAAGAACGCCACAAAATAAAGCCAAAATTCACACTTGGAGAATTTAGCATACAACTTCTTCTCCCTCAAAGTCTAGAGTACAACCCTCAGATGCTGCTCATGATCCTCCCGACTGTGAGATACACCAAGATGTTGTCAATGATTACTATGAGGAAAGAATCAAGATATGGCTGGAATACACTGTTCATCACGTGCATAAAGGCTGCTGGGGAATTGGTTAGCCCAAAAGACATCACTAGAAACTCGCAGTGACCATAGCGGGTCCTGAATGCCGTCTTCAGAATGTCTGAATCCCGAATCTTCAATTGATGATACCCTGACCTAAAATCAATCTTCGAAAACACTCTAGCACCCTGAATCTGGTCAAATAAGTCATCAATGCGTGGTATTAGGTACTTGTTCTTAATTGTAACTTTGTTCAACTGCCTGTAATCAATACACATCCGCATAGTACCACCCTACTTCTTCATAAATTACCCCAAGGCGACACGCTAGGCCTGATGAAACCCTTATCAAGTAACTCTTGAAGCTGTTCCTTCAATTCCTTCAACTCTGCTGGTGCCATACGATACGTAGGAATAGAGATGGGCTGAGTGTCCGGCACCAGGTCAATACCAAAATCAATGTCCCTGTCAGGTGGCATGCCCGACAGGTCTGAATGAAACACATATGGGAAGTCTCTCACTAACGGAACTGAATTAACGGTAGGAGTATCAGCACTAACATCCCTCACAAAATCCAAATATGCCAGATATCCCTTCTTAACCAACCATTGAGCCTTCAAATATGAAATCACTCTACTGGGGACATAATCTAGGGAACCTCTCCACTCAACCCTAGGCAACCCCGGCATCACAATTGTCACGGTCTTAGCGTGATAATCCGGGATAGCGTGACATGGTGATAACCAATCCATGCCTCAAATCACATCAAAATCAACCATGCTAAGTAGTAAAAGATCAACTATCGTCACTAATCTCCCAATAGTCACCACACACTGCCGATACACACGGTCCACAATAATAGAATCACCCACCGGTGTAGATGCATGAACATGCATAACTAAATAATCACAGGGCATGTCCAAATAACAAGCAAGGTATGATGAAACATATGAATAAGTGGAACCAGGATCAAATAATACCGAAGCGTCCCTGTGGCATACTGAAATAATACATGTGATAACGGCATTTGAAGAAACTGCCTCTGGCCTGGCCGGAAATGCGTAGCAACGGGCCTGACCACCACCTGATCGACCATCCTCTCTAGGGCGACCTCGTGCTGGCTGTGCCTCAACCCTAGATGGCTGTGCGGATGGTGTAGCTGCTGGTGCTGAAATCATAGGTAGAGAGCGCTGCTGTGGAACGTTACTCAATAGTCTGGGGCAATCTCTCTTGAGATGCCTCAAGTCCCTGCACTAAAAACAACCTCCCCTCTGACCCTGGAAATCTGAATAGCTTCCCGTGGAACCCTATGCAGATAAGGCATGATAAGAAGTCTATGCCGCCAACACATTGAAATGATGACTGAGCTGGGCGTGCACTGTAGGAACCGTGGCTAACTGAAGAACCACGAGGAATATGGCGAGCTCCCTGAACGGGTCTAGAAGGAACACCTCTGCTGTAATAGGACTGACCTCCAAATGAGGCACTGCTGAAACCACCTGAACTACGAGGCCTCTTAGCCCCCACTCCTCATGCTTCTGCCTGCGAACCATCTCTAAGTGTCTAGCAATCTCGGCAACCTGATCAAACCTAGCAGCCGTCTCAGCCTATCGAGCCATACTAAAGTGCAAACTATAGTTGAGACCCATCAGTGAACCTCCTGATCTTCTCCCTCTCAGTAGGAACCAATAATATAGCATGACATGCCAAATTTGAAAACCTAATCTCATACCAGGTCACAGTCATATATCTCTATCATAGCCGCTCAAACTCCCTATGCAACTCCTCTCTACTAGTCTGTGGAACAAACTTCTCTAATAAGAGAACTGAGAATTCATTCCACGAAAGTGGTGCTGCGTCAGGTGGCCTGCCTCGCTCAATAGTCTGCCACCATCTATAGGCTGCCCCTGTCAGCTGAAAAGTAGTAAAGGCAACCCCACTAGTGTCCAAAATACCTGCTGTGCGAAGAATCCACTGACACCAGTCTATGAAATCCTGAGCATCCTCTGACTTTGCTCCACTGAACTCTGGAGGCTTAAGCCTCCCAAACCGCTCCAACCTCGGCCCAAATAGCGACAACCAATTGAACTGGTTGAAAATAAGTACAGACATCTCCGTATCGATCTGCAAGACTCTACTAAACTTGCCATGACTCGAAGTACCTATGAACCTAGGGCTCTGATACCAACTTGTAATGACCCAAAATCCCAACCCGTCATGATGGCGCCCAACACACTTTCTAGGAAAGTCGGACATAACAATAAGAACCAAAATAATGGAATTTATATAAATAACATAAGTATGAAATCTCAATATAACATAGTACTGCTAATACATGATAAATTCCCCAAAACTAGTAAATACACAGTCATGAGCTTTAATTTAGAAATGCAAGTCTAAAATGACCAAGTACAATATTGTCTGAAATAAAGACAACAGTACATAAGAAAAGAGACGCCAAGACTTCATCCAAGAATGTAGTTCTACCTCGTCTCTCAGCAATCAACTCTGCTGCTAGCCTCAGCTACTGATGACTGGATCCGATATCTGGTTCTGCACAATTAAATGCAGAGTGTAGCATGAGTACAACCGACCCAATGTACTCAACGAGTATCATAACTAACTTTGGCAAGGTAAAAGAAGCAAGAATTATAAATAATACTTGCTATAACCTGTATAGTTTCATAAATTCAACAAGTATAGAACAATAATGTGATCAAGTATAAAGCACAGAAGGAACTATATGTGTGTGTGCAATTACTCAGGTACTCTGCTCAGTTGATGATCTAGCATATAAATATGATATGCAAGTAAATCATATATAACCACGGAAATTGCAAGTAAAGATGAAATGCAAAATCCCAACAAAACAATGGCCAGACTTACCTCAATATTTCCATATCCGTACCAAACCACTAATCAGTTTCTTCAAATCCGGGCGTACACCATCAAGAAGGCACATGAGAGGGTAACCCTAGGGGGATGGATCCATATCGACATGCTAAACGGATAACTCTCATGCTGTACAGACAACTCACGTGCTGCACAGAGAACTCACATGCTGCACGGACAACTCACGTGCTAATAATATCTATATCTGGATCCGCACGAACAACTCACGTGCTGTACGGACAACTCACTTGCCAATAATATCAACTGCATGGATAACTCACGTGCCAATAATCATAATCCGCTCGGCGTAGTCACAGGCTACCAGTGCAGCTCATAAACACAAAAAACAAAAGAATCAATGTTCATGATCAATGACTATCAGGTTTCATACTCCTGGATTGGTATAAATAACATGGTATACTGTTGGCATGTGCAATGTGTGCTACCACATCTAGAACAGACAATTTCATCACGAAATAACACTCTATCAGGTTCAATCAGGAGAATAACATCAACGAAATCTTAATTGTGGTTCAAATAGCTCAAAGAGGGGTACAAATAGGAGAAGCATCACCACTTGAAGCTTAGCAATCAATTCAAGACATGACATAGCCTAAGCACTACCTCGAGCATGAAAATAGTACCCCGGTGCACGCAAATGGGCCTAACCCCACACATATGCGCCACTCATAGCGCGTAGCTATCACAAATAATTCAGGCAACTAGTGCCTCAACCAAGTTTAGGTAAGATACTTACCTCAAGCAAGCCAAACACACCTCTAACAAGCCCTTCCCGTGCGCATCAATCTACGGACGACTCGAATCTAGCCAAAATAACGTAATACCATCAATAAAAGCCATAGGAAGTGATTCCAAAAGACAAAGCTAAGATCTTTAACTCAAATCAAAAAGTCAACCCCGGAACCGCACCCCAGAACCCAACAAAATTGAAATATTTCGAACACCCATTCAATTACTAGTCCAACCATACCAAAATAATCCAATTCCAACCATAAATCGACCCTCAAATTGTCAAATCTCACTCTCTAATAACAAAGTCCAAAAATCCCCAAATTCCGTCTTAGATTCATGAAAATTAGGTGTAATAATAATGGATAATTAATATCTAATTCCAAATTAGAACAAACTTCACTTACCTCTTCAATTGGGATGAGAAAGTCACCAAAGATCGCCTTACACTGAGCTCCACAACTTCCAAAATGAGAGAAATAATAAAACCCTTGATTATAACCTCTGCCTAGTGATCCTGCATATATGGACCCCAAACTTGCAGATACCTCTTTTGCGGTTCAATCCATGCGCGAAACCAACTTAAATCCCGATCTACTGCTTCTGCGAAACCAACTTAAATCCCGACTTGCTGCTTCTGCGGCTTAAATCCCGGTTCTGCGGCTTAAATCCCGCTTCTGCGGAGCCGCACATGTGGAAATACTTCCGCATATGTGACTCAAGCCCATCCACTTACTTTTCGCTTCTGCGGAGATTCCCTTGCAGAAGCACAATCGCTTCCGTGGAACTCCATGCGCATCTGTGAGCTTCCCTGGCCAAGCTATCTTCGCACCTGCGCATAGCCGACCGCACTTTCGGCTCTGCTTTTACGTTCCATGGCCCGCACCTGCGGACATATCTAGTAGAACCCTACTTCACTTCTGTGCCTCACCAGCCGCACCTGCGGCTCCGCATCTGCAGCCATTTCCACCGTAGATGCGATCGCACCAGAAACCATAAAGCTTCAACAATTGCTTCAAGTCCAAAATGAGTCCAAATTCCACTCAAATCACACCCGAGGCCTCCGGGACCCCGTCCAAACATACCAAAAAGTCCTAAAACACAATACGAGCTCGCTCGAAGCCTCAAATCATATCAAACAACACCAAAATCACGAAGCACACATCGAATCAAGCCTAATGAACTAATAAATTTCTAACTTCTAAAACTAATGCCGAATCATATCAAACCAACTCATACCAAGTGGAGACGGAATGAAGTGCAGTATAAAATTAAAAAACCAGTAAAAGAAATCGATTTCGCATCTCATTCTTTTCATGTCTGATATCCAGCAATTTTTGAAGTCTTTTCTCTGTTCAAGAGAATAAGTGGCAACATACCATTTTCTTTTAGGTATGTTATCAGGGTGAGACCACTGACAATCGATCTTCTTTTGATCCAGTGTGTAAGGATCACTAGATCTGATCATCTTAATATATTCAGGGACTTCTTCCTGAGGAGGATACATATCGCTAGGGGTTGGACTAGCGGGATGATTTTGGTAATAAACTTTTGGGACTGTATGGGAGAAATCTACTCCCCTAACTTTCCCTTTGTTGTTACCAGTAGTTGGAATGGAAGTTGCGACGTTTTTAGTTACGTCTTCTTCCGGGGGTTTAAAAGAAGAAGGTGCGGAAGGAACAATACTTCTTCTTCTAAAGGAACTAGTTCTGCTCGAAGGATTAGAACTTGTACCTAAGAATTTGAGATCTATAGATCCATCAGGAAATTGAATTACCTATTCAATTTGAGATCTTTCAAGATTCGAAGTAGAGGGTTGAGTTATGGCATCGAAGTGCCACTCATCACTTGTGAGTATATCATTCCAATTAAGGAGTCTAGGAACAAATACCGTGTTATGGTCAGTATTTGCTTCCATAAGCATGGTGACTCCTTTAACACTTTCAACTCGAGCTCTAGGTGCAAGAGTAGTGTCCATGAGTCTGTAATAGACTCTGTGAATGACAGCTACTTCACGAGTATTGATTTTGCTATTCATGTTCTTGGTTTTGACGTTTAGGGTCAAAGTATCCATGACGTTAGGGTCATTGATATCTACCGAGAAATTAGGATAGCAGTTAAAGTATACCGGGCCATTGGCTAGGTTACTTTGAAGAACTCCTAAGAGAGAATCGTCGAAGTTCAGTAGACGAGCATCTCTTAAAAGGACGCAAATTGGTACGTCTAAACCTTTCCT
Organism: Nicotiana tabacum; assembly: GCF_000715075.1. NCBI lineage: Eukaryota > Viridiplantae > Streptophyta > Magnoliopsida > Solanales > Solanaceae > Nicotiana > Nicotiana tabacum. The sequence continues at coordinate 57,011,680 of NC_134103.1, read as the reverse complement.
GAAGAGAGGTTTGACAGCAATTTGAACTAAACCAATATGCAAGTAATTGAATCGACTTCTATATCTATTCAAATCTTGCTCAGAAAGTAATTTAATAATTTCTAAAGAATTATTAATAGCAATAGTGGACTCACAGGTCTTAATGTTATGCTTCTTAATGAAACTGAAATTTCCTAATTCATAAATGTTTTTAATGTTCTATCAATAAAACTCTTGTAAGTTTTAAAGGGCTTTTCTTTTACTGGTTTTTTAATTTTATACTGCACTTCGTTCCGTCTCCACTTGGTATCAGAGCCATGTTGGCAGTATGCGTACTTAGTATGAGCAGCTAAGTACATATACTGTCTAGGGCATGGTAAAAATACTTTCATATATGTTAATTTAAACCATATATATGTATATCTTACATACAATTCTTTTATCTCTGGTTTTAATTTGCTTCAAAGTTTCCGTATGAGGTGGTTATTTTCTCTATAAGTATGAAGTCACCGATTAATATCCGGTTCAGACGTTGGCAAGCCTGATTGAGATAGGTCGCTGTTGCCGAGGTAGGCGTTTAGACCTTGCTAGGTGTTCCCGTCGCTAAGATGACTTTAGAGAAAAAGATGTAAAACCAAGAAGACATTACTGAGAAGCCATTATATCTAAGAGATTAAGGTACTGTATCCTGATATGCATATATACTGTTTAAATATACGTATTGAATAGTTATTTTTAACCCTATAAGTCCCTAGACTGTATTTTCAAAAATATGAATTCAAACCAGCATGTTTTAAACAGTGTTAATTTATCTTCTGCAGCAACTAAGATTGCTAAATTAGAAACTGATTTACAGAATTGGAACATCCCCAATGAACCTTTTAAAAAGATTTATGAATTTGGAAATTTCAGTTTCCAACGTTGTCATCTCTGCTTCCCCTTTCAAAATCAAAAGCGAGAAACCAACAAATATAGTTGCTTGTTCTGATCTCGATCGAGTTATTGAACAAAATAATTACTCGAATCAACTCATTCATGTCATTTCTAGACAAATAGAAGACTCCAAAGAAAAGTCTTTATTCAGTGGAAAGCCAACCTTTTCACAACCTAGTTCTAGTCAGAACATTGAATCAAATCCAGGCTTCAAAATCGCTGAGTTTTCTAAGGACAAATATCCAAAACTCAAAGATACCTTTGAAGTCAGTGGTAATGTTCTTGACAAAATCAACAAGCAGTTGGCTGATCTTAATATTTCTAAGGAGAAATCCAAAGATGGTAAAATATCCACCATCCAAGAAAAGGAAGATCTCCTCCATAAGCTTACAAATGAACGCTTTCATAATTACAAAAATTATCATAAGTGTCCCTCGTTTCCAGATATTCAATACGAGGAAAATCACTTTCTTGCCTCTACTTCTCACGAAGGAAGAAGCATTATCGAATGGAACATTGATGCTCTAGCAGAGCACCAAATATACTATAAACTCCATGAAATGGGAGTTTGTATTACAACTTACAAGATAAGAGGATCTTCTGATAAAGAAGCCGCCTCTATGATTGTAGCTGGATTCACGGGCATGTTGAAACATTGGTGGGATAATTATTTCACTGATGATATTAGACAAGCTATCTATTTTGCTACGGCTGTTGAAACCGTAGTCAAAACAGAAGGAACTACCTCCACTGCTATGGTTATAGGTGAGACTGTTACCCCCATGGAAACTACCTCACAAATAACTAGAGAAGATGCCTGTGCTACCCTTCTCTACCACATAGCAAAACACTTCATCGGAGAGCCAAAACTCTTCCAAGACAGGAGTTCACAAATTCTGAATAATCTATCCTGTCCATCTTTAGATGACTTTATCTGGTATAAAAACCAATTTATCAGCAAGGTTATGATAAGTCCTGACTGTCATTTAGACTTCTGGAAAGAACGCTTCATCAGCGGTCTTCCTCCTTTATTCGCTAGCAAAGTCCGAACCAAAATCCAGGATCGTTGTGAAGGTAAAATTCCTTACCATCAGATGACCTATGGTGACATTGTTAGCATCATCAACGTTGTAGGGATCGAACTCTGCACAGACATCAAGCTTAAAAATCAGCTCAAAAAAGAGAAACACTCTTCTAGAAGAGAATTAGGAAGTTTCTATCAAGACTTCGGTTATACAAACATTGTCGCCCCTTCTACTCATTATTCTAAGAAGGACAAAGCTTACAGGTCTTCCAAAAAGACCCGTTGCCACAAATCTAGGAGAAATTTTGATGATCCTCCTAGAAAGAAATCCAAATTCCAAAGACCTTCGAAGTCTTCCAAAACCAAGGATGTCTGTTGGAACTATGGTAAAACTGGTCACAGAGCCAACCATTGCAAATCAGACAGAAAGAAGAAGAAGATCAATCTTCTAGAAATCAATGAAGATACCAAAAAGGAACTCTTCTCTATCTTAGAAGAACCCAATTCAGATTCTTCTCCTGACTATTCCTCAGATGAGTATAGCGATGAAGATGATATCAATATCGCCTATGACTCTGACTCAAGCCAATATGGTAGTGAATGCCAATGTTCTGGAACCTTTTGTACCTACGATAAGACCCAGGCTTCTATCAAGGTATTTTCAGATAGCTCCAAAGAAGCTCTGTTTGATGTTGTCCAACACATCGCAGATGATGAGTCTAGGAAGAAATACTTGATTGAACTCAAGAATCTTATTCTCACTCATCAAAATGACAGACCTAAGCCTAGGTCAGTTGTTGAACCATTCAGCATGAAGCAAGTTATGGCTCGCTTCGACAAACCAGCTGAACCTTCAATTTCTGATCTAAGACATAAAGTCTCAGAACTTAAGGAAGAAATCAAAGATATTAAATCTAGACTTGGAAAAGTTGAGGTTGATATCTTAACAGAGCAGGTTCTTAAACAAGCTAAGACTTATGAATATAAGTCAGAAAATGAAAAAGAACCTAGTCCTCATCAAAGTGAATATCATTCTGAGAATGAAGACTCTATTGACCTCCGTCTTACCAAGGATAAGACTTCCGCGTCTCAAGCTCCCGGCCTTACGATCATTACGAGTATCAAACCTCAGAGTTTCCATATTCCTATCAAGATAGTTATTAGCAAACACTTCGCTATTAACAAAATCGCTTTACTTGATAGTGGTGCAGATCGTAACTGCATCATGAAAGGCATTGTTCCAACCCAGTACTTAGAGAAAAGTACTTCAAAATTATACTCCGCTATAGGAGAACAACTTCGTATTAATTATAAGATTTCAAAAGCTCATATTTGTAATAATGGTATTTGCTTGACGAATGATTTTACTATTACAGAAGATATTAATGAAGATATCATTCTAGGAATTCCTTTTATCACTCAGATAAAACCTTTTATTACTGGCTTAGAAGGTATTTCTACTCAAATATTAGGAAAAGAATTATATTTTCCTTTTGTTAAAACTCTTTCACAAGATGAGAGTAATTTTATAAGAAAAAACACTGTTTTTCGTATAAACAAATTATCTCAGCATGTCACCTTTTTAAAGGATGAAATAAAGGTTAAGAAAATTGAGCAAATTTTAAAAACCCCGGAGATAGTTACTAAAGTAGCTAATCTTCAGAACATTTTTGAACAAGAAATATGCTCAGATTTTCCTAACGATTTTTGGGAAAGAAAAAAAGCATTTAGTCGAACTTCCCTACATTGAAGGATTCAATGAACAGGTCATCTCTACCAAAACAAGACCTATTCAAATGAATCATGAAATGATGGAATTCTGTAAAAGTGAGATTTCAAATATCCTCAAAAACAACATTATTCGTCCTTTTAAATCTCCCTGGAGTTGCTCTGCATTTTATGTTAACAAGAGTGCAGAGAAAGAGAGAGGTGCCCCACAATAAGTTATAAATTATAAACCATTGAATGCAGTCCTTAAATGGATCATATATCCCATCCCTAACAAAAGGGATCTCTTGAAGAGAACTTACAAAGCCAATATTTATAGTAAGTTCGATATGAAATCTGGTTTCTGACAAATTCAAGTAGCTGAGAAAGACAGATACAAAACGGCTTTTAACGTTCCTTTCGGTCAATACGAATGGAATGTAATGCCATTTGGGCTCAAGTACAAAAGACTTAGGAAGAATCCTATCCCTTGGAGTCAAGAACAAACACAGTCTGTCATCCAAGTCAAAAAACTTGTGCAAAACCTTCCTTGTTTAGGAATCCCTAACCTAGAAGCTTCTATGATAGTTGAGACAGATGCTTCAGATATAGGTTACAGAGGTATCCTTAAACAAAAGATTTTCATTGAGTCTTCTGAACAATTGGTTCGTTTTACTTCAGGAATCTGGAATTCCGCTCAGAAAAATTATTCTACTGTTAAGAAAGAAGTTTTGTCTATAGTGATATGTATCATTAAATTTCAAGACGATCTTATTAACAATATCTTATTAACAAAGAATTTTTGGTCAGAGTAGATTGTAAATCTGCTAAAGAAATTCTTCAAAAGGATGTCAAAAATCTTGTTTCAAAACAGATATTTGTTAGATGGCAAGCTCTACTGTCTAGCTTTGATTTTAAAATCAAATTTATCAAAGGAGAAGAAAACTCTTTACCTGATTTTCTAATAAGAGAATTTTTACAGGGAAAAAATGAGGCCCTTCAGACCTAACGCTCCTTCCAGAGGAAAAGAGATCAGTAAACCTCAAATGGCTAGACCATTTGTCCCTCTTCCCATTACTCCCACCAAGACATCAACCCCTATAAGGCCACAACTTTCTTTCCAAAACCGGTATACAGCTCTAGCTGAATACCCGAAATTACCAGCACCTATTCCAGTTCCCTCAGAGAAACTTACCAACCCCTAACCAAAGCCTTTAGAAAAAGGATCAGCATCTAGCTCTACAGTTCAGACAAATGAGAGCTATGCCATGAAAGTTTCAGAGACTTTTGCAGAAGCAGTCAATCCTTCTGTTAAGAAGACACCGCAAGAAGATCTTTTTAAAGAAGAAAAGTTCGAGTATATTACCCTCCAGGTATTACCTATATTAGCTCTAGATAAGGAGTATGAAGGTCTCAGACTAGAAGACCTAATCAAACCATGTTACACGGATTTTAATTATATGGATACTGAAAGTCCATACAAAACGAGGAGATTTTACGAAGCCATCCTCATCGATACAGATTCCATTGAAGTAGAACATACTTAATGTCAAAACAGACCAGGATTTATTAATTATTCCAGGTTCATAATTAAGAAAATTTTATCACCTTTTGAGTGGTTCGTAGATCATCTCCACACACCAGTTGCACTTACCATGACACATCGTCCCCAGACTTATTGCTGGCACGATTACAAAGTAGCATGGTTTAATTTTTTGTACCTTAGACCAGGACATACTTGGTTTGTAAAGTATAACTTAGATATTAATAAAGCTGTAATTCCTAGATGGTTCTACGAATGGTGGAACTTATTCGGAGGAAACAAAGAAATCCTCCCTCAACCATTCCTCAACAGGTTTGACGATTTTCAGACCAAAGAGGCCATTTCTACCCTACCAGAGCACATCAAAATGTGCAAATACTTTATCCAGAAACGTATATCCTTCATTATCAGTTGGAACTTCACTAAGGCAGAATTTGATAGAATCAAATATCTATCTAAAGAAGTCAAGATCAAGGGTTGGACTCCTAAGCAACAAGTCCCTAAGGTCCCGAAGAATATTCAACAAAGTTTCCAGAAAGTTACACCTTCCAAGACAACTCTCAAAGAAAAGCTGAAATAAGCTTTACAAAACATAGAAGACTATGAAGAAAACCAAATCATGCAATTGATTGAAGATGCTGCTTCTACAGGAGAAAGCAGTAATGGTGACATGTGCGACCCAAAAGGAACCGTTTTGGCATACATGGACCCAAACTATGACTAGTGGAATCTGCACTGACAGAGTCTCCATCAGCAAAGACCGACAGAGTCTCCATCAGCAAAGGAATCATCCTTTCACTATTCACCTTTTAAAAAGAAGACAGCTTTTTACTGTTTGCTTTTAAAAAGAGTGGACCAACCATTTCTGTTTGTCGACCACTTTAGATTGTCGATTAAATCAGACCGCACATTTGTACGCCTAAGATAAAGGGCATCTTTTCCTTAGTCTATTTAAGACTCCCTCTCCCCATTGTAAGAGGCATCAGAAAATTCTCCAATTTTCTAAGACCTCTCCCCTCTGTACTATTCTAATAATACCATTTTAACAGGATCAAGTGGCGGACGGTAATCCGCCATGCCTTCTCAACTAAGCTAAACCAGAAATCACCGTTTGATCGGGAACTCGACTTGTTTCACACCTCTCATATGACATTTATATGTCTGGAAGGTTTTCACCAGTTAAAGATTTCTATTTTAACATACTTGAGAATTCTTAATCTAGCTAATTCAGTACCCTTATATTTAAAGACTGGCGGTAATCCGCACAATCAGTAAGGATAAGAATTGAAATATACTTGAATTTTATATATAGTTTAATGACTGTATGGAAGGTTAAAAACCTTTACTCAAGCAAGGGGTCTGTCATAATATAATACATACTTTTATTGAGCCCATGTGTCTAGCAGTTCTAACCGTGAAAGAAGATGCCCTTTTAACTCCTTTATCGGGCTGAGGTTCACGGCTGGCTAGACGAAGCCACTAAGGCAAAGCCAATAAGAGCAGTGTTATATTAGACTGTACCAACCATCTTGACACCAAGTCAAAACTCTATATATAAAGTTCATCTATATTTAAATAGATGCCGTCTCTTTCATGGTTTATATAGGAGAGAAGTTAGATACTCAACATAGATATGATGTCTCTTAGCCGGACATCGTCACGGCCAGAGAGGAGAGACTAGAAGAAAAGCTAACTAAGAAAGAAATATGTACCTTGTGGCCAAGATGCAAGGCCCTGAAGATGAAGAACTGAAAACTTTATTTACTTTTGTTCTTCTATTACAAGCTACCGGCTACAAGCTCTTTACTTACAATTCTGGAGAGACAGAGAGTTTTAGAGAGAGAGAGGGTCTCGACTTCGCTTCTCTTTCTTCTAAATGAATGAATTCTATAAATAGAAAAAGAAAGGAATCTATGAACAGTAAAAAGTGGGTCCCGTGGGTCCCTGTTACAGTGTTTCTACTGTTGAAACATTGTATCTACTGTTGAAACAATGTATCTACTATTTGAGTGGGGTCCGGCGGCTTCACTGTGCTGTGGGTCCGGCGGCTTCACTATTTGAGTAGGGTCCAGCTGTTTCACTGTGCTGGTCTCTTTTCCGCTTCTTTCATTTTGCGGATGAATTCTTCCGCATTATGCAAATCTTCATCAGACAGTATTTTCTCTGATTCAAAGGGTTGAGAATCTTCAGCGATATCATCGTTGCTGGTTTCACTCTGCATAGAAGTGTCTGATTTCTCATATTGATTAATGGAATGTAGTAAATTTCTTTTGACCTCTTCCAAGTAGTTGTTAATCATCTCCGCTTTATCTCCTTCTTGAAAGGAAATCCTTCTGGCAATATGCCTCACTGAACTGTTATCAATTACCTCTTTCTGAGGTTTGCTGGAATATTCTTGAATTTTTATTTCGATTGAATCCAAGAGTTCTTGACCATATAATGTCTTTGTTTTGGGATCCTTCTTCATCAGTTTATCCCAAAAATTGTTGTAAAAAGTCCTGTATAAGCATGTGACTTGTTCTTCGGTGAATCCGACTTCTGGAGTCCATTTGTGAATCCAGGGAATAGAGAATTCCAGAAAGAAATAAATCTGGTTAATTTTATCTGGGTAACAGATATGATCCGTGTGATATAAGTTGTTTATAAAAGGAAAAATTTTTATCCATTCTTTGTATAACCTGAGAAACGGATCTGGTAAAATTTTTACTGTCGGACCGTGGTATGACCACCAGTTCAAAAACCAATTAGGAACAGCCTCTGCAAATATCTTTACACATACTTTAATAAACCAAGTATGTTTTTGTCGATCATTATTGTAGTATAACACTTTATCAAATGCTTGGATATAATCCCAATAGGTAAAATTCTTTCTAGATTTGTTAAGGCTTATCTGCCTTTCTTTCATTGTGGATATACCCCAGTCTTCAACAGATATAATCTGTTTAATTATAATCTTCGAGAAGTTATAAACGTTCTCGTCTGTGTTATACCCAGAAAAGTGCTGAAATTCTGCACTGCCAATACTGGTTAGTATTGTTTCATAATAGGAGCGGGTTTTGTATGACTCACCCGGATAATATAATCCATTTATTAAATACCTTTGGAATATCTTCCACGTCTCTTCTTTTCTCTGAATATCAGAATTTTCTAAAAGAAATATCATTTCTTTTTTAGACACTTTCTCATATAACTTGATATCATCATTGTCATCTTTTGTAATGGAAGCAAAAGTATCACTTTGCTTAGCAGAAGTATCTTTCTATTTTTGAGCAGTCAAATATGCCTGTAAATGTGCGTATAACGGACTATCTTCTGGAATATCTTCCAGATGGACGGATGGTCCGATCGATGATTCTTCTCTGAGAAATATCCTCTCATTGGTTAAACTCTTTCTTCCCATTTGTATTTATTAATCTCTGCGATGCTAACTGCAGCAACATTTTCATCAATAAATTTTTGAAATGTATTAAAAGTAATACCTGTATTATTAGGTAAAACAAAAGGTGGTTGAGGAGGATAAATGGCTTTAGTAATATTGCCACTCCCGTCTTTATAAGATCTTTCTAAAACTTTTATAAAAAGTGATAAATATGTGGTTATAAACCAAGGAACAAAATACATAATTTGATTATGTAAAGCACAAGTTTCATAAAATTCTTGAGAAATATTGTTTAAATCCTCTTTACTATAAGTATCAAAAAATCAAGTTTTAAACTGGTTCCATTTATCACTGAAAAATTCTTTTTGAATATAACCTCTAGCTTGTGACCCGGGACTAAAATCAATTTGGTGTGGAATCATTTAAACACCATTTGCGTCAAAATCTATCTCGGACTCAGAAGGAATATCCTTATCAGAAATATTATCACTATCCTGGATAATATTTGTCTGGGGGTTAATCTTAACCTTTTCAACAGGTTTAACCCTTTCAACTGGTTTATCACCTAATTTTATAAAAATTATGTGCAAAGATGCAGCACGACTTCTAGCTGGTCCATAGACTGGTTCAACCGGAGAAATATGTTGAATATCGGGTAACAGTCTACGATTTGTGAAAGAATGTCTATTATAATTAGAACTAATAGTAAGTAACAGTCTATTATTAGAAAATGACTGTCTACTATAAGTGGAACTATTATTGTCAAACTGAATGCAAATCCTTTACCATCCGGATTTTGAGTAATATGAGAATACTCAGTATTACTGACAACATCAGTTATTTGACTGGGGGATATAACCGAATCCAAAGTCCATGTAGTTGGAAAATTAATTTCCTCCTACTTAATAATTATTTGAGCTTATATGTTAAAGTTTTGGGAGAACAGATTAGTTTTCTTGATAAAAAACTTGATGATTTAACAATTTTGATAAAAGATATGAGTACTAGCAAGAGAATAACTGATACTGCCTCTACTTCAAGAAGCAAATCAGAACCTCAAATTGTTGTTACTCATATTCAAAGACCCTCTGAGATTCAGGATTTTAAATTTAAATCTTTTGATGATTTAGAAGAACTTCTTGATAAAAAGTTATCCGGTTTGAATATCAAACCTATTGATTTATCAAAAGATTTTGCTGATAAAATGGATGCTACTTTAAATTATAAAAATGATGTTTTGTTAGAGTTTAATAAACTCAAAAGTTATCCCAAATAGAATAATAAGTTTACTGATAGCAGATATGCTGATAAACCTAGAATGCAGACTTATTATTATAATCGTCCTACTCCTCAAGATGTTTTAATAGAGGAACGTGATTGGAATCAGACTAATACGTCTTACAGTGGTTCCGAAATTTACGAATGGAATCTTGATGGATTAACTGATAGACAATTGACTATTCTTGTACATAGAATGCTTATGTATGCAACTATCTGTAAAAGTGTGAAAAATACAGATAGAAATATTTGCAGAATGATTGTTGCAGGTTTTACTGTCCAATTGCGTGGCTGGTGGGACAATTATTTGACTATCGAAGAAAGAGCAATGGTTATTAATGCTCAAGCCACTGAAGAAAGAGTTGATAACTTAGGCATGGCCCTAGTGGTAAATAGAGAAGATGCCGTTTATACCCTTATTCTTACTATTTTAGAACACTTTAATGGTAGATTTACCAATCAGAATGAGACTGTCCGTACTCTTCTTAATGGCCTTAGATATAAGACCTTAGGTGAGTTTAGATGGTATAAAGACACTTTTATGAGTAGAGTGATGGAACTACCAGAAAATAAGATTGAATATTGGAAAGCTAAGTTTATAGATGGCCTTCCCTCCTTATTCGCTGAAAGAGTTAAGAAGGTTCTAAGAGGTAATTATGGTGAAATTTCATACAGAGACTATACCTATGGTAAGTTGATAGGAATTTGCACACAGGAAGGATTAAACTTGTGCAATGAATTAAGATTGTCCAGACAGCTTAAAATGGATAAGCTTAGGGAAAAATCCCAGTTAGGAGATTTTTGTACTCAGTTCGGTCTACCCGAGACTTCTACTCATAAGAAGAAGAAACATAAGTATCATAGATACCCCAACCAAGACAGTCCTTATAGGAGAAAGAGATCTAGATATAGATCCAAAGAAGAACGAGAAGCTAAGAAAGCCCATCGTAAGGCTACTAGATTTACCAAAAATAGGTCTAAGAGAGATCTAGCTGACATTAAGTGTTATAAGTATAGTAAATTTGGCCATATAACTCCGAATTGTAAGCTTCAAAAGCTGAAAACCTTAGGACTCGACGATGAGTTACGTGATAAGGTTTATGGTTTGTTATACACTTCTGGATCAGAATCGGATTATTATTCTGAGTCAGAATCCGAAGCTGAAATAGATTTACTTGATTTATCTGATAGTGATAAAAATGTTGATAATACTTGTACAACTTGCAAAGGTGATACATGTGCTTGTGATGATGAATTTTATAAATTACAATCACAATTTGAAAATTTGAACATGAAAACTATTACATCTGATAATATAATAGAACTTTTAAAAGAAGTTACTAATGAAAAACTTCGTGAAAAAATTATTAATTTGGCTGCTAGTTCAAGTTCTAATTCAAGTTCTAGTTTTGTAAAACCTTTTGAAAAAGTATTTGAATATTCTCCACCTTATTCTTTACTTGAGGTTAATAACCGTCTGTTAAACAAAAATGCAACTCCAGCAAGAGATTCTTCTTTCGATGATTTAAAAATTGAAGTTGAAAACTTGAAACGAGAGATCAAATCTCTTAAATAAAATCAAATGATTTGTGATCATAGGATTACTCAGATTGAAAAAATCAATTCTCCAGCTGAGAAATCTAATGATAAAAACAAAGGTATTTTTGAAAATGATATTGAAGAAAAACCTATTAGTCTTAATCCTAAACATGATATGTTTTTAGGAATGATGCAAATTATTACTGCTCATAAATGGTATATAAAATGTACTATTCTCATTGATAATAGTTTTTCAATTACAAACATTGCCATGATTGATAGTGGAGCAAATGTTAGCTGCATTCAAGAAGGTTTAATACCTACGAAATATTTTTAAAAAACTACTCATATGGTTAGATTTGCATCCGGACATGCTTTAGATATAAAGTATAAGCTTCCTAATACGGGTATCTGTCAGAATAAAGTCTGTATTCCTCACTTCTTTTTCTTGGTAAAAAATCAGTTATACCCTCCTATTATACTTGGAACACCGTTTATTAATGCTATTTATCCTTTTACTAGCATAGACTCGAAAGGTTTTACTGCTACCTATAAGGATAAAGAGATAAGTTATACTTTTATTACAAATCCAGTAACTAGAGATATTAATGCTTTAATTGATATGAAGCAAAAACATGTTGATTCTTTACAATTAGAATTGTTTAGTATGAATATATTTGATACTTTAAATTCTACTAAAGTACAGGAAAAAATCAAATTGATTTCCAAGCAGATTGCTGTTGATATTTGTGCTGAGCATCCTAGTGCTTTTTGGAATCGAAAAAAGCATATTGTTACTCTTCCATATGAAGACAATTTCTCTGAGGATGATATTCCTACTAAATCTCGACCTTGTCAGATGAACGCAGAATTGATAGAATTTTGCAAAAAAGAGATTGATAGCTTGCTACAAAAGGGTTTGATAAAACCCTCAAAATCTCCTTGGTCTTGTACAACTTTTTATGTTAATAACGCAGCTGAAAAGGAACGTGGTGTTCCTAGATTGGTCATTAATTATAAGCCCTTGAATAAATATTTGAAGTGGGTTAGGTATCCTATTCCTAATAAAAGAGATTTATTGTCTAGATTATATGATGCCAATATATTTTCAAAATTCGATTTAAAATCTGGATATTGGCAGATTCAAATATTTAAAGAGCATACTTATAGAACTGCTTTTAATGTTCCATTTGGGCAATATGAATGGAATGTTATGCCTTTTGGTCTGAAGAATGCCCCTTCAGAATTCCAAAAAATTATGAATGATATTTTCAACCCCTATCTAGACTTCATCATTGTTTATATCGATGGCATTTTGGTATTTTCCAAAACACTTGAAATGCATATTAAGCATTTAGATATTTTCAAAAGAATTGTTATACAAAATGGTTTGGTTATCTCAAAACAAAAAATGAGTTTATTCCAAACAAATATTCGATTCTTAGGACATTATATATGTCAAGGAAAGATTACTCCTATTCAAAGATCGATTGATTTTGCTTCAAAATTTCCCGATGTTATTACTGATAGAACTCAGTTACAAAGATTTTTGGGAAGTTTAAATTATATTTCGCCTTTTTATAAAGATTTGTCGCGTGATTTAGCCCCCTTATATGATAGGCTAAGAAAGAATTATAAAAATCCTTGGACTGATAGTCATACTACTTTGGCTAAAAATATTAAGCAACGTATTAAATCTTTACCTTGCTTAACCCTTGCTAATCCTGCATGGCAAAAGATTATAGAAACTGATGCGTCTAATATTAGTTACGGAGGGATTTTGAAACAGATTAATCCCAATAATAAACATGAATATCTGATTAGATTCTACTCTGATAAATGGTTTGAAGCCCAGAGAAAATACGCTACTGTGGCACATGAAATGTTAACCATAGTAAAATGTGTTTTAAAATTTCAGGACGACTTATACAATCAAAAGTTTTTGATAAAAAATGACGCACAATCTGTTAAATATATGTTTAACAAAGACTTTAAACATGATGCCTCGAAAATGATATTTGCAGGATGGCAGGCTCAATTAGCCCCTTTTGATTTTGAAATACAATATAAAAAGGGAATTGATAATTCTCTGCCAGATTTCTTATCCCGTGAATATTTACAGGATGGAACCCCCTGGGGTAGGGGAAGAGGTAGAGGTTGGGGAAGATCATCCCCACAGTCCAGAGGAAGATCATCACCTTCAAGATCGTCATACGGATCCACATCAAACTCCCCAGTTATACAAATAGGAAGAAAGAGTTTAACCAATGAGAGGATATCTCTCAGAGAAGAATCATCGATCGGACCATCTGTCCATCTGGAAGATATTCCAGAAGATAGCCCGTTATACGCACATTTGCAGGCCTATTTGACTGCTCAAAAATAGAAAGATATTTCTGCCAAGTAAAGTGATACTTTTGCTTCCATCACAAAAGATGACAATGATGATATGAAGTCATATGAGAAAGTTTCAAAAAAGGAAATGATATTTCTTTTAGAAAATTCTGACATTCAGAGAAAAGAAGAGCCATGGAAGATATTCCAAAGGTATTTAATAAATGGGTTATATTATCCGGGTGAGTCATACAAAACCCGTTCCTATTATGAGACAATACTAACCAGTACTGGCAGTGCAGATTTTCAGCACTTTTTCTGGGTATAGCACAGACGAGAACGTTTATAACTTCTCGAAGATTATAATTAAACAGATTATATCTGTTGAAGACTGGGGTATATCCACAATGAAAGAGGTTGGGGTAGGGGAAGAGGTAGAGGTTGGGGAAGATCATCCCCACAGTCCAGAGGAAGATCATCACCTTCAAGATCGTCATACGGATCCACATCAAACTCCCCAGTTATACAAATAGGAAGAAAGAGTTTAACCAATGAGAGGATATCTCTCAGAGAAGAATCATCGATCGGACCATCTGTCCATCTGGAAGATATTCCAGAAGATAGCCCGTTATACGCACATTTGCAGGCCTATTTGACTGCTCAAAAATAGAAAGATATTTCTGCCAAGTAAAGTGATACTTTTGCTTCCATCACAAAAGATGACAATGATGATATGAAGTCATATGAGAAAGTTTCAAAAAAGGAAATGATATTTCTTTTAGAAAATTCTGACATTCAGAGAAAAGAAGAGCCATGGAAGATATTCCAAAGGTATTTAATAAATGGGTTATATTATCCGGGTGAGTCATACAAAACCCGTTCCTATTATGAGACAATACTAACCAGTACTGGCAGTGCAGATTTTCAGCACTTTTTCTGGGTATAGCACAGACGAGAACGTTTATAACTTCTCGAAGATTATAATTAAACAGATTATATCTGTTGAAGACTGGGGTATATCCACAATGAAAGAAAGGCAGATAAGCCTTAACAAATCTAGAATGAATTTTACCTATTGGGATTATATCCAGGCATTTGATAAAGTGTTATACTACAATAATGATCGACACAAACATACTTGGTTTATTAAAGTGTGTGCAAAGATATTTGCAGAGGCTGTTCCTAATTGGTTTCTGAACTGGTAGTCATACCACGGCCTGACAGTAAAAATTTTACCAGATCCATTTCTCAAGTTATATAAAGAATGGATAAAAATTTCCCCTTTTATAAACAACTTATATCACTCAGATCATATATGTTACCCAGATAAAATTAACCAGATTTATTTCTTTCTGGAATTCTCTATTCCCTGGATACACAAATGGAATCCAGAAGTCGGATTCACCGAAGAACAAGTCCCATGCTTATACAGGACTTTTTACAACAACTTTTGGGACAAATTAATAAAGAAAGATCCCAAAACAAAGACTTTATATGGTCAAGAACTCTTGGATTCAATCGAAATAAAAATCCAAGAATATTCCAGCAAACCTCAGAAAGAGGTAATTGATGACAGTTCAGTGAGGCATATTGCCAGAAGCATTTCCTTTCAAGAAGGAGATAAAGCAGAGATGATTAACAACTACTTGGAAGAGGTCAAAAGAAATTTACTTCATTCTATTAATCAATATGAGAAATCAGACACTTCTATGCAGAGTGAAACCAGCAACGATGATATCGCTGAAGATTCTCAACCTTTTGAATCAGAGAAAATACTATCTGATGAAGATTTGCATAATGCGGAAGAATTCATCCGCAAAATGAACAAAGCGGAAAAGAGACCAGCACAATGAAACAACTGGACCCCACTCAAACAGTGAAGCCGCCGGACCCACAGCACAGTAAAGCCGCCGGACCCCACTCAAACAGTAGATACACTGTTCATCAACAGTAGATACACTGTTTCAACAGTAGAAACACTGTAACAGGGACCAACGGGACCCACTTTTTACTGTTCATAGATTCCTTTTTTTTTTCCTATTTATACGATTCATTTGTTTAGAAGAAAGAGAAGCGAAGTCGAGAACCTCTCTCTCTAAAACTCTCTCTCTCTCTAGAATTGTAAGTAAAGAGCTTGTAGCCGGTAGCTTGTAATAGAAGAACAAAAGTAAATAAAGTTTTCAGTTCTTCATCTTCAGGGCCTTGCATCTTGGCCAAAAGGTACATATTTCTTTCTTAGTTAGCTTTTCTTCTAGTCTCTCCTCTCTGGCCATGACGATGTCCGGCTAAGAGACTTCATATCTATGTTGAGTATCTAACTTCTCTCCTATATAAACCATGAAAGAGACGGCATCTATTTAAATATAGATGAACTTTATATATAGAGTTTTGACTTGGTGTCAAGATGGTTGGTACAGTCTAATATAACACTGCTCTTATTGGCTTTGCCTTAGTGGCTTCGTCTAGCCAGCCGTGAACCTCAGCCCGATAAAGGAGTTAAAAGGGCATCTTCTTTCACGGTTAGAACTGCTAGACACATGGGCTCAATAAAAGTATGTATTATATTATGACAGACCCCTTGCTTGAGTAAAGGTTTTTAACCTTCCATACAGTCATTAAACTATATATAAAATTCAAGTATATTTCAATTCTTATCCTTACTGATTGTGCGGATTACCGCCAGTCTTTAAATATAAGGGTACTGAATTAGCTAGATTAAGAATTCTCAAGTATGTTAAAATAGAAATCTTTAACTGGTGGAAACCTTCCAGACATATAAATGTCAGATGAGAGGTGTGAAACAAGTCCAGTTCCCGGTCAAACGGTGATTTCTATTTTAGCTTAGTTGAGAAGGCATGGCGGATTACCGCCCGCCACTTGATCCTGTTAAAATGAAAGTACCTAGGCTCTGATACCATTTTAACAGGATCAAGTGGAGGGCGGTAATCCGCCATGCCTTCTCAACTAAGCTAAAACAGAAATCACCGTTTGACCGGGAACTGGACTTGTTTCACACCTCTCATCTGACATTTATATGTCTGGAAGGTTTTCACTAGTTAAAGATTTCTATTTTAATATACTTGAGAATTCTTAATCTAGCTAATTCAGTACCCTTATATTTAAAGACTGGCGGTAATCCGCACAATCAAAAAGGATAAGAATTGAAATATACTTGAATTTTATATATAGTTTAATGACTGTATGGAAGGTTAAAAACCTTTACTCAAGCAAGGGGTCTGTCATAATATAATACATACTTTTATTGAGCCCATGTGTCTAGCAGTTCTAACCGTGAAAGAAGATGCCCTTTTAACTCCTTTATCGGGCTGAGGTTCACGGCTGGCTAGACGAAGCCACTAAGGCAAAGCCAATAAGAGCAGTGTTATATTAGACTGTACCAACCATCTTGACACCAAGTCAAAACTCTATATATAAAGTTCATCTATATTTAAATAGATGCCGTCTCTTTCATGGTTTATATAGGAGAGAGGTTAGATACTCAACATAGATATGATGTCTCTTAGCTGGACATCGTCACGGCCAGAGAGGAGAGACTAGAAGAAAAGCTAACTAAGAAAGAAATATATACCTTGTGGCCAAGATGCAAGGCCCTGAAGATGAAGAACTGAAAACTTTATTTACTTTTGTTCTTCTATTACAAGCTACCGGCTACAAGCACTTTACTTACAATTCTAGAGAGAGAGAGAGTTTGAGAGAGAGAGAGCATCTCGACTTTGCTTCTCTTTCGTCTAAACAAATGAATCGTATAAATAGAAAAAAAGTGGGTTCTGTGGGTCCCTGTTACAGTGTTTCTACTGTTGAAACAGTGCATCTACTGTTGATGAATAGTGTATCTACTGTTTGAGTGGGGTCCGGCGGCTTTACTGTGCTGTGGGTCCGGCAGCTTCACTGTTTGAGTGGGGTCCAGCTGTTTCACTGTGCTGGTCTCTTTTCCGCTTCGTTCATTTTGCGGATGAATTCTTCCGCATTATGCAAATCTTCATCAGATAGTATTTTCTCTGATTCAAAGGGTTGAGAATCTTCAGCGATATCATCATTGCTGGTTTCACTCTGCATAGAAGTGTCTGATTTCTCATATTGATTAATGGAATGAAGTAAATTTCTTTTGACCTCTTCCAAGTAGTTGTTAATCATCTCTGCTTTATCTCCTTCTTGAAAGGAAATCCTTCTGGCAATATGCCTCACTGAACTGTCATCAATTACCTCTTTCTGAGGTTTGGTGGAATATTCTTGGATTTTTATTTCGATTGAATCCAAGAGTTCTTGACCATATAAAGTCTTTGTTTTGGGATCTTTCTTTATTAACTTGTCCCAAAAGTTGTTGTAAAAAATCCTGTATAAGCATGGGACTTGTTCTTCGGTGAATCCGACTTCTGAATTCCATTTGTGTATCCAGGGAATAGAGAATTCCAGAAAGAAATAAATCTGGTTAATTTTATCTGGGTAACATATATGATCTGAGTGATATAAGTTGTTTATAAATGGGAAAATTTTTATTCATTCTTTGTATAACCTGAGAAATAGATCTGGTAAAATTTTTACTGTCGGGCCGTGGTATGACCACCAGTTCAAAAACCAATTAGGAACAGCCTCTGCAAATATCTTTGCACACACTTTAATAAACCAAGTATGTTTGTGTCGATTATTATTGTAGTATAACACTTTATCAAATGCCTGGATATAATCCCAATAGGTAAAATTCATTCTAGATTTGTTAAAGCTTATCTGCCTTTCTTTTATTGTGGATATACCCCAGTCTTCAATAGATATAATCTGTTTAATTATAATCTTCGAGAAGTTATAAACGTTCTCGTCTGTGCTATACCCAGAAAAGTGCTGAAAATCTGCACTGCCAGTACTGGTTAGTATTGTCTCATAATAGGAACGAGTTTTGTATGACTCACCTGGATAATATAACCCATTTATTAAATACCTTTGGAATATCTTCCATGGCTCTTCTTTTCTCTGAATGTCAGAGTTTTCTAAAAGAAATATCATTTCCTTTTTTGACTTTTCTCATATGACTTGATATCATCATTATTATCTTTTGTGATGGAAGCAAAAGTATCACTTTGCTTGGCAGAAATATCTTTCTGTTTTTTAGCAGTCAAATGTGCGTATAACGAGCTATCTTCTGGAATATCTTCCAGATGGACAGATGGTCCGATCGATGATTCTTCTCTGAGAGATATCCTCTCATTGGTTAAACTCTTTCTTCCCATTTGTATAACTGGGGAGTTTGATGTGGATCCGTATGACGATCCTGAAGGTGATGATCTTCCTCTGGACTGTGGGGATGATCTTCCCCAACCTCTACCTCTTCCCCTACCCCAGGGGGTTCCATCCTGTAAATATTCACGGGATAAGAAATCTGGCAGAGAATTATCAATTTCCTTTTTATATTGTATTTCAAAATCAAAAGGGGCTAATTGAGCCTGCCATCTTGCAAATATCATTTTCGAGGCATCATGTTTAAAGTCTTTGTTAAACATATATTTAACAGATTGTGCGTCAGTTTTTATCAAAAACTTTTGATTGTATAAGTCGTCTTGAAATTTTAAAACACATTTTACTATGGTTAACATTTCATGTGCCACAGTAGCGTATTTTCTCTGGGCTTCAGACCATTTACCAGAGTAGAATCTAATCAGATATTCATGTTTATTATTGGGATTTATCTATTTCAAAATCCCTCCATAAACAATATTAGACGCATCAGTCTCTATAATCTTTTGCCATGCAGGATTAGCAAGGGTTAAGCAAGGTAAAGATTTAACACGTTGTTTAATATTTTTAACCAAAGTAGTATGACTATCAGTCCAAGGATTTTTATAATTCTTTTTTAGCCTATCATATAAGGGGGCTAAATCACGCGATAAATCTTTATAAAAAGGTGAAATATAATTTAAACTTCCCAAAAATCTTTGTAACTGAGTTCTATCAGTAATAACATCGGGAAATTTTGAAGCAAAATCAATCGATCTTTGAATAGGAGTAATCTTTCCTTGACAAATATAATGTCCTAAGAATCGAATGTTAGTTTGGAATAAACTCATTTTTTGTTTTGAGATAACCAAACCATTTTGTATAACAATTCTTTTGAAAATGTCTAAATGCTTAATATGCATTTCAAGTGTTTTGGAAAATACCAAAATGTCATCGATATAAACAATGATGAAGTCTAGATAGGGGTTGAAAATATCATTCATAATTTTTTGGAATTCTGAAGGGGCATTCTTCAAACCAAAAGGCATAACATTCCATTCATATTGCCCAAATGGAACATTAAAAGCAGTTCTATAAGTATGCTCTTTAAATATTTAAATCTGCCAATATCCAGATTTTAAATCAAATTTTGAAAATATATTGGCATCATATAATCTAGACAATAAATCTCTTTTATTAGGAATAGGATACCTAACCCACTTCAAATATTTATTCAAGGGTTTATAATTAATGACTAATCTAGGAACATCACGTTCCTTTTCAGCTGCGTTATTAACATAAAAAGCTGTGCAAGACCAAGGAGATTTTGAGGGTTTTATCAAACCCTTTTGTAGCAAACTATCAATCTCTTTTTTGCAAAATTCTACCAATTCTGCGTTCATCTGACAAGGTCGAGATTTAGTAGGAATATCATCCTCAGAGAAATTGTCTTCATATGAAAGAGTGACAATATGCTTTTTTCAATTCCAAAAAGCACTAGGATGCTCAACACAAATATAAACATCAATCTGCTCGAAAATCAATTTGATTTTTTCCTGTACTTTAGTAGAATTTAAAGTATCAAATATATTCATACTAAACAATTCTAATTGTAAAGAATCAACATGTTTTTGCTTCATATCAATTAAAGCATTAATATCTCTAGTTACTGGATCTGTAACGAAAGTATAACTTATCTCTTTATCCTTATAGGTAGCAGTAAAACCTTTCGAGTCTATGCTAGTAAAAGGATAAATGGCGTTAATAAACGGTGTTCCAAGTATAATAGGAGGGTATAACTGGTTTTTTTACCAAGAAAAAGAAGTGAGGAATACAGACTTTATTCTGACAGATACCCGTATTAGGAAGCTTATACTTTATATCTAAAGCATGTCCGGATGCAGATCTAACCATATGAGTAGTTTTTTGAAAATATTTCGTAGGTATTAAACCTTCTTGAATGCAGCTAACATCTGCTCCACTATCAATAATAGCAATGTTTGTAATTGAAAAACTATTATCAATGAGAATTATGAGCAGTAATAATTTGCATCATTCCTAAAAACATATCATGTTTAGGATTAAGACTACTAGGTTTTTCTTCAATATCATTTTCAAAAATACCTTTGTTTTTATCATTAGATTTCTTAGCTGGAGAATTGATTTTCTCAATCTGAGTAATCCTATGATCACAAATCATTTGATTTTGTTTAAGAGATTTGATCTGTCGTTTCATGTTTTTAACTTCAATTTTTAAATCATCGAAAGAAGAATCTCTTGCTGGAGTTGCATTTTTGTTTAACAGACGGTTATTAACCTCAAGTAAAGAATAAGGTGGAGAATATTCAAATTCTTTTTCAAAAGGTTTTACAAAACTAGAACTTGAATTAGAACTTGAAATAGCAGTCAAATTAATAATTTTTTCATGAAGTTTTTCATCAGTAACTTCTTTTAAAAGTTCTATTATATTATCAGATGTAATAGTTTTCATGTTCAAATTTTCAAATTGTGATTGTAATTTATAAAATTCATCATCACAAGCACATGTATCACCTTTGCAAGTTGTACAAGTATTATCAACATTTTTATCACTATCAGATAAATCAAGTAAATCTATTTCAGCTTCGGATTCTGACTCAGAATAATAATCCGATTCTGATCCAGAAGTGTATAACAAACCATAAACCTTATCACGTAACTCATCGTCGAGTCCTAAGGTTTTCAGCTTTTGAAGCTTACAATTCGGAGTTATATGGCCAAATTTACTATACTTATAACACTTAATGTCAGCTAGATCTCTCTTAGACCTATTTTTGGTAAATCTAGTAGCCTTACGATGGGCTTTCTTAGCTTCTCGTTCTTCTTTGGATCTATATCTAGATCTCTTTCTCCTATAAGGACTGTCTTGGTTGGGGTATCTATGATACTTATGTTTCTTCTTCTTATGAGTAGAAGTCTCGGGTAGACCGAACTGAGTACAAAAATCTCCTAACTGGGATTTTTCCCTAAGCTTATCCATTTTAAGCTGTCTGGACAATCTTAATTCATTGCACAAGTTTAATCCTTCCTGTGTGCAAATTCCTATCAACTTACCATAGGTATAGTCTCTGTATGGAATTTCACCATAACTACCTCTTAGAACCTTCTTAACTCTTTTAGCAAATAAGGAGGGAAGGCCATCTATAAACTTAGCTTTCCAATATTCAATCTTATTCTCTGGTAGTTCCATCACTCTATTCATAAAAGTGTCTTTATACCATCTAAACTCACCTAAGGTCTTACATCTAAGGCCATTAAGAAGAGTACAGACAGTCTCATTCTGATTGGTAAATCTACTATTAAAGTGTTCTAAAATAGTAAGAATAAGGGTATAAACGACATCTTCTCTATTTGCCACTAGGGCCATGCCTAAGTTATCAACTCCTTCGTCAATGGCTTTGGCGTTAATAACCATTGCCCTTTCTTCGACAGTCAAATAATTATCCCACCAGCCACGCAGTTGGCCGGTAAAACCTGCAACAATCATTCTGCAAATATTCCTATCTGTATTTTTCACACTTTTATAGATAGTTGCATACATAAGCATTCTATGTACTAGAATAGTTAACTGCCTATCAGTCAAACCATCAAGATTCCATTCGTAAATTTCGGAACTACTGTAAGACGTATTAGTCTGATTCTAATCACGTTCCTCTATTAAAACATCTTGAGGAGTAGGACGATTGTAATAATAAGTCTGCATTCTAGGTTTATCAGCATATCTGCTATCAGTAAACTTACTATTCTTTTTGGGATAACTTTTGAGTTTATTAAACTCTAACAAAATATCATTTTTATAATTAAAAGTAGCATCCATTTTATCAGCAAAATCTTTTGATAAATCAATAGGTTTGATATTCAAACCGGATAACTTTTTATTAAGAAGTTCTTCTAAATCATCAAAAGATTTAAATTTAAAATCCTGAATATCAGGGGGTCTTTGAATATGAGTAAGAACAATTTGAGCTCCTGATTTGCTTCCTGAAGTAGAGGCAATATCAGTTATTTTCTTGCTAGTACTCATCTCTTTTATCAAAACTGTTAAATCATCAAGTTTTTTATCAAGAAAACTAATCTGTTCTCCCAAAATCTTAACATATAAGCTCAAATAATTATTTTGAGAAATTAATTTATTAATCTCTGCGATGCTAACTGCAGCAACATTTTCATCAATAAATTTTTGAAATGCATTAAAAGTAATACCTGTATTATTAGGTAAAACAAAAGGTGCTTGAGGAGGGTAAATGGCTTTAGTAATATTGCCACTCCCGTCTTTATAAGATCTTTCTAAAACTTTTATAAAAAGTGGTAAATATGTGGTTATAAACCAAGGAACAAAATACATAATTTGATTATGTAAAGCACAAGTTTCATAAAATTCTTGAGAAATATTGTTTAAATCCTCTTTACTATAAGTATCAAAAAACCAAGTTTTAAACTGGTTCCATTTATCACTGAAAAATTCTTTTTGAATATAACCTCTAGCTTGTGACCCGGGACTAAAATCAATTTGGTGTGGAATCATTTAAACACCATTTGGGTCAAAATCCATCTCGGACTCAGAAGGAATATCCTTATCAGAAATATTATCACTATCCTGGACAATATTTGTCTGGGGGTTAATCTTAACCTTTTCAACAGGTTTAACCCTTTCAACTGGTTTATCACCTACTTTTGTAGAAATTGTGTGCAAAGATGCAGCACAATTTCTAGCTGGTCCATAGACTGGTTCAACAGGAGAAATGTATTGAATATCAAGCAACAGTCTATGATTGGTAAAGGAATGTCTATTATAATTAGAACTAATAGTAGGCAACAGTCTATTATTGGAAAATGACTGTCTACTATTAGTGGAACTATTATCGTCAAACTGAATGCAAATCCTACCATCCGGATTTTGAGTAATATGAGAATACTCAGTATTACTGACAACATCAGTTATCTGACTAGGGGATATAACCGAATCCAAAGTCCATGTAGTTGGAAAATTAATTTCCTCCCACTTAATAGGTCTCCTCGTGGTGACCTTAGACTTTGCAAAATTCCTTTCTACTAAAATAGTCTGATCAGATGTATCATATAATTTACATCTGGGGTTTAACGTAGATAGCAATTTGAAATAAATCCTATACGATAAACATATAAGTTCAGAACCAGGCGCATAATTATAACCATGCGTTTTCACATTTAATGTTAATGCATCAAGTATATTAACATCAGATAAAGATAATTGCAGATTGGGTTGAGTATTTAAATATACTGGGCCGTAGGCAACAGTAGATTCAATAGAACCCATTAGAGACTGTCTGAAATTCAGATTTCTAGCATCTCTAAGAGCGGCTAAAAACGTCTCTGGTAACCCTTTAAGGGTTAATGGCTTAAAAGCAATTTGTACATACCAATATGCAAATAATTATAGTGGTGTTTATAAACCTCTTATATCATGCTTGTTTAACAAACGAATAGTCTGTTCAGACGAATTCAAAGCTAAAGATTGCTCAGTTGTTTTAACAAGTTATTTAGAAGAGAGTTTATCAAACCATCCATAATCATAGATTGTTCTAATAGGGACTTTAGGAATAGTCCATTTATTTAACAAATCAAGGTTTTGAGGTATATCTACCTCTTCCAACCTAGTATTTTTCATACTAGTTTCTCCTAAATCCATATTTCAGAAACATATCTATGTCGAATATTTCATATCTATCTTATATATACCATGAAAGTACCTAGACTCTGATACCATTTTAACAGGATCAAGTGGCGGGCGGTAATCCGCCATGCCGGGCCTGACCACCACCTGATCGACCACCCCCTCTAGGGCGACCTCGTGCTGGCTGTGCCTCAACCCTAGATGGCTGTGCGGATGGTGTAGCTGCTGGTGCTAAAATCATAGGTAGAGAGCGCTGCTGTGGAACGTTACTCAATAGTCTGGGGCAATCTCTCTTGAGATGCCTCAAGTCCCCGCACTCAAAACAACCTCCCCTCTAACCCTAGAAATCTGAATAGCTTCCCATGGAACCCTATGCAGATAAGGCATGATAAGAAGTCTATGCCGCCAACACATTGAAATGATGACTGAGCTGGGCGTGCACTGTAGGAACCGTGGCTAACTGAAGAACCACGAGGAATATGGCGAGCTCCCTGAACGGGTCTAGAAGGAACACCTTTGCTGTAATAGGACTGACCTCTAGATGAGGCACTACTGAAACTACCTAAACTACGAGGCTTCTTAGCCCCCGCTCCTCATGCTTCTGCCTGCGAACCATCTCTAAGTGTCTAGCAATCTCGGCAACCTAATCAAACCTAGCAGTCGTCTCAGCCTATCGAGCCATACTAAAATGCAAACTATAGTTGAGGCCCATCAGTGAACCTCCTGATCTTCTCCCTCTCAGTAGGAACCAATAATATAGCATGACATGCCAAATTTGAAAACCTCATCTCATACCAGGTCATAGTCATATATCCCTATCATAGCCGCTCAAACTCCCTACGCAACTCCTCTCTACTAGTCTGTGGAACAAACTTCTCTAATAAGAGAACTGAGAATTCATTCCACGAAAGTGGTGCTACGTCAGGTGGCCTGCCTCGCTCAATAGTCTGCCACCGTCTATAGGCTGCCCCTATCAGCTGAAAAGTAGTAAAGGCAACCCCACTAGTGTCCAAAATACCCGCTGTGTGAAGAATCCACTGACACCAGTCTATGAAATCCTGAGCATCCTCTGACTTTGCTCCACTGAACTCTGGAGGCTTAAGCCTCCCAAACCGCTCCAACCTCGGCCCAAATAGCGACAACCAACTGAACTGGTCAAAAATAAGTACAGACATCTCTGTACCGATCCGCAAGACTCTACTAAACTTGCCATGACTCGAAGTACCTATGAACCTAGGGCTCTGATACCAACTTGTAATGACCCAAAATCCCAACCCGTCATAATGGCGCCCAACACACTTTCTAGGAAAGTCGGACATGAAAATAAGAACCAAAATAACGGAATTTATAGAAATAACATAAGTATGTAATCTCAATATAACATAGTACTGATAATACATGATAAATTCCCCAAAACTAGTAAATACAGAGTCATGAGCTTTAATACAGAAATGCAAGTCTGAAATGACCAAGTACAATATTGTCTGAAATAAAGACAACAGTACATAAGAAAAGAGACGCCAAGACTTCATCCAAGAATGTAGTTCTACCTCGTCTCTCAGCAATCAACTCTGCTGCTAGCCTCAGCTACTGATGACTGGATCCGATATCTGGTTCTGCACAATTAAATGCAGAGTGTAGCATGAGTACAACCGACCCAATGTACTCAACGAGTATCATAACTAACTTTGGCAAGGTAAAAGAAGCAAGAATTATAAATAATACTTGCTATAACCTGTATAGTTTCATAAATTCAACAAGTATAGAACAATAATGTGATCAAGTATAAAGCACAGAAGGAACTATCTGTGTGTGTGTGCAATTACTCAGGTACTCTGCTCAGTTGATGATCTAGCATATAAATATGATATGCAAGTAAATCATATATAACCACGGAAATTGCAAGTAAAGATGAAATGCAAAATCCCAACAAAACAATGGCAAGACTTACCTCAATATTTCCATATCCGTACCAAACCACTGATCGGTTTCTTCAAATCCGGGCGTACACCATCAAGAAGGCACATGAGAGGGTAACCCTAGGGGGATAGATCCATATCGACATGCTGAACGGATAACTCTCATGCTGTACAGACAACTCACTTGCTGCACGGACAACTCACGTGCTGCACGGATAACTCATGTGCTGCATGGACAACTCACGTGCTAATAATATCAATATCTGGATCCGAACAACTCACGTACTGTACGGACAACTCACTTGCCAATAATATCAACTGCATGGATAACTCACGTGCCAATAATCATAATCCGCTTGAAGTATTCACAGGCTACCATTGCAACACATAAACACAAAAAACAAAAGAATCAATGTTCATGATCAATGACTATCAGGTTTCATACTCCTGGATTGGTATAAATAACATGATATACTGTTTGCATGTGCAATGTGTGCTACCACAGCTAGAACAGACAATTTCATCACGAAATAACACTCTATCAGGTTCAATTAGGAGAATAACCTCAACGAAATCTTAATTGTGGTTCAAATAGCTCAAAGAGGGGTACAAATAGGAGAAGCATCACCGCTTGAAGCTTAGCAATCAATTCAAGATATGACATAGCCTAAGCACTACCTCGAGCATGAAAATAGTACCCCGGTGCACGCAAATGGGCCTAACCCCACACATATGCGCCACTCATAGCGCGTAGCTATCACAAATAATGCAGGCAACTAGTGCCTCAACCATGTTTAGGTAAGATACTTACCTCAAGCAAGCCAAACAGACCTCTAACAATCCCTTCCCGTGCACATCAATCTACGGACGACTCGAATCTAGCCAAAATAACGTAATACCATAAATAAAAGCCATAGGAAGTGATTCCAAAAGACAAAGCTAAGATCTTGAACTCAAATCAAAAAGTCAACCCCGGAACCGCACCCCGGAACCCAACAAAATTGAAATATTTCGAACACCCATTCAATTACGAGTCCAACTATACCAAAATAATCCAATTCCAACCACAAATCGACCCTCAAATAGTCAAATCTCACTCTCCAATAACAAAGTCCAAAAATCCCCAAATTCCATCTTAGATTCATGAAAATTAGGTGTAATAATAATGGATAATTAATATCTAATTCCAAAATAGAACAAACTTCCCTTACCTCTTCAATTGGGATGAGAAAGTCAACAAAGATCGCCTTACACCGAGCTCCACAACTTCAAAAATGAGAAAAACAATGAAACCCTTGATTATAACCTCTGCCTAGTGATCCTGCATATATGGACCCCAAACTTGCACCTGCGATACCGCTTTTGCGGTTCAATCCATGCTTCTGTGAAACCAACTTAAATCCCGATCTACTGCTTCTGCGAAACCAACTTAAATCCCGACTTGCTGCTTCTGCGGCTTAAATCCCGGTTCTGCGGCTTAAATCCCGCTTCTGCGGAGCCGCACATGTGGAAATACTTTCACATATGTGACTCAAGCCCATCCACTTACTTTTCGCTTCTGCGGAGATTCCCTCACAGAAGCACAACCGCTTCCGCGGAACTCCATGCACATCTGTGAGCTTCCCTGGCCAAGCCATCTTCGCACCTGCGTGTAGCCGACCGCACTTTCGGCTCTGCTTTTGCGTTCCATGGCCCGCACCTGCGGACATATCCAGTAGAACCCTACTTCACTTCTGTGCCTCACCAGCCGCACCTGCGGCTCCGCATCTGCAGCCATTTCCACCGTAGATGCGATCGCACCAGAAACCATAAAGCTTCAACAATTGCTTCAAGTCCAAAATGAGTCCAAATTCCACTCAAATCACACCCGAGGCCTCCGGGACCCCGTCCAAACATACCAAAAAGTCCTAAAACACAATACGAGCTCGCTCGAAGCCTCAAATCATATCAAACAACACCAAAATCACGAAGCACACATCGAATCAAGCCTAATGAACTAATAATTTTCTAACTTCTAAAACTAATACCGAATCATATCAAACCAACTCCGATTAATCTAAAATTTTGCACAAAAGACATAAATGACATAACAGACCTATTCCAACTCCCGAAATTGAAATTCAAACCCGATATCAACAAAGTCAACTCTCGGTCAAACCTCTCAACTTTCCAAACCTTTAACTTTCCAACATTCGTCAAAATTCACCAAATCAACCTACGGACCTTCAAATCAATATTCGGACACAAGCCTAAGTCCTAAATCACCATACGAAGCTATTGGAGCCATCAAAACTCCATTCCGGAGTCGTCTATATAAAAGTCAAACTCTGGTCAACTCTTCCAACTTAAGCTTCCAACCTTGGGATTAAGTGTCCCAATTCACTCCGAAGTATCCCCGAAACTAAACCAACTACCCTGGAAATCACATAACCACAAATAAACATAGAAGAAGTAGTAAATAGGGGAATGAGGCTACAATATACAAAATGACCGGCCGAGTCGTCACACTACCACTTGTCCTTGGTAGTTTTAGATTTGAATTTTGTTTATTTATACTTCAAAAAGATGTTGTATTTATTTTCATACCAGCTTTATAAATCTAAGTCTTAGTGGCTCATGACTTTTACTACCAATCCTTGGAATTTTGTATAGAAGTTTAGTTATTTTACTCATTGACTCTTATTATTCTCATTTGAGTTGTGTTGATTGTTATTTGGCTTACCTAGCGGGTTGGGTTAGGTGTCATCACGACTGGGCAAATTTTGGATCGTGACAATTTGGTATAAGAGCTTTAAGTTCATGGGTTCAATGGGTCATGGGCAGGTGTCTAGTAGAATCTTGCAGATCGGTATGATGATGTCCATACCTATCTTCGAGAGGCTACATGGCATGTAGTAAAATTTCCCATCTTGTTTTTCCTTATCGGCAATATTGATTCAGCTTGAGGAGTATATCTTCGAATTCCTCCCACTCACTCGTATGTTATATTGAGAACTCGATGTTAGTTGTGCGTTGTTGGCTTTTGATATCATGGATGAGGTGCGAGATGTGTTTTCTGTATTTTGGTGATGGACCAGTCTTGAGGACTTGAGGCTAGGGGTTCAGAACATAGTTTGGGCTCGTTGGTTTCAGTTGTATGAGTATGTGCTTATGGATACATGTGTCGGTAGTGTCCCTAGGAGTGGGATTGATGGATCAATGAGTGGTTGGATAGCAATATGATGAGTATTAGGTGACTGAGGACTATGGTTAGATTATTTGGGTGTGACGAGAAGTATTTTGCTTGGGATGCAAAAGGAATATTGATGCTTGATTTCTGTCTTCATGTGTTGTACGGTCTTGAGTTATGAGGGTGTTGAGGAATTTTTCATGCTGTCCATTTATGGAATGAAGTAGATTCTTATGTCTTGTTGTCAAGTTCAGACACGGGATGATTTAGCGATTGCATAGTGGTCACGACCGTGATGGGTCATAGAGGGATGCCAGTTGGGGCTCAGCAGGTGGGTTATCTCCTACGAGATGTTCTGAGGTTATGTGATCCCTATGATGTTTCTGTGAATAATTTCCGTTCTACCAGAGGGGTGTGTATGTGCTGCAATTTTAGTTCGGATCGCTTGAAGGAGTTTGCACGACTGTCACGAGGATGGATATGCACTTAGCGGGTGGTTTGAGGTATTTTATGATTTTTGCTAAGAGTTAGTAGGGGATTCAGTTGAATTACAGTACGCGATCATGACAGTTATGAAGTAAGGGTATTGTGGGTTATCAGATATTATGTTCTATAGCTTCGAACCAAGTGAGAGAGTCTGCTATCGATGATCAGATTGCATGGTTATGTGTTGTATTAGTTTCGGTCTGAGGCATATTTGCGGATCAATTATGACTTGCAGAGGTTGGTTTTGAAAATGACTTGAGCAAGAAAATTTCTAGATGCATGATGTATATACTTTATGGATATATGGGCATCTTGGGATAATTTGGGTTTGTGGTTCGTGATGAATGTAATGTGCTAAGAAAAGGGAGTCACTCGGTTGTGTTAAGGTGGGGTTACTTCTTTGGGGGTTGGTGTCCTTATGGATCACAGGTCGTTCGGCTTGTTTGGGTGGTGCATTTGAGATTAGAATAGGGTGGATGAATCTCGAGAAGGTTCTTATGGGTTCAAGATTCATATGTGGTATTTGAGGAGTTTCCGAATTTGTAAAAGGCTGAGATATGAGATTTGCATTGGATGGTGTCGGGACTTGCCAGAGTGGGTATCTCAGATGTGGTATTTTTGGGTGCTTACGAGGGAATACAGTGACTTATGGGATTTAGGCAACGTGGTTTCATGCTAGGATCTTTTGTGGTGAGCTTTGGTTAAGGATTGTGGTATACTAGCAAGGGGAAGTGTTAACTTGAACGAAATTTGGAAAGAACTCGAAAAAATAGGACAGCTTGGTAGTTCGTTGGATCAACATGGCAATAGAAATGATCGGAACTTTTGGTTCATTTGGTGTGGCAAGGCTTTGTAAGTGTGATGTGGCAATGCTTCTGGGTTTGGCGATCTGTGTAACTTGGTTGAGTTAGACGGATTCAGTTCTAGTGGCTTAGTTATGTGTAAATGGGTTCCAAAGAGTTCTCGATGGAGTCGTCCACGACTTGAGATGGATATTTTCTATAGGCATGGAGAGTTTGTTGCGCGTTGTGATTTTCTCCTAGATGAGATCAAGTAGAAGGTTTTTGGCTGATTGAGTTTGTATCATGCTTGTGACTCAGAGTTAATAATGGGATTCTCGTACTTTCATATGATGGTATGTTTGAGACGGCGCGTCGTGTGGGATTGAGATTTGCATGTATGGAAAATGAGCCTATGGCAATGCCAGAAAAATCATTGCAACAGCTAGGTAAATCGTTGCCTTAGAGCTATTGCAATGGTTTAGCGCCCGTTCCATCAGCCCGCGTGCCAATAGAGCTAAAGGAACGATTCTTGTAACGGTTCACATAACCGTTGTTATAGTGTCATCTATCGTAATGATTTTTCCTCTCCCTGTTGGAACGACTATTCTTTCCAACTGCAACGCTTGAAATCCGTTACCATAATATTTAAGGTAACGGTCGATAACCGTTACCATATCATCTAATGCAACGATTATGTAAGCTATTGTTACGGTTATTTATTGATATGGCAACGATTTCTTTAAGCTATTGCAACGGTTTTATTTATATTGCTACAGAGATTTATAGACTACAATAATCAAGAAATAGCTATTGTATCGGTTTGAAATACTTATTGAAACGGTTTGTAGAATATTTTGGAATGGTTTGCAGGTCATGTTGCAACGGTTTACATTTTCTATTGGAACGCCATATGATATCTATTGCAACGGTTCTGGTTGGATATGGTAACAATTTAATCGAAACAAAAATATACAACTTGTTGTAAATAATTTATATATATATATATATATATATATATATATATATATATATATATAATAAATTTGGAAAACAGTAAATATATAAATAACAAAATGATTCATAATCTAAATTGTCCAACAAGCTAATAATATCCAGAAAAGTAAAATGTTCTACTCAGTGCATAAGTTATTCATTTCAAGAGTTAGTAAGTTTCAAAAGGTAATAACAAAGATTCCTAGACTTTGCATCTACAAAAATTCTAAGTTTTTCTTAATTAAGGTCTAGATCTTCACTGCCTTCGCCTTCTACTCCACCTACAAGAGGATAAATAAAGTTATTATCCTTCAAGAGAATCCAGTCTAAGAATGCTCATAGTCCAAAAAACCAAGGGAAAAGAAAAAGAACATGACATTCAACTTGAGTTGCAAGATCTAATAGTTTCAGTTAAATAATGAGCAAATGCAAGAAAAATCAAATAATGCTTCTCTCAAACAAGCATATCTATATGAATAGAGCAAAAATCAAAGAAAAAAACGTAAGAGCATCTGAGAACAAAAAGGAGACAGTCGCAGCAACAAAAAGAGGAAAATCGAGCAGCTCCTTCATCTTCTTAACAATCACAACTACTTTTTCCCAAAGAAAAAATATCATTTCTTTCCTATAAACCAGCCACAACTTTATCCATGTAAACCTCCCTTAAACCACCCAAAAATCCATAAAACATAGCAGAAAGCTTCATTAAAATGCAGGAAACCAACTGCAAAAACGACGTCTATTAGCACCAATCTTTAGCCTTTTCTTCCCTATAAACTGCCACAACTTTAGCCATGTAAACCCCCCAAAACAGCTTAGAATTCCATAAAAAGAACAGCATTAACCTCTATTAAAATACAGTTGTAAAGCTGCTAAAAACGTAGCAAAACAGACGAAAAAACCACCTCTA
This sequence comes from Nicotiana tabacum, assembly GCF_000715075.1. NCBI lineage: Eukaryota > Viridiplantae > Streptophyta > Magnoliopsida > Solanales > Solanaceae > Nicotiana > Nicotiana tabacum. Next base: position 56,978,787 of record NC_134103.1, on the reverse strand, counting down.
TTAACACCAATCTTCAGCTCCAAAGCTGTCCTTCCCAAACCAGCCCAAGAACATGGAAAAACCCAGCTGAGAACTCAGCTGAAAAGCATCGCGAACCCCAGCTTGAATCGACCCCAAAATAGCTCCAAAACACAGCCAAAACTCCCTTAAATCGACTCCATAAACAACCCCTCTTTCTCCACCATAAATCTCCTTTAAAACCAGTCAATAAACATGTGAAACCAACTCCAAAATATGCTTGAAACTTCCTTTTTCAGTCATGTAAAACTTCTAAAACATTTTGTAGAATACATTTGTACTCTTTATTGCCATTAGGAAAATTCTCAATAAAAGTTGGGTAGATAAAACTTCTTTTGTAGTTTGAGGAAATAGGGAAAAAATGTATATGTACAATTCTCTTTTCCTTCCATTTCATTTAATTCAATCAACACTAGTAAATGCTATCATTTTGTTCATTTTCCCTCGAAGCAAACCAAGTTCCCCCAACACAATTTATTTGACACAACAAGAAATATAACATCTTTCTTTATTACACAGCCATTAATTTTTATATTTTGTCTTGCATAATTTATTGTAAGATCTAGTTTGTACAAAAAATAAAATTTTTTGTACTCCAATACAAGACAGGGGATGATAAGTTACCGTAGAAGGCGGAAAGCACATTGAGCACATGTCATGAAACTTTGACAGTTATACTTTACGAGTTGGTTAGTGTTAAAAAAGAGATGAAGATTGAGATCATACCATATACAAAATCACATTTGGAATGGGAAAAAAGCTCCAGTGAATTCCTTTTTGACTTCAAAATTACAAAAGAAGAAAAAGTTAAAAAAAATAAAATTTGACAGGAAGTTAAATTGCAACTCAATCTCTTCCTAATTGCAACTGAATAGAAACATCAACAAAGGAATCTTCGAGATTTTGTCATTCTTCTACCATAGAATGAACAAAAAAACTTAGCAAAAGTAAAACATAGTTTAAATTCAACCAAATTGCTTGGGAGAAGAAATAGAGTCCTACGATATGAAAAACCATACAACACAAAAAACGCATTTCCATATGGGATGATAAGCGTGTGTGTATATTGCAGGGGTAAGCTACTTCATGTGCAACGCATTTCCAATTTATCACTACTTTTAGTTGCATTTCCAAGTTATGAAGTAAGTGCAAGAATCTGCAACGCATTTCCCATTTCCAATTTATCACTACTAAGAAACTACGATACACTATTAGTGAAATATGTTAGTAACAGGATATTTCACCGGTAGTCATCTCAAGAAGACTCATTCCAAAGGCATATGTATCAACCAAAAAACTAAAATAATGAAAACTAAATGAAATAACATAGTTAAACTAAATGAAATAATCATCCAACTTTTATCACCATTATCCATGAACTTCCTATATAACATAGTCAAATCACCAAATTTAATATTCAAACTTAGCTAAGTTACACCTCGATATTATATTATTATTACTAAGAAAACATATAGCAGATTTGTTTTGGAAGAATAAAGTTTTGAACTTATTAGTAAACATCTAAAAGTTCACAAAAAATGATACAAATCAACCATATTTTCCTTTACTTCACGACGAGAACAACACATTAAGATCCACACTGACATACATATTCCATGTGTGTTATAACCAAATAGTCAACTAGTTCTTCAAGAAATGATATTTTCTTAGCGATCTTGACCATTTATCTATTAATTAAATCAAAAGAAGTACTGAACCTTAAGTGAAAATTAAAAATTACCAATTCCACAAAAGAAACGGACAATGAGAGATACAGAATTGGAAAACCCAAGGAGATAACAGTATAGTACTTTTGAGATAGTCTTGAATCCAAAACGGTGCAAATGGCCAGTAGGTAACCTCTGCAAAATACCCTTAGTTGCAGATTCTTGCACTATTGGTTGTGCCCGTTTGCGATCCAAAAGCCTTAGCACAAATTCTATAGCTTCTGTTTCCACTGTTGCTTATGAGGCTGTACACAAAAATATAAAAAAAATTGCAAGTTGGAACCAAGACTTTCAATTTACCATACTTTCGTGGAATTTAGATTACTAATCTTCAGAAAAGAGTTACCAAGTCACAAAGCAATACTAAATTTGTTTAGAAAGTTAAAAGTCTGAATAATTGGATAGTATCCACAACCAAGTTTATTTGGAACTAATCCAATCTAACTCTTAGCAGTACCTCTAGAACTAAACAAGCGGAGTATTAGTTTTATGTCTGATGTAAAAGAAATAATCCAATTAACAGATAACAAGGACTATTTCAAGCCTCTATATTTAAATCTAAGAAAAATAAAGTTAGAACCATTACACTTTACCCCACTAGACAAAAATGCCTCATCTTTTCTCTTTGTCATATACTCATAATAAGTGTAAAATTTTCAATCTTGCAAAGTTTAAAAAAGCATCAAAGCAAACTTCAATTTTGACAAATCTTTAAACCATCAGTAGTATATGCAATATGCAATTCTAATTTCTATTTCTAGACGACTAATGGCGTATTCCATTTCCAACAAAGAAACTACTCTTTTTATTTTTTTTTCCAATGAAAATATGATATAGGCACAAATTAGATAATTCAAAGATTAAAAATAGTATAACTCTCCAATGAACTATAATTGATGATGTCTTATTTTGTCAACCATGAATGAAACAAATCACTCAGAATTTAAGGTCACTGAAGCTTAACGTTCATCAATATCTCTTCTTCCTAATAGATTAACCTATAAAGAGAACAGAGCATCTAGATTGCATTAAGGCTTACATATGAATATTTGCAAATCGAGATTCATTCAAGAAAAAACTAGAATTTGAGTAACTACTGCTAATAGGTCGGCATTTCGTCAAACAGTAGATGTGCATGGCATATAGAGTAAGCATAATTTTAGCATACAACCAAGCTGTCACGATCCAAAATCCGCTAAGGGTCGTGGTGGCGCCTAACACCGCCGTCAGGCAAGCCAACAATAATTTATCAATTTAACTACTCATTTTAGTATTTGAAATCATAATTTTCCTTAATTGAACAGTATAAAATAGAATTTATAGAGTGAATAAAAATGTTTACACGAACCACCATAATGAGTACCCTTAAGGAAATCCCCAAAACCCGGTGTCACAAGTGCACAAGCATCAACTAGGAAATATAATAAAATACGACATATGTCTCGAATACAAATTAGACAGAAAAAATATAAATAACTCTAATAGGGACTCTGTAGGCTGTGTAGTGTGACATGTAATGCAGCGAACGGTAAAGTCCCCGCAATAGCCGCGCCGTTGCACCCAAAAGACCATCAGACATATAAGTACCTGCACAAAAAGTGCAGCAAGTGTAGTATGAGTTCGTAAATCAACGCGTACCCAGTAAGTATCTAGCCTAACCCCAGAGAAGTAGTGATGATGGGTCGATATCGACACTTACTAGTGGTCCAATAAGACAGATACAGTAGAAGTAAACAGACGTAAATCAGTAAAAGTAACCGAAGTAACAAGTATAACACATGGTATAATCCTCCTTTCAGCAATAACTCAAACTCTCAGCTAATAGCTACCTCTTCAATCAGAGTATATATAATGGACCTTACCAGATAGGTCGTCACAGTTAATCAGGAAAAACTCACAGATATACTGGCTTCTTGCCAATTATTACGCACAGTTTCATAAGAGTATTTTATAAAAATGCCTAGGCGTACGACCCGATCCATCATAACATTTCCAAACCATAGATACATCTATTTTATTGCCGAGGCGAACGGCCCGCTCCCATGAGAGTATGGTACATAATCCTGCCGAGGCGAACGACCCGATCCCATTATAGTGTGCGCACTGCCGAGGGTCGAATGGCACGAAACATAAGTGTATCTATCTTACCGAGGTAAACGGCCCGATCCCATTAGAATAAGAAGTTTTGACGGGTCCTTGACCCCACTCATGAATAGACATGTGAGTTTTATATATATATATATATATATATATATATATATATATATATATATATATATTAAGGCCTCTTATTAAAGCTATACGTGAAAGAATTTCGTAAAGGAGTAGAATCATTTCGCGGCTAATCATGAAGCCTGTTGAATCTCTACCATATCAAGTCTATCACTCTACGCAAGTCTAGTCTCAAGTCGCAACGTAAAATAAAGGAATTTAATAGGCCAGAGACAACTCAAATAGTATAATTATAGCATGGCAGGAACCTAAGTCTACCCGAACATAACATAAATCTAGCTACGTACGGACTCTCATCACCTCGTGCGTACGTAGCCCCCGCAACAAGTAGCACATAATAAATACATCACCTAGGGGTAGTTTCCCCCTCACAGAGTTAGACAAGAGACTTACCTCGCTCCGAAGTTCCATAACCGGCTCCAAAGCTTCTCTAACACCACAAACCGATGCCCGTCGATCCAAAACTATTCAAAAAATTTGCAAACCAATCAAAAGATACTCTACTACCCATAATTAACCAATTTAAACAAATTTTCAACTCTGTTCGAAAAGTCTATAAAATCAACCTCGGGCCCACGTGCCCGGATTCTAAAAATTTTTAAAGGTAGACTTTACCCATAATACCACGAACTATAATATATAACTTATTCCAAATTCCATGTCCAATTTCGTGGTTAAAATCCAAAAATACCAATTCTAGGGTTTTCTTCAAAATTTTAAATTTCTACTAATTTCCATGTTTAAGTCTATACATAATCATGTATTTAACTCACAATGTGCGGGAATCACTTACCTTGACATAGATGATGAAAACCTCCCCTTGAAGCTCTCCGAAATCGCCCAAACCAAGAGAGAAATGAGCAAAAATCCTGATTTAAAACAATCTGCACAGACGACCTTCCGCTTCTGCGGCCTTTTAGCCGGTTTTGCGGCTCTGCACCTGCGGACATTCCCATCGCAGGTGCGGCTTTCCATAAGCCTAGCCAAGTCCAGTTCTGCGGATAGAAAACCGCTCATGCGGTCACGCTTCTGCGGCGCCCTGACCGCTCCAGCAGTTTCGCTTCTGCGGAGCCTTGACCGCTCCTACGGTCCATTGCCAAAGGCCTAGCCCCGCTTCTGCGATGCCTTGCCACTTCTACGGATGCGCATCTGCAGAAGCCAACTCCGCATCTACGTCCCTTCACCCAGCTGGCCCAAGACTTCTTTTGCGACCCCTTGGCCGCTTCTACGGCCAAAACCTCGCAGGTGTGGTTACACTAGATGTGCTGCCACCAACAATTCCATAAGGACAAATTCAATCCGTTAACCACCCGGAATCTACCCGAGGCCCCCGGGACCTTGACCAAAAATATCAACCAGTCCTAAAACATCATACGAACTTAGTCGAGCCTTTAAATCACATCGAACAATGCTAAAATCTTGAATCGCACCCCAATTCAAGCTTGATAAACTTTCGAACTTCAAACTTCTACATTCGACGCCGAAACCTATCAAATCAAGTTCGATTGACCCCAAATTTTGCACACAAGTCATAAATGACATAAAGAAACTATTCTAAGGCTCAGAATCCCAAACAGACATTGGTAACATAAAAATCCACTTCAAGTCAAACTTACGAATTTCTTAAACTTTTAAAATACCAAACTTCCATAATAAGCACCGAAATTCCCCCGGGTGATCCGATACTCAACCCAAACATACGCCCAAGTCCGAAATCATCATACAAACCTATTGGAACCTTCAAATCCCAATTCTGAGGTCGTTTACTCAAAAGTCCAATCTTAGTCAATTCTTTTAACTTAAAGCTTTCGAAACTAGAATTTTCCTTCCAAATTAACTCCAAACTTCCCAAAATTCAATTCCGGCTACACGTACAAGTCAATATACCTGTAGTGAAGCTACTCAAGGTCTTAAACCATTGAACGATATGCTAGAACTCAAAACAACCGATCGGATCGTTACACAAGCAAACAATTCACTCATCGAAAAATTAGGTATTCAAAATTATTTTACCCACATGAAAAATTTGATACACAGTAGGAAGAGATAACCCAGTAAGTCTACTCACTAGTTAGAAAACCCCCAAAACTCCCAAAAGAAAACTGCAGTAAATATAGAAATCACTAACCCGAAAGGAACTAATGGTGAAATGGGTTTGGCTTTGCTCGATAATAGACCTAGTTATGGAAGGAACAATAAGTTCCTTGGGAGCTCAGATCGGCGACTTTCACCGAAAAAATAGGACGTAACTGTAGAAGAAAAAGGCATATTTTTTAGAAGTCCAGATCTGTCACTTCCATAAGCAAAATAGACCTCCACACGGTTGCTTCAAAATGATGGATTCTTCTTTAGAAGTGTTATATCAATATGCTATGTTTTGGATTCAACTATCGATTTGGACTAATTAGAAACAGAAGGTCTCAGAGAACTACTTTATCTCTCTTGGGGCTTAAAAATATTAGCGATTAAAAAGAAAAAATAACTTACACAAAATGTTAGGGTTAAACAAAAAATAAAAAGGGGAAAATAAGGATGGATTTTGAACCGTCCTAATAGATTTTATTTTTTATAATCGTCCCTACAGATAGACATATTGTGACAGTTTTGAAAACCATAGCAATAAAAAGACTATTGGAACGGTTCTAACACTAATGCAATGGTTTAGTTACAAAAATGTCCCAATAGGATCCATATCCTATTGCAACGGTTATAACCGTTGCAATAGACCATTTATAGCAACGATTATATTAGCCGTTGCCAAAAACTATTCCCATAGGCCCAATTTCTTGTAGTGACAAGTTTGTGATTCGGTTTTGAAGGGAAGGTCATGAGTTCTAGATAGAATGGACGAGTTCAGATGTTTAGAAGAATGTTAGTACTATTTGATATTACCTTAGAAGAGTGTACATTCTCGAAAGGCACATTGTGTTTGACTTGCGGATGCTTGACTGGTATTATGGTAATCATGTAATTGATCGAGTAATGATATTCAAATTTTTCAATGTGGCATGGAAAATTATGGAAGTATTTCTCGTAAGATGATTGTGTATGAGGGACGTGCCAGTCACAGTGGAGTTGTGATTGGACATGGAGACTCTTGTGTTCTAGGGATTTGAAGACTAGAAGGGTTCTCATAGGCAGATTGTTCCTTGGCTGCGAATGGTGAAGGAATGTTAAGAGGTTGATGGCTGATTGTAAGTGTTATGGATAGGTTATTGTGGACTTTTAAGAGGTTATCTACCTATTTTGGGCGGATTGGGATGGATTTGGAGGTCATTGGTAGGCCTAATAAGATGTATATTCTACATCAGGACAGATGTTTTTTACTCAGCATAGCTATTATTGAGGGGTGTCTCATTGGTTAGAGTTGATCTTATTCGTATTCTGATATGTTCCATGTGTTACTCTTCTATACTACGACGAGTTGTAAGACAGTTGACTATTTACACACATGATGCGAATCTGTTTGGGCCTTGTGGCAGAATTCGAGCGAGATGGATCTTGCGGTGTTGAATGGTTAATTACGCTTTGGTTATGGTCTTCTTGTTTGTGGTATATCGTGCTATCCACTTCTCTATGGTTATGATAATGCACTTTACATATTTATTATTGATATGCATATGGTTGTTGATTATGGGCATCATGGCTCGAGGTATTCCATGTAGATTGGTGTTTGGATTGGGTCACGCATCACAATGAAGTTATGGTTGGAACTGGTCCTTTGTGCTTATTTCATGTGTTTATTTCTCCTTTGTGTGATGGGTTCATAGCATTGCGATTCGTGATGGTATCTGTTGAGCTTGCAGATTCTCTCATTTGATTATCTTTCCATCATTGGGACATTCGAGTCATTTCCTGTTGTTGCATAAATTGCACGGTATGTTGCTCGAGGTGGTGCTGGTGTAACGTATCGAGCGAACAGCTTGTACTTGATGAGATGAGGATATTGGACCTGGAAAGAGTGCTATCAGATTTGATTAAGATATGTTTTGAAGATTGATATCTCTAGTCAGTTTAGAATTTGGCGATGGTTCTTATCGGACAAGGGAGCTCCACGACTTGTTGATCTGATGGGTGGTTACGAGTTTTCATGTGTTTCTTTTTCCGTTGGTAGTATATGAAGGTTTAGATTAGGGTTTTATTTGATTTGATGTTTGTTACCGGTACCAGATTTGTTATCGATCAGCTACTGTGACCAGAAGCTATTGCTATGAGTATCTGAGTTATGTGTTATATTATGTGATTATATCATAGGTTATGGTTATGGCTCGATACAACTTGTTCAGAATTATATTATGTACAAATGTGAGAATCAGATCTTATAATGGATTCCGGATGTTGGAGATTCGATTATAAGGTTTGTTGACTAAGGTCGTAGTAAGGATCTTCAATTAGTTTGTGTTGTCAGGCTTATATGAATCATAATGATGTGGAATCACCTATGGGTATGCACATTGTGAGTTTATACAGTGATTTGATGGCTTTGGAACGACTCTCGGCACATTCGAAGACGAACGTATGTTCAAGTGGGGGAGAATTTAACAACCCGACTGGTCATTTTGAGCATTTGCATTCAGTTCAGTGGTTTGAGTTCATGAATAGCTTCATATGGTGTATTATGACTTGCGTGTATCGTAGGTTTGGGTCTTCAAGTTGATCAGAATTGATTTGGAAGAATGATTCTTAAATAGGAAGCTTTAAGTTGGAAGAGTTGACCAAGTTTGACTTTTGTGTATTTGACCTCGGATTGAAGTTTTTATGGTTCCATTAAGTCCATATGGTGACCTCGTATTTGATGTTTCAACGTCGTTTCTTCAAGCATTAATGGTACCAAATTAAGCAAATGAGATCTAAATTTTTTTTTGATTGATGTATTAGACCTTATTATAATTACGGAGCCATAGCAAAAAAAATCATCAAATTTAGACATCGTATGAGGGAGTTATGCCCATTTTAGTGTAGAAGAAGAAAGTTGGTGCTGGTGCTTCACAGATGCGTAGTGGGGTCCGCATCTGCGACCTCGCAGGTGCGAAAAATGATCCGCAAAAGCGGAAATGACAGCTGAAAAACTGCAATTGCGCTTTTTTGGGCGCAAAAGCGGAATCTCTGTGTATTAAAAAAATCAGACTGCCTTCATTTGGTATTTTGAGCATATCTTGAGTTCTAGAGCTCAAATTAAGGTGATTTTTTTCGGCGTACTTTTCGTATTTTCATGGGGGTCAGTATCTAAACTCAATATTTGTATTTTAACATGATTACACTAGTTCCTTTGTGAATTAATCTATGTTTTGATTGGAGAATTGAGGGGTTTTTGTCAAATTTTTCTAAAATGAATAATTGGGTTTTGAACATCAATTCAGAGTTGGATTTGATAGAAACTAGTATGGTTGGACTCGTATTCGAATGGGTTTTCATAATATTTGAGTTTTGTCGGGTTCCGAGGTGCAAGCTCGGGTTGACTGTTTGGTTGACTTTGAGTATTTGATTAAAGATTCGACCTTTTTCGTTTGAGTTTATTTCCTATGGCATTATTTGATGTTTTTGAGTTGCTTTTGGCTTGTTTTGAGCCGTTTGGATGTCGATTCGCGCAGATGGCAATTCTAGAGTATTATATGGCTTGCTCGATATTTGATTTAACTTGTTCGAGATAAGCAACATATCTAAACTGGAATGTTCATTGGTTTAATAGGCTTGAATTGGGAGTGCAATTCATAGATTTGATGTTGTTTGATGCGATTTAAGGCCTCTAGTAGGTTCGTGTTGTGATTTGGGACTTGATGGTATGTTCGGATGGGGTTCCGGGTGCCCCGGGTGTGATTTGGATTTCATTTGGGACTTAGAAAGGCTCTGAAGAAATTTGAGTTTCTAGTGTCATCGCATCTGCGGTGGGCTTGGCCGTAGATGCGGAGTCAGAGGTGCGGCTGGGGATCGCTGAAGCGAAGGAAGGCTAGTTAGGTGAAAGTCACAGGTGCGGATGCGCAAAAGCGCAAACACTTCCGCATAAGTGGAATTTTGGAGAGTGTTGAGGGACCGTAGGTGTGGTTGATGGCCGCAGAGGCGGATGCATAGATGCGTCTTTGGTCCGCAGAAGCGGAAGGTGAAATTTGATGAGTCTTTAGTGAAGCCGCATCTGTGATGATATTTCTGCAGATGCGACTATTGGACCGTAGATGCGGAAATCACTAGGCAGAAATAGCTTCATCGAGGGTTTTATTTCATTCACCGCACGTTGAGCTAGAGAGCTCGATTTTGGGCGCTTTTAGAGTAGATTTTCAAGGATTGGATCGAGATAAGTGTTTTTGACTCGGATTTTTTCATTATTCATGAATTCATATTTGTTTTTATCATTTAATTAGTGATTTAAGTTGGAGAAATTGAGGATTTTTGTAAAAACTTTCCTAAATCATAAATTGAGGATTTGAAGGCCAATTTAAGGTCGGAATTTGATAATTTTAGTATCGTTGGACTCGTATCGGAATGGGTGTTCGGAATGTTTAAGTTTGGTCGGGTTTCAAGGTGCAGGCCCGGGTTGACTTTTTTGATTTTCTTTAAAGATTGAAACTTTATTTTTCGGAATTGCTTTCTATGGCTTGTATTTATGGTATTGAGTTATTTTGGCTAAATTCGAGCCGTCCAGAGTTGGATTTACGTGGGAAAGGCTTATTAGGGGATTGATTTGACTTGTTTGAGGTAAGTATCTTGTCTAACTTTGTGTGAGGGAAACTACCCCTTAGGTTTTGGATTGATTACGTTATTTGAGTTTTGTGAAAGAAGTGTACACGAGGTGACAAGTGTGTACACATGCTTATATGTGATATTTTGACCGGTTAAGACTCTTAGGCTCTTTCATGCATTTAATTAGAAATTGTAATATCATGTTATATCTTTCATTGTTAAATTGCTCTGACGTGCTTTACTTGATGTTGTTATATCGTGCTTAATATTTAACTGTCAAATATGCTCTTATATGCCTTAATTGATGTTGTCATCTCTCTTATTGTCACGTGCCTCTTTATTTGTTGAGTCATTCTTATTTGAAGTTGTTATTTCCTGATGTCTCTTCGTGTTGAATTATCCTCATGCATTTTGACGTAGTTTTCTATTTCATACCATCTTTTTCGTTGTTAAGCTTATGTTATACAATTGAATTGGAAGTTGCCTTTTCATAGGAATACCTTCATTTTGAGTTATTGAAGTTGAAGTTATGAAAGCTATTATCACATTGAGGTTGAAGTTGTTGATTATTGAGATATCTTTTCCTTGTTGAGTAATTCTCATTCTTTTTGTTATTATTGAGATTCTTGTACACATTGTGATTGAGCCGTGGGCTATATGTTGTGGTAATATTTGTAATGCTGATTTTGCCAAGTGTTGTGACATATGGGCATGTGTGGTGTGAGTTGATATTGTGTTGTAATATTGATATACATGAAGTGGTATAAGGATAGGGGTTGATACGCATGCGGTGAGATAAGGTGGGATTTATATCCGTATTGCTAGTAAGGGAATTACTTGAAGCCACACGATGAGATAAGGGGGCTAAAACGCGTGTAGCTTTCGGAAAAAAATATTTTCAAAATAAATGCAAAGCTCATGGGAAGATATAAGGAAGATTGTGATTGAGATTTGTGAAATGAGGTTATGAGGTGTGGTACCTCGGTTGTGATTCTTGTTCTGCGTTCTAGGTTAAAAAGGTTTGTTGGTTGAATAATTCTTGTTGTTTCCTTCTTTGTCTTACTTGTATTTGTCCGTATTTGATTACTTGTTATTCTCATTATGTGTTCATTTCTTGTTGTCTTTATTGCCTTAAATCCTGTTGTTAGCTTACATTATTGTACTGCCTTATTGTCATTTATTTCCTCGCTTTCCATTACTTCTCGTTATTATATTCAATTTTTCTTATCCTAGTAGGTGTCTTGACATGGTCTCGTCACTACTCTACCGACGTTATGCTTGATATTTATTGGGTACCGTTGTGGTGTACTCATACTACGCTTTTGCATATTTTTGTGTAGATTCAGGTACATATGCTCGTGCCGGAAGCCAATCGTACAATTATTTTCAGAGACTTCAAGGTATACCTGCTCGATGCTCACGGGCCTCGGAGTCACCTTCTATTATTTCCTTTACTACTGTTTATCCTTTTATTAGACAATATTGTATTAGAGATTTTAGTACATTTTGTAGAGCTTATGACTCAATTCCACTAGTTTTGGGGATCTTGTTACCGATGTTCCACTTTGGAGTTATTATGAGTTTTCATCGATTTATTTTGTTATCTTAGTTTTGTTAATTTCTGTTAAGCTATCAATGAATGCTAGGTTTACCTAGTTTTAGAGACTGGACGCCATCACGACTACCTCAGGTGGGATTTTGGGGTTGTGACATGCAATTTATTGATAATTACCCATATTTTATAAAATATAGGACTTTTTATTATTTTATTATAATTATTTAAATACTACTATGTTGTGCATTTTTTTAAATCTCAAATAATTTATTGATAACTGTCCTATTTTTTAAATATTAAAAGATTCTATCAATTTGTTATCTTTCAAAAATAAAAATAATAATTACTACAACACTATTGTAGTAGTTGGCATTTTTAATAAATAATACAAGACATATTTCTTATATAAATAATCACCTTCTAGTTTATAGCACAATCTATTAATTACATAGAAGCCAGTAAAATTTATTTCAAAATACGGATCAAATTCAGTCAAACCCCATGTACCGTCAACGTCCGATGTGACAAGACATCATGATGTGACAAGACATCATGATGTGACAAGACATCTTGATGTGATTTGACCTCCTTTTATCCAATGTGTAAAGACCATTGTTTTGTCTTTTTCTACAGCTTAATAGGTAAGCTAACTATACTACATTGATATACATACATAAACAGATTAAAAAAGAGAGTACACGATATTATGACACATGGTTTCAAAGATGGTTTCACTTTTGACCACATATTTTATTTTTATATTATCTTTTATTTTTACTTAAATAAGGGCCACATATTTGTTACACACACCCATTATAAAAATACAAGCACACACCCTCACATAAAAAAATACACTATATTAGATTTTTCTAAAAGGGTTTAAAAACCCTATAACTCTCTTCCTCTCTCTTTGTTTTGGCACTCCTCTAGCCGCCGATCCCACTCCCTCTCCTATTTGGCTCTTGACTACCATCGCCATCAGCAGAGCGGACCATCGGCCGGCGGACGTCCATTCCTACTCACCACCTCTCCTTTTCTCACCCTCTTCCCTCAACGCTGCTGCTATTGCTTTTACTAGTCATCGCCGAATTTCATCACCGGCCGGCGACTACTACTTCACCATCGATGACCTCTCTGCCTCCCATCTCTGCCTCATCTTCCTCTCCTTTTCTTCAATCTTTTATTTGTCATGCAGGCAAAAAATACTATTGAGAATTGCCAGAGCTGGCCAGATTAAATCTAGTCGGTGAACGATGGCCACACCACTTTCCCTCTCCCCTTTTGTCCATTACAGATCTGCCACTGTCGGATTTCATCACCGTCTTGCCGGCGATTGTCGTTTGACTTTGTGATCAATCTGGCGACCATTGTTTATCCATCCAGACGTTAATTGTGCTTTTCACTTCTTCGAATCAGGCCAGATTTTACTTTTTTTAGTGATTCCCTTTCATGCTTTGCTTTTGGCCAGTTCTCAGATAGGCGCCATCATGGCATGTTGAGATTTGGGTCGTGACATTTGCCTAGCCGGGAATTCTGGTTTTGGAGTTATCGCATTTGCGATGGATAGGTTGCAAATGAGACTATAGTATTTGCGAGGGGAATCTCTCTTTGCGAATCTGGGCGTGTGAGGCAATTCTACATTTGCGAGTGTTTGTCTGCAATTGCGAGCACGAGGTTGTTACCTCTTGCGATGATTGGTGTCGCTTTTGCGACTGCATCCTCCGGTGGTTGGGTTTGCATATGCAATTTTGGTGGTCCCAATTGCGAGTTGCCGCTTCTGGGTGGACTTTGCTTCTGCGAAGTATTTTGTCGCAAATGCAACTTTGCTTGGGCTAGTTGGGTTCGCAAATGCGGGACTTTAGTCGCAATTGCGGTGACCGCTATTGCGAACCTTTGGCGGCGAATGAGAGATCCGTAGATGATGCTTAGAGGCCATATCGGGGTTTGAGTTCATTTTGTCACATATGCAGATTGGGAGCTCGGTTTGAGGCAATTTTTGAGGGAGATTTTCACATTTAACTATTGGGTAAGTGAATATCATGTAATTTTGATATTATATCTTTATTTCTTACGATATTTTACACCAACATCATAGAAAATTAAAGAAATATTTGGGGATGTTTTCTATATTTGGAGAAATAAAAATTTAGAATTTGAGAGTCGAATTGAACTCGATTTTGAAAACTAATCACATATCTGGGCTTGTGGGGTTATGGGTAGTCGGGATCTATCCCTTGACTTGAGTTTTAACCTTGTGGGTCCGTGGTTGACTTTTGCTGACTTTTTGGGAATTGGGTAAAAATTGGAACTTTATTAATTGAAATTGTTTTCTATTGAGCTATTTGATGTGATTGAGTTATTTGGCTAGATATGGGCTGGACGGAGGTGATTTTAGGAGAAAGGATATTTTAGAGGTTTGATTTGGGCTCATTGAGGTAAGTGTGTTGCGTAGCTTTGGTTAAGGAATTCTTTTCCTACTAATTGTTGTTGTTTGCTACATGTAGGGGTGATATAGATATGAGGTGACAAGCGTATACATGTTCCATTTGTATTAATACTCGAGGTAGATTCTAGCTTACTCTATACTTTATTTGGTTGTGTGTTTTATTTGATTCCATGTATTATTTAATTAATCGATGATGTGAGTACAATAAACCATGCTAGAGGAATGTTGAGGCTATTGGTACCTTATGTAGAACATGATGAGCAAATCTTGATATTTATGCTATATTTGCCTCGGAGATAGATACACGTAGGTTCTGAACACACATTCAGACTTGTTCTTGTAATGTACCTTCATTGAGATGTGTGCACTTTGTGATACATATGTAATTCTTTATATAACTACTTGAACATGGTTGCTATAATTGATTTTGTTATAGTCATTCTTTATCCACATTTTTATTGTTATCATGTTCTTGTGCGCTTTATAGATGAGTTATGAGGATATGCCTCTTGATGATTGTTGCACCCTATTTTGCACAGGTTAAAATAAAAATAACTTGTGGTTCCTCTGAAGGTTATGAAAGAAGAGTCGCTACCTAATATTTAGATTTATACTAGGGTACTTATAAGTCTTTAAAGATTATTATCTTAATGGTCTACTAACCAGTGTGATCCGGGTAAGGGTTCTTGTTACACTAAAGGGAAAGTGTTAGGCATCCCTTAAAATCTATCTAAGATAGCTCCTTAAACATAGGCTAGATGCGGGGAAGGAAATTCCCGTATCTTAATTGATTAATTGATTAAAATTGCTAAATGGTTTTTTATTAAAAGCCTTGTATAAGTAAAAATCATATTGATTCTAGTTTGAAAGATCATCTTTTATTTTGAGAAAAAGAAATTATTTTCCCATTAGAAATGGTAAGATTTGTTTAAAAATCTTTGTAAAATGAGGGGTTATTTCAAGAAAATGTGTCTACGTATTTATTAAAACTGGTATTCCTGATTTATTTATTTGAAGGCTGTTTTACTAAGACCAGTATATTTTCCAAAAGGACTGCTTAGTCCTAGTTCTTTTAAAAACCAGTGATGTATGATTGCCCTTTTTTGTGTTAGAATAGTTCAGTTGCCTATGATCCATTTTGAAAATATTTCAAAGGAGTTATTTCTATTTAAACTCATTCAAGTTTTGTCGATGCATAAAACCAAACAAAACTCATTGGAAAAGATATGCAAGCGAAAGAAAGATTAGTTGCCAAAATAGTTAGTTTCAAAATATTTAGATTTCAAAAGTGTTAAGGTTGTTAAAGTAATTAATTCTTGAAGCTACAATTACTTTTTACCTATTAGATGTTGATTTGCCTAAAATCTGCCTAAACGATCAAGACATTAATGAATTTCCAATATACACAGAAAGAAAGACAGTAACAATCAACAATTATTTTTATATAAAGAAAAGGTAGGCTGGACTCTCGTTATTGGGCTGAAAGTTGGTCAGACCCAACTAAAACACTAAGTGGCAGTAAAGTTTTGGCAGATAGCAAAGAGACAACCCAATTCTCGTACTTGGGCCGGAGTTCTCAATGAACTCATCAGACCAGTGATCCATGCGAAGAAAATAAAAGGAAATGATTATAGCATATAAAAATAGAAGGTAAAGTAAGATATACGCATGATGAATAGGAACATGATCTATAAGAATATAGCAAAGCCAAATTTCATTTATGTTAATCCCATGAAGATTAGTCAAGGTCAATGACTATGGGCTTAGGGTGAACCTTATGTATTTATAAGGCCCTCCTATGGACCCCAGGTAATTTAGAGTTCACGAGGGTCTCATGGACCCCGAGTAGTGGTTGTGCCAGGGAGGGGTCCCTTAATCACAAAGTCAAGCTCACATTAAAATACCCTTAAGCAATGAACATCACTCTTCTTTAGAGGTTTTAGCACAAACAAAATATCGACATGGCATTTCAACCAAACAGGTGCCTAGGCAGCCTCACACAACCAATACAAAACACACTAGCAAAAGTTCATAAGGTCTCATAACACACTCAGGGAATTCAATTACACAGAAGCACCAATTGATTCAAAGCAGAAAATCATTCTAGGGAGTGAAGTTATTACTGAGGTGCAAAGTCATGAATAATCAAGGATTAACACATACTTGAGTTCTAAACCCATGATCATTATCAGGCATAGGTTACACAAGTTTCCAAAATTTTAATTGCTTAGAAGGCTTAAAGGTTGATTCTGAATCATTCCATGTGGCACATCATTTACAAAATACTCATAAGAGTCACATATACAATCAGGAAAGGGTTGCAAAGCACAAACGATTGACCATATACTCCTATAAGCAAGTTATTTATAATTTCAGCTTCAAGAAAGTCACACTAAGTAGCTTAAGGCATTGAAAATTGGTAAATACAAACATATGCACTCATTTACTAACTTTACTAAAGGTCCAATACTTCATAGGGAACCTATTAGATAGAGTTCCCTTTAGGTAGGTTTAAGTTATTAAAGCAAGTAACATAATACTACAGCAGTCTCAGAACAGAACAAGCACATAGTTGAGATTTTCATATCACACTAAGAATCTATGCTAACAACTTACTCGAAATCGGTCTTAAAGGAGTTACTACTAACAGTGAAAATACATGAGAGCATTAAGAATGAGTAGAATGGTCAAAATTCAGTCTCACTCATTGAGAATCATGTTACTGATATGTTGCTTTATCTTAGAATATGGGAATGTACAAGAAATTTTGTGGCCTTTGTTCTATTGGAAATTTGTCAGTGGTGATCGTTTCACCACCATGTGCTGTTATGACCATCTTTCCTTGTGAAATATCGATCCTGTGTATGGGAAGAGCAGTACTTTGATGCTGGTTTTTGGTTTTATTTATCGACAGGACATTGTTAATTTCGAACAAATATCATACCTCGGCCGATGAAAATAATTCGAGTTATTGAGGCCATGACCCTCCAATTGACCCTCCAAACCAGGCCTGAAAATAAACTAGGCGATGGCGATAAATTCATCGAAAAAGAAAACACGAGAAATGTTTGAACCATCAATTTAGATGGCGGCACAATTGGCCACCGTAGTCGCAACCAAGGAGTTTTTCATTCTCATGTCTGACAGAATCAAAAAATACATTCGAGCCTCTAAAAACATTTTCCAAAACTATTTTCTAAAAATATTTCCAAACAAAAATCATTTCAAAATATGTCATATTTAATTTATTTTTACTTTATATTATTTTACTAATAATTTTGTTTCTCTTATCTTGTGAGGTATTGTTATATGGAGCCTCTTTCAAAATATGAAGCTCGGAGGAAAAATACAAAGACAAACCCCTGTCAAACCCCCGCTTCGTACTTCCCGTTCTCGAATGTACTCAAAACGCATGTATAGTGAAACGATAAATAAATGTTATTTTTGCTACTTTACATATTTACCTATTTGTCAAACACTTAGGGTAAATCACATCTAGTTAATAATCTGGTTAACTCGTAATGTTGTACATTAGATAGTTAGTGAAGTTTGTATGTATACATTTATGATGTTGAGTAATTGTACGACTTGGCTGATTGATAATGATCGATATTGTAGCGATCTGACTTGTTGTTTTGAGCTTTAGCGTTCCATTCGGTGATTTGAGGTCTTTAGTAGCATCATATGATGTAACACGACTTGTGTGTATGGTTGGTTTTGATGTTCAAGAGGTGCGGGATAGATTTGGAAGCAAAAATTTCATATATGGAAGCTTTAAGTTGAAGAGTTGACCAAGGTTTGACTTTTGTATAAATGGTCTCGAATTCCTGTTTTGAGGGTTCCAATACGTTCGTAAGGTAATTTTGGACTTACGAGTATGTTCGTATTTGGATTTGGAGGTTCCTAGATTGATTTGACTTTTTTGGGCTAAAGTTAACTATTTGGGGGTTTAGAAATTTCATAAGTTTGACCAAATATTGACTTTGTGGCTATCGGGTTTGGATTGTTGTTCCGGGACTTGTAGTAGGTATGTTGTCACGACCCAAAATCTCTCCTTAGGAGTCGTGATGGCACCACAACATTTCTGTAACAACAATTCCAATACCACAATCACATATAGCCCACGACTCAATAACACCGAGTATAATAAGAATAACAATAACACAAGGTACAACAAGTAAATAAATACAAGAATGACAACAATGCAATGAAACGGAAGAATAAGCTCAACGATGAAAGACATACAAGTAATAATGACTTCAAGTAACAGTAGTTCAACAATAAAAGAAATAACATGTAACACCAACTTCAAATAAGGATAATCAATTACGGAAGAGATAACATGTGACAATAACTTCAATTAAGGATAATCAACTACGGAAGAGATAACATGTAACAATAACTTCAATTAAGGAAACGACTATCGAAGAGATAACCTGTAACAGTAAAGTGGTAACAATTACAATTAAATCATGTAAGAGTATATTTGGCAGCAAAAGATAGGACATGAACCAACAACTTCAAATAAGGCATATAAGAGTGAATTCAACAATGGAGGACATAACATGATAGAGCAATTTCAATTTAGTGTGCTTAAGAACCCTAAGAGTCTAAACCGATTAAATCTCCATATACAAAGCCGTGTACACGCTCATCACCTCGAGTACACGTCTTTCACATAGTTCAAATAGCCCAAATAAACCAATTCCTACGGGGTAGTTCCCCCCCACAAAGTTAGGCAAGTTACTTACCTCAAAAGCCCTCAATAAATATTCTAAACTAGCTTTTCCTTTACACACCTCCGCTCGGCTTAAATCTAACCAAAATCAACTTAATAACATCAAATAATGCAAGAGAAATCAATTCCAATAAATAAAACTATGGTCCTTGCAAAATTCCTCAAAAGTCAACAAAAGTCAACCCCGGGCTCGTCCGGTCAAATTCCGGATCCAAAGGTAAATTCCGACTACTCATAACCTCATGAGTCCATATATGTATTTTATTTCAAAATTTATAAGGCCCCGTAAAATTTCACCTAAAACTCGGGGTTTCGTGGCGCCGAGGTAAAATAATGTGATTAAGGGTTGTAGAAATTCAAGCTCGCCGCGGTACAGACTTTGTGGGTTGTACAGTACGCCGGGGAGCTGAAAGAATCATTTTGCAGACATTACATTTCTGCGGTCCACTATGCGATCGCAGAACCACTTTGTCGGCCGCAGATCGGCTGCGGAGTGAAGCAGAACGTGAGCTAATTTTGAAGACCATTATGCGGTCCATTATGCGGCCTCATAACTATTTTGCGGGCCGCATAATCCATCATAGAACCAGTACGAGAAGACTTCGGATGGAGGTTCTGCGGTCCATTATGCGACCGCAGATCTATCGTAGACCTGTCCATCCCTACCCAGTTTTTGGGACCTTTTCTGCGGTCCCCTTTGCGGTTCACATACCTATTTTGCAGTCTGGTCTGCGACCGCAGACCCGGCTTCGTAGAGTTTAAGTTTTGAAAAATTTCACCCGATCCCATTTTTATAAAAACAACTTGGGGTTTATTTTGGCTGGTCCTAACTGATATTTTAGAGAGAGGAAAGTGGTTTAGAGTGAGAGGGGGATTCCTAAGCTAATTGTTCATCAATCTTTGCTCAAGACTTGGAGAATCCACAAGGAAAACTCACAAGATCTTCATGCAAGAGGTAAGGTTCCATACCCTATTCTTCAAAGTTGTGGGAAGGTTGTTGAGCTCAAAAGGGTAGATATTGGGTTCTGGGATAAAGGAATCCACCATAGGAGGACCTTGAAATCATAATGATAAAATGCTCAAATGAGCTGAAACCCCGAGTATCTTTCTAATTATGGTCCAATTTTGTTATGTTTCTAAATAGATTGAGGTTGCTAGGAATTCTGGATCATTGTAGTACTTAAGGGATTTCAAAGCGAGGTATGTTGGCTAAAATCCTCTTGCAGAATCGAATCCATGATGTCCTCGTAAGTTGTAATTATGATTGGCTCAAGCTCTTATGTCTCATGTTCCGAGTTATTCCTTATAAATTTGACTTTTCCGAATAAACTCTGTGTCGAAAGATATATGTTCAAAATGTATTCCGAATACTCTTATCATATTGTGTTATCCTTCGAGATTGTATTCAAATGTGACCATGTGTCGAAATATTATGAATTCAATTATGTCTCAATTGCTAGTTATTATGCCAAATTGTGGAAGAAAGCTCAATGTGCCTAAGACTCTTATTTGCTCATATGTGGACTAAAAGTCATGATTAGAGATGCTTTGTTGTTGATAATCTATGATGATGTTTGAAAGTGAAATGGGTGATCATGACATATGAAATACGGCCGACATGCCAAGAATGATATGACATGTGTGGCCACTAGTGCTAATGAAATGAAAAGATGAGTAAAAGACTATGAAATAAGCTAAAAGTCCTTTATATAATAAACATTTGGGAGTATCGTTAGTCACCGAGGAAGGGTAGGTTGAAATAACCTAACCCCAAAACTACACGTGCCGGTGTAGGAGTGGATTGTGATTATTCCCCTTATTTGGGATGAGATTGATGTGATGAGATTATTCCCCTTAAATGGGATGAGATGATTGCTACCAAGGGTTGATGTCGATCCACATGGCATTGTGGTGAGACGGCCTATCCGATCGGATCGAGATCGGACGCCATGCCGCACACATGGTGGTGATTGTGCTTGAGATTGTGATTGAGATAGTGATTGAGATTGTGATTGTGATTGTGATTGTGATTGTGATTGGATGTCTTTGGGTGAGACGGCCTAGCCGATCGGGCCGTGATCGGACTCCGTGCTAAAGATATGGTGGTATATCGGTACTAAAGATCTCCCAACCTAAAATAATGTAATTTACTTGAAATATTATCTTTCTCCTAACTTGATGTCTTCGTATTGTTTGAGGCTCTCATTGATTCTATGATTGTTCTTCCTTGTTTTATTACTCGTTTAATTGAGAGGGTGTTTAGTCATTCATACTAGAACTATTCCATATGTACTAACGTCCCTTTTGTCGGGGGCGCTGCATCTTTAATGGCTGCAGGTGGTTCCACAGCAGGCAGCTTTGATCAGTGATAGCGGTACACCCTCTTCCCAGCTGACTTTTCGGGGTCGTGTATCTTTTGTTCCTTGTGCATTATGTTTTGAGGTATAGCCCGGGCCTTGTTGCCGGCACTACCGTAGTACTCTTTTGTATCTATTAGAAGCACGTAGATATAGTGTGGGTTGTATGTTGGTGTTGGGAAAGTCAAACTAGTAATGTTGTATTTGTACCACCTGTTCCACTCAAACTATGAAAGTGTATGTATTTTGAGAACTTATAAATGATATAACTAATGGTAATGGATTGGTGTAGCTCACATGATCTTCTCCTGGTCTAATTAATGAAATAGATCTTCTCTTTATTCATGGGTTAGTTCGGGTAGGAGGTATTGTGCAGGCTTTCTTGGCCGGGTTATCTCGGTTGAGCGCCAGTTGCGCTCCCCGAGGTCGGGGCGTGACAAAATCCGAGTCCAAATCGACTCTCAAAACTCAAATTCTCATTTTTCAAAATATAGACAAAGTTTCTCAAAATTTCACTTTGTTTCTCATAATTTTGATGTTAAAGCTGACATATAATCATGTAAAATAGTTGGAAATTGATCAAAATCACTTACCCAATGATTGTAGATGAAAATCCCTCTTCAAAATTGCCTCATACCGAGTCTAGGGGTTCCAAAATATGAAAATAAGATCAAAATCCGGTCCTTGAGCTTATATGTCTAGTCGCAGGTTTATTCAATGCGACTTGGGGTCGCAAATGCAAACCCCGCAATTGCAAAGAAAGTTTGCAAATGCAACAATCATCACACCCCTGCTACAGTCGCAAAGGCGACATTAAATTCGCAAATGCGAACCAAAGACACTTCGCAAAAAGCGACCTATCTGATCGCAAATGCGAACAAGCTTACCCAGGTCCCCTCATCGCAAATGTGAACTCTAGGTTTGCAAATGCGAACCTAGCATACGTAAGCCTAATATCCCAAATGCGACCCCTATATCGCAAATATGAGACCTGAAGCACCTGTTCAACACTAGCAAAACTAAAACTCTTTCAAACACTCCGAAACGCGTCTGAAACTCAACCGAGCCCTCGGGGCTCCAAACCAAACATCAGTACCAGTATGAAAACATAACATGAACTCGCTCGCATGATCAAATCATAAAAATAACATCCACAACCACGAATTAGACCTCCAAAATATATAAAATCAACATGAAACTCAAGAACTTCTGAAAACACAATCGCGCGTCCGATTCCTATCAAATCAATTCGGAATGATGTCAAACTTTGTAGACAAGTTTCAAATAGCAACATGGACCCATTTCAAGTCCCGAAATAAAAATCCAACCACAATAGCTATGAAGTCAACCTACAGATAAACTTATCAAAATTCTAAGATTTTAAATTGCCAACGTTTGGCAAAACAACACAAATCAACTTACGGACCTCCGAATTCAATTTTGGGCATACACCCAAGTCCAAAATCATGATACTAACCTACCAGAATAATGAAAACACTGTTCCGGGCTCATTTTCACAAAAGTCAAACCTCGGCCAATATTTCCAACTTAAGCTTCTAAAGTGAGAACCACTCATCCAAATTCTTCCCGAGATATCTGAAATTCAAATCCGACCATGCACACAAGTCATAATATACAATATGAAGCCACTCAAGACCTCGAACCAGTAAATGGAACCTTAAGACACAAAATGACCGATCGAGTCGTTATATCCGTTTTATTATTTACAACTTGTGTGCAAATGTTTGGTGTCATCCCAAGTTGGTTTGGTAAGAATCAAACGCTTGATTGTGAATATTGACGTTCTTGAGTTTCATAACTTGCATGATGCATTTTGGTCTTCAATTTATGGCTTTATATGTTATTTTAATGATCCGAGCACGCAAGCGAGTTCGTATGAGGTTTATGTACTTGTTGGTATGATTGATCAGGGTCCCACGGGGCTCGGATGAGTTACATGATGAATTCATATGGTTTATACTGTAACGACACGGCCGGTCATTTTGAGTATTGCAACCTCATTTCCCCATTTATTGCTTATTTTATGTTTGTTTGTTGTTATGTGACTTATCGGGGTAGTTGGTTTAGTTCCGGGGATGTTTTAGAATGAATTGGGACACTTAGTCTCAAGGTTGGAAGCCTAAGTTGAAAGAGTTAACCTTATATTGACTTATATGTAAATGACTCCGGAATGGAGTTTTGATGATTTTGATAGCTTTGTATGGTAATTTTGGACTTAGGAATGTGTCCAGATATTGATTTGGAGGTCCGTAGGTGATTTTGGCTTGAATTGGCGAAAGTTGGAAAAGTTGAAGTTTGGAGAGTTGAAATGTTTGACCGAGAGTTGACTTTGTGGTTATCGGCCTTCGATTTTTGTTTCGAAAGTTGGAATAGGTCTGTTGTATCATTTGTGACTTGTATACAAAATTTGGGGTTTAACGGAGTTGATTTGGTGTATTGCGACATTGGTTTTAGAAGTTGGAAGTTCAATAGTTCACTAGGCTTGAATTGGGACGCGATTTGTGTTTTCGATGTTGTTTGATGTTATTTGAGGGTTAAACTAAGTTTATATAATATTTTAGGATGTGTTGGCATGTTTGGGTGGGGTCCCGGGGCCTCAGGTAAGTTTCAGGTTGATTGCAGATTGAGTTTGGCCTTGTACAGCTGCAAATTTTCTGGTATCTAGTTTCCTTATACATGTTCGCAAGAGAGGTATCGCATTCTCAAAGAGTATCTAGGTGGCAGGTGAAGTTTTTTCTTTGCGTTCGCGAAGAAGTATACGCGTTCGCGAGAGAGGTCTTGCATTCCCCTAGAAGGATGAGGCCGGTGGGGCACCAGGCATGTAAGCCTTCGCGTTCGCAGGAGTTGGTTTGCGTTCACGTAGGCTTGTGTTCATTGGTCATCGCGATTGCGAGGGAGGTATCGCGTTCGCGTAGGAGGGTTTTGGGCAGCTGAAGATTTTGTACTTCGCGAACGCGAGGCACTTTCCGCATTTGCGAAGGACATCTGGGCAGCTGATATTTAATTTCAAAATCAATGGTTTGGACCCATTTTTCATATTTTGATCTAGAGACCTCGGTTTTGGGTGATTCTTGAAGGGATTTTAAAGGAGTTGATTGGGGTAAGTGATTCTAACTCGGATTTGGTTAATATACATGAATCTATAATTGTTTTTACCATTTAATTAGTGTTTGGGGTTGGAAAAATTGTGGAAAATTGTAGAAACTTCATAAACTATATTTTGAGGATTTGAAAGGCGATTTTGAGGTCGGAATTGGATGATTTTGGTATGGTTGGACTCGTTATTAAGTGAGTATTTGGATTTTATAAATTTTATCGGATTCCGAGACGTGGGCCTGGGGTTGGATTTTCGGGTTGACTTTTTGACTTTGGTTAAAGAACTTAGCTTCATCATATGGAATCGATTCCTATTGCTTGTATTGATTGTACTAAGTTATTTGTGGGTAGATTCAAGTCGTTCAGAGGTCGATTCGCGAGGCAAAGGCTTGTTGGAGCAGGGATTTATGCGGTTTGAGGTAAGTAACACTTCTAAACTTGGTACTGGGGTTATGAATCCCTGAACTACGTGTTATGTAGTTGGTGTTGAGGTGACGCACATACTAGGTGACAGGCGTGTGGGCGTGCACCATGGTAATTGTGACTTAGTTGATTCCGTGGTACTATGTAGTTATCCAATCTTGTTGATATTCATGTGATCTCCATGTGTTAGGGAAATTGAGATATGATCCATGCTAGAAATCATGTTTAGGCTATATGCTGACACTGTTGGGATCCACTGAGGTCATTTCTACTGTTGAGTTATTTGCTTAAATTGCAATTATGTACTCCGTCACATTCATTATTTGCATATCATATCTCAGTCTCTGTTATTATTTATTGTTACATCATGTATCATTGTTTGCGCTGATTGGCATGAGATTTGTGAGCCCGAATGATTGGAGAGATTGATGACTGAGTGAGGCCGAGGGCCTGATTGTGAGTGATATTTATGGAATCGGGCTGCACGCCGCAACATACCATGTTGGATTATATTAGCTGTAATGACCCGACCGGTCATTTTGAGCTCTAGCGCATCGTTCAGCGGTTTGAGGCCTTGAGTAGCTTCACTTCATGTTTTATGACTTGTGCGTGTGGTCGGAATTGAATCTCGGGAAGTTCGGAGTTGATTTGGAAAGAAAATTCTAAATTCGGAAGCTTTAAGCTTGAAGGATTGACTAAGGTTTGACTTTTGAGTAAACAACATCAGAATCAGGATTTTAAGGTTCCAATAGGTTCGTATGTTAATTTCGGATGTGGGCGTATGTTCGGGTTGAGTATCGGGTGGCCCAGAAGCATTTCAGCGCTTATTGTAGAAAGTTGGCATTTTTGAAAGTTTTGGAATTTCATAAGTTTGGTTTGAAGTGGATTTTGATGTTATCGATGTCCACTTGAGGTTCCGAGCATGGGAATAGGTTCGTATTGTGATTTGTGACTTGTGCGTAAAATTTGAAG
This sequence comes from Nicotiana tabacum, assembly GCF_000715075.1. Taxonomy (NCBI): domain Eukaryota; kingdom Viridiplantae; phylum Streptophyta; class Magnoliopsida; order Solanales; family Solanaceae; genus Nicotiana; species Nicotiana tabacum. The sequence goes on along the minus strand of NC_134103.1, from coordinate 56,952,527 downwards.
TCATTCCGGATTGATTTGGTACGTTTCGGCACAAGATATAGAATTTGGAAATTTGAAAATTTATAAGTTGATTTGAGGTGCGATTCATAATTTCAACATTGTTTGGCGTGATTTGAGGCCTCGACTAAGTTCGTATTGAATTTTGGGACGTGTTGGTATATCTGGTTAAGGTCCCAAGGGCCTCGGGTGAATTTCGGATGGTTAACGAATCGATTTTAGACTAAGGAAATGCTGGAATTTTTCTGGTTGCTGGTGCGATCGCTTCTGCGGAAGTTGGGTCTTAGAAGTGACATTGCAGAAGTGAGGATCACGTCACAGAAGCGAGGATCGTGTCGCAGAAGCGAAGAAGGCTGGCTGGGAAAGGCTTCACAGAAGCGAAAAATGGAACGCTTCTGCGGCTTCACAGAAGCGACAGAGTGGTCGCATAAGCGAGCTGGAGCGCATATGCGGCTATGGCTTCGCACCTGTGGTTGCACAGAAGTGGAAAGGAGTCCGTTGGTGCGATGGGACTGCTGACCCATGGACTCCACAGATACGCATTTGTCATCGTAGAAGCGACTTCGTAGATGCGAAGATTTTGTCCGCACAAGCGGAAACTGGGCAGAACATAAGGGATCGAACTTGGTCATTTCGTCATTTTCATTTGGGATTTTTGGAGCGCGGTTCCTGGGTGATTTTGAGGAGTTTTCATCATGCAACACTAGGTAAGTAATTTCCCACTTGTTGTGAGCTAAATGTAAGGTTTATATGTGGATTTAAGGAGGAAAATTTAGGAAAATTGTTTGATTTTATCAGAAAAACCTAGAATTGGTAATTTTGGATTTTGATCACGATTTTGGAAATAGAATTAGGAATAAATTATATATTTGAGTTTGTTATGTTATGGGTAAAGTTTATCTTCGAGAAATTTCGGAATCCGGTCACGTGGGCCTGAGAGTTGATTTTTATTGACTTTTCGAACGAAGTGGGGAATTGTTATAAATTGATTAATTATGGGTAATAGAGTATATATTTATGGATTTGCACATTGTTTGACTAGTTTGGGATCGACGAGCATCGGTTTGAGGTGCTAAAGAGCCTTTTGAGCCGGTTATGGAACTTCAGAGCGAGGTAAGTCTCCTGTCTAACCTTGTGAGGGGGAAACTACCACCTAGGTGATATTTATTGTTATGTGCAACTAGTTGTGGGTGCTACGTACGCACGAGGTGACGAGAGTCCGTACGTAGCTAAAGCATGTTTATGTCCGGGTAGACTTAGGACTTTATCATGTAATAATTAAATTATTTGAACTCGTTCTGCTGGCTTAATTAATTAAAGTTATAACTGAATTTGATTTAGAAATAAATATATGTATAATAGGCCGAGCCTTAACACTTTGAGTTGTGGGCGAGTTATTTGAGAAACGGTAAAGATTATATTCGTTATGTGCTCATGTACTGTATTGTAAACACATGTCTCGTAATTCGGTAAGTTCCTTCCTTTCTTATTGAGCGGGCCGAATGCCTCAGCAATATAATAGATGCATCTATGGTTCGTGTCGTTCGACCCTCGGCAGTGAACACATTATTCTGGATCGGGCCAAACGACCTCGGCAGAATCATGCATTATATCGCTTGTAGTCCGAATATTCACGAGATAAACCTTCCACAGATGCTCGTTATTTTTATGGTATTACTTATTTATTTGGTATTGACACTTGGCATTTTCCGAGATATTACGTTAGAATACAAGATCGAAAAATTTATACTTTAAAAGAAATATTTGAAAGATTATAAAATTTACAGATTTACCCCACTATTGATGTGCACTTCATATATGATATGAGTTTTTATATTGTTTTATTGGACCTCCAGTAAGTATCGATGTCGACCCCTCGTCACTACTTCTCCGGGGTTAGGCTAGATACTTACTGGGTATGCGTTGATTTACGTACTCATACTGCACTTCTACACTAAATGTGCAGGATCTGACAGGTTCCTTTGGTGATCATCTTGGCGTGTAGGCGCATCCGTTGAGGAGAATTTATGTGAGCTGCAATTCAGGCTACGCATCGCTGTCCACCGAGTCTCCATTGTACTATTTATTTTATCTTGTCTTATTTACATTCTGGACAGATGTTGTATTATTATTGTACTCCTTAGAAAATGCTCATGCACTTGTGATACCGGGTTTTGGGGGTTCCTACAGGTTGTTCATTATTGTAGTACCCTAAAAATTCTATTTCATACTATTTAATTAATGAAAATTATGATTTTAAAATACTAAAATGAGTAATTAGGTTTATCAATTACCGTTGGCTTGCCTGATGGCGGTGTTAGGCGTCATCACAACCTTTAGTGGATTTTGGGTCGTGACAGCTTGGTATCAGAGCGTTAGGTTCACTTAGGTCTCACGAGTCATGAGCAAGTCTAGTAGATTCTTGCGGATTGGTACGGGGACGTCTGTACTTATCTTCGAGAGGCTACATGGATGTTAGGAGCACTTCCCTTCTTGATTCCTCATCATGCGATTTGATTCCATTGAAGCTTGTGCCTTTATTTCCTTCCTACTCAATCTTACATGACGTGGGGCGCTTGTTATTAGTTGGGCGTCGAGGAGTTATAGTGGTACTGCAGACGTGGTGCAAGATGTTTTTCCCTACGTGTTTGGGAAGGCTATTATCGTCGCCTTGCAGAAGGATGTTCTGTTGTTTCGTCTCAGTATCTGTATTCCATATGGTTTTGAGACTGTGCACAGATTGCTATGATGTCTATGCGTTGTTATCGCACAATGTTGGTGTAATGGTAGGGTGCTTGTTTATGTGTCGAGGCAGTGAATGACTTGAAAGGAGGATTTCTCAATGCATGATTTAGAGGTTCAACATTTAATCCCAGTGAAGGAAAGGCAATCGAACTATAGATGTCCAAGTTTGGTTGATGAAGTAACGAGAGTTGATATTTTGAGTGTGGTGGAATTCTCATTCGTGATGTGGTGCCGCCTTCCTTGTTTGAACGCATTAAGGTTCGTTGGTGTTATAATTTTCTTCAATTTTTGCCTTCGGGGCAGGGTGTTGTGAAGTGGTGCCTAAGAAGTGGTTGTCAGAGATAGCAGAGTGTAGCGGTTTCAGAATCAAATTGGTATATCTAAAGTTGATGGCTCAAGAAAGATGATCTTCTAGGAGTTTTAGAGTTGGTAGCAGTTCATTAGTTCAGGTGCTACATGTATGGTCTTGATTTGGGGCAATATTTGGACAGCGAAGGATGAGGAAGGACATGGCGGGGGGTGTCTCGTGATGGTCAAATTACTAGCAGGTCAAGTATGAAGAGAAGAGGTCGAGAAGTTGCTTAAAGGAGGTGGTTTAACCGATGTGGGAGTGCTAGAGTAGCATATGGATTCTGCGGTAGGAAAGCCACTTGCCTTGAGGAAAGCTTAGAGAGATTTGGGAATCATGGTGGATAATGGCTAAGCCTATGCATTTCATTTGGGATGGTGGCTGCTGTACGAAGAAAGATTGAGTATGGCAGAAAGGCATTTGCTTGAAATGAAGAGGGGTGTGAAGATTTGATTATCATTTCGGATGTAACATGACTTTGAGTTTGGAAGGTATTGTTGGACTTTCAATTGATGTCAATGGGGAAGGAACATGCTTGTACAGCTGGTGGACGAGCATGGGCTCAGGAGGGTTTACTGAACTCGTGGTAGTTGTACCCGGTGAAGTGTCATTGGAAGATGTCAACATGGAATACCATATGTGGGTTATCTCCTGTGAACAGGTTATCGGTTGCGTGATTTTGATGAGGTTTCTACGAAGAGTTCTACTAAGTACCCAATAGAAGGTCGAGTATGCGATCGTGGCCGATAATTCAGAATGTTTCATGAAAAGCTTAACAAAAGACTTCGAGAAATTTGGCGAGTTAACTGTGCGAGATCATGGTAATTGAGAAGGAGGAATCGTTGTGGGCTCTACATTATGTGATGGGAGGTTAAAGCTAAGTGGGGGAGCCCACCGTCTGCGATTGGATCGTGTGGTTGTCTACTTGTGCAGTTTCTGGTTATCGATGCATTGGTGGATTATTTATGACTAAGAAAAGAAAATATCAGGAGTAATTCGATCAAGGAACTTGATGAATGTGTGCTATACTTTTCCTTATCAATTAACGTACAGGTTTTGGGAAGACTCAGAGTTTATGCTTCTTGTGGATGTAATGTACAAGGAAAAGAATTCAGCCGGCTGCTTCTTTGAGAGGGTATTCCTGTGCTAGCAGAGCATTGAAGTTTGGTTATATTTGGGATCAGGTAAGAGTGGGTGACTCTCAACAATGGTCCTAGTGGGTTCAAGAATTAAAATGCAGTGCCTAAGGATTTCAGGTCCGTTGTGCGGTTAAGGATCAAGTTTTCATAATGGATTATGAACGGGACTTGGAATGTTCTATGTTATCATCGGGTATGCAGTGCAGTATTGGAGGAAAGGAAGAAATAACTTTGGATTCGCGGAAGGTCTTGCAGAATGGGTGTACTAGTTGGAGATGCTATTGTGCGCATAAGGAGAGTATGAGATGGTTCATGAGTATTGAGATGATGTGGTCTCATGATGCGGGTCACTATGGATGAGTACGGCTTTGGTTTGTTACATTTGTGAATGGATCTATTATTATTTTAAGGCAAGTCGAGAGTAAATTGGAAGAAGTTGGGTTGGTTAGTAATGATTGAATTAGCATGATTGTGGCAAAGATCAGTTCCTTCAGCGTGTGAAGTTATACATGTGGTTTGTGGTTGTACGCGCGGGCTTGACAGCCACCACAACTTGATTGATTTGGGAAGTATTTGATTCAAATGGCCTTGTGGTGTAAATGGATTACGGAGGAGTCATGGCGGTTTAGATCATGACTTGAGGTTTGTATTTTATGCGGTTTGGGAATTTAGTTGCGTGTTGCATTGGCTCTTCTGAAATGAGCTAAGTGAAAGGTTTCTTGCTAATGAAGTGTTTATTCTACTGGTAGTTCAGGGGTTATGATGAATTCGTGTATTCTCGCGTAGCGGCATGATAGGTGCAGTGAGCGGCATGGAAACTTGAAAGCTGAGGATCAAGGTTGCAGTTCGGTGCTGACAATAATGTCACGAGCTCGGATAAGCAGGGGAGAATTCAGATGTTTAGAGTAAACTGACATTTCCTTTAGTGTCACCTGAGAACGGTGTCCTGTGTAAGAGGCTTTGTGTATTGATTTGCGAACTCTTGGTTGGCCTTACAGAATTAGCACTGTTGGTGGTATGGAGGTGCAGACCTTGCTACCTGGTACGAAAGGTCGTGGGAGCGTATCCCATGGGGAAATTGTATAAGTGTGACATATTAGTCACTTGATTGTTAAAGATTGAAACCAAGTATGGAGATTCTGGTACTGTCGCTAATGTGAGAGTTTATGCCTGGAAGGCGCCCTAGTCCTTTGGTTGTGAACCGTGGGAGTTTGTTCCGGATTGAGATGACTTGGTTATTCGCACATGTGTTGTGGTCCCGTGTAGCTTGTGGTATTATATGAACAGGATGGCTCTCGAGATGCAGATCATATATCGCACCTTAGTTGTGCTTGGGTTTTGTAGCGTATGGTGCTATCCGTCTCCCCAGGATTTGTATTGTGCACTTAGCGTGCTTGTGGCCGATGTTCGGGCATTTTGTAAGTAGAAGCGTTACGGCTTGATGTGTGTGTTTTCTTCTTGATTGTTATGTGCGGATCGGGTGGCACGCCGCCACGGGTATATTGTTTGGATCGGGTGGCACGTCGCCACAGGCATGTTGTGTGGATCGGGTTACATGCCGCAAAAGTGTCATATTGGATCGGGTTGCACGCTGCAACAGTGAGATGTTGAGCATAGTTCCTTACACTTATTTTGTGCGCCTTGTTTTCATAGCATCTATTCGGCCATTTTATTTGTTACGCAGGCTGGGTAATTCCCTGTCAGAGTTAGTTTTTCCTTATGAGTTATATTCAAGTGGTGGCTTGTTGGCGCTTTGATGGTGCTATATAAGATCTTGGTCAGTGTTTGAGGTGACTCATTGCCTGAGCAGTTTGTACTGGGTGAAACAAGATTATTGGACCTGAAATTAGTGCAATCAGATTCATATAAGGTACATTAAAGAGAAATTATCGTTATTCAGTTCAGAATGAGGTAATGGTTCTTATCAGGAGGAGAGACTCCATGATTTATTTATTTGTCAGGAGGTTATGAGTTTCTACATGTCTCTTTCATCGTGGAAGTATTGCGAGAATTCGAACAGAGCTGACATGTGTTATGAGGCGTGTTGCGGGCATCAGATTCGTAAGATTTCAGCTGTTGTGGTCGGAGGATGTATTATGGGCATGTGAATTATGCGGTGCATGGTGTGAATTCAGCAAAGGTGTACGATCATGTTTTGGTACAGTGTGTAGTGATTGATACGGTGTTCGTATGTTAGAATCCGATTTTGTAGAGAAATTCGGAGGTTGGAATTTTGTTTTAAGGCTTTTCGACTAAATAGAAGGGAGAATCTTCAGTCTGGCTCTAGCTAATGTGTTCAACTGGGTTGTGGTGGCACGGGAAGGTGAACGAGGTGTTAAACAGTGATTTTGGACAACTCCAGAGTAGTTCCTAGCACGTTCGAGGACGAACGTATAGCACCCCGAAACATTTCGAAGTACTTAAGCGCTATTAAGGAAGTTGATGGGTGCTAATTATATTATTTTGTGTGCAGAAGAGGGATATTAATATGATGGATATCAATTGGATATGATAATAAGTGTACGAGGCATATTATAAGTGATGTGGGGTCTAAGGATAGGCCTAAGTCTAAGCCAAGTTGGAAAATTACATGATAGACTAAAGTTCCAAATGAGTACGGACAAGATCAAACTTTGGACGCGCATATCTACATATATATAAAGATTTGTGTGATGAACAACCTATCAAATTAAAGATCTTCGAGTCTAGTTTTCAACGCTTCAAATCGTTCGTCATTTGGACACTCCTACAAGAAGTTATGACCAAATTACCAAAGATTGGCAGAAGGTGACACTACCGCGCCGCCCCATGCGGCGCCCCATGTGGCGCGCCTGTGGGGATTTCCAGAACACTTCAAAATTTCATTTCTAGGCACATTTTTCACTACCAGGCTGCGCCCCGTGGCACCCCATGCAGCGCGCTATGCAAATTTCAGGGTTTTTACGACCCGACCCCATTTTAATAAATAGCCTTTGGGGCTTATTTTTGGGCGATTATCTGATGATTTTAGAGAGAAGTGAGAGTGTTTTAGAGAGAGGAAGAAGCTCAAGTGCTATGTTCATCAAGATCTTGTCCAAGCTTTGAAATCCAACAAGAAAATCTCACAAGTTCTTCATCTAAGAGGTAAGGTTTCATACCCTAGTTTTCAATTTCGAATTTGGGTAGAAGATGTTTGATTGAGAGTATGTTTCTTGGGTGTAAGAGTATTATTTTTACATGCATGTACCAATAAGATTTCTGGGAAGATTGTTGAGCTCAAATAAGTAAAGATTGGGTTGTGGAATGAAGGAAATCTTGTAGAAGAACCTTGTAGTCAAATTTGCACACCAAGTGTTTGATGAAATGCTCAAATGAGCTGAAACCATGAATATCTTCCTAATTTGTGTTCAATATTGTTGTGTCTCAAAATAGATTGGGATTGCTAGGATTTCCGAAATATTGTAGTAATTTAAGGAAAGCTCAAAGCGAGGTATGTTGTCTAAACTACTCTTTTAGAAATGAATTCCATGATCTTCCCGTAAGTTTCAAGTATTGTTGGCTCAATTTCCTAATTTCCATGTTTCGAGTTGTTCCTAATAAATTCGATTATCCCTAGTAAGCAAAGTGTTGAAAGATGTATGAATTCAAAATGTGTTCTGAATGTTCCTATCACATTATGTTATCCTTCGGTAATGTGCTCAAGAATGATATGTATACTAAAATGTTATGGCTTTGAGTCGTGTTTCAAACTAAAGCCAGTATGCCAACTTGTGTGAGAAAAACTTGATATGCTTAATACTCTTAATTACTCATATGTGTACCTAAATTCTTGATTGAAAATGTCTTATTATTGATAATCTATAAAGATGGTTGGAAGTGAAATCAGTGAATTGGGGATATAAAGTGTGGCCAACGCGCCAAGAGTGAAAGTTATACTTGTGGACAATGGTGCTAATGAAATGAGATGATGTGAGAAAGATTATGAAATGAGCTTTGATTCAACTGTTCCAAAATTGACTTCGAAAATAGAATTGCCTAAAAGCTTATGAACTCAAGTGATGCCCGTATGTGGCTGTTATAACTAATGTTATGCTTTGTAAGTAGTTTCGATGTGTTTTGCGTTCTTACATATTCGTGAGTTGAAATTGTGTATTTTCCTTTTTGGGGAAAAGTATTTCAAGAATAAATAATGTGTTACTTGGTTATGATTTTAATTTGTGCTTCGATTGCCAATCATTTTACTCCATTTCTTGGAAAGAAATCTATTGTGTTTAAAGCCTTCATTACTAATGAACCTAAAGTTGTGATTTCCAGAATATTCTATTTATTGATATTTATGATGATGATCCATGAAAGAGAAGAAATGAAAGTGTGGAATATGAAATACGGCCATTGTGCCATGAATGAAGAATCATATGTATGGCCAAGAGAGCCAATGAAATAATGATGTTGAAAATTGTTGAAAGTGCCAATGAAGATATACGATATAAAAGGTTATGAGGTAAATGCATTTGTATTGTTGTTTCGTTTTATTCAAATCAATAATATTTTTGGGAGTATTGATAGTCACCGAGGAAGGGTAGGTTGAAATAACCTAACCCCGAAACTACACGTGCCGGTGTAGGAGTGGATTGTGATTATTCCCCTTATTTGGGATGAGATTGATGTGATAAAATTATTTCCCTTAATTGGGATGAGATGATTGATAGAAATGGAGGATGTCGATCCACACGGCATTGTGGTGAGATGGCCTAGCCGATCGGGTCGTGATCGGACACCATGCCGCATACATGGTGGTGATTGTGCTGGAAATTATAATTGAAATCGTGATTGTGGTTGATGTCTCAGATGAGATGGCCTAGCCGATTGGGTCACTCTGTATTTAGCAGGTTTTGGTGAGCCCTACTCTATTCCAGGCTTTATGTCATCTGACGTTGTATTTTGTACTATGGGGTATAGCCGGGACCTTGTCGCCGACATTTCCATTCTTCACTTCTGTTGTACTTAGAGGCTTCATAGACAGGTTGTGGCTTGTAGTCGATGTTGGGAATTGAACTAGAAATGTTGGTATTTGGCAGACATATTTTTTATTATATCTATAAATTTATAATATTTTGGAAATTGTGAATGAAGTTGCTAATGGAAATGAAATAGGAGTTGATAATGAAATCTTATTAGTGTTTCATTAATGGAGTACATCTCCTCTTTATTCAGGGTTGAATTTGGGTAGAATGAAATCTAACAGGCTTGCTCAGCCGGGTTTACTCGGTTGAGCGCCGGTCGCGCTCCCCGAGTTTGGGGCATGACAAACTTGGTATCAGAGCCTAAGGTTTTAAAGTGTCCTAGGATGTCTCGGAGCCGTGTGTAGTAGAGTCCTTCTTATCGGTGTGTTGTCGACCAAATCTATAATGAGGAGGCTACTTGGACATTTAGGAATTTCACACTTCTTTGGTACTCCAGATCGTGCGATAGAGCTCAAGATAGGAAGCTAATTTCCTCGTCATGTCTCATTTGCCATATGAGTAACCCACGGGTTCGAGGCAGCGAGGAGGTATTGAAAGAACAAGTTACTAAGGGAAGTGTCCTTGTCCCTATTAATGTTATCGTGCCACCTGATCATGTGGTAAGAGCACCTAAGAAACGAAAGAGGGTTGTTTGTACCAATAAGTAGGGATGTTTGATTTGTAAGAAACACCATTTGGGTACGTGTTGAATGACTCTTGAAATATGTTATGGTTGTGGAAAGAGGGGGCACAAGATGAACAAATGCCCTAGGTTGGGTACACCCATCACGGTATGCCTGAGGTGCGGGAAGGATCATTTGGTGTCGTGTTGTAAGTATGCTCAGGAGAGTGTTAGGAGTGGCAGGCTTGGGCAATTTCAAAGGCCCACACAACAAACCAGTATAGAGATTATTACTCCCGCCATGAAGGCTTGGAGGAAGGATAAGGGGAATGTTTTTGATGTATGAAAAAGGGTAAATATTAGGTCGGTGGGGTGAGTCCGTTTAACAGACCTCATCCTCGTTGTGTGAAATGTAGGAGATGTCATTCAGGGGTATGCCACTATGGTACCAATGTATGTTATGGATGTAGAGTCGAGGGGAATCAATTAATATATTGCCATGTCAATCTAAAATCACCATGTAAGTCACTATTTAGTACATCATTATGAACACCGCATTATTTTTCCTTATTCTATATGTGCATCCATAATGGAGAACCCTCATAAACATGGTCTTAACAAGACGTTGAATCACAAAATATTGCATGTACTTACTTTTTGAACGAGGCGCATTATTCGTGAATCCACTCTATCACAAATTCGCTTATTTACAACTTCTTGTGGAATTGAGCTCTATAATTATGTCCTTGAATTGAGTTTAACTCTAGGACTAATACTTCCCACTTGCTTTCCAAAATTATCAACAAGAGACTATACCTGATGAATTTCTTATAGAACCTTTTGATTCAAATGGTTAACATGTTCTCACTTGTGCTTATGGATGCACAGTCATAAAGTTTATCTATGTGGTATCAAATCCAATGTATAGCGGCCTAGTGTTGAGATCCTTCTTAAGCCACTATCTCTGGTATACGTGGCTCCTATGGTTGGAACAATTACTTTACTCCTTTGTGTATATTTTCATGAATCCTTTTCACTGCCTAGTAGCATGAGAGCATAGCTCAACACCTATCATATGTGTACCTGTCAATTGAAAGGGGTCACTTATCCGCATAAAAGTTTCTAGGAAATTTGAGATTTTCACAAATTCATCGCAGGAAGATCTTTTTGTTCGCCCATCTCTGTATGACTTTCATGTCCACCTAGATCATGCCTCAGTAAGTAGCTCACTTTGTAACTAGTATTGTCGTCTTCCATGAAGTGGCCTGGTATTGCAGCTTGAGAGTTATTATGGCAAAAACATGGCTATCTCATAGAGAAGTGTTCATTTTCTCTAACCAATACATGATTTCATCCCAACATTAAGATGTCCTAGCTATGTGGTTTCACTCGTGAAAGATTGAAATTAGATGCTTAGAGATTATGGCACATATCATGAGTATATTGATTTGAAAGACAAGTTTGTCGCATCTCTAGTTCTCTCATATAGGATCAACTATCGGAAAGGGGTTAAGCTGTCAGAATGATAATAATCTCACAAGTGTTCAACTTCCTTTTCATCCTCATAGGTTTGTGGCATAGATTACTTGTGCTAGTTACTGTTAATGCAATTTCATGCATTTTGAAACCCATATCACATTCGGGGTGCCAAAATATTCTTATTTCGAGTTGAACTGATTTTCCATACACTCCAGGAGACAACTGGTGTCATGTACTTGGCCATTTCTTATTAAGGCTTACTATTGCCTGAACAAGGCACATATGGAATGAAACAATTGTTGTTGTCCTATTCATGACTCATAGTCTTCCAAGAATAACTGATGCTAATGTCTTTATTCTTCCGATTATGCCTCCCATATGTCACATGTCAAAGAAGAAGCATCATCCCGTAATCAAATATATAGGATAGGAAATTTTATCGTCATATTCATGCTAGCACATCTTAGAGAAATTGTTGGAGGTCGCCAAAGGTTTATTTTGGGTGTTTGGCGTAGAGTTTTAGAGTTGAAGAAAGTGAACAGGTTATTTTCAATATTTTCTCCATGAGGATGTTATGTGAATTTCTAATAAGGTTAAAATATGTGCAGTCACATTAGGCCTTATGAAATCCTGAAGGAAATATGCCAAACTATGAGTATGATGTTTCCCTATTATTGTTCTCCATGTACCTGGTGTTTCATGTGACTGTGTCTAAGAAGGTAGTTGTAATTCTTTGTCTATCGTTCCGGTAAAAGCTAGTGGAGGTGAAGTAAATGGATAATTAGCCTATGAGAGGTACTTAATTGTCATCCTTATTAGATAAGTCTGGGAGTTGAGATTGCCTCCGTGAATGTGCTATGGTGAAGTCTGTGAGTCGAGGAGCCCACCTCGAAGGCCGAAATTGTCAAGGAAAGAAAATGTTTCCACTTGGTTGTATAGTTAAATAATTGGGGGTCGAAAGGCATTATCTATGTGTTATGATTTAAATAGGTGCAACTCATGTCCAGGTATCAATTTTGATAATATAATGCTTGTAATGTTGAGATCAGGGTTGTTTATATATATATATATATATATATATATATATATATATATATATATATATATATATATATATATATATTATGATGCTTTGTTGAGATATGAATGTATTGTTAGGGTAGTTTTGGTAATTCTCTGGCAGGTGGATAGGCCCAATTACAAAGAAGACTATGCCGAAATTTCTGAAACATTTGGGAGTTAGTAAAATTTGGGAGATTGAGGTGTGCAGAAGAAGAGATAAGTTATGTTATGTGTTTGGAGCGGACTCTACTTCTCATTCGAGGACGAATGATCTTAAGTGGGGGAGAATGTAGCACCCCGAAAACTTTTGAAGTACTTAAGCGCTATTAAGGGAGTTAATGGGTGCTGATTATATTATTTTATATACAGACGAGGGCTATTAATACGATGGATATCAATTGGATATGATAATAAGTGTACGAGGCATTTTATAAGTGATGTGGGGTCTAAGGAGAGGCCTAAGTCTAAGCCAAGTTGGAAAATTACATGATAGACTAAAGTTCCAAATGAGTACGCACAAGACCAAACTTTGGAAGAGCATATCTACATATATATAAAGATTTATGTGATGAACAACCTATCGAAAATGAAATATCTTCGAGTCTAGTTTCTAACACTTCAAAGCTAGCAGAAGGTGACACTACCGCGCCGCCCCATGCGGCGCGCCTATAGGGATTTCCAGAACACTTCAACATTTCGTTTCTAGGCACATTTTTCACTACCGCGCGGCGCCTCGCGCGGCTGTGCAAATTTCGAGATTTTTACAACCCGACCCCATTTTAATAAATAGCCTTTGGGGCTTATTTTTGGGCGATTATCTGATGATTTTATAGAGAAGTGGGAGTGTTTTAGAGAGAGGAAGAAGCTCAAGTGCTATGTTCATCAAGATCTTGTCCAAGCTTTGAAATCCAACAAGAAAATCTCACAAGTTCTTCATCTAAGAGGTAAGGTTTCATACCCTAGTTTTCAATTTCGAACTTGGGTAGAAGATATTTGATTGAGAGTATGATTCTTGGGTGTAAGAGTATTATTTTTACATGCATGTACCAATAAGATTTCTGGAAAGATTGTTAAGCTCAAATAAGTAAAGATTGGGTTGTGGAATGAAGGAAATCTTGTAGAAGAACCTTGTAGTCAAATTTGCACACCAAATGTTTGATGAAATGCTCAAATGAGCTGAACCCATGAATATCTTCCTAATTTGTGTTCAATATTGTTGTGTCTCAAAATAGATTGGGATTGCTAGGATTTCCGAAATATTGTAGTAATTTAAGGAAAGCTCAAAGCGAGGTATGTTGTCTAAACTACTCTTTTAGAAACGAATTCCATGATCTTCCCATAAGTTTCAAGTATTGTTGGCTCAAGTTCCTAATTTCCATGTTCTGAGTTGTTCCTAATAAATTCGATTATCCTGAGTAAGCAAAGTGTCGAAATATGTATGAATTCAAAATGTATTCCGAATGTTCCTATCACATTATGTTATCCTTCGAAAATGTGTTCAAGAATTATATGTGTACTAAAATGTTATGGCTTTGAGTCGTGTTTCAAATGAAAGCTAGTATGCCAACTTGTGTGAGAAAAACTCGATATGCTTAAGACTCTTAATTACTCATATGTGTACCTAAAGTCTTGATTGGAAATGTCCTATTGTTGATAATCTATAAAGATGGTTGGAAGTGAAATATGTGAATTGGGGATATAAAGTGTGGCCAACGTGCCAAGAATGAAAGTTATACTCGTGGCCAATGGTGCCAATAAAATGAGATGATGTGAGAAAGATTATGAAATGAGCTTTGATTCAACTGTTCCAAAATTGACTTCGAAATAGAATTTCCTAAAAGCTTATGAACTCAAGTGATACCCGTATGTGGCTGTTTTAACTAATGCTATGCTTTGTAAGTAGTTTCGATGTGTTTTGCATTCTTACATATTCGTGAGTTGAAATTGTGTATTGCCCATCTTGGGGAAAAGTATTTCAAGAATAAATGATGTGTTACTTGGTTATGATTTTTAACTTGTGCTTTTATTGCCAATCATTTTACTCCATTTCTTGGAAAGAAATCGATTATGTTTAAAGCCTTTGTTACTAATGAACCTAAAGATGTGATTTTTGTAATATTCTATTTGTTGATATTTATGATGTGATCCATGAAAGGAAAGAAATGAAAGTGTGGAATATGAAATACGGCCATTGTGCCATGAATGAAGAATCATATGTATGGCCAAGAGAGCCAATGAAATAATGATGTTGAAAGTTGTTGAAAGTGCCAATGAGGCTATATACGGTATGAAAGGTTATGAGGTAATTGCATTTGTATTGTTGTTTCCTTTGTAAGAAAATCAATAATATTTTTGGGTGTATCGATAGTCACCGAGGAAGGGCAGGTTGAAATAACCTAACCCCGAAACTACACGTGCCGGTATGGAGTGAATTGTGATTATTCCCCTTATTTGAGATGAGATTGATGTGATAAAATTATTCCCCTTAATTGGGATGAGATGATTGATAGAAATGGATGATGTCAATCCACACGACATTGTGGTGAGATGGCCTAGCCGATCGGGTCGTGATCTGACACCATGTCGCACACATGGTGGTGATTATGCTGGAAATTGTAATTGCAATCGTGATTGTGGTTGATGTCTCGGATGAGATTGCCTAGCCGATCGGGTCGTGATCCGACTCCATGCTAAAAGTACGGTGGTATTGGTATTGTAAAAGGTGATATTGTGAACAGTAGTATATCGGTGCTAAAGATCTCCCAACCAAAAATAATATTATCTTCGTATTTTGGAAATTATTATGTTTTAACTTGGAAATTGGATATCATTGATTGTTGATTGTTGGTTCCATGGTTTTCCCTTTTATGTTGGCATTCTATTTTGAAAAAGGACAGTTAGCTTTACATACTAGTACTATTCCATATGTACTAACGTTCCTTTTTGCCGGGGGTGCTGCATCTTCAATGGATGCAAGTGGTTCATCAACAGGGCAGCTTTGGTCCTCATTAGCAGTCACTCTTTATTCAGCAAGTTTTGGTGAACCCTACTCTATTTCGGGCTTTATGTCATCTAATGTTGTATTTTGTACTATGAGGTATAACCGGGGCCTTGTCCCCGGCACTTTCGTTTTTTACTTCTATTGTACTTAGAGGCTCCGTAGACAGGTTGTGGGTGATAGTCGATGTTGGGAATTGAATTAGAAATGTTGGTATTTGGCAGATATATTTTTTATTATATCAATAAACTTGTAATATTTTGGAAATTATAAATGAAGCTGCTAATGAAAATGAAATGGGAGTTGTTGATGAAATCTTATTAGTGTTTTATTAATAGATTACATCTCCTCTTTATTCATGGTTGAATTTTGTTAGAATGAAATCTAACAGGCTTGCTCAGCCGGGTTTACTCGGTTGAGCGCCGGTCGTGCTCCCCGAGTTTGGGGCATGACAGAATGTATGTTTAAGTGGGGGAGAATGTAACGACCCGACTGGTCATTTTGAGCTCTAGCGCGTCGTTCAACGGCTTGAGACCTTGAGCAGCTTCACTTCATGTTTTATGACTTGTGCGTGTGGTCGGAATTGAATCCCGGGAAGTTCAGAGTTGATTTGGGAAGAAAATTCTAAATTCTGATGCTTTAAGATGGAAGGATTGAATATGGTTTGACTTTTGAGTAATCGACCTCAGAATCAGGATTCGAAAGTTCCAATAGGTTCGTATGTTAATTTCGGACGTGGTCGTATGTTCGGGTTGAGTATCGGGTGGTCCGGAAGCATTTCGGCACTTATTGTAGAAAGTTGGCATTTTTGAATGTTTTGGAATTTCATAAGTTTGGTTTGAAGTGGATTTTGATGTTATCGATGTCTGTTTGAGGTTTCGAGCCTAGGAATAGGTTTGTATTGTGATTTGTGACTTGTGCGTAAAATTTGAAGTCATTCCAGATTGATTTGGTACGTTTCGGCACAAGACATATAATTTGAAAATTTATAAGTTGATTCGAGGAGAGATTCGTAATTTCAATGTTATTTGGCGTGTTTTGAGGGCTCGACTAAGTTTGTATTGCATTTTGGGACATGTTGGTATATTTGGTTAAGGTCTCGAGGGCCTCGGGTGGATTTCGGATGGTTAACGGATCGATTTTGGACTAAGGAAATGCTAGGATATTTCTAGTTGTTGGTGCGATCGCTTCTGCGGAAGCTGGGTCGCAGAAGCGAAGATTGCATCGCAGAAGAGAGGAAGGATGGATGGGAAAGGCTTCGCAGAAGCGGAAAATAGAACGCTTATGCGGCTTCGTAGAAGCGACAGAGTGGTCGCATAAGCAAGCTGGAGCGCATATGCAGCTATTACTTCGCACCAGCGGTTGCGCAGAAGCGGAGAGGAGTCCGCAGGTGCGATGGGACTGCTGACCAGTGGACTCCGCAGATGCACATTTGTGGTCACAAAAGCGACTTCGCAGATGCAAAGATTTTGTCCGCAGAAGCGGAAACTGGGCAGAACATAAGGGATCGAACTTGGTCATTTCGTCATTTTCATTTGAGATTTTTAGAGCACGGTTCTTGGGCGATTTTTGAGGAGTTTTCATTATGAAACACTAGGTAAGTAATTTCCCACTTGTTCTGAGCTAAATGTAAGGTTTATATGTGGATTTAAGGAGGAAAATTTAGGAAAATTGTGGGATTTTTGTAGAAAACCTAGAATTGGTAATTTTGGATTTTGACCACAATTTTGGAAATGAAATTAGGAATAAATTATATATTTGAGTTTGTTATGTTATGGGTAAAGTTTATCTTCGAGAAATTTCAGAATCTGGGCCGGTGGGCTCGAGGGTTGATTTTTATTGACTTTTCGAACGAAGCAGAGAATTGTTATAAATTGATTAATTATGGGTAATAGAGTATATATTTATGGATTTGCATATTGTTTGACTAGTTTTGAATTGACGGGCATCGGTTTGAGGTGCTATAGAGGCTTTGGAGCCGGCTATAGAACTTCGGAGCGAGATAAGTCTCCTGTCTAACCTTGTGAGGGGGAAACTACCTCTAGGTGATATTAATTGTTATGTGCAACTAGTTGTAGGTGCTACGTACGAGGTGACGAGAGTCTGTACGTAGCTAAAGCATGTTTATGTCCGGGTAGACTTAGAACTTTATCATGTAATATTTGAATTATTTGAACTCGTTCTACTGGCTTAATTAATTAAAGTTATAACTGAATTTGACTTAGAAATAAATATATGTATGATAGGCTTAGCCTTAACACTTTGAGTTGTGGACTTGAGTTATGGGCGAGTTATTTGAGAAACGGTAAAGATTATATTCGTTCTGTGCTCATGTACTATATTGTAAACACGTGTCTCGTAATTCGGTAACTTCCTTCCTTTCTTATAGAGCGGGCCTAATGCCTCGGCAGTATAATAGATGCATATATGGTTCATGCCGCTCGACCCTCGGCAGTGTACACATTATTCTGGATTAGGCTGAACGACCTCGGCAAAATCGTGCATTATATCGCTAATAGTCCGAATATTCACGAGATAAACCTTCCACTGATGCCCGGCATTTTTATGGTATTCCTTATTTATTTTGTATTGATACTTGGCATTTCCTGAGCTATTAAGGTAGAATACAAGATCGAGAAATTTATACTTTAAAAGAAATATTTGAAAGATTATGAAATTTATAGATTTACCCCACTATCGCTGTGCACTTCATATCTGATATGAATTTTTATATTATTTTATTAGACCTCTAGTAAGTGTCGATGTTGACCCCTCGTCACTACTTCTCTGGGGTTAGGCTAGATACTTACTGGGTACATATTGATTTACTACTCATGGTGTACTTCTGCACTAAATGTACAGGATCTGACAGGTTCCTTTGGTGATCATCTTGGCGCATAGGCGCATCCGTCGAGGAGACTTTATGTGAGTTGCAATTCAGGCTATGCATCGCAGTCCACCGATTCTCCATTGTACTATTTATTTTATCCTGTCTTATTTACATTCTGGACAGATGTTGTATTATTATTGTACTTCTTAGTAAATGTACATGCACTTGTGACACCGGGTTTTGGGGGTTCCTACGGGTTGTTCATTATTGTAGTTCATGTAAATATTATCGTTTACCCTGTAAATTCTATTTCATACTATTTAATTAATGAAAATTATGATTTCAAAAATACTAAAATGAGTAATTAGGTTGATCAATTACCGTTGGCTTTCCTGACGGCGGTGTTAGGTGCCATCACGACCTTTAGTGGATTTTGGGTCGTGACATTAGCGCTTGGGCTGGATCCGCCCCTCCGGAGTCTAACATACTAGCAGTGAGCGCAGGTACCATTGAGTGTTGAGTGCGAGTGTCATGTGCGAGTGTCGAGTGATTGAGAGTGCTGAGCGATTGAGCGTGCTGAGTGAGGTTGAATACTCTGAGAGCATGAGTACATGAGTTTATCATTGTGTTGCATTACAAGTGACATGCATATTTGACATGTAGACATAGAGATGTAATATTCCTCATGCTAGCTATACTTGGCATATTTTATCAGTATTGAGCCTAAACTGTTGAACTTGAAAGCATGTCTACATTTTTGTACTGTGTACAACTGATTATGAGATTTCTCTAAGTTATTACTGTTCTTTTCCTTTCATATAT
The DNA here is from genome assembly GCF_000715075.1 of Nicotiana tabacum. NCBI lineage: Eukaryota > Viridiplantae > Streptophyta > Magnoliopsida > Solanales > Solanaceae > Nicotiana > Nicotiana tabacum. Next base: position 56,933,502 of record NC_134103.1, on the reverse strand, counting down.
GTACTGTAATTATCTGGATTTAGACTGTAACTATATGAGCCCGTCACTTCTTTCAGCCCAAGGTTAGTCCTGTTACTTATTGAGTACATTGGGTCAGTTGTACTCATACTACACTCTCCACTTTGTGTGCAGATCCAGGTATATCTAGACCTGGTGGTTGCTAGACTTGGAGCATTACCTGCTTGGAGACTTTTGAGGTAGCTGCTTTGGTGTCCGCAGACCTCGACTCTCCTTATTTTCAGTTTATTTAGCATTGTTCTATCTTTCCAGACAGTTGTATTAGAAGTTTTTGACTGTGTTGTCATTTAGTAGCTCATGTACTCGGTGACACCCGGATCTTTGAGGATTTTGTATTTGAGTCGCAGTTATTCCTTTCAGTTATTTATGAGATTTTTACTATTAAACTCAATATATCATATTTTTAAATTAAAATACGTAGTTATTTTATGATTGTCGGCTTGCCTAGTACTGTGATAGGCGACATCACGACATGTTGAGATTTGGGTCGTGACATTTGCCTAGTTGGGAATTCTGGTTCTGCAGCTGTCGAATTTGCGATGGATAGGTTGCAAATGAGACTATAGTATTTGCGAGGGGAATCTCTCTTTGCGAATCTAGGCGTGTGAAGCAGTTCTGCATTTGTGAGTGTTTGTCTGCAATTGTGAGCACGAGGTTGTTTGCTCTTGCGATGATTGGTTGTCTCTTTTGCGACTGTGTCCTCCGATGGTTGGGTTAGCATTTGCAATTTTGGTGGTCGCAATTGCGAGTTGCCGCTTCTGGGTGGACTTTGCTTCCGCAAAGTATTTTGTCGCAAATGCAACTTTGTCTTGGGTAGTTGGGTTTGCAAATGCGGTACTTTGGTCGCAATTGCGGTGGCCACTATTGTGAACCTTTGGCCGCAAATGAGAGATCCACAACTGATACTTAGAGGCCATATCAGGGTTTGAGTTCATTTTGTCACATATGCAGATTGGGAGCTCGGTTTGAGGCAATGTTTGAGGGAGATTTTCACATTTAACTATTGGGTAAGTGAATATCACTTAATTTTGATATTATATCTTTATTTCTTATAATATTTTACACCAAAATCATAGAAAATGAAAGAATATTTTGGGGATTGTTTACTACATTTTGAGAAATGAAAATTTAGAATTTGAGAGTCGAATTGGACTCAGTTTTGAAAACTAATCACATATGGGCTTGTGGGGTTATGGGTAGTCAGGATTGTAACGACCCGACCAGTCGTTTCAAGTATTACAGCCTCGTTCTCCCATTTACTGCTCTATTTGTGCCTTATAGTTGTATCATGACCTATCGGATTAGTTAGTTCGGCTCTGGAGAGATTTCGGAATAACTTGAGATACTTAGTATCATAATGGAAAGCTTAAGTTGGAAAAGTCAACCGGATATTGATTTATATGTAAATGACCTCGGATTTGAATTCTGATGTTTCCAGTAGCTCCGTATGGTGATTTTGGACTTGGGAGCATGTCCTGAAAATTATTTGGTGGTCCGTAGTGGAATTAGGCTTGAAATGGCAAAAGTCAAAGTTTTTGAAAAGTTTGATAGGGGGGTTGACTTTTTGATATCGGGGTCAGAATCCGATTCTAAAAATTGGAATAGCTTCTTTATGTCATTTATGACTTGTTTGCAAAATTTGAAGTCATTCCGAATTGATTTGATGTGTTTCGGCACAAGATATGGAATTTGAAAGTTCAAAGTTCATAGATTTTGATTTGAGGTGCGATTCGTCGTTTTGATGTTGTTAGGTGTGATTTGAGGCCTCGAATAGGTCCGTATTATGTTATGGGACTTGTCGGTATGTTCGGAAGGGGTCCCGAGGGGCTCGGGTGTGTTTCAGATTGATTTCAGATCTTTTTTTTTCTTCATGTTGTTATTGCTGGTTGCTGCTGGTTCTGGTGAGACCGCACCTGCGGCTGGTTTGTGCAGGTGCGATGGTCGCAGAAGCGACAATGCAGTCGTAGAAGAGGGATGGCATCTGGATGAGGAGGCCCGCAGGAGCAGAGAAAAGGGCACAGGTACGGATGCGCAGGTGCGTCGAGTGGAAGCGCAGGTGCGAGGATCTTCGCAGATGCGGAGTTTAATACCGCAGGTGCGGGGGTTGCTAGGCAAGGCTATTATTCACAGAAGCAAAGTTTTTCCGCAAAAGCGAAGGTCGCAGATGCGACATTTTTACCGCATATGCGAAAGTGCTGGGCAGAATGTTAAATACAAGGGTTCGCGATTTTGGCTTCATTTTAACATTTCCAAGCTCGGATTGAGGAGATTTTTGGAGCAATTTTCATCACAGGAATTGGGGTTAAGTGTTCTACACTTGATTTTGATCTTATTCCATGAATCTATCTTCATTTTTGGCTATTGGCTGATGAATTTTAAAGAGAAATTAGGGGTTTTAGCCTAAAGTTTCATAATGTGAATTTTTGAGTTTTGAATATCGAATTGGAGTCAGATTTGAGTGAAACTAGTATGGTTGAACCCGTAATTGAATGGGGTGTCGGATTTTGTGATTTTTATCGGGTTCTGAGGCGTGGGCACGAGTGTGACTTTTGGCCGGATTTGGGTTTTGATTAAGGATTCGATCTTTATCCTTTGGAATTGTTTCCTTGGGCTTTATTTGATGTATTTGAGTTGCTTTTGGCTAGTTTTGAGCCTTTCAGAGGTCGGTACACGCGAGATGGAATTTTTGGAGCATCGTTTATCTTACTCGACATTGGATTTTTCTTGTTCGAGGTAAGTAACTCTTCTAATATTGGAGCTGAGAGTATGAACCCTGAATATACGTGTTATGTGTTTGGTGTTGAGGTGACACACATGCTAGGTGACGGGCGTGTGGGCATGCACCGTGTGAGTCGTGACTCCGTTATTCCTGTGGTACTGTGAAGCTACCTGAATTTGTCTGAAATCATGAAATCTCTACGTACTAGAGTTACCGAAATGTGATTCATGCTATAAACTATGTTTAGGATACATGCTCATCCTGTTGGGACCCACCGAGATCATTTCTGCTGTTGAGTTATCTGCTTTCATTGCATTACATACTCAGTCATACGCATTCATATGCATATCATATCTCTGTCTCTACTGTTATTTATTGATGCATCATATCATTATTTTCGGGCTAGTATCATGACACTGTGAGCCCGTGAGAGAGAGACCGGAGAGATTGATGACTGAGTGAGGCTGAGTGCCTGATTATGAGTGACATTTATGGGATAGGACTGCACGCCGCAGTGGTTATACTAATTTATGATAGCGCTTGGGCTGAAGGAGCCCCTCCGGAGTCTGCACACACCCCAAGTGAGCGTGATTGATATTATTGAGGGATGGATCTTCCCTAGATATGGATCTTGTCCGAAGCATTATATACCTAGAGATGGATCTTCTCCACGGGCTGGATTGGCCCTACTCGGTACTGAGTGACTGATGATCAGTTGGTGTATATATTCCGGGATGGATCTTCCCTGGGCCAGATTGTCCATATACAGTACCGAGTGATTGAGCATGATGAGTGGAATGTATGAGAAAGTGAGATTGAGTACTCTGAGAGTGTAAGTACATGAGTTCATCTTTGAGATACATTGCATTGACATACATGCCATACATGCATAGAGATGTATTTTTCTCATGCTGTACGGTATCACGTCATTCATGACTTCTCACATGTGTTGACACATGGGCATAGTGATGCATTGTTTTACCCTGGCTATCTGGAAAGAAAATGAAACATCTTATTTATTATTGAAAGGAGTTTTGGGAAAATTACTATTTTCAAACTTACTCATAATTTGGCAACTTCGGTAAACGATTTGGGTTTTCACTTATATACTTGAAAGGCAGAACTATTTTCAGAAATCATGATTAAGCTAGGCATTTTATCTTTGAGTTATTTCTTTTATTACTTGCGTTATGTTGTTATGAACTATTGTTGGTTACTGGAGTTGGACTCTGACCTTGGTACAAGCTCGCCACTACTTTCAACCTAAGGTTAGGTTTGTTACTTATTGAGTACATGGGGTCGGTTGTACTCATACTACACTTCTGCACCTTGCGTGAAGTTGCTGTGTTCGTTGGGAGCTGGATCTGAAGATGTACCTGCGTTCCTGTTGTAGCTGCCTCTTGTTCATGGTAGCCTTAGATTCATAAAACTCTGTTTATGTAATTTTCAAACAGACGACGTATTTACTTCATACCAGCTTTGTAAACTCTATTCTTAGAAGCTCATGATTTGTACAACCAGTATTTGGGGAAATATATAAGATTCAGATATTTTTTTACTTAATTGCTTTATTAATTATTATTGGAATTGTTTAGTGGTTAACTGGCTTACCTAGCAGGTTGGGTTAGGTGCCATCACGACTAGTTGGATTTTGGGTCGTGACAAGGATCTACCCCTTGACTCGGGTTTTAACCTTATGGGCCCAAGGTTGACTATTGTTGACTTTTTGGGAATTGGGTAAAGATTTAAACTTTATTAATTGGAATTGATTCCTATTGCTTTATTTGATATTATTGAGTTATTGGGCTAGATTTGGGCTGGACGGAGGTGATTTTTAGAGAAAGGCTATTTTTGAGGTTTGATTTGGGCTTATTGAGGTAAGTGTCTTGCGTAGCTTTGGTTAAGGGATTTTTTTCCTATTAATTGATGTTGTTTGCTGCATGCGAGGGTGATGTATATATGAGGTGACGAGCGTATATATATGTTCCATTTGTATTCATACTCGGGGTAGATTCTATCTTACTCTATTCTTTATTTGGTTGTGTATTTTATTTGATTCCATATATTATTTAATTAATCGACGATGTGAGTATAATAAACCATGCTAGAGGAATGTTGACGCTATTGGTACCTTATGTAGAACATGATGAGCAAGTCTTGAGACATATACTATATTTTTCTCGAGATAGATACACATAGGTTATGAACACACATTCAGATTTGTTCTTGTAATGTGACTTCATTGAGATGTGTGCACTCCGTGATACATATATAATCCTTTGTATAACTACTTGAACTTGGTTGGTATAATTGATTTTGTCATAGTCATGCTTTATCCACATTTTTATTATTATTATGTCCTTGTGCGCTTTATAGATGAGTTATGAGGATATGCCGCATGATGATTGTTGCACCCTATTTTGCACAGGTTAAAATAAAATACAACTTGTGGTTCCTCTGAAGTTGATGAAAGAAGAGTCACCACCTAATATTTTGAGGTACACTAGGGTACCTATAAGTCTTTAAAGATTATTATCTTAATGGTCTACTAACCAGTGAGATCCAGGTAAGAGTTCTTGTTACACTAAGGGGAAGGTATTAGGCATCCCTTAAAATCTACCTGAGATAGCTCCTTAAACATAGGCTAGGTGCGGGGAAGGAAATGCCTATATCCTAGTTGATTAATTGATTAAAATTTCTAAAATGGTTTTTTATGAAAAGCCTTGTATGAGTAAAAATTATATTAATTCTAGTTTGAAAGCACATCTTTTATTTTGAGAAAAAGAAATTATATTCCCATTAGAAATGGTAAGATTTGTTTAAAATTCTTAATAAAATGAGTGGTTATTTCAAGAAAATGTGTCTACATATTTATTAAAACTGGTATTCCTGATTTGTTTATTTGGAGGCTGTTTTACTAAAGACCAGTATATTTTCCAAAAGGTCTGCTTAATCTTGGTTCTTCTAAAAATCAGTGATGTATGATTGCCCTTTTCTGTGTTAGAACAGTTCAGTTGCCTATGATCCATTTTGAAAATATTTCAAAGGAGTTGTTTCTATTTAAACTCGTTCAAGTTCTGTTGATGCATAAAACCAAACAAAACACATTGGAAAAGATATGCAAGTGAAAGAAAGATTAGTTGCCAAAATAGTTAGTTTCAAAATGTTTATATTTCAAAAGTGTTAGGGTTGTTAAAGTAATTAATTCTTGAAGCCACAATTACTTTTTACCTATTAGATTCTGATTTGCCTAAAATCTACCTAAACGATCAAGACATCAATGAATTTCCAATATACACAGAAAGAAAGACAGTAAGAATCAACAATTATTTTTATATAAAGAGAAGGAAGGCTAGACTCTCATTATTGGGCTGAAAGTTGGTCAGACCCAACTAAAATTCTAAGTGGCAACAAAGCTTTGGTAGATAGCAAGGAGACAACCCAATTCTCGGACTTGGGCCTGAGTTCTCAATGATCTCAGCATGCCCAGTGATCCATGCGAAGAAAAGAAAAGGAAATGATTATAGCATATAAAAATAGAAGGTAAAGTAAGATATACATATGATGAATAAGAACATAATCTATAAGAATATAGCAAAGCCAAATTTCATTTATGTTAATCCCATGAAGATTAGTCAAGGTCAATGACTATGGGCTTAGGGTGAACCATATGTATTTATAAGGCCCCCTTATGGACCCCAGACAATTTAGAGTTCACGGGGGTCTCATGGACCCGAGCAGTGGTTGTGCTAGGGAGGGGTCCCTTAATCACAAAGTCAAGCTCACATTAAAATTCCCTTAAGCATTTAACCTCACTCTTCTTCAGAGGTTTTAGCACAAACAAAATATCAACATGGCATTTCAACCAAACAAGTACCTAGGCAGCCTCACACAACCAATACAAAATACACTAGCAGAAGTACATACGGTCTCATAACACACTCCGAGAATTCAATTACACAGAAGCACCAATTGACTCAAAGCAAATAACCATTCTAGGGAGTGAAGTCATTACTGGGGTGCAAAGTCATGAATAATCAAGGATTAACACATACTTGAGCTCTAAAACCATAATCATTATCAGACATAGGTTACACAAGTTTCCAAAATTTTAATTGTTTTAAAGGCTTAAAGGTTGATTCTGAATCATTCCATGTGGCACATCATTTACAAAATACTCATAAGAGTCACATATACAATCAGGAAAGGGTCAAAAAGAACAAACGATTGACCATATACCCCTGTAAGCAAGCTATTTACAATTTCATCTTCAGAGAAGTCACACTGAGTAGCTTAAGGCATCAGTAATTGGTAACGATAAACATATGCACCCATTTACTAACTTTACTAAAGGTCCAATACTTCATAGAGAACCTATAAGATAGAGTTCCCTTTAGGTAGGTTTAAGTTATTAAAGTAAGTGACAAAATACCACAGCAGTCGTAGAACAGAACAAGCACATAGTTGAGATTTTCATATCACACTAAGAACCTATGCTAAAATCATACTCAATATCAGTCTTAAAGGAGTTATTACTAACAGTAAAAATACATGAGAGCATTAAGCATTAGTAGAATGGTCAAAATCCAGTCTCACCATTTAGATCCTATAGGCATGACATATAGACATGGTAATGCACATTGAGTATACTCATTCCAGTTATCAGATCCAGCAGTATATTCAAATATGGCAGAAAGATCTTATGGACAGTTTTCAAACACCACATAGGCATGAAATAACAAGAATGCTCATTTATACCTAGTTTAGGCAAAGTGGATATGTGATATGAAAGTTAACATCTATTTATTCAAGCTACAATGATAAACTAACACATAGATCACCTTACTTTAACTGAAAATCACAAACATAATACTTATGAACATGACTGTCAGTGGGAATCACTCGACTAACCAGTCAACACAGTATGATGAGAGTCACAACATGGTGCTATGAGGATCATTCAATTAGCCAATCACACGACCAGCATGGTAAGAATGTTTTCAATAACATGACAATATAGGCATAAAAATCCTCCAGTTGACTAAACAAGGTGACATGAAGGTTCATAGATATCATTCCATTAATATGATCATACAAAATATGGGAATCTATAAGTGTCACCTAATTAACAGAGCCATAGTAGGGATCAAACAGGCTGCCAATATAGAGAATAACATAGAAAGTTAACAGGACGAGGATCACAATAACATTACTCTGATTCATTAATAAATAAACTAATGATAGTTTCAGTATAAAATAGACCTCAATAGTCACTTCTTTGGAGCCTCAAACTAGGTGGTCCTCTTTAGCCATTTAGGAACCACAATTCACACTCAATTTGAAGTAATCAAACTCAAGCAAAAAAGAAAGAAAGAAAGGAAATTAGAAAAGAATTTTAGAGTATTTTAGCAGCTAACATTTACTAAGTTTCTTAGGTAGTTCGTCTTGTTCGGTGAAAGCATTGAAGCTCCTATTTATATTGGCCATCGGAGCCTTAGGGTTCGTTTGAATTCAAAGAGATAGTGGGTTATGGCAATTGAACGCTGATGATAGCAAAGGGGAAAAATAGAAGGAAAACAGATGGGAGATTAGAGTGACTTTTACCTTAGCATGAAATGGCGAAGGAAATCGGCCGTTGGAGACCAAACCATCGGTCAAAGCCCATGTCTAGAGGTCACTGTGTTTGACCTCTAGACCAAGAATCATGATAATGGGATTAATATCTTCATGAATCTACAGCTCTATGCATAGATTTGGATGGGAATAGGAGGAAATGATTATATTCTCACCCTTTCACGTACATGTCTAGGGTTTGGGGGTTTGAGATTAAAAATCAGATGAGAAAAAAAGGATAGGATCGGCGAGATTCTCGGTTGGAAGAGAGATAGGGTGAATTTTAGTCGATTTTTAGTGACCTTGCACCATTTTGTGCAAGGTTTCAGTGATTGATGGGTCTAAGAAGATGAGAGAAATGAGAGGGGAAAAGGAAATAGAGGCGGCCGATCTTTGGATGAAATGATTAGGGTTTGGGGGTTGGTCTCTTAGTTAAAACGAGAGACGGGAGGGGAAGCCCTAGATTTTTTGGGAATAAAAGGAAAAGAAAAGGTTTTAGTGGGATAAAACTGGAACCGTTGGACAATTTTGATCCAAATACTGAGATAAAACATTAGAGGTTTAATAAATTTAGGGAAAATTGGGATTAAATATGGACCATTGATGATTTGGATAAACGGTCCAGATGAGTTGTATTTTTTCTGTGAATGATTGGAAGGTGTGACATGTCGTGTGGTGATAGGTTGAAAGTAAGTGACGTGGATCGCCAAGTAGGATAGGGATAGGGGTTGGTCAGACTGGGTTATAGGTGTTGGGCCAATATTTTGGGCCAAATTCTTTGGGTAGTAGGCTAAAAATTAATTTAAAGCATGGTCAATTGAATTAAACTAATCAATTTCAATTGTAGCCCATTTTAAGTTTTGACCACTTTTATAATTAAATTAATTAGACTTAATTAATCCCAATAAAAATGTACTCCCTTAGTTTCAATTTAGATGATTTAATTTGACTCGGCACGGACTTTAAGAAAAAAATAAGACTTTTAAAACTTGTAGTCTTACAATCTTAAGGGGAAAAAGCTTTGTGGGGCCATGACATTTGTGTGGTTATAAAAGCTTCTCATTAAGGGTAAAATGGATAAAATTAAGAGTTTAAAGTTGAATTATTTCCAAATTTTGAAATGTGTCATTTATTTTGGAATAGACTAAAAAGGAAAGTACCTCATCTAATTTGAAACAGCGGGAGTAGTAAATTATAATTAACAAATGTATTATTAGTTACTGTAATTAGTTAGTTTTAATTAATTAAAATTATAGTACTCGTCTATTAAATTATGAAAACTAATTATTTAGTTAATTAAAGTAATAGAGGTAATATTGTCGCGCCCCGTTTTCTCGCGAAAGCGGGTTTCGATATGTAACAACTCTTTTAAATGGGTATTAAAAGAGAAGAGTCGCCACCTAACGACTTTAAGGTGCGTTAGAGCACCTATTTGCAAATAACTCTGTTTAACTAGTCCGTGTCACCAAAGATCAGGTAAGGGCTCAAATTATCGAAGAGAAGGTGTTCGGTACTCTTTGAGGTCCACAACTGTGGGTCCCTACTGAAATCACGCTATGTGGGATTATTAGATTATAATTGTCATATGTGATCATATAAGTGAAGGAAGACATGGAATTAAAGGTTCAACTACGAGGTAAAACAAGTGTAAAGAAGAATTCGCATGTGAAGGAATTAGATAATATATAAATAATCGGTGCAAGTCTTTGGAGGTTACAAAATACAGCCTAATTGTTAGATTTTAGTTTTAATGATGAAAAATAATATAATTGTGTTTGATGTAGGGACTCAAGGAAATCAATCAGAATCAAAGTAAAAAGGAAAGTATCAATCAAAGATTGACTGAAGCAATCAAGGAATCAACGATGATTGAAACTGAAGGAAGATATCGATCAGAAGATGATAGAAGCTATCAACAATAAAAAGGAAAGAAGTACTAAAGGTTCGGCAAAGGCATAGCCAAAACTGAAAATCCGGCGGATATCATGGCTTAAAGATGGAAAGCTATCAAAGTCCACTCATCAAGGAAGTATAACAGGAATCAACCTTATTCTTGGAAAGAATCAATATTTGATTCCTTTCAAGAATCAAATCTCTTGGGTTCGCAAATCTCTCCAGACTCTAAGGCCTCCTGGAAAGTATATATACGATCATTTCAGATTTAAGGAGATATACTTTGATCAAACCATTTACTCTCTCTTTGTTCTACTTCAAACAAACATTGTAGTTCTACTAGTTCTGTTGTGTGACAAGTTAGAGAAAAAAGAGAGAAAATCACCGGTGAGACATTGTATCAAGAAAAAACGAGAGACATAGAAACTGAGCAGTTGGTATAAAACTACATCATTCACTTTGTACTCAAGAAACTCAATCACTGAAAGAGAACACCCTTGCAACCCAAGGGGACTGGACTAGGATTCACATTGAATCCAAACCAGTATAAAAACTCCGGTGTCTTTAATTCCTGCACTTTACTTCTCTATTTTAATTCTGTACTTCTTACTATCTCGCTCTTATTTGTAGTCAATTAATTGGTAAACTAGTCAACTTATAATAACTAATTTTAAAATAAGCAATTCACCCCACCTCTTGTACTTTCAATTGGTATCAGAGCTAGTCTCACTCTTCTTTGCTTAACAACTTGTGAGAAAAGATAATGGAAAAACAAGGAATTGTTGGAGCACTCTTTCAAGAAGGAACATCACAAGTTAGACCACCTTATTTCAATGGGCAACATTTTTCTCACTGGAAAGTACGTATGGAAATATATGCAAAATCATATGATGTCAAAGTTTGGCGAGTAATCAAGAAAGGGAACTATCCACTGCCTGTAGCAGCACAACCTGCTGCTGATCCGGAAGATATAGATGAATATACAGACGAGCAGATGGCAGTTGTTCAAGTCAGTGCTAAGGCCAGAAATATACTCTATAATGCTATAAGTGGAGAAGAATATGAAAAATATCCAGTTGTGATACAGCCAAAGAAATGTGGGATAAACTAGAAGTCACTTATGAAGGAACCAGCAAAGTGAAAGAAACGCATATCAATATGTTGGTTCATGATTACGAACTCTTCCAGATGAAAGAAGGATAATCCATTGAAGAAATGTTTGCAAGGTTTTAGCAAAATCATCAGTGATCTAAAAGCTTTTGGTAAACAATATACTAGTGGTGATCAAGTTCGGAAAATTCTGAGAAGTCTCCCTACGACTTGGCAGACAAAAATAGTTGCACTTGAATCACAAGATCTAAACAAATTATCGTATGATGAACTTCGAGGGGATCTCATAGCATTTGAAAAGACTCATCTCATGAAAACAACCTAGAAGAAAAGAAGAAAATAGTGGCATTCAATGCTACAACTAATAGGACAAAAAATGACATTGACGATGATCCTGAAGCCCTCAAGGAAGAAATTGCCATGGTATCAAGGAACATGGATGGTCTAATGAGAAGATACAAAAACACAAAAAGAGGAAGAATATCATCAAGGCGAACCAGGCAATACAATGAGCAGGACTAGAATGATGGAAAATGTTTTGAATGTGGAAGATACGGACATGTACAAGCTGAATGCCCAGATCTAAAAAGAAAAGTTGACAGAGGATTTAACAAGAATAAATCCTTTGGAAGCTGGAGTGATGAAGACGTTTCAGAACCAGAATAAATAGCAAATCTGTGGTTCATGACAATTCTGGAAAATGACATAAACAAACTTTCAGGCTGCTGGACAGATGAAGATGTTTCAGATGACGAATGCAAGGATGAAAAAGAAAACTATTTTATGCCACGAGGTGAAACAAGAAAGGTAAGATCCTATAACTGTGCAAGATGCAATGAATTGAAGGATATTCTTGACCTTACTTTAAAAGAGTCTCAAAAGTTGATGAATGAACTAAAGAGACTCAATAGGGAAAAGAAAGACTGGAAACTCAAGCTTGAAGTATGTGAAATTTAAAAAGAAGTACTTCAAGAAGAATTTCAGGAATTGCAGATGCAACTCAATGGCATACACAAATCCACCAGTCATAGTTCTGTTAAGTCCAACTAGGCGACTTACAAGTCAACTGAAAAGGGACCAACCAGAACAGAGTCCACAAGCACTAGTGGAAGATCCAAAAAATGGATCACCTTCTCTATGTCACCTTTGTAATAAAAGTGGGCATAAATATTCCTTTTGTCATTTTCGAAAATCAAATGTTTCAGGGTGGATTTGAAAACCCAAAGACAACCCTAATCTTAGTAATACTAACCAACAAGGACCCAAGCAAGCTTGGGTACCTAAGAGAAAGTAATTGTTACATTTTGCAGGAACATCAGAGAAAGAGCCACAAAGGAAAATGGTACCTAGATAGTACGTGTTCCAGCCATATGACAGGTGACAAAAACCTGTTTAAAGAGGTCATTAAAATAAATGGTGGAAGTGTTAAATTTGGAGATGACTTAAAGGGGAAGATAGTTGACACTGGCACAGTCCCATTCAATAACAACTGCGATATCACTAAAGTCTATCTCGTAGATGGACTCAACTACAATTTGCTAAGTATAAGCCAACTGTGTGATTTCGGATATGAGGTAAAATTCAAAAAAAAAACATGTTGTGCTATTGAAGATGAGTCAGGTAAAATAATCCTTCCAGGAAAAAGGTATGGAAATGTCTACATTCTTGATGGCTTCGAAAATATAGATGGTCGTATCTGCTTAACATCCATGTCTGATGATCCGTGGTTATGGCATAAGAAACTTGGTCATACAATCATGAATCTTATAGATAAACTATCCAAGTATGATTTAGTTATTGGTCTTCCCAAACTCAATTTTTCTAGAAGTCATGTGTGTGATGCATGCTAGATTGGTAAACAGACCAGGAACTCTTTCAAAGTCAAAGACATTGTGTCCACATCTAAGCCTTTATAACTGCTTCATATGGATTTGTTTGGACCTACTAGAACTGCTAGCATAGGAGGAAAACGATATGCATTTGTTATTATTGATGACTACTCATGTTTTACATGGGTGATTTTTCTATCACACAAAGATGAAGCTTTGAAAAACTTTGAGATCTTCTGTAAAAGAGTTGAATGAGAAAAGGGATATCTTATTACAACCATTCAAAGTGATCATGGAGGAGAATTTAAGAGCAGAGCGTTTGAAGAATTCTGCAATGATCAAGGATACACCCACAATTTCTCAGCCCCAAGATCACCTCAACAGAATGGGGTAGTGGAACGGAAAAACAGAACTCTACAAGATATGGCTAGAACCGTGTTACTAGCGTACTCATTGCCAAACCACTTCTGGGCATAAGTAGTAAGTACATCACTCCATATTCTCAACAGATAAGGCCAATCTTGAAGAAAACTCCATATGAACTGTGAAAAGGTAAACAACCCAACATAAGCTACTTCCATACTTTTGGAAGCAAGTATTTTATCCACAACAATGGTAAGGAAAATCTTGGTAAATTTGATCCAAGAAGTGATGAAGGTATTTTTCTAGGTTATTCTATAAATAGTAGATCATTTAGAGTTTATAATTAACGCACTTCATCTGTAGAAGAATCAGTACATGTTTCAGCCGAGAAAGGAATCATTGTAGGTGATGAAGATCAAAATCAAGAACAACTCAGTCAAGCAATCTCCAAGAGTCGACTAACAAGGAAGAAAATGTCACAGAGTCGACTGATAAAATTAGCAACAGCCAACCAAAGCACAGATAGAGTTGACTACTCCTACAAGCATAACACAACCAAATGAATGGAGGATTGAACCAGAATATCCTCAGAAGTTTATCATAGGAGATCCAAGTGAAGGGATGAAAACCAGAGGATCTCACAAGAAGAAGGCAAACTTAGCCTTGATCTCCCAGATTGAACAAAGAAGATAGACGAGGCTCTCAAAGATTCAAGCTGGGTTTAGGCCATGTAGGAAGAACTGGATCAATTTGATAAGAACCAAGTATGGAAATTGATGCCTAAGCCTGCAGACGCTACTGTAATTAGAACTAAATGGGTCTTCAGAAATAAGCTCAACGAGAATGGTAAAGTCATAAGGAACAAAGCCAGATTAGTAGCTCAAGGATATTCTCAACAAGGGGGAGTCGACTATGATGAAACCTTTGCACAAATAGCTCGACTAGAGTCAATACGAATTCTTCTTGCGTATGCATCCTTCAAGAAATTCAGACTTTTCCAGATGGATGTAAAGAGTGCCTTCTTAAATGGTTTCATTGAGGAGGAAGTATATGTAAAACAACCTCCTGGATTTGAAAACTCAAAGTTTCCTTATGATGTGTATAAGTTAACCAAGGCACTGTATGGACTTATACAAGCTCCACGAGCATGGTACGAAAGAATCGGTTCATTTCTACTTGATCACGGGTTTATAAGAGGTAAAATAGACACTACTCTATTCATAAAAAGATCTTCAGAAGGTAATCTTATTATTCAAGTTTATGTTGATGATATTATCTTCGGTAGTGCTAACCCCTTGTTGTGAAAGGAATTTGCAACGCTTATGCAAAGCGAATTTGAAATAAGTATGATGGGAGAGCTCACTTTTTTCCTTGGACTTCAAATCCAACAATCTGAAGAAGGAACCTTCATATGCCAGACAAAATATACCAAGGAGCTAATTCAAAAATTTGGCATGAGCAATTCTAAAGCTATTGGCACACCTATGAGCCAGTAAACAAATCTTGATAAAGATGAAAAGGGAAATCCTGTTGATGAAACAAAATATCATGGAATGATTGGTTCTTTACTCTACCTAACTGCTAGTCGACCAGATATTATGTTCAATGTTTGCAAATGTGCCAAGTTTCAGTCAGCTCCTAAGGACTCTCATCTTACTGCAGTAAAGAGAATTATTCGTTATCTCATTGGAACCACTTCTCATGGACTATGGTATCCACGCTCTAATAATTTTAAATTAGAAGTTTTTTCAGATGCTGATCTTGCAGGTGACAAGGAAGACTGGAAAAGCACCAGTGGCACATGTCAATTACTGGAAAAATCCTTGATTTCTTGGAATAGTAAAAAACAAGGATTAGTTGCATTATCCACTACAGAGGCTGAATACATTGCCATCGGACAATGTTGTGTATAGTTACTATGGATGTCTCATCAATTGGGTGATTATGAATTATTTTTTAAACCTATTTAAATTTTTTTGTGATAACTCTAGTGCTATATGTCTTTCAATGAATCATCTGCATCACTCTAGAGCTAAGAATATAGACATCAAGCATCATTTTATTAGAGATCATGTTATCAAAGGTGATATAGAACTGTCATTTGTTAGTACAACTTATCAATTAGCTGATATTTTCACTAAGCCTCTATTAGAAGATAGATTCTGTCTTTTAAGAGATTTACTTGACATTATTTCGCTTAATTTCAAAAATTAGGACCTATTTGTCTTTTTAATTTCTTATTTGACTAATGTTCAAATTTTGATTGTGTGTAGTCATTTATGTATCGCCTCTATTTTCCCTATTTTCACATAGGAAAACCAATCATCATGACTCTTCACTAATACCCTTTCCTTTCATATACTCAACCGTTAATATTTCCTTCTTAAACTTTTAACCCCTTTCTCTGACTTCGTCGTCTTCATCTTTCAGAAACCCTTTTCAGAAACCTTTTCTCTCAAAGTAGGTTCTCCCATGGCTAAACACCCCAAAACCCCTTCTTCCTCCACCAGAAAAAGTACTTGGTCCAGAGGCAAACCCTCTTCTCAGCCCCCAGAACCCGTAGACATAGGATCTGACCACTCCGAAGGTTTTGCCTCTTCACAAGTAGAACTTTTAGACTACTCTCACTTAGGAGAAAAAGCTCTAGGAAAAAGGACCATGGAAGATCCTCCTGAAACCTTTAATCCTAAAAAAATCCAGAGTAGACCTTTCAAGCTCCTTAGAATCAAACCTCAATTTTTGGGATTCCCCAAACAAGGATTTCTTTCTTGTCCTAAAAGACAAGCCCATTGCTCATGGCAGAATTGTTGATCTTGATTTCATGGAAACCCTCAACTGTATGGTAAAGGATCTTTTTGCCTTTCAAGGTTGGTAAAAATTCCTCTCTTTACCCCCTCCTAAAGTCTCTGAACCTTTAGTGAAAATGTTTTATGCAAATCTTCGCTCTAGTAAGCCTGATAGGTTAGAATCCTTAGTTCTGGGTAAGTGCATTGTTTTTGATTGTTCTATGTTTGACTCAATTTTCTCGTGTAAATGCTCAGGTTTTCCAATGCTTTTCAAAAACACTTGGCCTGATGATTTTGAAATTTCTTTTGATCAAGCAAAATGATGTATTGCTGAGTGCCCTTCTGATTCTCTCCCAAACCGGTTAGGTCCTAGTGATGTTAACTTTGAAATTCGTATCTTAGCCACATTGTTGCAACCACTCTTCTTCCTCGAACTGGATCATTCTCTACCTTCTCTCAAAGAGACACCTTTCTTGTTTATTGTCTTGTGACCAAACTCTAGATTAAGGTATCCTCCTGGGTCATAAATTTTATGATAGAGAGTGCTGATGATCCCACCAGTCTGCCTTTTGGTATGGCCATCTCTTATATCCTAGAAGCCCACAATATCTCCATATCAGAATATCCTCTTGTCTCTGTGTCAAAATCTTACAATTCTAGGGCTTTTGCTAGTATGGGGTATATGTGTGTAAAGGGCACTTGGGTAAAAAACAGGACGGTGAAGTCAAAAGTGTTAAACCTGACTCCAAGGTCAAATCCTCTGTCTCTCTTCACAGTGTAAGTGATCCTGCTATCACTGAAAAATTGACTGTCATTGACAACAAGCTGACCAACATCCAAGAACTCCTTACTGCCACTCAGTCCACTGTTGGTGACATTCACACAATTTCGAAGGAAATAGGGTCGGACGTCTCCAAGATAAGGGTCAGAATTTAGAGACATAGAGAAAATGCAGTCAAAGCCTTCAAGGAAGTTCATAACAGGATTGATGGGGTCACCGTTGAAGTAAATTCCAGCTTTGATCATCTAAAAGAGGCCATCTGCAACACTCATACCTATTTCCTGCCTCACTAGTGGTGGAAATCTCAAACAATGTTTTGTGTTTTGCTGTTTTGGACTGGTTAACCAGTCAACTGATATTTTTTCTTTCTTTTATGACTCTGCATGCTTATCATGCAATCCTTAGTTATATTGTATGTTTAATGGTTATATGCTATATTATCTGCTTTAGTGGTATTCCCTCTTTGATGATGTCAAAAAGGGGGAGAAAAAAGATATACATTCTGCAGGTACATGAGTCGACTAATTGAGGGGGAGTCAACTGCAACCATTGAGGGGTAGTCAACTGCACCCATTTAGGGGGAGTAAAATTACAGGGAAGTTAACTGGTGTTTATACATATTATTTTATCATCATCAAAAAGGGGGAGATTGTTAGATTTTAGTTTTAATAATGAAAAATAGTATAATTGTGTTTGATGTAGGGACTCAAGGAAATCAATCAGAATCAAAGTAAAAAGGAAATATCTGTAACACCTCGAAAAATTTTGAAGTATTTAATGGTAAGCCCGGTAAAGTTTGCAAAGAAAATAATATTTTATGGTGTCGGACTAAGCTTACGTGTTTGAGGATTGTAGCCGCGGCTCGGACTTTTTAGGTTGAACAATGCACCAGAAAGTAAAGAAAGATTTTTGGCGAAAAAGTGCATTTCTGCGGTCCATTATGCGACCGCAGAATCACTCTGCGGACCGCATAATGGCCGCAGAGTGAGGCAGTTAATTGGGCCAATTAGAAGCATTATGCGGTCGACTATGCGACCGCATAACTGTTATGCGGTGCATTATGTGACCGCATAACGGTTATGCAGACCGCATAGTGACCTCATACACATACAGTTATTTTGGCTATTTTGTAACCAACTATACGACCGATATGCGGTCCGCATATCGGTTATGCAATCGCATACCTTGTTTTAGAGCTCCATTTTTGGGTTTTTAAAACCCGACCTTATTTCATTAAATACAATCTTTGGGTCATTTTTGAGCTATTATATGACATTTTAGAGTGAAAGAGGGTGCCTTAGAGTGAGAAAGTGTTCTCCAATATTTGTTCTTCCATTCTTTCTCATGTTTTGGAAGATTAAGAAGGCAAGCTCACTAGGTCTTCATCCTAGAGGTAAGATTCTGCACCCTACACCCTAATTTCGAAATCATTTGAACATGGGTAATTAGCAAGATAATGTTTGGGCATGAGAGTTGATTATTTTACATGCATGTGATATCAAGGGGTGTAGGAAGATTGTTGAACTAAGCATGGTAAAGATTGGGTTGTGGGATGATGGAATCCTCCATAAAATGGACCTTGAAACCTTATGCACATTTTGTGTTTGATAAAATACTCAAATGAGCTAGAAACATAATCATCTTCCTAATTGTGGTCCAATTTGTTATATTTCTAAAATATATTGAAGTTGCTAAGAATTCCGGAACGTTTTAGAGTTTAAGGAAGCTCAATTGAGGTATGTTGGCTAAACTCTTCTTTAAGAATTGGAATTCTCATTATCCTTGTAAGTTCTGAGATGTTGATTATAAATCGAGTATTCTGATAAGTTTTGTGATGAAGATATATGTTAAATTCATATTTCAAATGCTCTTTTCATATTGCATTATTAACTGAGGATGTGTCCCAAACTATGGATTACGTATCCACATGTTATAACTTCCAGTCGTGATTTTTATGAACGTTATTATGCCAAGTTGTGTAGAGATTGTGATTGTGATACACTTTCACCCGCATACATTAGGGTGAGGCGGCATGACCGCTTTGTGTGGGGATTAAGGTATAGAGATTGTGATTGTGATACACCTCCACCAGCATATATATTGGGTTAAGGCGGCATGACCGCTTTGTGTCGGGATTATGATATTGTGGGACTGCACCTCCACCCGTTTATATTGGGGTGAGGCGGTACGATCGCTTTGTGTATGGTTTTGGTATTGTTGTGTCACCACCACCCGCATACATTGGGGTGAGGCGGCATAGCCATTTTATGTTGGTATTGGTATCGTTGATGCATTTCCACCCGCATACATCGGG
This sequence comes from Nicotiana tabacum, assembly GCF_000715075.1. Taxonomy (NCBI): domain Eukaryota; kingdom Viridiplantae; phylum Streptophyta; class Magnoliopsida; order Solanales; family Solanaceae; genus Nicotiana; species Nicotiana tabacum. The sequence continues at coordinate 56,914,076 of NC_134103.1, read as the reverse complement.
ATGAGGCGGCATAGCCGCTTTGTGTTGGTTCTTGGTACTGTGGTTATATATCCACCCACATACATTGAGGTGAGGCAGCATGGCTGCTTGATTTGAGTTGTGGTATTGTACGTACACCTCCACCTGCATACATTAGGTGAGGCGGTGGGGCCGCTTTGTGTGAAGATGGTTATAGAGGATCTCATCTTAAATCCTATAAATGTCGTTGATAGCTTTTAATAATCTTTCTATGGTTGAGACGGTTATCTATATTATTCTATTGCCGCACTGGTTCATCATAATTATCTTGTATTTCTAAATTCTTAAATTGGTGTTTAGTTTTCATACTAATACTATTCGACGGTACTAACGTTGCTTTTGCCGGGGGCGCTGCATCTTTAAATGGATGCAGGTGGCTCCACAGCAGGAGACATTGATCAGTGATAGCAGTACACCTTCTTCCCAGCTGACTTGGTGAGCCCCACTTCATCCCGGGGTCATGTATCTTTTGTTCTTTATGTATTATGGTTGAGATATAGCCGGGGCCTTGTTACCGGCATCATTGTACTCTTCTTTATCTATAGAGGCTCCGTAGACATAGTGTAGGTTGTGTATTGGTGCTGGGAAAGACAAACTATGCTATGTTGTGGTTGTATTACTTGTCCATTTGAGACTTTAAAAATGGTGAAACTTATGGTAAGAAATTGGTAATTGCAGACATGACCACTTTATTGTTTAATTAAGGAAAACATATATTCTCTTTATTCATGAATGATTTTGGGTAGAAGGAATCTAACAAGCTTGCTCGGTCGGGTTCACTCGGTTGAGCGCCGGTCGCGCTCCTCAGTTTTGGGGCGTGACAAACTTTGTATCAGAGCCTAAGGTTTTAAATTGTCCTAGGATGTCTTGGAGCCTGTCTAGTAGAGTTCTTATTATTGGTGTGTTGTCGACCACATCTATAATTAGGATGCTACATGGGCATTTAGGAATAATACCCTTCTTTTATGTTCTCGATCGTGCTATAAAGCTGGTTGTAATACTGTTCCTCCTTTAACTCCTGCATTGCTCTAATTTTCAGTACATGGCACCTAAGAAGAAGGCAAGAACTGGCCAAAGAGCCAATGTCACCCCAGGAGTGACATTTGACCCTATAATTGATGATGTGGGTGAGCACCCGAGGAGTGAGAGTATTCCTCCAGTTACTACACTGCCTGACTCTACTACAATTGATCAGACCGCACCTGTCCCTACACCTACAGAAGGTGCGACAGTTCCTCCAACTTATATTCCAGTTCTACCTCCAGCTCCAGCTTCTGATTCTGGTGTCTCTGATATTGATATTAGGGGAGCCATACAAATGTTGACACAGTTAGTGTCTTCTCAGGCCCAGAGATCGAGTGTTGGGCCTACTTCTTCCAGTCATCCAGGAGAATCCGCTAGTTCCAGGGTGAACAAGTTTCTTCAGTTAGATCCTCCAGTGTTTACGGGTACTGATCCCAAGGAGGACCCCCAGGACTTCATTGATGAGATGCACAAAACTCTCCGAGTTATGCATGCTATAGAGACAGAGGGAGTAGAGTTGGCCTCTTACCGCCTGAAAGGGGTGGCCTATTCTTGGTTTGAGTTGTGGGAGGAATCCCGTGTGGAGGGAAGCCCTCCGGCAAGGTGGGGTGAGTTCACAGATTCCTTTATGGATCATTTCTTGCCTGCCGAAACTAAGGCAGCTCGTGCCGCTGAGTTTGAAAGCCTGAAATAGGGTAGTATGAATGTGTGGGAGTACCATATGGAGTTTGCGCACCTGTCCAAGTATGCTATTCACATGTTGCCCACTATGGAGGCTAGAGTGCGCCGGTTTGTACAGGGCCTTCGCCCCTTGGTTATAAATGAGGCCTCTACAGCTGCCTTAAATTCCGATATGAACTATGGTAAGATGGTGGCATTTTCTCAAGCCACAGAGACCCATAAATTGAAGAACGGAATGGAGCGTCAGAGTAGCAGCAAGGCTCGGTCCGCGGGCAACCTTGGTGGTTCTTCTGGTGGTGGTGGTGGCAGGTCGGCATTCAGGGGAGGGTAATCTGGACCATCCCAATCATTCGCCCAGTCTTTGATGGGTGCACAGTCATTTGGACCCAGTCAGGGCAACAGGGGACCCCACCAGCAGGGTCGGCCCGACAGAAAGTTTCAGCAGCGGAGGCTTCCATGCCCCAAGTGTGGGAGGATGCACTTTGGGTCCTGTTTCATGGACCTACCAGTATGCTATTGGTGTGGTTTGCGGGGTCACATTCAGAGAGATTGCCGCTCATCCCGCCAAAATATGGGCAGAGGCGCAGCACAACTAGCTAATTCTGCAGCTACTACATCCACAACACCTCCAGCTCGAGGCACCCCAGCACCCACAAGGCGTGGTGCAGCTAGAGGTGGTGCACAAAATTCGGGAGGACCCAACAGATTTTATGCTATGCGGAGACGTCGGGAATTAAAGGCTTCTCCAGATGTTGTCACAGGTATATTGACTGTCCAATATCATGATGTATATGCTCTTATTGATCCCGGTTCCACTTTGTCATATGTCACTCCTTATGTTGCTATGGAATTTGGGATAGAACCAGAACAACTTCATGAGCCGTTCTCTGTATCTACTCCGGTTGGTGAGTCTATTTTGGTCGTGCGGGTTTATAGGGATTGTGTTGTCACGTTCCACGATCGGGGAACCATGGCCCATCTTATTGAATTGAGAATGGTCGATTTTGATGTGATAATGGGGATGGATTGGCTTTATTCTTGTTTTGCCAAGCTTGATTGCCGAACCAAGACTGTTAGGTTCGAATTTCCAAATGAGCTAGTTATTGAGTGGAAGGGTGATGATGTAGTGCCAAAGGGTAGTTTTATTTCCTACCTTAAAGCCACAAAGATGATAAACAAGGGATGTATTTACCATTTGGTCTGGGTTACAGACACCAATGCTGAGGCACCTACACTTGAGTCAGTGTCTGTTGTGAATGAATTTCCGGGAGTCTTTCCGGATGAACTCCTTGGGATCCTACCAGACAGGGAGATTGATTTTGGGATTGATGTTATGCCAGACACGCATCCTATATCTATTCCACCCTACAGAATGCCACCGGCATAATTGAAGGAGCTAAAGGAACAATTGAGAGATTTGTTAGAAAAGGGTTTTATCCGGCCAAGTGTGTTGCCCTGGGGAGCACCGGTCCTTTTTGTAAGAAAGAAAGATGGGTCACTGAGAATGTGTATTGACTATCGGCAGCTTAATAAGATAACAGTCAAAAATAAGTACCCACTGCCAAGGATATATGACTTGTTTGATCAATTTCAAGGTGCCAGGTACTTCTCCAAAATCGATTTATGATCCGGGTATCACCAATTGAAGATCAGGGAGCGGGATATTCTAAAAATAGCTTTTAGAACCCGGTATCGGCATTTTGAATTTCTGGTGATGTCTTTTGGGCTAACAAATGCCCCAGCAGCCTTCATGGATCTTATGAATCATATTTTCAAGCCATTCCTTGACTTTTTTGTGATAGTGTTTATTCACGATATTCTTGTATATTCACGAAGTCGAGAAGACCATGCAGATCATATCAGGGTAGTTCTGCAAACCCTGCATCAACACCACTTATATGCAAAGTTTTTAAAGTGTGAATTTTGGCTTGAAACAGTCATATTCTTGGGTCATGTAGTTTCTAGTGAGGGAATTAAGGTTGATCCTCAGAAAATTTCGGCGGTGAAGAATTGACCCAGGCCTACAACTCCAACAGAGATTCGCAGTTTCTTAGGCTTAGCTGGATATTACAGAAATTTTGTGGAGGGGTTTTCTACTCTTGCCTCTCCATTGAATAAATTGACGCAGAAGGCAATTAAGTTCCAATGGTCATACGCTTGTGAAAAGAGATTCCAGGAATTGAAAGCAAGACTGACTACGGCGCCGATGTTGACTCTACCAGAGGGTATGGATGGATTTGTGGTATATTGTGATACTTCAAGAATCGGGCTTGGGTGTGTATTAATGCAACATGGGAGGGTGATAGCTTATGCTTCTAGGCAACTAAAGAATCATGAAAAGAACTATCCAACACATGATTTAGAACTTGCGGCAGTGGTATTTGCATTAAAAATTTGGCGTCATTATTTATATGGGGTCCATGTTGATATATTCACGGACCATAAGAGCCTTCAATACATTTTCAAGCAGAAGGAATTGAATCTGAGGCAGAGAAGATGGCTTGAGTTACTCAAGGACTACGATATCGATATTCTATATCATCCGGGAAAGGCCAATGTTGTGGCTGATGCTCTTAGCAGAAAATCTATGGGTATTTTGGCTCACTTGGAGGCATATCAGAGGCCATTAGCCAAGGAAGTTCACCGATTGGCTAGTTTGGGAGTTCATCTTACAGACTCTAGTGAAGGAGGGGTAGTTGTGCAAAATAGGGATGAATCATCATTTGTTGTGGAAGTTAAAGAGAAGCAATATAGCGATCCATTGTTGGTGCAATTGAAAGAGGGGATTCATAAACATAAGACCGTGGCCTTTTCTCTTGGCATGGATGATGGTACACTAAGGTACCAAGGGCGACTATGTGTTCCAAATGTGGATGGTCTCCGTGAAAGAATTTTGACTGAAGCTCACACTTCTAGGTATTCTGTGCACCCAGGTTCTACAAAAATGTATCATGATCTAAAGGAAGTCTATTGGTGGAATGATATGAAGAGGAATGTGGCGGACTTTGTAGCAAGATGTCCGAACTGTCAGCAAGTGAAGGCCAAACACCAAAGGCCCGGTGGGTTGGCACAGAACATAGAAATTCCAATATGGAAATGGGAAATGATTAATATGGACTTTGTGGTAGGATTACCATGCACTCCACGCAAGTTTAACTCAATTTGGGTGATTGTGGATCGACTCACGAAATTAGCACACTTTTTGCTGGTTAAGTCTACCGACACAGTAGAGCAATATGTTTAGTTGTATATCAAAGAAATAGTCAGGTTGCATGGCACCCCAGTTTCCATCATTTCTGATCGGGCGGCACAATTCACTGCTAACTTTTGGAAGAAATTTCAGCAAGGTTTGGGTACTCAAGTGAATCTTAGTACAACCTTTCACCCACAGACTGACGGGCAAGCAGAGCGGACTATTTAGACGCTTGAGGATATGTTGCGCGCTTGTGTTATAGACTTCAAAGGTAGCTGGGATGATCATTTACCACTCATAGAATTTGCATATAACAATAGCTATCATGCTAGCATTCAAATGGCACCGTTCAAGTCTTTATATTGTAGGATATGTAGATTTCCCATTGGGTGGTTTGAAATTGGGGAAGCAGAGTTGATAGGGCCAGACCTCGTGCATCAGGCTATGGAAAAAGTTAAAATCATTAAGAAGCAGTTGAAGACTGCTCAGAGTCGTCAGAAATCCTATTCGGATGTTCGTCGTAGAGATTTGGAATTCAAAGAAGATGATTGGGTATTTTTGAAAGTTTCCCCCATGAAGGGTGTAATGCGATTTGGTAAGAAAGGGAAATTGAGTCCGAGGTATGTCGGACCGTACAAAATCATTCAGAGGATCGGTGAGGTAGCATACAAGCTTGAGCTACCACCTGAGATGTCATTAGTACACCCGATGTTTTATGTGTCTATGTTAAAGAAAGTAGTTGGAGACCCGACAATCATTGTTCGGGTTGAGACTATTGAGGTAAATGAAGAATTGACTTATGAAGAGATTCCAGTTTCTATTATTGATCGGCAAGTCTGAAAGTTGAGAAACAAAGAAATTGCATCCGTGAAAGTGCTATGGAGAAACCAACAGGTTGAAGAGGCTACTTGAGAGGCCGAAGAAGAAATGAAGAAAAAGTATCCTTATTTATTTGAATAACCATGTAATTATGAGTTGTGGCTTATGAAAATGCTAAGGGATATTCCTATGAAATATGTATGACTTGTACATTTGGTGTTAAGGGTGTTCCGTTCTGGTAATATAATTGCTTGTGAGGCCACAATTGGTGTTGTTTTGTATTATGTTACGTTGTTGGATTATGTATATGTTGTTAGGATGTGTTTTTGGGCTCTCTGACTGGTGGATAGGCCTAATTACAAGGGAAACTCTGGCGAAATGTTTGGAAATTTAGGGAGTTAGTCAAATTTGGGGCTACTAGTTTGTGGTATAAAACAAAATAAGTTGCATAAGATGCTAATGAAGGATTTTTACCCTCATTCGAGGATGACTGATCCTAAGCGGGGGAGAATGTAACACCCCGGAGGGGGAGTAAAATTACATGGAAGTTAACTGGTGTTTATACATATTATTTTGTCATCATCAAAAAGGGGGAGATTATTAGATTTAGTTTTAATGATGAAAAATAATATAATTGTGTTTGATGTAGGGACTCAAGGAAATCAATCAGAATCAAAGTAAAAAGGAAAGTATCTGTAACACCCCAAAAAATTTCGAAGTACTTAAGTGGTAAGCCCGGTAAAGTTTGCAAAGAAAATAATGTTTCATGGTGTCGGACTAGACTTACGTGTTTGAGGATTGTAGCCGCGGCTCAAACTTTTTGAGTTGAACAATGCACCGGAAAGTAAAAAAAAATTTGGCGGAAAAGTGCATTTCTGCGGTCCATTATGCGATCGCAGAATCACTCTATGGACCGCATAATGGCCGCAGAGTGAGGCAGTTAATTGGGCCAATTGGAAGCAATTGTGCGGTCGACTATGCGACCGCATAACTGTTATGTTGTGCATTATGCGACCGTATAACGGTTATGCAGACCGCATAGTGACCGCATACACAAGCAGTTATTTTGGCAATTTTGTAACCAACTATGAGACTGATATGCGGTCCGCATATCGGTTATGCGATCGCATACCTTGTTCAGGAGCTCCATTTTTGGGTTTATAAAACCCGACCCTATTTCGTTAAATACACTCTTTTGGTCATTTTTGAGCTATTATCTGACATTTTAGAGTAAGAGAGGGTGCCCTAGAGTGAGAAGGTGTTCTCCAATATTTGTTCTTCAATTCTTGCTCAAGTTTTGGAGGATTAAGAAGGCAAGCTCACTAGGTCTTCATCCTAGAGGTAAGATTCTACGCCCTAAAACCTAATTTCGAAATCATCTAAACATGGGTAATTAGCAAGATAATGTTTAGGCATGAGAGTTGATTATTTTACATGCATATGATATCAAGGGGTGTAGGAAGATTGTTGAACTAAGCATGGTAAAGATTGGGTTGTGGGATGATGGAATCCTCCATAAAAGGGACCTTGAAACCTTATGCACACCTTGTGTTTGATAAAATGCTCAAATGTGCTAGAAACATGATCATCTTCCTAATTGTGGTCCAATTTGTTATATTTCTAAAATAGATTGAAGTTGCTAAGAATTCCGGAACGTTTTAGGGTTTAAGGAAGCTCAATTGAGGTATGTTGGGAAAACTCTTCTTTAAGAATTGGAATTTTCATTATCCTTGTAAGTTCTGAGATGTTGATTATAAATTGAGTATTTCGATAAGTTTTGTGATGAAGATATATGTTAAATTCGTATTTTAAATGCTCTTTTCATATTGCATTATTAACTGGGGATGTGTCCCAAACTAGAGATTGTGATTGTAATACACTTCCACCCGCATACATTAGGGTGAGGCGGCATGACCGCTTTGTGTGGGGATTATGGTATAGAGATTGTGATTGTGATACACCTCCACCCGCATATATATTTTGGTGAGGCGGCATGACCGCTTTGTGTAGGGATTATGATATTGTGGGACTGCACCTCCACCTGCTTACATTAGGGTGAGGCGGTACGACCGCTTTGTGTACGGTTTTGGTATTGTTGTGGCACCACCACCCGCATAAATTGGGGTGAGGCAGCAGAGCCACTTTGTGTTGGTACTGGTATCGTTGATGCATTTTCACCCGCATACATTGGGGTAAGGCGGCATAGCCGCTTTGTGTTGGTTCTTGGTACTGTGGTTATACATCCACCCACATACATTGAGGTGAGGCGGTAGGGCCGCTTGACTTTAGCTGTGGTATTGTACATACACCTCCACCTGCATACATCAGGTGAGGCGGCGGGGCCGCTTTGTGTGAAGATGGTTATAAAGGATCTCATCTTAAATCCTATAAATGTCGTTGATAGCTTTTAATAAGCTTTCTATAGTTGAGACGGTTATCTATATTATTCTATTGCCTCACTGGTTCATCATAATTATCTTGTATTTCTAAATTCTTAAATTGGTGTTTAGTTTTCATACTAGTACTATTCGACGGTACTAACGTTCCTTTTGCCAGGGGCGCTGCATCTTTAAACGGATGCAGGTGGTTCCACAACAGGAGACATTGATCAGTGATAGCAGTACACCTTCTTCCCAGCTGACTTGGTGGGCCCCACTTCATCCCGGGGTCATGTATCTTTTATTCTTTATGTATTATGGTTGAGGTATAGCCGGGGACTTATTGCCGGCATTATCATTGTACTCTTCTTTATCTATAGAGGCTCCGTAGACATAGTGTGGGTTGTGTATTGGTGCTGGGAAAGAAAAACTATGCTATGTTGTGGTTGTATTACTTGTCCATTTGAGACTTTAAAAATGGTGAAACTTATGGTAAGAAATTGGTAATTGCAGACATGACCACTTTATTGTTTAATTAAGAAAAACATATATTCTCTTTATTCATGAATGAGTTTGGGTAGAAGGAATCTAACAGGCTTGCTTGGTCGGGTTCACTCGGTTGAGCGCTGGTCGCACTCCTTGGTTTTGTGGCATGACAGTATCAATCAAAGATTGACTGAAGCAATCAAGGAATCAGCGATGATTGAAACTAAAGGAAGATATCAATCAGAAGATGATTGAAGCTATCAACAATAAAAGGGAAAGAAGTACTAAAGGTTCGGCAAAGGCATAGCCAAAACTAGAAATCCGGCGGATATCAAGGCTTAAAGATGGAAAGCTATCAAAGTCCACTCATCAAGGAAGTATAACAGGAATCAACCTTATTCTTGGAAAGAATCAATATTTGATTCCTTTCAAGGATCAAATCTCCTGGGTTCTCAAATCTCTCCAGACTCTAAGGCCTCCTGGAAAGTATATATACGATCGTTTCAGACTTGAAGAGATATACTTTAATCAAACCATTTACTCTCTCTTTGTTCTACTTCAAACAAACATTGTAGTTCTACTAGTTCTGTTGTGTAACAAGTTAGAGAAGAAAGAGAGAAAATCACCGGTGAGGCATTGTATCAAGAAAAGACGAGAGACATAGAAACTGAGCAGTTGGTATAAAACTACATCATTCACTTTGTACTCAAGAAACTCAATCACTGAAAGAGAACACCCTTGCAACCCAAGGGGACTGGACTAGGATTCATATTGAATCTGAACCAGTATAAAAACTCCGGTGTCTTTAATTCCTGCACTTTACTTCTCTATTTTAATTCTGTATTTCTTACTATCTCGCTCTTATTTGTAGTCGATTAATTGGTAAACTAGTCAACTTATAATAACTAATTTTAAAATAAGCAATTCACCCTTCCTCTTGTACCTTCACTAATTGCTCTAAAATCAAAGAAACAAAGGTGCGAGTAACAAACATATAAAGGGGGTCCTAAGTTTTTTAGCCTAAAGGATTACCCCGTGCAACATAAATAATACTTTGCAACTCCCTTAGGGTAGGGGTTGCTCGTATTATTCAGCGGGCACATACTATCATCTCTTTCTACCCAGTTACTATGTTAAAGTTGTTTACCTAAAGCGCTCTATTTTGATTCTAAACCGTGTCCTATGCGTGCACTACCCATCCCATGCCTATGGTCTAGGAGGCTTTGGGCCTACTATTTGGGTGGTTCTAGACTTTTACTTAGGGTGCTCAAAATGTTAAAAATTAGAAGCACACTCAAAACAAGTAGGACTACACATAAAGACAATGAATGGCTCAAGTTAGCCTCCACACATAAGCAACAACAACACGCAAACATGTTTCAGAATCGAGGTGCGTTAGAGTCGTTTAAGACCTATAGACATGAATTCTATGCGACCACACAGTTTAAAACATCTCATGGGCAGTGTCGTCATCCATGTTATTGAAATTACATATTGCAAGTTATAAAAGCCTATAGACATGATCTCTAAGTGATTTGCGCAATGGGGCAGTGAAGCCATTTGAAAAATCAGAATTACCCGTGTTTGATCCTATTGGCATGCTTTCTAAGCGAGTAGTAGTATTTTATAGGCAGGTTCTCTAATAGTTGGTATTTGAACGCAGATTTATCATGCTTATTCCTATAGGCATGTTATCTAGGTGGTAGTGTGATAGGAACAACAAAAACAACCAATTAGTTAATCAATTAAGGCCCTATAGACATGGTATCTAGATGAGTATTAGCAAAGACATATATTAATATGATGCTATCTAATAATCACACTACAATTGCACAAATTTAGAAATTAGTTATTGATGTTTGATTCCTATAGGCATGTCATCTAATAACGCATAGAAGTATACATCTGAACAAGTAAAGCACTCAAACTCTTCCAAACATGCTTCTGGTAATGTGCGGGCATTAGACAGGTTGAGTTGGTGAAGTATTTGAGTTCATATAGTTATGATTTCTATTATTGGGTAGAATTAAAGCATGTCAAACAAATAGCAAACACAACAATTAAGCCATATGGACAGGTTTTCTACCCATTCATGCAAGAATTAGAATACCCCATCCCCCCTTTTCACTAATTTTCCCATCATTCAGTTTTACAAGATGTTACAAACCACTTAAATAATTACAGAACCGAATATAAATATAGAATATCCCAGTAATACATCTGGACCTTTAAAAGGCTTAGAACTTCATGCAGACAGCAGGCCCAAACTCCAGGTGCAGATAATATACTTCAAACCCACAATACCAAAGGTAGGCCTAGTACACCAGGCCCAAACGATTCAAGTAATTAAGCTAATGGATGCCAGATTTAACTATACAGATAACAGAACTACTCATTGAATAACTTAAACACCTAGTTCTTATAATTGAAATAGCTATAGTTTCAACCAATAAACAGGGCCATGCTAAGTTGAACGACATCAAAGACACATATGAGCAAGTAATACCAGTAAAACAAGATTAACAGTGATAAGATATGATATCATAAGCTAGCCAACTACTGCAAACAATGTCTCAAAATAGAACCAACCTAAAAAACTTCAAATGACAACCTAGCAGAATCATAGCAGGGAGATAGGCTCATAGAAGACAGTAGACATGAGTACTCATAAAACACACAGAATTGTAAAACATACTTAAGAAATCCAGAATTCGGGTTACCAAACTAGGAAAGTTCTAGTGTTAAGAAGTTCAAAATCACAAACTAATTTTAAGGTAAATACGGCTGTAAACAGAGATAGCATGGTAACATATTGGCTCTGCAACAGTTCATGAACACAAACAAAAGATGAAACTGCGAATGCTAAAGGACTTACCAGTTACTGACTGGCAAATAAGTAAACAAGAAGAACATTTTCAACAATAACTCATTCGTTAGTAGCAAGGTGAGCAGTAGAACCCCAAGAATCTCAGTGTGTCAGAGTACCCAAGGGGTTAAGAAGAACCCGAGCAGTGCTCACACGGAGAAAGGTCCAATAATTGAATTTCGATGGCCTTGGCTTCCAGCCGGCCAAGGTATTAAGTTTCAGAGTAGTATAGGACAAGTAAGAGTGAGAGAATAGCAGTAGTCATTCCGGTCTTAGGGAAAATGAGGAAGGGGTTTATATAGAGACGGATTAGGACGGAAAAATAAGGAAAATAATCAATTAAACCTAAATAAGGAAATAAAAGATAGCATGTAATCCCTAACAGAGCCGGTAAAGGGGTGAAAGCAATTTCAAACACTAGTTGAGTCCAACGGCCATGAATCGGACCGAAAATACAAGAATTGTTCATTGTAGAGTATATATAGATGAAACACCAGTCAGGTCTTCACAAAATTGGAGCCAATCAGGCCTGTCTTGAAAGGTAGTATTTATCAAAGTTAGGTAAATACTAGGTTACATTACGAACGCATGATAGTAGTGGAATAAGGCAAGCAAATCTTGAAGGGATTCCATATTGTGGCCGAATTTGGAGAGGATTTAGGGATACAACGGCTAGGGTTTGTGAAGAGAAGAGCGGAGTAGAGAGAATAGAGGCAGCTGAATGGGAGAAATGGGCTCTAGGGTTAGGGTGAGGGGTTATAAGGAGAAGGGAAAGGGTTTATTATGGGCCGTTGATCATTTGAGATCAATAACAGATTAGAGGGTGCTAAGGTCAATTAAAGCGGGTCGCTGATGGGGCAGACATGTTGGGTCATTTGGTTTTGGGCTTTTGGGGGTCAGTTGGGATGGGCTTAATATTTTGGGCCTTGCAATTGTCCGAAAATTGGCCTATTTTGGGCCAGCTCTTGAAACCCCCAAATTTAATTTAAAAAATAAATTATTAAAACATCTAATAAATGGTAAAAATATTATTTATGCTATAAAGAATGCTTGAAAATAATAACTCAACATTGTAAAAATATAGAATACTACTTTGGCATAAATAATATAATAAACGCAATTATTTGTAGAATATAGGCTATTATTGTAAATAGTATCGATAAAATAGGAAAACTGCAAATATAATTATGTAAAAAAGAGATAAAATATAATAAAATGCATAAGGGTATAGAATGATAGATTTGGATGATTAAATCACCTTTAAAATAATTTAAAGAGATAATTAATAAATATTCAAACACATTAAATTCGAAATATTCAATTTCAAAGCTTTAAAAATTATAAAACATTATAGAAATTGCTTATATAACTCTTGTAAATTAGGTAATAATTAAAAATGATATTTTGAACGTATATGGAATATTTTATAAAATATGAGGGCAAAATTGGGTATCAACAACTACCGCTCTTTACCCAGGAATGATGAAAGAGTTGTCGGGTAAAGAAAATGATGACCAATTTTGTCCGAAATGAGTGAGAATGAGGCGTGTTTGAAAAAATGGGGGCTGAACCCTGGTTCCTGAGATGCTTACATATCCCTGGTGCCACGGGAATCAGGCAGTGTGTAGTTCTGGATCCAACGGCGAACGAAACCGATGGAGTTGTTGTAAGAATGGTCGTACATTTTGAAAAAGGATCTTTCGGATAGGATGATGTCATGGGTAACGAATAATATTTGGTGGAGCTATGAATGTGAATTTGAACGTTATCGATATTCGGGATAAATGTTTGGACGATTACAGAACAAAGATTAATCAATTACCGATCATCGGTTACGTTTGAGATAATAAAAGGATGTGAACATTGTGAACGGAAACCGGAGCAAGAATTGCTCCCGTTTGTAGAACGGTTACCTCCCGAGTTACCTGTAAAACTTAAAACACGATGCACGCGAATATATGTAGTTATTACAAAAATTTAAACATGATGCTAATTCCCTTTGGACCATGAGAGTCGTCTTTCAGACGATGAGAATGATGTCCCTAGACCATGACATCCTGGGCCATGAAGCGTATGATAAGGGATTCGCAGGCCATGAAATGGTGTCCTCGAGGCATGAGGATGGTGCCTCTGGACTATGACACCTTTGAATAATGATATGCAATTTCGAGAGATCCTCATGCCATGGCATGACGTCTTCGCACTATGAGGACGATGCCTTCATACTATGACACATTCGGACAATGTGGCGATGTTTCAGCCCATGAAATGCAAAGATGCAGCGATATTTATGCTTAATCATATGCGAAAACGAGACAAGGCAGCGCTTAGCCTTGTATGTGATGAGGGTAGTGTTTAGCCCTATGTAAAGGAAGACAACGTTTAACCTTATACAATAATGGAGGCAGTTCTTAGCCTCATGCAATATAACGGGGACAATTTTTAGTCTCATGCGAAGACAGGCAGCGTTTAGCCTTATGCAATAATGGAGGCAATGCTTAGCCTCATGCAAATGTAACGGAGATAGCATTTAGTCTTATTCAAAGAAAGGCAACGTTTAGCCTTATGTAATAATGGAGACAGTGTGTAGCCTCATGTAATAATGGAGGTAGTTCTTAACCTCATGCAAATTTAACAGAGACAGAGTCCAGTCTCATGCAAAGAAAGGTAGCGTTTAGCCTTATGCAATAATGGAGGCAGTGCTTAGCCTCATGCAATGTAATGAGGGCAGTGCTTAGCCCTTTGTAGAGAAATGCAGTGTTTAGCCTTATTCAATGACGGAGGCGATGCTTAGACTCTGCAATGCAATGAGGGCAGTGCTTAGCCTTATGCAGAGAAAAGCAGTGCTTAGCCTTATGCAATGATGGAGGCAGTGCTTAGCCTCATGCAAAGTAAAAAGGGCAGTGCTTAGCCCTATGCAGAGAAAAGCAGTGTTTATCCTTATGCAATAATGGAGGCAGTGCTTAGCCCCATACAATGTAATGATGGCGGTGCTTAGCCCTATGCAAAGAAAAGCGACGATCAAATACGAAGAAGCAAAGTGGTTCTTAGCTTGATGCTTTTGTGCTCGGCGACTTTCGTCGGTGTGAAGATAGTGGTCTTGCTGCATATATTTATAGACGTGCTTGATATGTCTGTTATTCCTGTATCCAAAGAAAAATCATGAGTTTTTGGGGAAGGTTGGTTCGTGCCTTTAATTCCTCATTTCACCTTCATCCCTTGTCTTGACACCTTGTTTGAGTCACTATGGGTAACATATGGCTACTATAGAAATGAAATTTTCGAAAATATGCATTTGCGATAAATTATTTGTAAGAAATGTAGTTGTTCAAAATATGTGATGATGCATAAAAATAAATAATTTTGTCGAACCATAGACTGTGACACGCTTTGAGATATTGTGACCTTCTTAACTCGGAATTTTGAGGACCCCCCTCAAACATCTGCCCCAGTTTAAATATATACTCCCGGTGATACACTTATTGGCGATCCATGACGTAATGAGATTGACCAAAACTCAAAACTTGCCCCAGTTCCTGAACGTAGAAGGGAATGAAGATTTTATTATGATGTTATCGAACCCATAGGGCTTCCTACGTATCCCCTCTTAAACGGGAATCAGGTCAAGCATGGTTCATGTTACATCAAAGGAAGTACAAATAGAATCTCAAACATAATATCGCTTGATGGCATCCGAATGGATTAGTTTTGGTCATATTTCTCCTTCCATCTCTGCAAGTATGAGTACTCCTCCTGTCAGTACTCGGTGAACCATGTAAGGGCCTTGCCAGTTAGGTGAGAATTTTCCTTTTGCCCCGTCCTGGTACTGGAAGATCCACTTCAACACCAATTGCCCCGATATGAATTGTATTGGTTTAACATTCTTGTTGAAAGCCCTCGTCATTCTATTCTGGTAGAGTTGACTGTGACACACTGCATTCATCCTTTTACCGTTAATGAGAGCTAGTTATTCATATAGGCTCTGTATCCATTCTGCATCGCTGAGCTCGGCCTCCTCTATGATTCTTAGGGAAGGAATCTCCACCTCGGTGGGTATAACAACTTTAGTATCATAGAGGAATCTCTTCCTCTATGATAAGTGCAGACTGTGGTGCGGTATCCGAGCAAAGCAAATGGTAGCTTCTCATGCCATTTCTTGTAGTTATCCACCATCTTCCTTAATATCTTCTTGATTTTCTTGTTGGCGGCTTCCACGACTCCATTCATTTGCGGCCTATAAGCCGTAGAATTCCGGTGCTTGATTTTGAATGTTTCACACATGGCTTTCATCAGATTGCTATTGAGATTGGTAGCATTGTCGGTAATTATTTACTTAGGCACTCCGAATCGACAAACAATACGATCTCGGACAAAGTCTGCTATGACCTTCTTAGTCACAGCTTTATAGGAAGCGACTTTGACCCATTTTGTGAAATAATCTATGAATACCAAGATGAATCTGTGTCCGTTGGAAGCAGCGGGTTCAATTGGTCCGATGACGTCCATGCCCCAAGCAGAGAAAGTCCAGGGTGGACTCATTGCATTGGGTTTGTTGGGTGGCACCTGTATCATATCAGCATGTAACTGGCATTGGTGGCACTTTTGAACATATCTGATGCAATGTGTCTCCGATCATTATATTTTTGACCAAAGGTTGTGCCCATGATATTGTGGTCGTATTGGTTCTGTGATCCCTTGAAGCTTTGGACCAAGACCCTTGCCTGGTTCATACCCCAACCACATCAGTATACTCTTTATCTTGTTGCTCTGACATCGCTCCTTCTCAATTGCGTTTATCCGCTTAATACTGTGGTACGTTTCTCCTCCGAATTGCCTCATGTTCTCGATAGTTGGCACAATCTAGTTGGTGTAGATAGTATTACTTCAATCTCCGTGAATAATCACCTCTTGATGATTCCACTCGAACTTCACAGCCTGGTGCAGAGTAGAAGCGACTGCCCCAGCTGCGTGTATCCATGGTCGCCCCAGTAACAAGTTATAGGTGGCGGATATATCTAGAATCTGGAATTCTACGTCGAACTAAGTCGGGCCCATCTGCAGATCAAGGTTGATTTCTCCGATAGTGGATCTTTAAGACCTATCAAATGCCTTCATGTTCATGCTTCCCATCCATATCTCATGCAAGCCTATACCAGTCTTTTCAAGGTAGTCAGCGGGCATATGTTCAAACTAGAACCTCCGTCTATCAGAACCCTAGCAATGAACTTGTCTTCATATCGCACAGTGATGTGTAATGCTTTGTTGTGACCCAATCTTTCCGGTGGTAGCTCATCTTCATGGAAAGTAATGTTGTGACTCTCCAATATCTGCCCCCACCATATTCGCCATCTCTCCACTAGTGATACCGGTAGGTACATAAGCTTTACTTAACACCTTCATCAAGGCATTCTTGTGAGCATCTAAGTTTTGCAACAGTGATAAGACGGATATATGGGCGGGAGTTTTGTTTAAGTGATCCACAATAGAGTATTCCATCGCATGTACCTTCCTCCAAAGATCATCAGTGCATGTCTCCACGACGGGTGGTTTCAGTGCGGTCTCTTTACTTGTTCCTCTAAGATTTTTAGGTGTGTAAACTCTCCCGATTCAGATCATTCCTTGCGCAGTATTGTCTCTTCCATCTTGGCTTTTCCTTTTCTCTTTGCCTACACCAACTAATCCTGCTGGACAACATCAGATTTATAAGGCGGCGTTGTAGCTACCATCACAGTGGAGGGTGTAGCGACTTCGACCTCGAATGGTGCCTATGTTTGCACTACAATCGGCGAGAGGGTGACATGAGATGTTTAGGGAGAGTCCCCCTCTCGAATAAGTCCGATGGATCCTTCCCGATCCCATTCTTTATTAGTTTCTATCACATTCACTCCCTCGCCCCTTTGATCAGGAAGAGGGTTATTGCAGATATTGAGCGCGGACTCTTTTGCATGTATAACTTTTGTGTCAATCAACGTCTGGATCTTGTCTTTTAACATGCGGCATTCCTCGATAGTATGACCCTTCATGCCTGAATGGTAGGCATTAGTCTTGTTGGGGTTAACTCACTGGGAAGTATTTTCAACAACAACATAGGAGTGGGAGTGACATAACCAACGACTTTCATTCTCTCATGTAGTTGGGCTATGGGTTCAGTAATAGGGATGTATTGTGTGGTAGTTCTGCGGTCAAAGTTTGGTCATGGCTTTGGGTAGTTTTGGCGGGCAGGAGGAGGTGAATGGTAATATACAGGTTGGGTATTATAGGTATGGTAAGTAGTGGCAGGGTATTGGTATTTTGGAGGTGAGGGTTGATACGTGGGTGGACGTTTTTGATAGGTAAGGGGGGACTTAGGGCCTTGGGTTACCATCACGGCACCCACTTCCTTCTTCTTTGACATAC
Source organism: Nicotiana tabacum (assembly GCF_000715075.1). Taxonomy (NCBI): domain Eukaryota; kingdom Viridiplantae; phylum Streptophyta; class Magnoliopsida; order Solanales; family Solanaceae; genus Nicotiana; species Nicotiana tabacum. The sequence goes on along the minus strand of NC_134103.1, from coordinate 56,896,216 downwards.
CTCCTCACTGTAAGGCTTTGTTGGTGGCTTGCAGCACCTCAAAGTTTGTCACCATACCACTCTAAATTCCTTCTTCTATTCTTTCTCCCAACTTGATGATGTCAAAGAACTTGTGATTCTCTATAACCATCAATCTTTCGTAATACTATAGATCTTGAGCTCTATCAAAGAACTTATTCATTTGCTCTTCTTCTAGTGGTGGCCTCACCTTGGCGCCCTCTAATCTCCAGCGTGTAGCATACACGCAGAAGGTTTCTGTTGTCTTCTTTTTGAGGTTTTGGATATAGAAAATGTCTGGCGCATTCTCTGTGTTGAACCTGAATATATCCATGAAATCGGATGCCATGCTCACCCAGTTTGCCCACTTCTTCGGGTTTTGGTAAATATACTAGGATAACGCATCACCTGTAAGACCTCACATGAATAGTTTCATGCAGATTTGCTCATTCTTGCCCACCCCTACAAGCTTTTTACAGTAGGTTATCAAATGCACCTTAGGATCAACGGTGCCATCGAACATTTCAAACTTAGGAGGTTTGTAACCCTTCAGCGGGATACACAAATCTTCGTAGTTCAAACCTTCAATGCCCTTCCCGTCTTTAATACTATGGACTCTTCCTGTCAGTTTCTTTAGCTCCTCCGCTATGTTTTGGATGAGCAGGTTCTTCTTGATTTGTTCGGGTATGTATAGGGTTTGTTGCGGGGTGTGTGGTAAGGTTTCCACATATATAGAGTTCCTTGGTGTGTTCCTGGGACTTGGGTATATGGGTGATCATTGATTGAGGTTTGAGGGGGATCGGGGGTAAGTTATGGTGCATTTTGAGGGGTATGATAAGTGGTGGTTTGTGGATACTGGGTTGGGTGATGGTGATGTTATTGAGGGGTTTGTACTGGTGGGCGATTAAGGTTTTGAGGGGGTGCGGGGTTGTGATATTTGTGCATGGAGGGAGGATTTTGTGGAGCTATGGGTGGTGATTTTGGGCTTGTGTGTTCTGAGGTGGTGATTCATTCCGAGTGATTATGTTCTGATGGTTGACGTCAGGAACATTAAGAGTAAGGGAGAGGTTTGTGAGATTTCGGACCTGCTCAACCTCACCTTGTAGCTCCAAGATTTTTTGTTCAACCGCAGGACTAACTCATTTTGTCCTGGCGTACTTCTTGCATATGAGGTTTCAACATTCTATGCTATGGTAGCATTGTCCTTTCGATTACCACTTAGATCATCCATCTTCTCTTTGCCTTTTCCTTTGCTTTTTGGATCGCTAGGTGAAGGAGGATGTGGAGGACCTCTGGATCTGGTGTGGTATGCTAATGATGCCAGAATGCACGAACCGACCTTTGGGAATGGGAATAATCAAAAGATAGAAAAACAAAAGGTAACCAAGTTAGTAAGATGAAATACAAGAGTGTTTACAATATTTAAGCAATTATCACATAAGATCATGCAATAATTTGTGTCCTAGTTTGGGGACCTCATTGTGCCGAAGGTAGGCCTAAGTGACATATAGACTTGGAGAAAATTAATACCAACATTGCCTCATTCCATTAATGCGAAAATAAGTCAAATCAATCTTTACTAAATCAAAATAATAATTATGAAGTCACTAATGGCACGAAGCCTTATTACATCGAAATCTAACAAAATCTAATCTAGAAAGCAATAAAGAACATTATCTCCTAGTCTATTTGGTCCCAGAAGGACCTTCTCCATGCTTGTCTCTTTTGACTACATCAATAATACTTCCAAGGTCGCGCATGTCGAGTAGCAAGTAAGCCATTCCCAGCTTCCTTCCATCATCATAGTCCATGCCTTGACAATCCCAAAGCCCTTTTATCATCTTCCCCTCTAGCTCCATCAGTTCTTGCTCTAGGTTCTCTAACCTTTCTGTCGACTTGTTCGCAATCTCCTTCCATTACTTTATCGCCTCCATATCCACCTTATGCTATTCCAGATGCTTAGCTTCAGATTCTAACACTCTTTTACGTAGCCTCTTGTATTTTACCTGTGCCTCAACCACTTCATCTATGATTCTATCTTTCAGATTGACGCCCGGTTTGACATCCCTAGTTATGTCATCTTCCAACCATGAGAGATAGTAGTAAATATGACCGGCGTGATACCTGTGTGGTTCAATAGTCTCTCCTTCCACGATGATATTTTGATTCCACATGTGTTGGGCCTCAAATTTGAATGGGATAACATCTCCTTTGAAATATGCTTTATACTGAACCATGTGGGAGACCCGAGGTATGAATTGCTTCCTCCTAGCATGCCTCATTATCCTTTGGACCTGATGATGAACTCAGTACTAGGGAACCACTCGAACATCCAGTGCACTTGCTCGTCAGTTAGATTACTGAAGAAACGCACACAGCCTACAACATTCCCAGGCTTTGCAAACCTATCTGGAGCAAATGTCATCTTCTTTGGATGATGACTAGCTATGTAATCATTCAGTGGCCTACATAGAAGTTCCTGGCGATAATTTCCCTTCTGAAAGTGTTCTAGCAGCCAAACTTGTAGTAGTAGATTACAACCCTCGAAATGTCCAAACCCATGCTTTTACCGATCCAGAGCAAGGTACATCTCAGCTAAGATCATAGGGATGATGGTGTATTTCTGCCCCTCGATACCCTCCATCACGGTCCTGGCGACCATGGCTAAGCGAGTGTGAATTCTCCCTCCTTGCATTGGAAAGATCACCAAACCCAAGAAACAGACTATGAAGACATAGACTCAGTGGTGTACCCATCCCAAGGAGGTAATGGCTAGCTCCTTGTGATGCAAGCGATATGATTTACTGTGCCCATATCGCTCATAGAGAAATTCAAAGGGGATGTTGGATTGGATTTCTTCTGGCAAACCAGTTCGTCGTTCTTCTTAAACCCTAGCATTTACAACAAAAAGAGTGGGGTGCAATTTTTGGGCACCAGTAGACCCGGACTATCCCACGGTAATTTGGTGAAGCCCCCTATTTCTTCCAGAAGAGGAGTCATTTTTATATTGCCAAATTGGAAAACAACTCTCTTTTCATCCCAGAACATGGTGACTACCTTAATTAATTCCCTCTTAGGTCGAATATTGTAACGATTCGGCCGATTGTTTCGAGAGTTATAGCCTTATTTTCCCTATTTCTACTTCTTTTTGTGTTATTCAACTATATTATGTTATGTTGGGTTAGTTGGTTCGGGACCGGAGTGGTTTCAAAGTGAATTGAGACACTTAGTCTCTTAAGTAGAAACTTAAGTTGGAAAAGTCAACCGGATGTTGACCTATGTGTAAACGATCTCGGATTTGAATTCTGATGGTTTCGTTAGGTGATTTTGGACTTAGGAGTGCATCCGGAATGTGATTTGGAGGTCCGTGGTAGAATTAGGCTTGAATTGGCGAAATTGGAAATTTGGTGATTTCGGTTGGCAGTGGAAAATTTGATATCGGGGTCGAAATAGAATTTCGGAAGTTGGAGTAGGTTCGTAGTGTCATTTGTGATGTTTGTGTAAAATTTAAGGTCATTCGGACGTGGTTTGGTTGGTTTCGGCATTGGTTGTCGAATTTGGAAATTTAGAAGTTCTTAGGCTTGAATCTGAGGGTAATTTGATGATTGGATGTTGTTTTAAGTGATTCAAAGGTTCGACTAAGTTTATATGTTGATATATGACTTGTTGGTATTTTTGGTTGAGGTCCCGAGGGCCTCGGGGTGATTCCGAGTGGTTACCGGATTTGTCAAAGTTGGAATTTGCAGCTGGAGCTGCTGCTACTGCCATTTTTGCACCTGCGAAAGAAAGCCTCACAGGTGCGAGGCTGCTGGTGCGCGTGGGGAGTGCGCAGGTGCGGGCAACGCTGGGCCAAAGCTGGGAACGCAGGTGCGAAGAATTGGCCGCATCTGTGAGCCCGCAGGTGCGAGGCCTTGAGTGCAGATGCGGAGATGAGAATTTTGGGCTGGTTTTGCAGATGCGCACCAGGGACCACAGATGCGAGTACGCAGGTGCGAGAAAGGTGTCCGCAGGTGCGGAAGCTGGGGGATTAAGTGAGTTGCGCAGGTGCGGCTTCACCATTTGGTGCATTCTTCACCATTTCTATTCGGTTTTGGGAGCTTTTGGGAGAGATTTGAAGAGGGAATCAAGGGGGTTTCGTTGAGGTAAGTTACTTGAGCCCTAATACTTGTATATATGGTGATTTTCCGTTGTTTAATCATGGTAATTAGTGAAAATCAGGGGTTAGAGCTTGGAATTTTTGGAAAGTAATTTAAGGATTTGAAGGACCAAACGATGTCGGATTTTGATGAATTTGGTATGGTTAGACTCGTGAGTGAATGAGCTTTCTAGTTTTGTAAATTTTGTCAGATTTCGAGACGTGGGCCCGGGGGGGCAGGTTTGAGCCAATTTCGGGTTTTGGTCTAATTTTGAAGCTTTTCTTGTGAAATTCATTCCATTAGCGTATATTGATGGTATTGTATTGATTGTGAATAGATTTGGAGCATTTGGAGGCCGAGTCCAGAGGCAAGAGCATTGCGGGGTAGAGATTTGACCGGTTTGAGATAAGTAACGATTGTAAATCTAGTCCTGAGGGTATAAAACCCCAGATTTTGTATCATTCTACTATTTTTAGTGACGCACATGCTAGGTGACGGGTGTGTGGGCATGCACTGTTGGGGATTTGTGACTTGGTCCATCCCGTAGCAACTGTAAAGTTGCATACTTTGTTGAAATCATATGATACTTATATGTTTTAGAAAGAATTTCAATAAATTGGGCTGAATGCCATGTTTGGGCCTTGCGCCAATGCTGTTTGGACCCTTAGGGGCTATTTCTTACCATCCTCTCATTGTTTTCGATTGAAAATCTATACTCAATCATGTTTATACTTATTTACCGCATAACTCAATTTTATGACTCTATTTTGATGCATATAAATGTTTTGGGCCGAATGCCCTGTTTTATTGAAATGCCTGAGTGGCTTGAGAGGTTTATGACTAAGTAAGGCCGAGGGCCTGATTTGTGAGGATGAGTGTGGATCGGGGCTGCCCGCCTGCAACATACTTTATTATTATGGCACGTGAGTTGTCCGTGCAGATTATAGCGCTTGGGCTGAAGGAGCCCCTCCGGAGTCTGTACACACCCCCAGTAAGCGCAGGTACCTACTGAGTGCGAGTGCCGAGTGCTGAGCGACTAGGAGGCATGAGTGATTGTGAGGTATGCCCGAGTGGCAAGAGTAATTTTAAGGTATGCCCGAGTGGCACGAGTGACTGTGAGGTTTGCCCGAGGGGCTGTATATGAGTGATGTTTTACCCGAGGGGCTATTTATGATTTCATTAATTTTGCTCACCTTTGCATTGAGCCTTTGTTTGAAAAACTGTTGGAAAAATATCTTTAAATGGTTTTTACTGGAACCGGGTTTAAACGAGATGATTTGATTCAAACACTGATTTTTAAAGCATGTTGTACTTTACTGAGATTTCATGATATGAACATTATATGCTTTATTGCTCGTCACTACTGCTCAGTCTTTATTTATTGTTGTTACTTACTGAGTTGGCATACTCATGTTACTCTCTACACCTTGTGTTCAGATTCAGGTGTAGCTGGACACGGTAGTGGTTATTGATTGTTTTGGTTGCAGATTATCTTGGAGATAGCAAGGTAGCTGATTGGCGATCGCAGCCCCTGCTCTTCTCCCTCTTATCTTCCTCTAGTTGTATTTAGCTATTTTCCAGGCTGAGTTAGCCTTGATATTGTTAGACAGATTGTAGTAGATGCTCATGACTAGTGACACCCCGAAGTCGGGCTTTTCCTTCCGTACTTTTATTTTGATTGGAACTCCTTTACGAAGGTTTTTATGTTAAATAAACTTGAAATTATCTTTAAAATGAAAATATCGGTTTGTTTTGGAAATGAGTCGGCTTGCCTAGTTCCACGATAGGCGCCATCACGACAGGGGTTAGTTTTGGGTCGTGACTAATATTCAGCAAAAATGGCAAGTCACCCAGTACCCTCCTCACGTGATTTCTGTCGCATGGTGCAAGGTCATTCCACCAGTTAATTAGCAGAGGCAGGATATTCTGGACCATACCAAACCTGGGGATTTCATGCTTCATTTTCTGCAAACAAATATATGTTAGCCCTCTCCCTTTCCAAATTCGACTGTTGCGCAATAATGGTCAATATATTGGCACGTTTTTCTCCAAGAAATGCACATAATATGACGGTGTCCTTTGGGATTATGGAAATCGCGTTGGACTTTGGACAAAGTTTTTCTAAGCGGGTTGATGTGTGAATGACGTCTCAATCCATGCTAGGTTTAGCATGATGCATGTTCATTTCAAATCAGAGTGTGGTTTCTAGAAAGGTCTAGACTAGTACTCTCAAGTGGACTACTTGAGAGGGAAAGATACGGGACCATTGACTACATCGTTGATCGACTAGTTTGCCGCTAATAAGCCTTTCCGGTTTAAAAGGGTGTTTTTAGGAAAGTGCGGACACTATCAAGTGTTGATAAGTTGATAATAAGCACGAGTGGAGTATGATGTTGAAAGCATGCTTTATGCAAAAAATAGTAATACGTTGCGAGATATTTGCATGCTGAAAGTAGTAATACTTCTTCTCCTCCTCATCACGCATAATGGGACCCACATGGGCCTGAGCAACTACAACCGACTGGGCTGGTAGTATTCCCGGTACTTGAAGTCCCTTCACCACCTACTCTGGAGTACGGGCGACGGGAGTCTGAGCACCTCCCCCGGCTTGAGAAGTGGTTGCTGCGGCCGGAACTGAAACTGTCTGAGCAAGGCTAGTGCAAACTGTCAATATCTGGGACAGAGCCTACTGAAGGCCTGGAATCACAATTTGCACAGCTGGTGCTTGAGCTGGTCCCACCGATCCGCAAGACTTTGCTAAACCTGCTCATGATTTGTGAGACCTATATAACCTAGGCTCCGATACTAACTTGTCATGACCCAAAACTCAACATGTCATGATGGAGCCTATCACATAACTAGGAAAGCCGACATTCACAATAAAACTGGCATTTTGTATTAAAAATAAGATGAAGCAAGTTTAACAGTAATGACTCTCATAAATAGCTGGTATAAATAACTGCCACTCGAATACAATTTTCCCAAAATCTGGGTGTCACTGAGTATATGAGCATCTATACAATAAAATAGTCTGAAACACCGTCTAAAAAGGTAGAACAACATAAGTAAAAATATGAGATAGAGGAAGAGATTCAAGGTCTGCGGACCCCAAAGTAGCTACCTCGATGATCTCCAAATGGGTAAAACTCCAAGATCAGCAACCACCGTGCCCAGAAACACCTGGATCTGCACACGAAGTGCAAGGTGTAGCGTGAGTACAACCAACTAAATAAGTAACAAGTCTAACCTTTGGGCTAAAAGCAGTGACTAGCCCAACCAATATAGTACGAATATAGAGTTTAACAGTACAGAAAATGTAGACATGCTTCCAAGTTTAACAGTTAAGTTCAACACAAATAAAATATGCCAAGTGTGACTGATATGAGGAATATGACATCTCTATATCTATATGCCAATATGAATACCGTATGTGATGCAACACAATGAAAATCTCACGTACTCACACTCTCGGAGCACTCAATCTGACTGTCTTAATTCTCGTTCGTCACACTCATTCACTTAGCACTGTACGGTGCCTGCTGCGGCATGCAGCTCAATCCACATATATCCATAAGGCCTGTTGCGGCACGCAACCCGATCACATATATCCATAAGGCTTATTGCGGTGTGCAACCCGATCCACATATAGCCTTAAGGCTTGTTACGGTGTGCAACCTGATCCACATATAGCCCTAAGGCCTATTGCGGCGTGCAACCCGATCTGCAAATCTCACTCACATCATGACTCTCAGGCCCCAACTCAGTCATCAATCTCTCCGGTCTCTCGGGCTCTCCAAACTCATGCTAAGTAGCCCAAATCAATAATACATTATGTGACAATAAATGATACAGAGACTGAGATACTATATGCAATGATGAATGTGAAGGAATACGTAACTGCAAATTAAGCAAATAATCTCAACAACAAAAGAACGACCACTGTGGGTCCCAATAGTACCAGCTCATAGCCTAAACATGATTTCTAACATAATAAATTTAAAGTTATTATATTTTGATTGACATCAATGTGTGATAGTCTTACTTGGTCTTAGAGACTAGGGCCATCACGACCCCTATGGTTAGATTTTGGGTCATAACATAATATTTTTGTAAAAACAAAGAATTTAATTTGATTTTCATTCCTATTTACCACGGTAACGAAGAATCAAATTATCACCATATTTATTCCTTATATAATTCTTATTCCAAGTGCAGGATAACCCAAAGGGCACCATATTCTAGGAGCCCAAACTATGTCATCAAATAAATCCTCCTTTGGGTCAAGGTCTCCTTCTCCCTCCCTTTCTTCAAACTCTGATTCATATTTTTCATAGAGAAATCTCTAATCAAGGATAGAGCAAGAGAAATTTTGCATCATATCTAAGGGATTCCTCGGTTCGGGCAGAAGAAGCAATTTTACTCGATCATTATCAAACTGACTGCAATCTTTTTCTGTGCGTGAAGAACCCACCAGAGTGCCTTCTACTTCTAATAGGACATGAACTAGATCAAAATCATTCTCAACTAGTCCATAAGAAGTGATCCCATTTTTCTCATCGGGTCCGGATAAAGACCAAAGATCTTGAGAAACTGATCCAGCATACTAATTGATAGGACCTCATTGGTAAGTGCTATAATGAAGAAACCTTCGTATCTTAATGCACGTATTTAATTTATTTGGAGCTATTAGAGCGGGATCTACTTTTTGGGGAATATGAGTCAAAGCAATAATAAGAATATTTCTAGTAGAACATCTTTCACAATCCCTAGAGAGATAATTTACTAATAAACCGATTGATAAGTCATTCGACTCATTCACATCCAGATCATGAATGTTTGGAATCCATATTATGCAAGGAGACATTGCTTTTGCTAATTCGGATTGAAGGGTGACATAAAATCGGTCTATTTCCGGCATCATATCCATAGTTATCCCATTCATCCTAGTTAGCAGTTCCATCTCCGTATCAAGGTCATGATCAATATCGTCATTAGCATCAAGATCATCACTAGAATCAAGATTATCACTATCATCAATATCGTCTCTATCATCAATATCGATCTCATCAAGAAGAAAGGCTTTAGGCTTATTATCCAGGAACTTGCACAGAGATACCGTATTGAAAGGAACATAGGAGTTTGTAGCTAGGTATTTGACCAAATAGGATCATCCAGTTCCTATAGAACCTATAACTAAAATACCCCTAGAGGGGGATAATGCTAAGCGGAGTGAAAAGGGTTTTCCATGAGATGGGAAATGAAAGCTATTTTCCCCACACAAAGTTTGTGAATAAGTGATTTTCTGATAATAAGCAAGGAATATCCGTCTTTCTGCTAAACAAGATGGATTGAACTCATAATTCATTAGATGCTTTTTATGAATGTCAATAAAGTATCGTAAGTGTATTGCTCCCGGTTGTTCAATCATTTGATAACCAGAGTCATTCTTTGATAAACGATAACTATGAGTCAGACTCAATAGAATTTGATCAATCCTATTTTCTATTGTTAAGGTGTTGAACTGAACCAAGAATTTTCTTTCTTCATCATCAATCGAATCACTATTCGCGACTCAGGATTTTATTTCATCGCCAATCCAATCCCTATTCACATTTTTTCTTTTCTTATCAATGAATAGATTTTTTTTCTTATATGAATTAGATGTCTCATATTTCTCGAAAATGTGATTCAATTGATGGGATTTGGTATGATCTCGATGATCTCGATGAGTTGATATTCCAATATTTCTTCTAGGAACATATTGATTTGACCCCATAAGCAGGACCAAGCTTGTTAACGCCAGAAGCAGAACCTCGTATTTCTTCAAGAGAATCTCCTAATAATCCCAGAGCAACTAGAAAGAGTTTCTTTAACCAGAAAGAATTCAGTTTAGATATGGGATGCCTATCCAGATGTTTTCTCAACTCAACCATAGATTATGGAATCGTCAAAGATTTGACCTTTTCGAACTCTATCTGTAACTCACTAGAGGCCCCGAAAATAAAGAGAAGATGTGTATGAATGAGATATCCAGCAGCAAAAAGAAGGAAAACGATTGAATAGGGGAACTCCGAGCATTTGGCGATCTCAGATGTGTTGATATCAATGGTGACTCATTATTTCGATATATTATTTCTTCGAACAGAAGAAGATTTACTTACTCGAGATCTCACTTATCAGATTCGATTGTGGAAGATATAATTTTTTCTAAAGACCTATTGATTCTAATAACTGATTGCAGAGTTGATCATTCCGACCTTTCAATTCATAGATAAAGATCTCGGACCGACGAGTAGGGATATTTCCGAAACTCACACAGAAAAAAGGAAGTGAGCTAGACAAAAAGAAAAGCAACTTGGACAAAAATAATGACTTGGACAAAACGAAATGAAGTGGCTTAGACAAATCTTTTTTTTGTGGATAACCTCAGACCAATCAATCGAATATTGATTAATATTTAATCAATCAAACACTACTTGAAAATGGCTCTTCTGCTCCGAAATGGACTGTTCTAAATGTCTCTAGAAATTCTTGCTTCCATTGGACCATTTGTATCTATATGCATCAGGATACTGATTCATCGATCTCTAGAAAAATTTCTTCAAACTCTTTTTAAAATTCGATAAATATTGGTTGATCATATATTTCATTATAGTTCTATGATTCAGAGTATCCTTTCCTATTTGATCCCTTTGAGTTCCATATTCGAAGTTGTGATCAGATCTATTTATTAAAAAGAATCGATTCAATACATTTCTTATGTACCCAGAGGTACTATATTCAATTTGAGTCAGATTTTGGATCAATCTATATTGAGTGACTGCCTCTATTATGTTATTGCTAGCAAATACCACTATTTTTGGTTTTGGATCTTCCAAAGCATTCTCGCAGGGGATCCAGACCCATTTTTTTGTAATCCTTCGAGAAAAAGATTCATTCTCTTCATAAAAAATAAGAGGTAGAACCAATAAAAATTTCTTTTTCAATTCATCCGTGGCCTCATTCAAGAATTGTTTTTGATCCTATCCGCAGGAATCAATAGAAAAGGCAAATCCCTTATGATACACCAGGTGAGGCTCAGTTATTGATAGAGTGAATAGATCTGTCATTTCTTGAAATCTCTCTTTTGATTCAAAATCGTAGTGTATCGTGTATCCTTCCTTGTTGTGGTCATGGAACGGATAAAATAAATTTAAAAATAGATGTTTGTTCAAGAATGAAATCTTGTTAGAACTGTCTATATCCAGTTCATACTTCAAAACCATATCACGTTTCAGATCTTATGAAATAGGAATTGAGACGGTATTTTGTAAATACGTAATTATCTTGAATATATTAACCATTTCTTTATGTTCCAACCATGGACAAAAGAAAGATCTTGTTTGTTTGTTCAACAATTTCTGTCTTTGGTGGACCTCTCAGTAGGATTCGAACCCAAATGAAGTTCTGACCATCTATCAGAGAAAAAACAACGATCGGATCTTGTAGGATTCCCAAGAAATTCTTCGATTTCTTTCGGAAATAGATGATTAATCATCTGCTTCTCACGTTTTGCGTAACGACCCGACTGGTCATTTTGAGCTCTAGGATGTCGTTCGGCAGTTTGAGACCTTGAGTAGCTTCACTTTATGCATTATGACTTGCATGTATGGTTGATTTTGATTTTTGGGATGTTTGGAGTTGATTCGGAGGAATAATTCTCAATTTGGAAGCTTTAAGTTGGAAGAGTTTGTGATCAACTAATTTTTGACCGCACCTGAATTCTATACTACTTTAGTGTAAATATTTCTTTTTCGTCTAATCTTAATATTTTAAACTTTTATCTTACTCTTAATAGGTTTTATTTATGAAAATTAAAAACTACAAAAAATATTCACATTCTTAGAGTACAAGTTTTATTTCTATTTAAAGCAAACATTTACAAAAATATATGGTTTCTCTTAATTAGAATTATAATAAATAATTTAGCTTTAGTATATTTTTGGTGTCATTTAAATTATAGTGTAAATATTTAGTTTACCTATATCTTTCTTAGCCTAAAAATTAGATAGTTGATTTTTTTTAATCTTTATATTTTATCTTTTAAAGAAAAACAAAAAGAAAAAGAAGAAGAAAAAAAACTAAAAACTAAAATAAACCAAAATGTTATGAAATAAAAGCAATTTAGTAAAACATTAACAAGAAATGGAGATAGAGAGAAGGAAGGGATTTTATTTCTTCTTCAATTGTGTATTCTTTCCATCTATTACAATGCCTTTATATAGGCATGAAAAATGAAGAAATGTGTCATTGAATATGTGATTAAGCATTTGAGAGGAAGATCATGGAAGAAGGTAGACATCCACCATAATTTGATTTTTCTTATAACACTCCCCCTTGGATGTCCATAGATAATGTGCCTCGTTAAAACCTTATTGAAAAACAAATTCTAGTGAAGGAAAAAGAGTACACATGTTTAGAAATACACCTTTTGGTTGCCTCATTAAAAACCTTGCAAGGAAAACCCAGTGGGACAAAAACTTATAAGGGAAAAAGAGTACACCGCATATTAACTCCCCCTGATGAGAGCATCAATTCACATCCTTGAGCCTTCACATCCCAATCTTGTACACTAGTTTCTTGAAGGTGGACGTCGGTAGAGATTTGGTGAACAAATCAACCATATTATCACTTGAACGGATTTGTTGCACATTGATATCACCATTCTTTTGAAGATCATTTGTGAAAAATAGCTTTGGTGAAATGTGCTTTGTCCTATCTCCTTTTATGAATCCTCCCTTCAATTGGGCTATGCATGCTGCATTGTCTTCATATAAAATTATGGGTAGTTTGTCACACTTCAAACCACATTTGTCTCGAATAAGGTGTATTATAGACCTCAACCATACACATTCTCGACTTGCTTTATCAATAGCAATTATCTCAGTATGATTAGATGAAGTAGCCACGATTGATTGCTTAGTCGATCGCCAAGTTATTGCAGTGCCTCCACATGTAAACACATAGCCTGTTTGAGATCGAGCTTTGTGTGGGTCAGATAAATACCCAGCATATACCCAGCATCAGCACAACCAAGAATATTGGGACTCCAATCATTGCCATAAAATAAGCCCATATCGGTAGTCCGTTTTAGATACTGCAATATGTGTTTAATTCTATTCTAATGTATCCTTGTAGGAGCAGATCTATATCTTGCTAAGACATTAACTGAAAAAGTTATGTCAGGCCTTGTAGTATTAGCAAGATACATTAGTGCACCAATTGCACTAAGATATTGTACTTCAGGACCAAGAAGTTCTTCATTCTTTTCTTGAGGTCGGAACGGGTCCTTATTCACATCAAGTGATCGAACAATCATCATAGTACTTAATGGATGTACTCTATCCATATAAAACCGTTTCAATACCTTTTCTATGTAGGCAGATTGATGAACAAAAATCTCGCTTGCCAAATGTTCAATTTGCAAACCAAGACATAATTTTGTCTTTTCGAGATCTTTCATCTCGAATTCCTTCTTTAAATAATCAATTGCCTTTTGGAGTTTTAGAGGAGTTTCAATAAGGTTTATGTCATCAACATATACAACAAGTACAACAAACTCTGATGTTGTTTTCTTTATAAAAATACATGGACAAATGACATTATTTATATAACCTTCCTTTAATAAATACTCATTAAGGCGGTTATACCACATTCTTCCTGATTGCTTTAGACCATACAAAGATCTTTGCATTTTGATTAAAAATATTTCCCGGGACTTTGAATTATATGCGTCAGGCATTTTAAATCCCTCGGGAATTTTCATGTATATCTCATTATCAAGTAAGCCGTAAAGGTAGGCTGTAACCACATCCATTAAATGCATGTCAAGCTTTTCATGGACAACAAAACTAATGAGATAACAAAACGTTATAGCATCCATAACAGGAGAATACGTCTCTTCTTAATCGACATTAGGCCTTTGTGAAATCCTTGTGCAATAAGGCGTGCCTTATATCTTTGTACCTCATTTTTATCATTCCTTTTACGTACAAAGACCCATTTATATCCAACACTCTTAACACCATTAGGTGTTTGGACTACAGACCCAAAAACATCACGTTTCGCAAGTGAATCCAACTCAGATTGGATTGCTTCTTGCCATTTTGGCCAATCATGTCTTTGTCGACATTCTCCAACGGATTGAGTTTCAAGATCCTAATTATCTTGCACAATGCTAGATGCAACATTGTATGCAAAGACATAATCCACCACTATATTCAATTGATTCAAATCTATCTCAATATCGATTGGGTTTATTGATAGTTCCTTATTTTCTTGAGTCTTAGTCTCATTGATTTCCTCATGAATCTCGGGATTAGTTAAATCATTGGTTTCTTTATGAGACTCATTCGTAGTGTCATCTTGATCATTCATTTTTCTTTTTCTAGTATTTCGATCCTTAGAACCCAATGGCCTGCCACGCTTTAGGCGTGCTTTTGAATCATTAGCTATGACACTAGAAGATTGTCCAAAAGGGATATCAATATGAATTGGAACATTCTCTGCAGGGATATGTGATTTCGTTATCCTTTTCAGATCCGTAAATGCGTCTAGCATTTGATTTGCTATTTTCTACAAATGAATAATCTTTTGCACCTCTTTTTTATAAATAAAGGCACGTGGATCAAGATGAGACAATGATGAATTTTTCCACAAAATTTCCCGTTTGATTTCACCAATTTCTCCCCCTAATTTGGGGAAATATGCCTCATCGAATCGACAATCTGCAAATCGAGCAGTGAACAAATCTCCCGTTAATGTTTCGAGGTAGCGAATAATGGAGGGTGATTCAAACCCAACATATATTCCAAGCCTTCTTTGGGGACCCATCTTGGTGCAATATAGATGTGCTATAGGAACATATACTGTGCACCCAAAAATTCTTAAATGGGATATATTAGGTTCATGACCCAAAACTAATTGCAACGGAGAATATTTATGATAATTTGTCGATCTAAGACGAACTAGCATTGCTGCATTCTAAATGGCATGACCCCAAACAGAAGTGGGTAATCTCATTTTTATGAGTAACAATCTTGCTATCAATTGCAGACGTTTAATGAAAGACTCTGCAAGGATATTTTGAGTGTGAACATGAGCTACAGGATGTTTCACTTTTATCCCAATTGATAAGCAATAATCATTAAATGCTTAGAATGAAAACTCAACAGTATTTTCAAGTCGAATGGACTTAATTGGATTATCGGGAAACTGTGCCCGTAATCGAATTATTTGTGCCATTAATTTTGCAAACACCAGGTTGCGAGATGAAAATAGACACATATGAGACCATCTAGAAGATGCATCTATTAAGACGAAAAAATATCTAAACGACCTACTAGGTGGGTGAATAGGTCCATAAATGTCTCATTGTATACGTTCCAAGAACGCAGGGGACTCAATCCCAACCTTTGTTGGTGATGGTCTAATAATTAACTTGCCTTGATAACAAGAAGTGCAAGAAAATTCATTATTGAAAAGAATCTCTAAATTCTTTAATGGATGCCTATTTGAGTTTTCTATAATTCGTCTCATCATAATGGATGCCCATATGAGTTTTCAATCCAACTCAGATTGGATTGCTTCTTGCCATTTTGGACAATCACGTCTTTGTCGACATTCTCCAACGGATTGAGGTTCAAGATCCTTATTATCTTGCACAATGCTAGATGCAACATTGTATGCAAAGACATAATCCACCACTTTATTCAATTGATTCAAATCTATCTCAATGTCGATTGGGTTTATTGATAGTTCCTTAATTTCTTGAGGCTTGGTCTCAATGATTTCCTCATGAATCTCAGGATTGGTTAAATCATGGGTTTCTTTATGACACTCATTCGTAGTGTCATCTTGATCATTCATTTTTCTTTTTCTATGATTTCGATCCTTAGAACCCAATTGTGTGCCATGCTTTAGGCGTGATTTTGACTCATTAGCTATGACACTAGAATATTGTCCAAATGGGACATCAATATGGATTGGAACATTCTCTGCAGGGATATGTGATTTCGTTATCCTTTTCAGATCCGTAAATGCGTCTGGCATTTGATTTGCTATTTTCTACAAATGAATAATTTTTTGCACCTCTTTTTCACAAATAGAGGCACGTGGATCAAGATGAGACAATAATGGAATTTTCCACGAAATTTCCCATTTGATTTCACCAATTTCTCCCCCTAATTTAGGGAAAAATGCCTCATCAAATCGACAATCTGCAAATTGAGCAGTGAACAAATCTCCCATTAATGTTTCGAGGTAGCGAATAATGGAGGGCGATTCAAACCCAACATATATTCCTAGCCTTCTTTGGGGACCCATCTTGGTGCAATATGGCTGTGCTATAGGAACATATATTGCGCACCCAAAAATTCTTAAATGGGATATATTAGGTTCATGACCTATAACTAATTGCAACGGGGAATATTTATGATAATTTGTCGATCTAAGACGAAGTAGCATTGCTTCATGCTAAATGGCATGACCCCAAACAGAAGTGGGTAATCTCGTTTTCATTAGTAACGGTCTTGCTATCAATTGCAGACGTTTAATCAAAGACTCTGCAAGGCCATTTGAGTGTGAACTTGAGCTACCGGATGTTTCACTTTAATCCCAATTGATAAGCAATAATCATTAAATTCTTGGAATGAAAACTCTGCAATATTTTCAAGTCGAATAGACTTAATTGGATTATCGGGAAACTGTGCCCGTAATCAAATTATTTATGCCATTAATTTTGCAAATGCCAGGTTGCGAGATGACAATAGGAATACATGAGACCATCTAGAAGATGCATCTATTAAGACCATAAAATATCTAAACGACCCACTAGGTGGGTGAATAGGTCCACAAATATCTCCTTGTATACGTTCCAAGAACGCAGGGGACTCAATCCCAGCCTTTATTGGTGATGGTCTAATAATTAACTTGCCTTGATAACATGAAGTGCAAGAAAATTCATTATTTAAAAGAATCTCTAAATTCTTTAATGTATGCCCATTTGAGTTTTCTATAGTTCGTCTCATCATAATTGATCCAGGATGTCCCAATCGATCATGCCAAAGTATAAAAATATTGGAATCAGTAACCTTTTTGTTTACGATAGAATGTGCCTTAATTGCACTAATTGTTGTCTAATACAGGCCACAAGATAAAGATGGGAACTTCTCCATAACCCTTTTCTGGCTAGAGACATTCTTGGTAATGATGAGATATTCAAGATTATTCTCATCTATTGTCTCAATATGAAATCCATTTCGACGGATATCTTTAAAACTCAACAAGTTCCTCTTGGACTTGGAGGAGAACATTGCATTCTCTATGATAAGTATTGTTCCATTAGAGCAGAGTTATAGTAGCTTTTCCAGAGCCTTCAATTAGATTACTACTACCATAAATTGTAGTAACATCTGCCTTACACATACTTAAATGAGAGAAATATTTATTCTCATTGAATATTGCATGTGTCGTACATGAATCAATTAAGCAAATATTTTTACAATTGAACTTTGATCCAAGTTTGTCTTGAGAGATATCCATATTTGCTTAGTCTTCTCAAAGAGCTTCTTGAGACGGTAGAGTCTCGTGCTGATAACGTGTTATGAAATAAAAGCAATTTAGTAAAACATGAACAAGAAATGGAGATAAAGAGAAGGAAGAGATTTTATTTCTTCTTCAATTGTGTATTCTTTCCATCTATTACAATGCCTTTATATAGGCATGAAAAATGAAGAAATGTGTTATTGAATATGTCACTAAGCATTTGAGAATAAGATCATGGAGGAAGGTAGGCATCCACCATAATTTGATTTTTCTTATAACCCAAAAGATTAACAAATATCTAATATAACTAATCACTACCTACACACACAACAATCCTCACGTCTCAACACTCATATACCCATTTCCTTTACATACATACTGTTATGCGGCGCCTTCCTGAGATTCTTTGGAAGGGCGACGTAAGGCTAAGCAATCGATGTCAGTGCGATTGTTGTCCGCCAACTGAGGTCCCCTCCGTACGCTAGACTAGATTGTCAGTGCCGTGCGGGAAAACCAATGTCATGAGCAACTGAGAGAGAAAAAAAGAGAATTGAGAATGAAAGAAAGCTTGATTGCATTAATGAAAGCTATTATAGAAAAGCAACACGGTGTCGGGGGGGAGGGGGGGAGACACCAGTACAAAGAATTGTTTGCTTGTTAGAAAGTTTGATTGCTTGATCCCCCTTAATAATGCTTAAAAAAATAAACCAAAGTTACATAACTTGACCTAAATAAGCTATAGAAGCACACTTAAAGAAAATGCAGTAAAACTACACTATATTTACAATGAAAAGGACTTAGTCGTCTATAAGGTAGAAACAAGTCCGCTGGCAGTAACTTTGTCTTTAGTATCAGGGTTTGCGCGTGCGGCGCTGTTGGTGTCTGCCTGTGGCTGGGCGCTGGCGATGGCTAGCGGTGGGGCGACAGAGGCACATGCGCGCTTGTCACTTGGAGCTGCCGAGACCACGGGGCCGACCGTGGCACTAGGCATTGGGAAGCTTGCCAGGATGCCACAGAGCGCATCCAATGGGTCATGGGGCATGGCTGGAAAGCCGCCCATGACATTCTCCGCCACCTAAGTTAGCGACGTCCTCGATGCCTTACTTGACAGATAATCATCAAGTAGGCTCTTGTAGGCTTTGAGGTTTGTTCCCCTCTCCCAGGTATTCTCCTCCGCATCACATCCCTGCCATTTCACAAAGAAATCTAGGTGATCTTTCCTTGAGGCGTGAATAACTCGATCATCAAGAATAGCTTCAGCACACCTTTTCCCGATTGAATTGGGGCCTCGAATACTGGGTACTGTGAGTTGGCTCCGTAAAGAATCCTCGATATCTTCCCGAAAAGGTTTCAGGAGACTGACATGGAAAATAGGATGGATTTTCCACCAAGCTTGGGTATCCACTCGGTATGCAACTTTCCCAATGCGCATTTCAATGGAAAAGGGTCCAATATATTATTGCAATAGGCAAGGGTCATGGACCCCTGCAAACAAGTACCGCTTTGGGATTTTGACCATCACTTTGTCTCCTACTTGGTATTCAACAAAGCGACGATTTTGATCAGCATGCCTCTTCATACGCTTTTGGGCTTTGACAAGATAGCTCCGCACTATCTCCAAATTTCTCTTCCATTCTTTTGTGAAGCTAGCAGCTCGAGGAGACTTTTATATGTTTGGTGCATTCATAGTGTGTGGGAGTAGAGGTTGCTGTCCGGTAATAATTTCAAAAGTGATTTTCTTGGTACTAGAGCTCTTTTGTGAATTGAAATACAACTGAGCAGCATCCAAAAACTTCACCCAGTTCTTCTGCGATCCGGTTACGAAGTGGAGGAGATATTTCGCAGCATGCCATTAAATCGCTCCATATGGCCATCAGATTGCGGATGAAAACTTGAGCTATGACTTAATTTTGACCCGAGACACTTAAAGAGTTGGGTCCAAAAGTTGCTAGTGAAGCGTGAGTCGCGATCACTAACGATGTCTTTAGGCAGGCCCCAATATTTGACGACATGAGAGAAAAAGAGTTGAGAGATTTCTTTTGCTGATATATATATTGTGGGGCTGCTATAAAGGTAGCATACTTGGAAAACCGATCCACCACAACCAGTATAGTTGTGAGATCTCCAACCTTGGGCAATCCGGTGAAGAAATCCAGGGAAACACTTTCCCATGGTCTTTTTGGTACAGCTAGTCGTTCCAAGAGTCCTGCTTGTGTCAAGCGGTCCGACTTATCCTTCTGGAATATTAGACAAGTCTTCACATAATAAGCGACATCATCTGTAATTTGAGGCCAATAATATGCACGGCGAAGTAATGCCATGTTGCGTTCTTCACCAGGATGACCGGCCCACAAAGTATCGTGGCATTCCACCAGAAGAGTCCTTCGCAGATCTCCTCCTTTAGGAACATAAAGTCGGTTCCCTTTAACTTTCAGGAAACCATCTTCTGTTTGAACTGGCGAGTCTTGCCCTGTCCTACCAAATCAACCAAATACTGAGCAACATGATCCTTGATAAGTAGATCTTGTATTTGGTCTTTTATGGTGGTGGTTACTTCGCTCCACCTTAGGGTGGAGAGTAGGCACACTGATGCCAAATCAGCTCTCTGACTGAGCGCATCAGCAACATAATTAGTCTTCCCACTTCGGTACTCCAAGTTGAAGTAAAATTTCGCTAGGAATTCTTGCCACCTAGCCGGTCGACCATTCAGCTTCGGCTGGGTCATGAAATGACTAATAGCTATGTTGTCTGTCTTGACCACGAACAGGGTTCCTAGTAGATAATGCCTCCAAAGGCGTAAGCAATGAATGACAGCCAATAATTCTTTCTCATGGGCGGCATAGCGCCGCTCTACATCCTTCAGTTTCTGGCTCTCGTACTCTACGTGATGCCTTTCTTCTAGCAAGATTCCACCAAGGGCATAGTCGGAGGCATCCGTTTGTACCTTGAATGGCTTGGCTAAATCAGGAAGAGCCAAGACGGGGCTACTAGACATAGCCGCTTTCAATGCGTTAAAGGCCTCTACTCGCCTGGGTCCCCAATCCCAGGGTGTGACCTTCTTGAGAAGTTCTGTCAGTGGTACTTCAATGAGGGAGTAATTTTTCACAAATCGCCGATAGAAGTTGCATAGGCCAAGGAACTACCTCAAGGCGTGTATATCCTTAGGCGGTGGCCAATCTGTGATGGCCTGAATCTTCTGTTAGTCCATCTTGATCTGCCCTTCCTCGATGACATGTCCGAGGAAGTCAATTTGTTTCTGAGCAAAGGAGCACTTGGATAGCTTTGCATATAATTCGTGCTCCCACAATCGAGCTAGGACCTTCCGCAAGTGCTCCAGGTGTTCTTCCAGTGTCTGGCTATATACCACAATGTCATCCAAGTATACCACCACAAATTCATCAATGTATTCTCGGAAGACTTAGTTCATCAGGGTGCAAAATGTGGTCGGCACATTAGTCAAGCCGAATGGCATAACCAGGAAGTCGTACGACCCATATCTTATCACACAGGTCGTCTTGTATTCATCTCCCTCTGCAATCCGAACTTGCCAACAACCTATCCTCAGGTCTATTTTGGTGAACAACGGTGTACCACCCAGTCTGTCGAACAAGTTTGCCATTAGGGGAATAGGATACTTGTTCTTCACGATGATTTTATTTAGAGCCCGATAATCTACACAGAGTCATAAACTGCCATCATGTTTCTTTTGGAATAGCACAGGGGACCCGTATGGTGACTTGGAGGGTACGATGATCCCTGTGTATAGCATTTCCGTCAATTGTCTCTGAAGCTTGGTGAGTTCGGGTTGTGACATTCTGTATGGAGCCCGGGAAGGTGGCTTCGCACCCGGCACCAACTAAATCTCATGGTCCACAGTGCACCTAGGCGGGAGTCGCTATGGCATGTCTTGTGGCATTCTCTCTTCAAATTTCAGTAGCAGCTCCTTCACGGGTATAGGAATGGGTCCCGAGGAACGTTCTATATATTCAATGCAGAGGGTAGTCGCGAAACTAGAGAGGTTGATGACTGAGTGAGGCCGAGGGCCTGGTTGTGAGGTATTGATACCATAGCACGTGAGTTGTCCGTGCGGATCTTGATATGATACTATAACACGTGAGTTGTCCGTGCGGATCCACATATTGATACTATAGCACATGAGTTGTCCATGCAGATTATAGCGCTTGGGTTGTAGGAGCCCCTTTAGAGTCGCCCCTCCGAAATCTGCACACCCCCAGTGAGCGCATGTACCTATTGAGTGTGAGTATTGAGCCCTGAAAGCCGAGTGATTGAGCTGTTATGACGAGTTGAGTGTTTGTTGCCCTGAGAGGTTGTACTTGTTTTTCATTTGTTGATGCACTTAGTTGCTATCTGTCATTGTTGTGAAATTTTTGAAAGATTTTATATCCAGATTGCCTGAACTTGAACTGTATAAAACTAAGTTGACTTAAACTTCCAGATTTGAAAGCATGTCTATTCTTTGCTGGAACTATTGAAAATGAACTATATTTGTATAACTCGTCACTAGCTTCTTAGTTCCTTATTTATTTTTGTTACTTACTGAGTTGGTTGTACTCACGCTATACCCTGCACTGCGTATGCAGATTTGGGAGTTCCCGGTCATGGCGGATGTTGATAGTTGAGTAGCCGATTCCGGAGACTATCGAGGTAGCTACATGGCGTTCGCAGGCCTTGGCTCTCCTTTATTTTCTTTATCGCATTTTCAGTTCTTATTCCATAGATGTTGTATTAGGTTGCTCCTGGTATAGAAGCTCATGTACTCAGTGACACCCCGATGTCAGGCTAATTTTTCCGCACTTATGCTTTGGGTTTTACCCCATTTTTATGAAAGACTCCTGTTATTTTAAATATTTTAATTCATTTTTGTTAAATGTTGAAAGTGGTTTGGAGATGTCGGCTTGCCTAGTATCACGATAGGTTCCATCACGACGGGTTAGGTTTTGGGTTGTGACAAGTTGGTATCAGAGCCTAGGTTATATATGTCTCACGAATCATGAGCAGGTTTAGTAGAGTCTTGCGGATTGGTACGGAGACGTCTGTACTTATCTTCGAGAGGCTGCCAAACCGTTACAAAATTTCACATTCTTGTATTCTTTTTTTGCGAATCTTTTGATTCTGGTAACTAAATTTCTGTTGTTCTAATTCTTTCACAGCTAGGGCAGTACCTGCAGATCCACTGGTTACCCCAGATCAGGACCAGATTCCCATTGTTGATGCACCAGCACAGGCACCACCTGTGCCTATTGTGATTCCAGGCCTTCAGGAGGCCATAGCTCAGATTCTGAATGCGTGTACTAGTCTTGCTCAGGCGGTCTCTGTTCTGGCCACAACAGCCACTTCTCAGGCCGGGGGAGATGCTCAGACTCCCGCCGCCCGCACACTAGAGCAGGTGGTACAGGGACTCTAGACACCGGGGGCACCACCAGCCCAGCTGGTTGTAGCTGCTCAGGCATATGTAGTTCCTGTCATGCCTGATGATGAGCAATGTAGATTTGAGAGGTTTCAGAGACTCTAGCCTCCATCTTTTAGTGGTACCGAGGGAGAGGATGCACAGGGCTTATTGGAAAGGTGTTAGAGGATACTCCGTACAATAGGTATTCTAGATACCAGTGGGGTCTCGTTCACTACTTTTCAGTTCTCTGGGGCTGCCTTCAGTTGGTGGGAGGCTTATGAGAGGCGTAGGCCGGTTGGCGCAGCACCCCTTATCTGGCAGCAGTTCTCCGATCTATTCCTGGAGAAGTTCGTGCCTCAGTCCCGGAGAGAGGAGCTGCGCAGGCAATTCGAGTAGCTTCGTCAGGGTGATATGTCTGTGACACAGTATGAGATGAGATTTTCATAGTTGGCCCATCATGCTATCTGGTTGGTTCCCACAGATAGGGAGAGCATCAAGAGGTTCATAGATGGCCTCACTTTTCAGCTGCGATTGATTATGTGTAGAGAGAGAGTGTCTGGTGCTACTTTCGACGAGGTTGTCGACACTGCTCATCAGATTGAGATGGTTCGCAGCCAGGAGTGGGTTGAGAGGGAGGCTAAGAGGCCTCAGGGCCTGGGTTGATTCAGCGGTGTTCCTTCTGGGGGGAGTTCCACCACGGTGGGGGTCGTCCTTTCAGACATGCTCAGACGGCTCGCCCAGTTTACCGTGGTGCATCATATGGCCATGGTTCACACAACTATCAACAGGGCCAGTCTTCAATCACTGCACTACCAATGCAGAGTTCTCACCCTGCCTCGTCAGCTCATGTGGCCACAGGTAGTTCTTTGGGGCATCAGGAGCAGCAGTTCTATTAGAGAAGGGGCTGTTTCGAGTGCGGAGATTTTGGTCATAATAAGAGAGATTGCCCTAGGTTGTTGGGTGGGACTTCACAGCAGAGTTCTCGGCCGATGGCACCAGCACCAGTAGCTTCACCACCCGCCCGACCATCTAGGAGTGGGGTTCAGTCTGCTAGGGGTCGCCCTAGGGGGGAGGCCGATCAGGGGGCGGCCAGGCATATTTCTATGCTCTTCCTGCCATACCAGATGCCATTGCTTTAGATGCTGTGATTACATGTATTGTCTCAGTTTGCCATAGAGATGCCTCTGTATTATTTGACCCTGGTTCCACTTATTCATATGTGTCATTGTATTTTGCTCATTATCTGGATATGCCCCGTGAGTCTCTAGTTTCATCTATACATGTATCCACTCCAGTGGGTGATACTATCATTGTGGACCGTGTATATCGGTCATGTGTTGTGACTATTGGGAGTTTGGAGACTATAGTGGATCTCTTGTTGCTTAGTATAGTCGATTTTGATGTTATTTTGGGTATGGATTGGTTGTCTCCATGTCATGTTGTTCTAGATTGTCACGCTAAGACCGTGACATTAGCGATACTGAGATTGCCGAGGGTTGAGTGGATTGGATCCATAGACTATGTTCCTAGTAGAGTTATTTCATACTTGAAGGCTCAGCGGATGGTTGAGAAGGGTTGTCTATCTTATCTGGCCTTTTTGAGGGATGTTAGTGCAGAGACACCTACTATTGATTCTGTTCCGGTGGTGCGAGATTTCCCGGATGTGTTTCCTGCAGACCTGCCGGGCATGCCCGCACGACAGGCATATTGATTTCGCTATTGATTTGGTGCTGAGCACTCAGCCCATTTCTATTCCACCGTATCGTATGGCACCAGCTGAGTTGAAGGAGTTGAAGGAGCAGCTTTAGGAACTCCTTGATAAGGGGTTTATTTGGCCTAGTGTGTCACCTTGGGATGCACCAATTCTATTTGTGATGAAGAAGGATGGTACTATGAGAATGTGCATTGATTACAGATAGTTGAACAAGGTCACAATCAAGAACAAGTATCCTTTGCCACGTATTGATGATTTTTTTGACCAGCTTCAGGGAGCGATGGTGTTCTCCAAGATTGATTTGAGGTCAGGGTATCACCAGCTGAAGATTCGGGACTCAGATATTATTAAGACAGCTTTCAGAGACCCGATATGGCCATTATGAGTTCCTTGTGATGTCTTTTGGGCTGACCAACGCCCCAACAACGTTCATGCATCTAATGAACAGTGTATTTCAGCCTTATCTTGACTCGTTCATTATTGTATTCATTAATTACATCTTGGTGTACTCTCGTAGCCGGGAGGAGCATGCCCAGCATTTGAGGTTTGTGTTACAGCGGTCGAGGGAGGAGAAGCTTTATGCAAGGTTCTCCAAGTGTGAGTTTTGGCTCAATTTAGTGGCATTCTTGGGGCACATGGTGTCCAGTGAGGGTATTCAGGTAGACCCAAAGAAGATAGAGGCGATGCAGAGTTGTCCCAGGCCGTCCTCAGCCACAGAGATTTGGAGTTTTCTCGGTCTAGCTGGTTATTACCACTATTTTGTGGAGGGCTTCTCATCTATTACATCGCCCTTGACTAAATTGACCCAAAAGGGTGCTCCTTTCAGATGGTCAGAGAAGTGCGAAGAGAGCTTTCAGAAGCTCAAGACTGCTATGACCACGGCTCCAGTTCTAGTTCTACCATCAGCTTCTGGTTCTTACATAGTATATTGTGATGCCTCGCGGATCTGTATTGGGTGTGTTCTAATGCAGAGGGTAAAGTAATTGCTTATGCTTCGCGCCAGTTGAAGCCTCATGAGAAGAACTATCCTGTCCATGGCCATGAGTTACCAGCTGTTGTTCATGCCTTGAAGATTTGGCGACACTATTTGTATGGGGTCCATTGTGAGATTTACACTGATCATCGGAGTTTGCAGCATCTGTTCAAACAGAAGGATCTTAACTTGAGTCAGCAGAGGTGGTTGGAGCTTCTTAAGGACTATGATATCACCATTTTGTACCATCCCGGGAAGGCCAATGTGGTGGCCGATGCCTTGAGTCACCGGGCGAAGAGTTTGGGGAACTTAGCATATCTTCCAGCTGTAGAGAGGCCATTGGCATTAGATGCTCAGACCTTAGCTAGCCAGTTTGTTAGATTGGATATTTCTGAGCCGAGTCGAGTATTGGCTTGTGTGGTCTCTCGGTCTTCTCTTTATGATCGTATCAGGGAGCATCAGTATGATGACCCCCATCTGCTTGTCCTTAAGGACACGATCCAGCACGATGATGCTAAGGAGGTCACTATTGGGGATGATGGTGCATTGAGAATGCAGCGCAGGCTGTGTGTGCCCAACTTGGATGGTTTGCATGAGTTGATTCTCAAGGAGGGCTCACAGTTCGCGGTATTCTATTCATCCGGGTGCCGCGAAGATGTATCAGGACTTGAGACAACATTACTGGTGGAAGAGAATGAAGAAGGACATAGTGGAGTATGTAGCTCGGTGTCTAAATTGCCAGCAGATGAAGTATGAGCATCAACAACCAGATGGGTTGCTTCAGAAGTTAGAGATTCCATAGTGGAAATGGGAGAAGATCACTATGGATTTCATTGTTAGGCTTCCGCGGACTCAGTGGAAGTTTGATGCAGTTTGGGTGATTGTGGACTGGCTAACCAAGTCAACTCATTTCATTCCTGTGATGACTACCTTGGAACCACCTGCATCCATTAAAGATGCAGCGCCCCCGGCAAAAAGGACATAAGTACATGTCGAATAGTACTTGTATGAAAACCAAAACACCTATTCAAGGACTTGGAAATACAACATGAATATGATGAATGATGGTAACAATAATAGGGCTTAGATAGTCGTTAAAGTCGAAACAAATTTATTAAGAACTTCCAATAACATTCATAAATTTCAAGTCGGGGATCCTCTGCAACCACCTTTCCATAAAGCGGCCCTACCGCCTCACCCCAATGTATGCGGATGGAGGTGTAATCACAATACCACAACTCTACACAAAGCGGCCCTGCTGCCTCACCCCAATGTATGCGGGTGGAGGTGTAACCACAATACCACAACACACATAGCGGCCCTGCCGTCTGACCCCAATGTATGCGGGTGGAGGTGTAACCACTATACCACAACTCTACACAAAGTGGCCCTGCCGCCTCATACCGATGTATGCGGGTGGAGGTGTAACCACAACTTGGATTCTCTTTGTACAAAAGATTTCCTTTCAAATCAATCCCTTTGGAACCTTTGGCCCTAACAAAAATATGAGTTCATAAGATTTCATCATATAAGAAATAAGTGTTTGATCATATTGATTTCATACAAGGTTTTCTTCCCATAAGGGATATAACATAATTAAGTCACGATAGAAATCTTTAACACATGAGGGTTCGGACACATTATGCAATTTGGGAATCAATTTACTAGCTTGAACATCCCACCTCAACAGTGTTTCAAGTTCGACTACACATGATAGAGTTTTGCAAGGATTCGAGAATTCCAATGCTAGAAGAAGAGTTTAGCCTTCATACCTCGAAATAGCTTTCCTTGGTGTAACAATAACGTCCCGACACTTCTAACGATGTTAATCTATAAAAGAGGTGAGAATTACATGATTAGAGGAATTTGTATGGCAAGAGCTGCTACACTGACGACCCAACCTTTCCTCAACTAATTCAAGAACAAAACTACCTAAGATGGTTCAACAAATTCCCCACAGTCTCTATTAGCTCATGCATGTGATAAATCTACCAACATCACCCGTAATCAACCAAAACCCGAAATTGAAGAATTGGGGGAATAAATTCTTACCTTTTTGAAGCCCTAGCAAGTTCCTTTTGATAGAATTCCAAGGTTTGATCAAAGTAGAGTAGTGAAATCCTTAGTCCTCTCTTTCCTCTCTCTAGAATAGCTCTCTCCTCTCTCTAAAATTTTAGGTAGTCCCCCAAAAATGAACCCTCGGGCTAGATAAACGAAATGGGGGTCAGGTTATAAAATTAGAAAAATGAAGCTACGGTGCAGATCTGCGATTGCATATGCGACCATATAATAATTCTGCGGTCCGCAAAATGGACTGCATAATGGCCTTCCAGAACTGGGTGTTTCTGCTTCACTCTGCAACAAGTCTGTGGTTCGCAGACCAATTCTGCGGTCGCATAATGGACCGCAGAACCTCCTTCCAAAATTTCTCATGCTGGATCTATGATGGGATCTGCGGCCCGCATAATGGTTCTGCGGCCGCATAATGGTCCTCAAAATTGGCAAATCTTTCTGCTTCATTCTGTGGCCGATCTGCAGCCCGCAAATTGGTTCTGCGGTTGCATAGTGGACCGCAGAACTGCCGTGTTCTGCAAACCTTTTCCTTCAACTCCCCGACGCACTAAGCAACCCTAAAAGTCCATACTGCGGCGAGCAAGCTCGCCACGAAGAATTTCTATAATCCTCAAACATATTAGCTTACCTCATTACCACAAAACCTCGGGTTCTTGGTGAAATTTCATGGGGCCTTATATTTTCTTTACGTATATTCAAACAAATATTGTAGTTTCTTCGTACCAACACTGTAGATCTAAATCTTAGTGTCTCATGACTTGTACTACCAATCCCTGGGATAGTTATATGGATTTTCCGCTATTTTATTCATTGATTATTGATGATATCTTATTCGAGTTATGTTATTTATTATTTAGCTTACCTAGCATGTTAGAGAGGTGCCATCACGACAAGGCGGGATTTTGGATCGTGACAAGTTGGTATTAAAGCTTTAGGTTCATAGGTTTTATGAGTCATGAGCAAGTGTCTAGTAGATTCTTGTGGATCAGTATGATGATGTCCATGCCTCTCTTTGATAGGCTACAGGGTATCTAGGAAAACTTCATTTCTTTCTCTCCTTATTGTGCGACTTTATTTTAGCTTAAAGTCTATATCTTCGATTCCTTTTCATTCATTTGTATGTGATGTTGAGTACTCAATATTGGTTGCACACTGAGTTCTTGTGGTTTCACGGATGACCTAGTTTAGATTGTAGTGTTGGCTCGGCGGATTCAGTTATGCGAGCATGTGATTTTGGGGATATTATGTACGATAGTGTCCCTAGCATTGGGGATTGATGACTTAGTGAGTTGCAAGATAGCTATGTGAT
Organism: Nicotiana tabacum; assembly: GCF_000715075.1. Classification (NCBI taxonomy): domain Eukaryota; kingdom Viridiplantae; phylum Streptophyta; class Magnoliopsida; order Solanales; family Solanaceae; genus Nicotiana; species Nicotiana tabacum. Next base: position 56,867,020 of record NC_134103.1, on the reverse strand, counting down.
GAGTATTATGTGACTGAGGACTACTCTTGGATGGTTTAGATGTGAAGAGGAGGATTTGATTGAGATGCGAAGGGCTATGGATGCTTGATTATCGTCTCGATGTGTTGTATGGTCTTAAGATGTGGATATGTTGATGGATCTTTCAGTTATTCATTTGTGGAATGAAGTGAATTCTTATATCTTGTTGACAAATATAGACTCGGGAAGATTAATTTGCCAACTTGTCCAATTTCCCGCCTTAGGATGTCGTGATGGCACGTAGTCTCTAAGACTAAGTAAGCCTAACAAACAAGAGAATATGACAGAAATAAAAGACTGAAAACATGACATAAACTACTATGCCTCAGAAAGATATTAATACTAAACCACAATACGACATTTCCCAAAACCCGGTGAGATAGAGTCATAAGCTCTACAGAAAATTCTAAAATCTCAACATACATCACTGTCTGAATGAAGGATAAACAACAATAAGAGTCAGCAGAAGGTGACTCTAAGGCCTGCGGACATCAAGCAGGTATATCTTGAAGTCTCCAGAAGTAGCAATCAATCACTGGCGTCCGGCACGGGTAGATGCACCGGGATCTGCACTAAAGATGTGCAGAAGCGTAGTATGAGTACACCACAACGGTACCCAGTAAGTATCAAACCTAACCTCGGTAGAGTAATGACGAGGCCAGGTCAAGACACCTACTAGCACAAGATAAATAGAATAATAATATGATAATGGGAAGTAATGGAAAGCGGAGAAATGAGTGATAACAAAGCAGTTTAGTATGTAAGATAATGACAGAATTCTAAGAAAAAAGGCAGCAAGAAGGAATCACATAATGAGAACCACAAATAAACAAATACAGAAGAAACTGGTAAGGCAAGGAAGAATAAAAGCAACAAGAACTGTTCAACCAATAAATCATTTCAATATGAAATGTACAACAAGAATCATAACAAAGGTACCGCCTCATATTCACATTTCACAATTTCAATCACAGTCTTTCCTTATATCACCGCGTGAGCCTTACGTTTAGTTTTGAAAATAATTTTTCCAAAATAGCTACACGCGTTTTAGCCCACCTTATCTCACCGCGTGGCTTCAAGTAGTTCCCCAGCAACACACGTATCAAGCCCACCTTATCTCACCGCATGTGTTTCAACCCCTAGCCTTATACCACCGCATGCATATCAATATCACAACTCGCACCACAAGTGCCCATATGCCACAACTTGCCACAAAGTCAACAATACCAATGTTTCCATAACAAACAGCCCATGGCTCAACCACAATGTGTACAAGAATCTCAACAATAACAAAATAAAAGTGAATGGCTCAACAAGAAAGATATCTCAAAAATTAACAACTTCACCTCAATATGATAACGACTTTTACAACTTCAACACCAATAACTCAACAAGAATATATTCCATGAAATAACAACTCCAAGTAAGGTAGTTCAACAATTAAGGAAGTAACAAGACAATACGGGAAATAATAACTTCAACTAAAGCATATAAGAGCAAAATAACAAGTAAGAGGTAGAACAAGTGCTACAACGTCAAATAAGCATGTAAGAGTAGATTAACAAATGTAGGAATAGATTAACAATGAAAGATGTGACATGTTATAACAATTCAATTAAAGCATGAAAAGAGTCTAAATGGCCTACACCGATCAAATACCATATATAGCCCGTGTACCCACTCGTCACCTTGCGTACACGCATTTCACATAACACAAATAGCACAATCAACAAGGGGTAGCCCCCCCCCCCTCCCAATAAAGTTAGGCAAGATACTTACCTCAAACAAGCTAAATCAACCCACTAGTTAGTCTTTTGTGCAAAAATGCCACTTCGGACGGCTCAAATCTAGCAAAAATAACTTAATACCATAAATACAAACCATAGGACACCATTCTGGATAATAAAGTTGTAATCTTTAAAGAAAATCAAAAAGGCAACTCAAAACGTCAACCCCCGGCCCGTACCTTGGAACCCAACCAAACATACAAAATTCGAACGCCCATTCAATAACGAGTCCAACCATACCAAAATTATCCAATTTCGACCTCAAATCAACGTTCAAATCCTACGTTTTCACTTTAGGAAGTTTTACAAAAATCCCCCATTTTCCTCACTTTAATTCACTAAATAAATGATAAAAACTAAGATGGAATCATGATTAATTAACAAATCTGAGTCAAAAACACTTACCCCGATCCAAGACGTGAAAATCCCTGCCAAAATCGCCTAAAACCGAGCTCTACAACTCGAAATATGTTAAAATGAACCAAACCCTCGAAATAGAGTACTATATAATCTGCCCAGTTGTTACTCTTCGCGATCGCGGAAAAGCCTTCGCGATTGCGAAGAACAAATTCCACCAGATCACAAAACCTCTTACGCGAACGCGATGACCAACATCCCCAGGCTTTGCGATCGCGGACTATTCCACGCAAACGCGATGAATAACGCGTGCCACCACACATCCCCTCCTTCCTTCTACGCGAACGTGATCCCTCTCATGCGATCGCAATGCACAAACACCCAACCTTCCGCTAATGCATCCTATTCTTTGCGAACGTGAAGAGCAAAAATCCATCTACCAGCAAAGACTCTATTCGATCGCGACTAATCCTTCGTGAACGCGATGAAGGAAACACAGAAAACTAGCAGTCTCAACACATGAGTGAATGGTCCGAACTCAATTTGAAACACACCCGGGGCCCCCGGGACCCCATCCGAACATACCATCTAGTCCTATAACACAACATGAACTCGCTCGAAGCCTCAAATCACATCCAACAATACCAAAACCACGAATCGCACATCGATTCAAGCCTAATGAACTAATGCATATCCAATTTCTAAAACTAATGACGAATCATACCAAACCAACTCCGATTGACTTCAAATTTTGTACATAAGTCATAAATGACACAAAGGACCTATTCCAACTTCCAAAATCGAAATCTAAGCCCGATATCAACAAAGTCAACTCTCAGTCAAACTTCTCAACCTTCCAAACCTCCAACTTTCGCCAATTCAAGCCAAAACGACCTACGGACCTCCAAATCAATATTCAGACATACTCCTACGTCCAAAATTACCTTACAGAGCTATTGAAATCATCAAAACTCCATTCCGGGGTCGTCTACACAAAAGTCAAACTCTGGTCAACTCTTTTAACTTAAGCTTCTAACTTTGGGACTAAGTATCCCAATTCACTCTAATACTTAACCGAAACTAAACCAATCACCCTGACAAGTCACATAACCACAATTTAACATAGATGATGCAATAAATAGGGGAACGAGGCTAGTATACTCAAAATAATCGGCTGGGTCGTTACACCCTCTCCCTCTTAAAACAAACGTTCGTCGTCGAGCGAGTATAGAGACTGTACCTGAAGTGATCAAAAGATGAAGATAATGGTTACACATATTATGCTCGGTCTCCCAAGTTGCCTCCTCAACTGGTTGACCCCTCCATTGAACCTTCACTGAAGCAATGTTCATTGATCTCAACTTTCGGACTTGTCTGTCCAAGATGGCCACCGGCTCCTCAACATAAGTCAAATCCTTGTCCAATTGGACTGAGCTGAAGTCTAAAACATGGGACGGATTACTGTGGTACTTTCGGAGCCTGGAAATATGGAACACTGGGTGAACTGCAGATAAGCTAGGTGGCAATACAAGCTTGTAGGCCACCTGCCCCACTCTCTCGAGGATTTCGAAAGGACCAATATACCTAGGGCTCAACTCGCCCTTCTTACCGAACCTCATTACACCCTTTATGGGTGAAACCCAGAGCAAAAACCTCTCTACAACCATGAATGCAACTTCTGAACTCTCCGATCAGCATAACTCTTTTGCCTAGACTTTGTTGTACGAAGCCGATCCTGGATCAACTTGACTTTCTCCAAGGCATCTCGAACCAAATTTGTGCCCAACAACCTAGCCTCCTCCGGCTAAAACAAACCAACTGGAGAGTGACATCGTCTCCCATACAGGGTCTCATATTGAGCCATCGGAATACTTGATTGGTAGCTGTTATTGTAGGTGAACTTTGCAAGCGGCAAGAACTGATCCCAAGAACCCCTGAAATCCATAACACATGCAAGAAGCATATCCTCTAATATCTGAATGGTGCGCTAGGACTGACCATCCGTCTGTGGGTAAAATGTTGTACTCAACTCAATCCGTGTGCCTAGCTCACGCTGCACGGACCTCCAGAAATGCAATGTGAACTGCATGCCCATATCAAAAATAATGGACACCGGCACATTGTGAAGACGAAAAATCTCGCGAATATAGATCTCAGCTAGCCGCTCCAAAGAATAGGTAGTCACAACCGGAATGAAATGTGCGGACTCAGTCAATCGGTCCACAATCACCCAAGCTGCACCGAATTTCTTCGAAGTCCGTGGGAACCCAACAACAAAGTCCATGATAACACGCTCCCATTTCTAATCGGGAATCTCAAGTCTTGGAAGCAAACTGCCCGGCCTCTAATGCTCATACTTCACTTGCTGACAATTTAGGCACCGAGCCACATACTCCACTATATCTTTCTTCATTCCCCAGCACCAATAGTGCTACCTCAAATTCTGATGCATCTTAGCGGCACCCGAATGAATTGAGTACCGCGAACTATAAGCCTCCTTAAGGATCAACTCACGTAACCCATCTACATTGGGCACGCATATCGGCCCTGCATGTGCAACACCCCGTCATCTCCAATAGAAACCTCATTGGCATCGCCGTGCCATACCGTGTCCTTAAGGACAAGCAAATGGGGGTCATCATACTGATGCTCATTGATGCGCTCATATAAAAAAGACCGAGAAACCATGCAAGCAAGAACCTAACTAGGCTCCGAAACATCCAATCTAACAAACTGACTGGCCAAGGCCTGAACATCTAGGGCTAGTGGCCTCTCCACTGCCAGTAGGTATGCCAAAAAACCCACACTCTCCGCCTTTTGACTCAAGGCATCGGCCAACATATTGGCTTTCCCGGGATGATACAGAATAGTTATATCATAGTCTTTGAGAAACTATAACCATCTTCGCTGCCTCAAATTATGATCTTTTTGCTTGAACAGATGCTGGAGACTCCGGTGGTCGGTATACACCTCATATGGAACACAGTACAAGTAGTGCCTCCGAATCTTCAAGGCATGAACAATAGCTGCCAATTCCAAGTTATGGATATGATAATTCTTCTCATGAACCTTCAGCTGCCGAGACACGTAGGCAATCACCCTACCGACTTGCATCAATACCGCGTCGAGCCCAACATGCGACGCATCATAATATATAGTGTAAGATCCTAAAACTATAGGCAACACCAACATTGGGGCTGTAATCAAAACAGTCTTAAGCTTTTGAAAGCTCACCTCACACTCCTCGGACCATCTGAAAGGAGCACCCATCTGGGTCAATCTGTTTAGAGGTGCAGCAATGGATTAGAAACCCTCTACGAAACAATGGTAATATCTGGCCAAACCAAGAAAACTCTGAATCTCAGTAGCTGAAGATGGTCTTGGCTAACTCCGAACTGCCTCAATCTTTTTTGGATCTACCTTGATCCCCTCACTCGACGCCACATGACCCAAAAATGCCACCGAATCGAGACATAACTCACACATTGAGAATTTTGCATATAACTTCTTCGCGCTCAATGTATGGAGAACAATCATCTAATGCTGCTCATGATCCTCCACTACAGGAGTACACCAAGATGTCGTCAATAGACATAATGATGAATGAATCAAGATATGGCTGGAATACACTATTCATCAGGTGCATAAATATTGCTAGGGCATTGATCAGCCCAAATGACATCACAAGGAACTCGTAGTGACTATACCGAGTCCTGAAGGCAGTCTTTGAAATATCCGGATCCCGAATCTTCAGCTGATGATACCCTGACCACAAATCAATCTTTGAGAACATTCTAACACCATATAGCTAGTCAAAAGAGTAATCAATGCGCGGCAATGGGTACCTGTTCTTCACTATAACCTTGTTCAGCTGCCGATAATCAATACACATCCGCATAGAACCATCCTTCTTCTTCACAAATAGAACCGGAGCACCCTAAGGTGACACACTAGGCCAGTTAAAACCCTTATCAAGTAACTCTTGCAGCTTCTCCTTTAACTCCTTCAACTCCACTGGTGCCATATGGTATGGTAGAATAGAAATGGACTGAGTGCCCGACAACAAGTCAATACCAAAATCGATATCTCTATCGGGTGGCATGCCCAGAAGATTTGTTGGAAATACATATGGGAAGTCTCTCACTACCAGAACTGATTCAACGGTAAGAGTATCAGCACTAACATCCCTCACAAAGGCTAGATATGCCTCACATCCCTTCTCAACCATCTGTTGAGCCTTAAGAAAAGACACAACCCTTTTAGGAATATAATACAATGTACCTCTCCACTCTAACCGCGGCAAACCTGGCATAGCCAGTGTAACTGTCTTGGCGTGACAATCCAGAATAGCATGATAGGTGTTATACCCCATGAAAGTATGCCATAAGTAAATTGATGAAAGCTCGTAAATGAGATGTTACATCCCGCATTCTCATACGTTAAAGTTTCATCGTAAGTTAATCGACGTAGACTCGGGAATGAGATTATTTTTGAGGTTATAAGTATTATGCTATTTCAAACAAATGATAAGTAAATTCGTGAAGGTGAGAGGGTAAGCGAATCGAAGAAAATGAGTTTCGTCAAAGTTTGACATTTTGTGATAAAATACGGTCCAAGCTATAATACCCCGTATTTATGGACTAGTGCCATACAAGGTACCACATGACCATGATAGTAAGGTATATAAAGTGCGTTAAAAGTGAGTAGTATTTTAAGTAATTTGAGATAATTCTTAATTGTGTGGATAATTGGTTAATTATTGGTTTAATAGGAGATTAGCAAGATAATTAAGAAATCGATAGTTAATTATTGGGTTGGGAACATCACCAACATGGCAGCAAGGAGTCTAATTGTTAAAATCAAACAATGACTCCTTAACTTAGATGGCTAGGTGGCACTTCTAGGAAAGGTTGGCAAGGTAATCCTTAACAAGTGGGGCCCACACCCACATTGATAAGAGGCCTCCCTAATTCATTAAAGGGAGATGCATATATTTGCAAGTAACAAATCTTCAGCAAGCTCATACAAAATGATAGCAACGTGATTTGCTACCAAATTCATACGAAGTTATACTACGCAATAGCAACGGGATTTGCAATTCTAAGGGAGCTTGATATAATCTTTCTCAAGATACTACGATCAGCCGTTACGTGTTTTGTCGTGATTGGCGTGTGTTAGAGGGATTGTCAATAGAATCGGTTCAGGTATGTAAAGGCTATCCCTTCTTTCGTTTTGGCATGATTCATACGATACAAACGAAACGAGCAAACGCACAACTTTCATAAATGACTCTATTCATAGAAGTACTAGGGGTGCCTATGTTCTTGATTCCCCATGTGAATTATTATTATATCTTCTATTCATGGGTCTCAGAAAAATACGTAGTTGATAAAGTTTATCCGAAAGGCATATTGATCTTTTAACATTCCGAGAAATCTTATTAACGTATTTCTTATGCATTTCATTCATTTATACATGTACATTGACCCATGACCAGATGACGTTATATACGCGTATATTATATGTATATGGGATATGGGAAAAGGTTACGGTGTTATATACGCACCACCACCTGATCAACTGGTATACGTTGATGATTTGCCCACAGTGGCCGAGATGATATGATGGGATGCCCTCAGAGACTTGATGATGTTATGTACGCATATACCTATGCATGGTATGACATTTATACGCATATTCATGACATTATAAATATGAAATGATTCATAGAGCTATTCAGTCTTACATGTTGAGAACTCCATGTTTCTCTCATGTCTTTTATTTACTGATTTTCATTCCTTACATACTCGGTATATTATTTGTACTGACTTCCCATTTGTATGGGGATGCTGCGTTTCATGCCCGCAGTTCCCCGATAGCCATGTTGAGAGTCCTCCAAGTAGGCTATCAGCTTAGCAGAAGGTGTTGGTGCACTCCATTTGCCCCGGAGCTGCTTATTTGGTCAGTATGATTTGGACATGTATTGATTAGTATGTCGGGGCCCTGTCCCGACCTTTATGGTATTTATCTACTCTTAGAGGCTTCATATGTCATGTATATGAAAGATTATATGGCCTTGTCGGCCTATGTTCAGTATACGAGTGATCATTTTGGTCTTATTGGCCCGTATGTCATACGCATAAGTTTGTATTACATGTTGGGTCTTCGAATGTTGAGTATTTCCTCATGTTTTATTCTACTTATCTCACGACAACCTCTCTGGCTCATTTACCTATGTTAGTATGATACGAAATATACATTACGTTGGTACTAGGTTGAGTAAGGTACCGGGTGCCCGTCGCGACCCATTGGTTTGGGTCGTGACAAAAGTGGTATCAAAGCAGTTCTGTCCTAGGGAGTCTACAAGCCGTGTCTAGTAGAGTCTTGTTTATGGGTGTGTTATGCACCACACTTATAAGTAGGAGGCTACAGGGCATTTAGGACTGTCACTCTTTCTTCTTACTCTAGATCGTGTGGTAGAGCTCAGTTGTAAGAATTTAAACTCCTAAATTCTATTTTATTCATAATAAGACGATATCTAAATCCAAAAGACAGTTGGTAAGAGATTGAATGTGGCTGTGGAAGAGTTGAGTCAGAGGAACTCGATTTTGCATCATGCTTGTGATGAATAAATGTGAGGTCTTCAGCAGAACATGTGTGTACTAAGACGTGTAAGCTTCTTGATATGGATCCCTAAGGCAAGAATATCTATCCACTCATATGGTAAAAAGAAATAAGAGAATCAGAAGGTACACACAAGTTTTAGCAAGTAAAAAAAGCAAGGTGAAGAAGGGTACGAGGTACCCAGTTAATGAAGATTAACAGTATTTACAACTCAAGCAGAGAAACATAAGCATTCCAAGTTACTTTTAACAGTAACAGAGATATATACAATTAGCCACAGCCATCTCAATCATGCCCTATGGGAGCTGACAGATATAGTTTAAGAGAAGGACGGGATATCAGGATCAAGCTGGGGTTAGAGTAACCCAAAATTGTGGATGGATTGTTAGAATTAGTTGACATTTCCAAAGGATATTGTAAATGTGCTAATAGATCTCCTTGTGAGACACCCAGATGGTGCACTCTAAAATAGTACAGCTAGATATGGGTACTACAAAAATATGCACTGGAAGCCTGGAAGGGATAAATATTATCTTAGTGTGGCTCCCATCCCTAGTAGAGAGAGAATGTTAGGCAACCCGAAGAGCCAGTAGATGGAGCAAGGGGAGCTAAAAGCAAAAGAATGTCTTGTTAAAGTTTTTGTAATAAAGTGATAGACAGAAATGTTAGCAGGGAAATAAGAAGAGAGTTAATGAAGCATTATAAGTAAGATGTGATACACGGATGACAACGGTAGATCAAAAAAATGACAGTATTACAGAGTCTATAGTCAAGTGAAGGAAAAGATGAGAGGTGACAGGCCTTGAGACAACAATAGAGTATAGGCCATAAAGTCATATCCTCATTTTGAGAAATAAGTCCATGACTCTAACATGGTTACCAGAAGGAAAAGTTAGACCCCCAGAGTAATTGAAATCAGTATAGGCTAGTGAACAAGATATACTGAACGTGAATTAGGGATCGGAAGATTTGATAATAGTCAACATCATGAGAATTTCAAAGATCGCATTCCAGCAATAATAGAATAGACAACAGAAGAATTACCTTTAAAGTTCATTCAGGAAGACGCTTCCCTAAAGCAAGCAATGTGAGCAAAGTTAATCTTAAGGGACTATGTGTGCCAGTTATACTAGGTGTCTCTCTCATGAGTAAGGAATGTTTTTATCCTTGGTACAAAAGGATTACCGCAAGGCGAGTAAGGGTCGTCAATGATGTGAAAAGACGCCAAATATAAAGAGGTAAAACATCTATAGGTAGATCTTAGTACTCCCCTAAAGGGGGAATATGGAGTGATGTGGCATTAAGTCAGAGTTAAGTGGTTCTAGTAACTATGGAATGATAAAGGAAGAATGCGATGAAAATGAGAAAGGGATGAGATTGCACTTATTCAAATCCTACAGATATGCTACGATTCCAGAATATTATGCAAACACGACGTCAAGGAAAGGAAGTAAGGTTTCCTGCCCGAGATGTTAGTAATAAATAAGGAGCAGTGCGAGAGGTAAGTTAAGACAAAGGAAATAACCCAAGAAAGATTACGCGGAATATTGATATGAGAATGGGCCAATGAATAGTTAGTAGTTGATTCAGGAAGAGCCTAGTCATGGCTAGACAAGAGGTTATAGACAAATCAACAGATCATGCAAGATAAACATAGTAAAACCCAACATAGGGAATTTAGTCTCATAGATATGACATCGTGACCCTTAAGAAATATTCAGATAGGTGTTGGGGTAGTTAAAGGTACCATATGAGTGTTATGAAAATAAAAGAGAGTGCCACTGGGAAGACAGTCAAAACTTCAGTTTAGAAGCAATCGTACAAGCACAAGGGCATGGAAGTAAGTAACTACGGATAATTATAGGCGAGGAAGGACATCAAAAATTCTGTCGAGTATACGATGTAATAAGCTCATAGCTTTACAAAAGTCAGAGGGTCCTCCCTAAGTACTACAATGAAAGACTAGCTGAAGAAATAAGGAAGAAGGCTTCAACCTAAGCATAGTAACTTGAAGAAAAAATGGTCATGTAAAAACAGTCTCACTACAAGATTGTATGCACGCAACAAGGGGCAGAAAGACCAGGAAAAGTAATTGCTTACATTTAAATAAAGCTGAGAAGGAACGAAAGGAATTATTCGAGAAATGATCCAGAGTTAGTTACGTTATGAACGCACTTAAGATTTTAGAGTATTATCCATGCTGCATATATGTTGACAATCATACAGCTGTAGAAGACTCCGGTATGAGTTAAAAGAAAGAATTGAGTCCAGGTCATAGACAAAGGATTGAATTGTTAGAAGATTGTATCATGGATATTCCATAGCGTCCATGAAAGGCTAAAGTAATAACTAATACCATGAGCCGCAGATCGAAAGATAGCTTAAGCCTACATAAAAGCTGATCAGAGGGAAGAGGAAACTAAAGAGTTACATCAACCAAGTAAATCAGGAGTCTGATTATTGGACCCAAACAATTATAGAAATCGTGATTGAAAACATTGCAGAATCACTCTTAGTATCAAAGGTACAAGAGAGATAGTACAACAACCATATTCTATAACAGCTCTACGATAAAGCTAGTTAGAAAAGTACCAGCCTCATAAGAAGTCAGTATGAAGCTCATATCTGATTGTGTATGCGCCAGAGGTGCAAGTATTATAATAGAGCTTCAAGTTGTGGGTGTGAATCATACCTATGTGAAAGGGGGTTATGGAAGAGATAGAAGATACGATGCGAGATTTTAAGGTAAGTAAGGTAAATGTGAATAACGTATGAGATACTCAGGTGCAGAAGGTTGTGAAAAATCCATACTTCAGATAGAGGGCTAGAAGCGTTGGGATTCAGTATCCAGGAATGATAGGTGTCATTAGTGGAATATCTTCCAGTCCATGGTTTCTAGGTATCGAGAGGTCTAGTTAAAAGAGTAAAGAAGAGTTTGAGACAATGTGATGTCTCGCTTGATGTTCCAGAATAGCATAAGCAAATCTATGGTGCAAGCAAGTTGAAGGAAAGTTGCGAGTAGTATAAATAGATATGTGTAGGTCACAAGCTAAAGTATGGTAGAGCGACAAGGTTTTAAGAAGACATGAGTAAGGATAAGGAAAGGCAAGTGAGAGGGTGACGAGAATGGATAAGTCCTCGGGATTAAGCCCATGAAAAAAAAAGCTAATGGTTTCTCTAAGTTAAAGAAAGTTCAGTATAGCCTGAAAGAACTCAAAGGAGTCTAAGACTAATAGCATTTAGAAGAGATGGAATGCTGCCCTGGTAGTAGAATAAGGGTGTAATTGTGATAAATAAAGGATGACATTTGGGCCTTCGATTGAGTAATGATTTGAAGAAAAAAAAAGGGATTTCATGAATTGTACAGGATTAAAATACCCATATAAGGTGAATCACATTAGGATTCTATGAAATACGATTATGGAAGTACGGTATCGCCCCCAGGTGGATCGGGAAAATCACTTCAAATGTTCCTTGATGCTATGTGACCCCTAGTGATTAAGTAAGAGGTTTCAAGTTATCAGTGGTAGATTGTAGATCAATATTGAGGTGAATCAACAATGGATGGATAAAAGTTACAAAGTATGATATGAGATTAGGCCATCATTCCTAAGATGAACAGTAATGAGGAAGCATTAAAGGACTTAGATTTATACATATAGGATAAGCATCGAGAGTAACCTGGAGTTTGGTAGCAGACCTCAGTAACCTGGAGTTTGGTAGTAAACCGAAGTAAGAGTTATGGTAGAGTATGACCTACTTAGATGTAGTAAATCCATAGATGCCCAAAGGTACAACTTGTCATAATTCTGTATATGTTCACAAAGTGAGGCCTAGAGATTAGCTAAAAGCTGGATGAAAAATGAGAGAAGGGTCGCATAGTTACACATACAAGGACAAAGTCGTACATACTGCATGATAGAAGGTAGCAATAGTTACGAAATTTAAAGAATTCCGACCACAAGTCGTGGTGTGAGAAAGAGGCCTAAAGGGGGGAATGCCCTGGCCTTTGGATTTATTCACAGAACAGTTGGCTAGATGGCAAGGACAGTATTAAAACCATTCGTAAGAGCTATCCGGTTATAAGACAGATAAGTGCATCAGTCAACATTCAAGAACGAATGTTCCAAAGGGGGGGAATGATGTTACACCCCATGTTTTCATATGTGAAAGTATGCCATAAGTAAATTGATAAAAGCTCGGAAATGAGATGTTACATCCCACATTCTCGTACGTTAAAGTTTCACCGTAAGTTAATCGACGTAGACTCGGGAATGAGATTATTTTTGAGGTTATAAGTATTATGCTATTTCAAACAAGTGATAAGTAAATTCGTGAAGGTGAAAGGGTAAGCGAATCGAAGAAAATGAGTTTCGTCGAAGTTTGACATTTTGTGATAAAATACGGTCCAAGCTATAATACCCCCTATTTATGGCCTAGTGCCATACAAGGTACCACATGACCATGATAGTAAGGTATATAAAGTATGTTAAAAGTAGATAATTAGCAAGATAATTCTTAGTTATGTGGATAATTAGTTAATTATTGGTTTAATGGAAGATTAGCAAGATAATTAAGAAATTGGTGGTTAATTATTGGGGTGGGAACATCACCAATGTGGCATCAAGGAGTCTAATTGTTAAAATCAAACAATGACTCCTTAGCTTAGATGGCTAGGTGGCACTTCTAGGAAAGGTTGGCAAGGTAATCCTCATCAAGTGGGGCCCACACCCACATTGATAAGAGGCCTCCCTAATTCATTAAAGGGAGATGCATATATTTGCAAGTAATGGATCTTCAGCAAGATCATACAAAATGATAGCAACGTGATTTGCTACAAAATTCATACGAAGTTATACTACGTAATAGCAACAGGAATTGCAATTCTAAGGGAGTCCTGTATAATCTTTCTCAAGAACATCATACGGATCTTTCCCTACTCTGATCCGTCGTTACGTGTTTTGTCGCGATTGGCGCGTGTTAGAGGGATTGTTAAGAGAATCGGTTCAGGTATGTTAAGGCTATCCCTTCTTTCTTTTTGGCATGATTCATACGATACAAACGAAACGAGCAAACGCACAGATTTCATAAATGACTCTATTCATAGAAGTACAAGGGGTGCCAATGTTCTTGATTCCCCATGTGAATTATTATTATATCTTCTGTTCATGGGTCTCAGAAAAATATGTAGTTGATAAAGTTTATCCGAGGACATGTTGATCTTATAACATTCCGAGAAATCTTATTAACGCACTTCTTATGCATTTCATACATTTATACATGTACATTGACCCATGACCAGATGGTGTTATATACACGTATATTATATGTATATGGGATATGGGAAAAGGTTACGGCGTTATATACGCACCACCACCTGATCAAATGGTATACGTTGATGATTTGCCCACAGTGGCCGAGATGATATGATGGGATGCCCTCAGAGGCTTGATGATGTTATGTATGCATATACCTATGTATGGTATGACATTTATATGCATATGCATGACATTATAAATATGAAATGATTCACAGAGTTATTCAGTCTTACATGTTGAGAACTCCATATTTCTCTCATGTCTTTTATTTACTGATTTTCAATCCTTACATACTCGGTATATTATTTGTACTGACTTCCCATTTGCCTGGGGACACTGCGTTTCATGCCAACAGGTCCCGATAGCTCGGTTGAGAGTCTTCCAAGTAGGCTATCAGCTCAACGGAAGGTGTTGGTGCGCTCAATTTGCTTCGGAGCTGCTTATTTAGTAAGTATGATTTGGACATGTATTGATTATTATGGCGGGGCCCAGTCCCGACCTTTATGGTATTTATCTACTCTTAGAGGAATGTAGACATATGTCATGTCCGTTAAAGTTTGTATGGCCTTGTCGACCTATGTTCGGTATACGAGTGATCATTTTGGTCTTATAGGCCCGTATGTCATACGTATAAGTTTGTATTACATGTTGGGTCATCCAATGTTGAGTATTTTCTCATGTTTTATTCTACTTATCTCACGACAGCCTCTCCGGCTCATTTACCTATGTTAGTATGATACGAAAGATACGTTACGTTGGTACTCGGTTGAGTAAGGTACCGGGTGCCCGTCGTAGCCCGTCGGTTTGGGTCGTGACAATAGGGTGACAACCAGTCCACACCCAAGATAACATCAATGTCTACCATACTGAGTAACAATAGATCAACTCTGGTCTCAAAACCACCAATAACAACTAAACACGACTAATACACACGGTCTACACTAATAGAATCTCCCAGAAGCATGGACACATAAATAGGAGAACTCAAAGAGTCACGAGATATGTCCAAATACAGAAAAAAGTAAGATGACACAAATGAATAAGTGGATCCCGGATCAAATAAGACTGATGCATCCCTATGACAAACCGGAACCATACCTGTGATGATAGCATATGATGCAACCACCTCTGTTATACCCAAAAAAGCATAGAATCTAGCATGGCCTCTCCCTCTACGGTGGCCTCTACCCGCCTGACCCCCACCTCTAGCTGGTTGTGCAGGTGGAGCGGCAAAGGGAGTAGTAACCATGGCCTGTGATGTCTGTGGACCAGGTGGAATCCGTGGAGCCTGAGTAGTCTATGGAGGTGCACCCCTTATGAGTCTGGGACATTCCCTCATCATATGGTGGTTTAAGGTCTTGAGAAGCTTCTTATTATGTATTATGACTTGCATGTGTGGTCGGGTTCGGTTTTCGGATGATTTGGTATTGATTTGGAAGAATGATTCTTTAGAATTTGACTTTTGTGTAGATGACTTCGAAATGGTATTTTGATGACTCCAATAGATTTTTATGGAGATTTTGGACTTAGGCATATGTCCGGATATGGTTTTGGAGATCCGTAGGTTAATTTGATGCATTTTGGCGAAAGTTAGAAAGTTAAAGGTTTGGAGGTTAGGAGGTTTGACTGGGAGTTGACTTTGTTGATATCGGGTTCAGAATGTGATTCTGGGAGTTGGAATAGCTCCTTTGTGTTATTTGGGACTTGCATGCAAAATTTGACATCATTCCAGGTTGATTTGATATGACTCAGCGCGAGTTGTAGAAGTTGGAAGTTCATTAGTTCATTGGGCTTGAATCGATGTGCGTTTTGTGATTTTGATGTTGTTTGATATTATTTGAGGCCTCGAGAAGGTCCGCATTATGTTATGGAACATGTTAGTATGTTTGGACGGGGTCTCGGGGGCCTCAGGTGTGTTTCATATGGGCTACGAGCCATTTCCTCCCATTTTAGATTGTTGTTCGGTCATCTGGTGTCTTCTTATTCACGTTCGCGTTTGTATCTTCGCGTTTGCGTAGAGATTTCTGTGGAGGCCGCATTTTGTTCTTCACGGTCGCAAAGAGGCGACCGTGTTCGCGAGGCTTTGAGGACTTGTGTCTTCGCGTTTGCGTTATGGAATACACGATCGCGTATAAGGAACTGGAAGGGATCATCAAGAGTTGCTCTCTGCATTCGCGAGGATGAGAACGCATTCACGATGTTTGCTAGGGATTGAGAGTCGCATTCGCGACTGTGATTACGCGTTCGCGAAGAGACTTTTGGAAGCTTATATTTTTGTGTTTCGCGATCGTGAAGCATGTTCCGCGATCGCGAAGAGGAACATCTGGGCAGACATATATTTACTCTATTTCGAGGGCTTTTGTTATTTCATTACTTTTTGAGTTAGAGAGCTCGGATTTGGAAAATTTTGGAGGGAATTTTCACGTGTTGGATTGGGGTAATTATTCTTGATCCATATTTGATTATATTTCATGATTTCATCTTTATTTTTATCATTTAATTAATGATTTGGATTGAAGAAATTAGGGATTTTTGTAAAAACTTTCTAAAATGTAAAATGATGATTTGAAGGCCGATTTGATATCGGAATTGGACAATTTTTATATGGTTGGACTCATATCAGAATGGGTGTTCGGATTTGGTGAGTTTTGTCAGGTTTTGAGGTGCGGGCCCAGAGTTGACTTTTTGGGTTGACTTTTTAATTTTTATTAAAGATCGAAGCTTTATTATCCGAAATTATTTTGTATGGTTTTTATTTATGATATTAAGTTATTTTGGCTAGATTTGAGCCGTCCGGAGGTTTTTTCACACGAGAAGGTCATTTTAGATTATTAATTTAGCTTCTTAGAGGTAAGTATCTTGTCTAACCTTGTGTGGGGGAACTACCCCTTAGGATTTAGGATTTATTTTATTTTTTGAATTATGTGAAAGACAGGTAGGCGAGGTGACGAGTGCGTACTCAGACTTATATGTGGAAATTGATCGATTTAGACTCTTAGGCTTCTCTTATATATATATATTATATATATCCGCTTTTGGGTATGTTTACCTCTCAGATAAGAGAGACGATATTTTCAGATGATTCATAATATGGCCTCATCGGCCTAAGTTGAGGGTTACCCTCCAGAGTTCACAGTTACAGAGTGGTACGCTCGGGCCGAGTATGGCACCGGGTGCCGGTCACGCCTCTTCAGGTTTGGGGCGTGACACCCACCCACTCATACCAATAAGTAAAAATACATTATCCAAACTTATCCAAAGTCTTAAAGCACCACAAATAACATCAAAACCAAGAATCAAAGATCAAATCATTCTCTTAACTTTTAAACATTCCAACTTCGCCGAACTCGTCCGAATCACACTTAGACAATCCGGATTACAACCAAACTGTGTACACACATTCCAATAACCTAAATAAACCTATCCAAGGTTTCAAAACCACAATAGAAGTCTGATAATAGCAGAGTCAACTCCCAATTAAACATTTCAACTCTCCAATTCTTTAAATTGTCAACTTTTGACAAATAGAGCCAAAATCATCTAGGAATATCCAAATTCAAATCCGAACATACGCCAAAGTCCAAAATCAGCATAAGAACCTATTGAAATCATCAAATCCCTGTTGCGAGGTCGTTTACGTAAAAGTCAAACCTTAGTAAACTCTTCCAACTTAAGGCTTCCAAGTTGAGAATCATTCTATCAAATCTATCCCGAACATTGCGAACATCAAAATTAACCATATATGCAAGTCATAATGAATTATATGAAGCTATTAAATGTCTCAAACAACCAAATGAAAATGCTAAAGCTCAAAACGACCGGTCGGGTCATTACATTCTCCCCAACTTAAACATACGTTCGTCCTTGAATGTGCTAGAGTAATTTCAAAGCCGTCAAATAACTGTATAAACTCATCATACATACGCCCACGAGTGATTCCATGCCACTACAATCCATATAAGTCTATTAACACAATCACAATTGAATATTCTTTCTTCAACCTTAGCCCATAAGCTTTAGTACCAAATTTCAACATCTGAAACTCTCTTTAAGATCTTATTCTTATATACATACACTGTGCAGGCTGACGAAGCCGCCATGAACATCTACTGACATACAAACTATACAGGACTTGTCTACAAGCCTCTAGAGATGATTGTATCATGGTCAGGACAGGACCTCGACCTACCCATCAAACTTGTATAAAGAATGGATTCCAAGGTCTAGACCTGGTAACTCCGGGGAAGTAGAGCTTACCAACCAAGCTGATGTTTGGCTCTATCTACTAAAAAGGTCTATCCAGCTTTCTATCATGACCTGCAGGCATAAAATGCAGCGTCCCCAACAAAAGGGACATTAGTACAAAATAATGTACCAAGTATGTAAGGCAATAGAATAACTGAAAGCTGAAACTGAGCTGATAATATAACAACTAAAAGTAACTAGGAGTCAAAGATAATCTGAAGATATGCTCACCTGCTGATACTGACTCATCTCTCTCAATATACAGAGTAAAATATTTGTCCAGCCCTGTTTTGGGACACTTAGTCCCTAAAACGGAAGCTTAAGTCTTAGGATTGTGACCGTAGTCGAAATTGTGTGAAGACGACTCCGGAATAGAGTTCTGTCGGTTCCGTTAGCTCCGTTAGGTGATTTTGGACTTAGGAGCGTGTCCGGACTGTGAATTTGAGGTATGAAGCTAATTTTGGCTTGAAATGGCGAAAGTCGAATTTTTGGGATGTTTGACCGGGGGTTGACTTTTTGATATCGAGGTCAGATTCCGATTCTGGAAAGTGGAGTAGGTCCGTAATGTTGAAGGTCACTTGTGTCCATAATTTGAGGTCAATCGGACGTGGTTTGGTATGGTTCGACATCGTTTATAGAATTTGGAGTTTTAAGTTCATTAAGTTTGGATTGGAGGGTGATTCATGTTTTTGTTGTTGTTTGATGTGTTTTGAGGGCTCGACTAAGTTCGTATGGTGTTTTAGGTCTTTTTGGTATATTTGGTTGAGATCTCGGGGGCCTCGGGTGTGTTTCGGATGCTTAACGGTTTGAATTTGGACTTAGGAAAATTGCTGAAGCTTTGCAGCTTCTGGTATAATCGCACCTAAGGTGGGTAGTCGCAGGTGCGGTCACACACTTGCATTAGGCCAAGTGCAGAAGCGGGAATTGAGGAGATGGACAGGGGTCGCAGGTGCGAGGGAATTTCCGCATCTGCGAGCCCGCAGATGCGCTTGAAGCTCCGTAGATGTGGAGAGTGAGCCGGAGGGAAAGATCGCGAAAGCTGACCCTTATCCACAGGTGCGCACACGTAGGTGCGACCTCTTGCTCGCAGATGTGAACGCAGTCCCTTAAATCATTTATGCACCTGCGAGGGAAATTCCGCAGGTGAGGCGTCGCAGGTGCGGAAGAACTAGGTAGAAAATAGGATTTCAAGGGTTTGAGTCCCATTTCGATTTTGGGACTTTGAGAGCTCGGTGTGAGGCAATATTTCGAGGTTTCTTCAAGAAGATTGTTGGGGTAAGTAATTCTAACTCGGATTGGACTATATTTCATGAATCTATTGTTATTTTCATCATCTAATTAGGGATTTGAGTTGTAAATTTGGGGGAAAATGGTAGAAACTTCATAGGCTAAAATATCGGGTTTTGGAAGGTGATTTGATGTTGGATTCGTGTAATGGTTGGACTCGTGAGTGGATGGGTGTTCGTAGTTTATGACTTTTGTCGGATTTCGAGACGTGGGCCCGGGGGCCGGTTTGAGTCTACTTCGGATTTTGGCTTATAATTTCGTATTTTTCTTGTGGAATTGATTCTTTTAGCCTATATTAATTATATCGTACTGCTTGTTGCTATATTCAGGGCGTTTGGATATTGATTCTAGGGGCAAAGGCATTGCAGAGTAGGATTTTGCGCGGTTAGAGGTAAGTAACAGTTTTAAATCTGGTCCTAAGGGTATTAAATCCCGGACTATTGGATTATGTGAGTATTTTGGAGGTGACACACATGCTAGGTGATGGGCGTGTGGGCGTGCACCGTAGGAATTGGGACTCGGTCCATTCTGTGAAACTGTAAAGTTGAATAACTTGTTGCTAGCTATATGCTCTCCCTGTGTTATAAACATTTGACTGCAAATCATGTTAGGACGTAATGGTACTGTTGGGACCCGCAGAGGTTGCGTACTTGTTGTATTACTTGCTAATTGTTGTCTTGTACTCAGTCATGGTTTTACTTGCCTATCATATCTCAACCTCTTCTTGATTCTTGTTGATACACTATGTTATCTTTGTTTGGGCCGATCTTTATGATTTCCGAGAGCCCGAGAGACTAGAGAGGTTGATGATTGAATGGGGTCGAGGGTCTGTCTGTGAGGTATTGATACTATGGCACGTGAGTTATCCGTGCACCATGTGAGTTGTCCGTGCGGATCCACATATTGATACTATAGCACGTGAGTTGTCCGTGCGAATATAGCGCTTGGGCTGAAAGGAGCCCCTTCGGAGTCTACACAACCGCAGTGATCGCAGGTACCTATTGAGTGTGAGTACTGAGGGCTGAAAGCCGAGTGATTGAGCTATTGTGATGAGTTGAGTGACTGTTGCCCTGAGAGGCTGTACTTGGTTTTCATTTGTTGATGCACCTAGTTGCAATCTGTCATTGTTGTGAAATTTCTGAAAGATTTTATATCCGGATCACCTGAACTTGAATTGTATAAAACTGAGTTGACATAAACTGCCGGATTTGAAAGCATGTCTATTCATTGCTGGAACTATTGAAAATGAATTGTATTTGTATAGATCGTCACTACCTTCTCAGTTGCTTATTTATTTTGTTACTTACTGAGTTGGTTGTACTCATGCTACACCCTGCACTTCGTGTGCCGATCCAGGTGTTCCCGGTCATAGCGGGTGTTGATAGTGGAGCAGCCAATTCGAGAGACTATCAAGGGAGCTGCATGGCGTTCGCAGGCCTTGGCTCTCCTTCATTATCTTTATCGCATTTTCAGTTCTTATTTCTTAGATGTTGTATTAGACTGCTCCTGGTATAGATGCTCATGTACTCAGTGACACCCCGATGTCGGGCTAATTTTTCCGCACTTATGCTTTGGGTTTTACCCCGTTTTTATGAAAGACTCCCGTTATTTTAAATATATTAATTCATTTCTATTAAATGTTGAAAGTGTTTTGGAAAGGTCGGCTTGCCTAGTATCACGATAGGCGCCATCACGACGGGTTAGGTTTTGGGTCGTGACAAAAAAGGGCTACTGGGTGCTTGATTTTCATTTTGATGTGACGTACAGTCTCGAGTATGAACATTTTGAAGGATTAGATCCGACACCGGTCGTGGTGAGCCCGACTCGAGAGCGATTATTCCATCAAAGCTGAAACTATCCAATTCGTGTGGTTTGAATTTATTTTATCTTTATTTATTCAATAGCAACTTAATTTATCGTTTTGTATCAAGTTAATCCGCGTATCCTTAAAACCACTTACAAATTTAATTGTTATCCAACTTTGAAGGTAAACAGTTTGGCGCTCACCGTGGGGCTAAGGATAATAGCGGAAACTTGATATAAATTCTCGTAACACACCTTATTTTAAACTTGTTCTTTGAAGTGTCTTTGATTCCAGATTAAAATTGAAATGTCAAACCCCCAGTCTGCCCCTCTAAACATGGATGCGGAGTCCGGCCACCATGGCAAGAACAACAATGTAGCACCCGGTAACGAGGTGCCCCCAGTCGATCTCAGCGAAGTTCCGGGCGCGGATCCTATCAACGCCAGTTCGCATGTGGCCATCAACACAAATTTGCCTACTCATCCCAAGAGCAGCATACAAAAGAAGTCTGATAAATTGCCTAGAATACGCACATCGATGAAAATGATGGGATCAATTTATGAGTGATCTTCGAAATGTTACAGGCAGCGATAGCCCAATTGCAGAACCAAAGCCGAGCTTCGAGCAGGGTTGAGCCAGAGCTATCCCGGGAAATCTACCACAGAAATGAATCGATCACAGAAAGGCCGAATGAAAATAAATCGGGAACTAACCCCGAGATCATAAAAATGCTCGAGGAATTAACAAAACAAATAGAATCGGGGCGAAGAAAATCGAAGCCAATGACAAAAAAGGTGGAAACCTACAATTCCAGGGTTGACCAAATCCCAGGAGCACCTCCGATATTGAAGGGTCTAGATTCCAAGAAGTTTGTTCAAAAACCTTTTCCACCGAGCGCAGCGCCGAAGCCGATCCCAAATAAGTTCTGCATGCCCGAGATTCTTATGTACAACAGAACGACCCAAATGAGCATGTGACTTCCTACACATGCACCATTAAAGGGAACGACTTGGAAGATGATGAGATTGAGTCTGTCCTGCTGAAAACGTTTGGGGAAACTCTGTCAAAGGGAGCTATGATATGGTATCACACTCTACCTCCTAATTCTATTGACTCGCTTGCTATGCTTGCATATTCCTTCATAAAAGCACACGCCAGGGCTATCAAGGTCGAGACCAGGAATTCAAACCTTTTTAAATTGAAGCAGAGGGATAATGAGTTTCTCAGGGAATTTGTATCCCGGTTTCAAATGGAGCGGATGGACTTGCCTCCGGTCGCAGACGATTGGGCTGTTCAAGCCTTCACCCAGGGACTCAATGCTCGGAGCTCGTTGGCTTCACATCATTTGAAACAAAATCTGGTGGAGTACTCGACTATCACCTGGGCCAACGTGCATAATCGGTATCAACAAAAAATAAGGGTCGAAGATAATCAACTCGGGCCCCCTTCCGGGTTTGTTTATTCCGTCAGATCAGTTGACAGAGTCAGGAGAGACATAGATCGTGAGCAAAGGTTGAACAGAGATCGGTATCAACCTTACAATGGAGACCGAAGAGGTAGTGGATCTGGGCAAAACCCTGTGAAGAGTGAAAAATGAAGTGATCGAGGTCAAAATAACTGGGGACTCATGAGCAAAAAACAGTTTCGACAGGCCCATCGGGCTGAAAGAAGCGCCAAGGCTATCGGAGTACAATTTTAACGTCGCCACTGCCACCATCGTATCTGCCATTGGATATATCAAGGACACCAAATAGCCTTGATCTCTACAATATGATCCATCCCAAAGGAATCCTAACCTAATGTGCAAATATCATGGCACTCACGCTCACAGGACAGAAGATTGCCGATAATTAAGAGAGGAAGTAGCCCGACTATTCAATAATGGGAATCTCCGAGAGTTCCTTAGTGAGTGAGCCAAGAACCACTTTAGGAACAGAGATTCTGGTAAACAGGTTGAACCGGAGGAACCTCAGCACGTCATTAACATGATCATCGGTAGGGTAGATATCCCCTAGGGGCCTATGCTGAAGCGCACCAAAGTATCTATCACAAGGGAAAAATAGACTCGGGATTACATTTCAGAGTAAACCTTATCTTTCAATGATGAAGACGCTGAGGGAATCATACAACCCCACAACGATGTACTGGTATTATCAGTACTCATAAATAAATCTCGAGTTAAATGTGTGTTAATTGATCCAGGTAGCTCGGCCAACATCATCATATCGAGGGTCGTGGAACAACTCGGCCTACAGGATCAGATCGTGCCTGCGGTCCGAGTTCTAAATGGGTTCAACATGGCATGTGAGACCACTAAAGGGGAGATAACATTACTGGTGAACACCGCCAGGAAGTTCTATGTGATCGAGGGGAACATGAGGTACAATGCGATGTTCAAAAGGCCATGGATTCATAATATAAGGGCGGTGCCCTCAACTCTGCACCAGATGTTGAAGGTCCCGACGCCGGAAGGAATAAAAATAGTTTACGGGGAACAACCAGCCACCAAAGAGATGTTCGCGGTCAACGAGGTGGTCCCGATATCAACACTTTCGGCACCAAAGGAGCTGGGTCTGATCACCAAGGGAGAAACCAAATAGCAACTACTGACACCGGCTCTGTCCCAACCGGAGAAGCAGGGGATGGGTAAGGACGACGACTACGGGGTTCCCAAGTCTTTTGTAGCTCCTGATGACTCTGACACTACCAAATTAACGGTCGAGGAACTGGAGCAAGTCGTACTGATCGTGTTACACCCCATGTTTTTGTACGTAAAAGTACGCCATAAGTAAATTGATGAAAGCTCGGAAATGAGATACTACATTATTAGAACCTTAGCACCGTAAAATTTTGCGGTTCTAAAGGAGTACGGTGCAACCTTTTCCAAGAACATCATACAGACTTTTTCCTAATCCAGGTATGTTAAGGCTATCCCTTCTTTCTTTTTGGCATGATCCAAATGATACTGAAAGAAACGAGCAAACGCACAGTTTCCATAAATGACTCTATTCATAAAAATATTAGGGGTGTCTATATTCTTGATTCCCTATGTGAATTATTATTATATCTTCTGTTCATGGGTCTCAGAAAAATACGTATTTGATAAAATTTATCCGACAAGCATATTATTTTTATGACATTCCGAGAAAATCTTGTTAACGTATTTCTTATGCATTTCATGCATTTATAAATGTACATTGACCCATGACCATATGGTGTTATATACGCGTATTTATATGTAAATGCATATTATATGTATATGGGATATGGGAAAAGGTTATGTATTATATACACACCACCACCTGATCAGCTGGTATACGTTGATGATTTGCCCACAATGGCCGAAATGATATGATGGGATGCCCTCAGAGGCTTGATGATGTTATGAACACATATACCTATGCATGGCATGACATTTATACGCATATGCATGACGTTATAAAAATGAAATGATTCACAGAGCTATGCAGACGTACATGTCGAGTCTCTTACTCCATATTTCTCTCATGTTTATTATTTACTGATTTTCATTCCTTACATACTCGGTACATTACTTGTACTGACTTTCCCTTTGCCTGGGGACAATGCGTTTCATGCCCGTAGGTCTCGATAGACAGGTCGAGAGTTCTCCAAGTAGGCGATCAGCTCAGCGAAAGATGTTGGTACACTCCATTTATTCCGGAGTTACTTATGTGGTCAGTATGATTAGGACATATACTGATTAGTATGGCGGGGCCCTATCCTGACCTTTATGACATTTATGTACTCTTAGAGGCTTGTAGACATATGTCGTGTACGTGAAAATGATAAGTGCATCAGTCAACATTCGAGGAAGAATGTTCCAAAGAGGGGAATGATGTTACACCCCATGTTTTCGTACGTAAAAGTACGCCATAAGTAAATTGATGAAAGCTCAGAAATGAGATATTACATTATTAGAACCTAAGAACCATAAAATTTTGCGATTCTAAAGGAGTACGGTGCAACCTTTTCCAAGAACATCATACGGACTTTTTCCTAATCCAGGTATGTTAAGGCTATCCCTTCTTTCTTTTTGGCATGGTCCAAATGATACTGAAAGAAATGAGCAAACGCACAGTTTCCATAAATGACTCCATTCATAAAAATATTAGGGGTGTCTATATTCTTGATTCTCCATGTGAATTATTATTATATCTTCTGTTCATGGGTCTCAGAAAAATACGTATTTGATAAAATTTATCCGACATGCATATTATTTTTATGACATTCCGAGAAAATTTTATTAACGCATTTCTTATGCATTTTATGCATTTATACATGTACATTGACCCATGACCAGATGGCGTTATATACGCGTATTTATATGTATATGTATATGGGATATGGGAAAAGGTTATGGCGTTATATACACACCACCACCTGATCAGCTGGTATACGTTGATGATTTGCCCACAGTGGCCGAAATGATATGATGGGATGCCCTCAGAGGCTTGATGATGTTATGAACACATATACCTATGCATTGTATGACAT
Organism: Nicotiana tabacum; assembly: GCF_000715075.1. Classification (NCBI taxonomy): domain Eukaryota; kingdom Viridiplantae; phylum Streptophyta; class Magnoliopsida; order Solanales; family Solanaceae; genus Nicotiana; species Nicotiana tabacum. The sequence goes on along the minus strand of NC_134103.1, from coordinate 56,841,065 downwards.
TTATACGCATATGCATGAAGTTATAAAAATGAAATGATTCACAGAGCTATGTAGACGTACATGTCGAGTCTCTTACTCCATGTTTCTCTCATATTTATTATTTACTGATTTTCATTCCTTATATACTCCGTACATTACTTGTACTGATGTCCCTTTTGGCTGGGGACGTTGCGTTTCATGCTCGCAGGTCTCGATAGACAGGTCGAGAGTCCTCCAAGTAGGCGATCAGCTCAGCGGAAGATGTTGGTACACTCCATTTGTTTCAGAGTTGCTTAGGTGGACAATATGATTAGTACATGTACTGATTAGTATGGCGGGGCCCTGTCCCGAACTTTTTGACATTTATGTACTCTTAGAGGCTTGTAGATATATGTTGTGTACGTGAAAGATTGTACGGCCTTGTCGGCCTATGTTTTGAGTTTATAAATGATGATGTTGGCCTATTAGGCCCGTATGTCACGTGTATATGATGATGTAATAAGAAAGATACGTTACGTTGGTACTCGGTTGAGTAAGGTACCGGGTGCCCATCACGGCCCATCGGTTTGGGTCGTGACAGATTGAATACTTGCACGATCGAAGGTATACCTAGGCACGGGGTTGAATCTCGAGCTCAGGAAAAAACTCATTCAATTTCTTATAGCTAACGAAGATTGTTTCTCTTGGTCCCACCTTGATATGACAGGGATCCTGCCGAAAATAACCACTCACAAGCTAAGCTTGGACCCGAAGTTTCACCCGGTAAAGTAGAAGAGGAGACCCCAGTCCAAGGTCAAACATGCGTTCATCAAGGACAAGGTATCTAAACTCCTCAAAATTGGATCCATCCGGGAGGTAAAATACCCGGACAGATTAGCAAACATAGTAGTATTCCCCAAAAAGGGGAACACATTAATAATGTGTATAGATTATAAGGATTTGAATAAAGCGTGTCCTAATGACTCTTTCCCTTTGCTTAACATCGATCGCATGATCGATGCGACGGCCAGCCACGAGATCCTCAGTTTTCTCAATGCTTATTACGGGTACAATCAAATTCAGATGGACCCGGGTGATCAGGAAAAAACTTCCTTCATCACCAAGTATGGCACTTACTGCTATAATGTGATGTCGTTCAGACTAAAAAACACCGGCACCACTTGTCAACGCCTAGTAAATCGGATGTTCGAAGAGCAAATAGGAAAATCAATGGAGGTTTACATTGATGATATGTTGGTTATGTCCCTGCGAGCAGAGGACCATTTGAAACATTTCCAGGTAACCTTCAGCATATTGAAGAAATACAATATCAAGTTGAACCCGGAGATCTACCGTTTCTTATCACTGTTGAAGAAAAAGAATAACTTCTCATGGACCCCGGAGTGCCAACGCGCCTTGGAGGAGCTCAACCAATATTTCTCGAGCCCACCGTTACTTCACATGCCGAAGAAAGACAAACCGGTATACCTATACTTGGCAGTGTCGGAGATAGCGGTAAGTGGAGTCCTGGTCCGGGAGGAGAAAGGAACAAAATTTCCAATTTACTATGTTAGCAGGACTCTCGACGAGGCCGAAACTAGGTACCCTCACCTAGAAAAGTTGGCGCTCGCTTTGCTAAGCACCTCTAGGAAGCTAAAATCGTACTTTCAATGTCATCCCATATATGTTGTTAACACTTACCCATTGAGGAATGTAATGCATAAACCCGATCTCTCGGAACAGTTGGCCAAATGGTCCGTAGAGATCAGTGGGTACGACATCGAATATCGGCCTCGAACCGCTATTAAGTCTCAAATTTTGGCAAACTTTGTGGCCGACTTTACACCGGCCTTAATACCCGAGGTCGAAAGAGAGTTGTTGTTGAACTCGGGGACATCTTCCAGAATCTGGACCCTCTTTACGGATGGTGCCTCGAACGCGAAGGGGTCCGGACATGGAATTGTATTGAAACAGCCCGCAGGTAATATAGTTAGACAATCTATTAGGATTGTAAAATTAACTAACAATGAAGCTGAGTATGAGGCCATGATTGCAAGTCTCGAGCTGGCTAAAAGCTTGGGGGTAGAGGTGATCGAAGCTAAGTGTGATTACCTCCTTGTGGTGAACCAAGTTAATGGGACCTTCGAAGTTAGAGAGGAACGAATGCAAAGGTACCTGGATAAACTGAAGATAACATTACATCGGTTCAAAGAATGGACTCTACAACATGTGCCTCAAGATCAAAACAGCGAGGCTGATGCCCTTGCTAACTTGGGATCGTCGGTCGATGACGGTGAGGTAAACTCAGGGGCGGTCATGCAACTCATGAGATCCGTAGTGGAATAAGGTCACGCCGAAATAAACTCAACAGGCCTAACTTGGGACTGGAGAAACAAATATATAAAATATCTCAAGATCGGAAAATTGCCCTCGGATCCTAGGGAATCGAGGACTCCGCGTACGAAGGCAGCCCGGTTCAGCCTGTCCGAAGACGGTACATTATTCTGGAGAACGTTAGATAGACCACTCGCAATATGTCTCAGGACCCGAAGACACTAAGTACGTTCTGAGGGAAATCCATGAAGGCACCTGCAGAAATCATTCAGGCGCCGAATCACTAGTTCAGTAAATAATTAGAGCCGACTACAATTGGATCGACATGGAAAAAGACGCAAAGGAGTTCGTAGGAAAATGCGACGGATGTCAAAGTTATGCTCCGATGATTCATTAGCCCAGGGAGCTGCTACATTCAGTCTTGTCACCCTTGCCATTAATGAAATGGGGGATGGACATCACCGCCCCCCTTCCATGGGCACCCGGTAAGGCTCAATTTATATTATTTATGACTGACTATCTTTTTAAATAGGTGGAAGCCCATGCATTTGAAAAAGTCAGGGAGAAGGAAGTCATTGATTTTATCTTCGACCACAGAATATGTCGGTTCAGAATGCCATCCGAGATCGTGTGTGACAATGGGAAGCAATTCATCGGCAGCAAAGTAAGCAAGTTTCTCGAAGATCATAAGATCAAAAGAATCATGTCGACGCCCTATCACCCTAGTGGGAACGGGCAAGCGGAATCCACAAACAAAACCATACTCCAAAACCTCAGAAAGAGATCGACCAACGCCAAAGGAAAATGGAAAGAAATCTTGCCCGAAGTCCTATGGGCATACCGTACGACCTCGAAGTCCTTTACCGGGGCCACCCCATTCTTGTTGGTTTACGGCGTCGAAGCTCTAATACCGGTCGAAGTCAGAGAACCGAGTCTCAGGTTCCGATATGCAATCGAAGAATCGAACAACGAAACCATGAATACGAGCCTGGAACTGTTAGACAAAAGGCATGAAACCGCCCTCGTCCGAATGGCCGCCCAAAAATAACGGATCGAGAGGTATTACAATCGAAGAGCCAACCTTCGACACTTCAATGTCGGGAACTTAGTGTTAAGGAAGGTCACATTAAACACCCGGAACCCGAACGAAGGAAAGCTGGGACCAAACTGGGAAGGTCCGTATCAACTTATCGAGATCACCGAAAAAGGATCGTACAAACTCCGAGCAATGAACGGTGAATGACTACCGAACAACTGGAACGTAACTCACTTGAAATGATATTACTGCTAAGGCCCGAAAGCACGCGTTGCACTCTTTTTCCCTTGAATCGATTTTGTCCCAAATGGGTTTTCCGACAAGGTTTTTAACAAGGCAACAGTGGATTGTACTAACTTATAATCGAAGACCGGTTGTCAACAGTATTCGAGGCTTCTCTATGATCGACCTCGAACGTTGGGGGGCATCACTCTTGAAAAATGATTTTGGCAAGGAAACAAACTTTGTGCTCGAATAGTCTAGGCTCGATCGATAGGATTTACTGTTAGGCCGAAATGGTCGAATAAACCATGCCTACATAGACCACCCGAGCTCGGACAAAAAGCTTGAACACATGTGTAACTTTGTATATTACGCACAAAAGTGAAAGGAAATTTCTACCTTGCAGATAAATATTTTGCCCTTTGAAAATTTTTTCTTTATTATATTTGATCCCCCGAAGACATCGAGCCCAAGGGCCACCTCACTCGGGGACTGCCGCCCAAGGCAGGTTCAGGCATCCCAGGATAATAAAGTCCAGGGGACAAAGCTTATTTGGCAGTGTTCAAACTTTAAAGGGTATGACCACCCCCATTCCGGAACTCGGTTAAGCCCGGATGGCTCGGGGTAACAAGCCCACTAGGCAACACCCGAACTAAAAAGTCTACGGCCGTACTAAAATGGCTCGGAGACGTCTGAGACTCTTAACAAAAAACAAAGCCTTCAAAATATCTAAACCGGTTCAAAAGGCTACCCTCGGCAAATTATAATCTAAAATATTCTAAGTACTTTGGGGGGAAGCTTCCAGTCATACCGAGCCCCCACGAGTCTTGAACAAAATAATATCGAGAGCGCGGCTTGTTCAAACTCCGAACAAGACCTTATTATTACATGGTAAGGCATTCGATATTTTTGCAATCATAAAGAACAAAGTGAAAGGAAACGAGCTTAAAAATGTCGAAGGGAAAAAGAGCATTATAAATATATGTGAAAAGATCTTTACAAAGGCCAAACGATCTTGACAAAAAAGTACAAAAATAAAAAAGTACAAAAACAAAGAAAAATATACAAGGCACTTAAATGGCTTGGCCTCCACCGGAGTCTGCCTCATCACCGGCACCATCAGAGTCTTCTCCGCCCCTGGATCCGTCAGAACCCTTGGAGTCCTCTTCATCCTCGGGATACGCCAGTTTCTTGGCCTCGGCTTCAAGCCCTTAGTAGTTTTGACCTCGGTGACAAATCAAAACCCCGAGCATGAACTTCCTCGAGGGCCTCCCTTCGGGACTGCCACTTTACATATTCGATGATATCTTTCAGCCGGTCTTGGATTGCCTCGACAACGGCCTTATACTGGGCCACTCGTCGGCATCAGCTTTGGTCACTTTAACTACCGACTTGGTCACCTTAAGCTCCTTGTCAAGGGTCTCTCGATCAGAAACAACCGAGCTTAGCTGGGACTGGAGCTCCTCAATCGTTTGGGACCGTGCCTCAGCTTTCTCCCTTGTCGCTTGAAGCTGGACCTCCGCCGAGGTGAACTGCGCCCGGGCAGTCTCCTTTTCCGAGGCCAGGCAGTCCATCCTGCCTCTCCACTCTTTGGCCTCGACCTTGACTGCATCCATCTTGGCTTGGAGTTGGGCGATCCGATCGATCTTCGGTTGAACCTGTGGGTTCCGACCATTAGACACCGTGTCTAGCTCATCGTCACTAACTTCAAAAAATTTTACCTGTTCAACCAGGTCGGCATGTTCTTTTCGAGCTGCTTCCAACTCAGCTCAAAGGCTCTTAGCCTCTACTTCACGCTGCTCACTGAGAAGTTTGTACGTGTCTCTCTTCTCGGTGAGCTCTCTAACTTTGGCTTCGAGCTGGTTCAGCTCATCCCGGTACCAGAGGAAAGTTTCATGGTGAAGCACCGAGGCCTACAAAAATGAAGGAAAATATTAGGATTATCAGTTAATTAATTTAAGTATAAAAGGAGAAATTAAAATCATCGAGAGTTATCTAAAGTTACCTGGTTCAGCGCCTGTTGTGCTTCGTTGAACAGGTAGGGTGCGTCTACCTCGTTCATTTTGGCCTGGTCTTCTTTGGTCACCAGGCACTGGAGGTAACTGGCCACCCCTATAGGGGCGGAAAGGAACCGGGCATCCTCCGGAATGGTAATGATAAAGGACCGATTCCGATCAGGATCCATACTCGAGACATGGAACCGATTGACCAATTTTGGGCTCGAGTTAGGCCCACCTGCCCCCGAGGTCGAGCTATTCCTCGGTACCTCTATGTCACCCAATCCGGTGATGTCTTCTGTGGCGGTGGAATCCACGATATCAAAAAAGCAGCGGAGGGGGTCTTTCGCTCCGTAGGCCCCCTCGATGGGATGCTCTTTCACTATTTGAGCCTTGTTGTACATGGACTCGGTGAACGAGGGTGACTCGGTGATGTCTATCACAGCGAGTGCCTCTTACGGGGCATTGCCCGCGTCCCGGGAAGCATCGGCCCCGGTCTCCTCGTCGACCTCCCTGGCTTGAGGCAGATTGGACTCACGGATATCTGGTTCAGTGGCCCCTTGCTTTTTGAGCTGCAACGGCTCGCGGGCCACTAGAACAAAAGGTTGTTCATCTTCAGATTCGTCCCTCAGCCGATAGATCAAATCCGAAGATGGTGTATATTTGCCTTGACGGCTTAATGAGCAATTGAAACATCTTTATTTTCATATTTGGCTCGAAATTGCTTTTCAGTGATTTTTCCTTTTTCTTGATTTCAGGTTTAGTTTCATGGAGGCCAACAAACCCCATGTACTCAATAAGTAGCATATCTAACCTCGACTTGAAAGCAGTCATGAGCTAGGCAAGTTCGATGCTTACTTTCAGCAGCCAACAACAATAATAACAGCATAATAATGGCAAAAAATAAAGCAGCTCAAATAATATCAGGTTCAACTCTATCAAAATAAGGCGGTAAATAAGCATGATTTTCATGTATATCAGTCAAGGCATAAACGTTTTCACAGAAGTCAGCTAAAAGGGGATTTATCAAAATAAACTGCGATTTCAAGCTCTAACCATCAAATAGAAACATCAAATACCATTTAGCATGAGGAAAATACAACTATATGCATGTAAGACAAGTATACATGCCAAAATCAACAACATCACAGTTTAATCATCAAGTATACAAAATCTACGCACATTTATAGTGACTGCATAAGTACCCCTCAATCATACTCTCAGCACTCTCATGGTACCTGGCAGAATGCCCCTGAAATCATACTCTCTGCACTCTCACGATGCCTGGCACAATGCCTCTGAATCATCACACACACACACACGCATACACACACACACACACACACACAGCATTGTACGTGTGCCTCACATAAGTCCTTCACTAAGCATATATCATGTTACTGCACTCACAGGGCCCAAAGAACCATGGGTTATCACCTGACTCCGGAGGGGAGGATCCTAGCACAAGTCCTGATAGGATCAAAAATCAATGATCAATATCAGTTAGCCCAATATGGGGTATTGATACAAGCGTCATCTCACAATCAATATCAACATGGCTCTATGGACCAAGATCAATCATCAATCTGCTCAATATGGCACTATGTCCCAAAATCAATCATCAATCTCCTTATGTATCAATATGCCAACATCTCACAGTACCATAATAAAAATACCGCACAGAATATACCAACGTGCCACAACTCAGCTCAAACTCGTGTCACACAAATAAAGACACTAACAACCTGTGAGATAACATATAAAGAGTGCGCAGAGACAGAGATGTGCGGATATAATATATGACTGAAAAATATGACTACGGCTAAGGCAAATAGCTCAACATAGCAAAAATAGCCCTATCATGTCTCAAACAGATCAGCATTAACTTAGACATGATTTGTAGCATAAAGAATAGCTCACGTATTAATACAAGTAGAGAAAACATGGTATCAAAGAAGCATGATACTAAAATAAGACATATATTAGCCTAAAGTCTATGCGGATCGTGAATAACCACGGTGAACGCATATGTGCTCGTCACATCGCATATGCGTCACCCCTAACGCATAGCCAACATCATAGTCTATGGGGAAATACCCTCAAACCAAGCCTATTTAATATACTTACTTCGAACGAGCGAGAATCAATACTTCAAGAATCCCTTGCCTCTCAAATCAGTTTCCGAACAGGTCAAATCTAGTCAAATAACACACCATAGTATCAAATAATGCTAAAGAAAATAATTACATAGCATAATGGCTCAATCATTAATCAATTATATAAAGTTAACCTGGGTCTGCTACTCGAACCCGACAAAACTCACTAATTCTGACTTCCCATTCAAATACAAGTTCAAATATACAAGTTTCAGCCAAATTCAACTCCAAATCAGGGTTCAAATCTAAATTATTCACTTTCCAAAATCTAGCATAAGATCCCCCTAAATTTTTGTTTCAAATCTCATTATCTATGTGCAATAATCCATGTGAAACAAGCTATATTATCAAAATCGAGTAGAAATCACTTACCCTCAAAGTGGTGAAGAATATCTCCCAAAAATCGCCTCTAGCCGAGCTCCAAAAAAATAGTAATAATAAGCCGAACTCTCGAAATATATTTTCCTACCAGTGATTCCGCATCTGCGGGCCACTTGGTTGATTCTGCGATGTTGCATCTCCGGCAAAACCCTCGCACATGCAAGAATCACTTAACCAGCCAACTCTTTGCTTCTGTGACACTCTCCTGCACCTGCGGATGCGCTCTGCACACAAACACCCTCGCAAAAGTGGCCCTGCTCCTACGCAAATCCAGCACATATGCGATCCACCTAAGCCACTTCAAATCCCACTTCTACGATCGAAATTCCGCACATGTGGTTCTGCAGGTACGATGCACATGGCCGCAAGTGCGATGCTCCAAATCCCTGCCAAAACCTGAAATGTTATAATTCACCAACATAGCCCGGAATCAATCTGAAACACACCTGAGCTCCCTAGACCCCGTCCAATCATACCAACGAGTCTGAATACATTATACAAATTTATCCTAATGCTTAAAGCAGTATGAATAATTCGGAGGCGGATACGTGTGGGAAGGGCTTGTTGGAGTATTAATTTGTGTGTTTTGAGATACGTAACATTTCTAAACTTGAAATTGAGGGTAATTATCCCTGGAAAATGTGTTATTTGTGATGTGCTGGGGTGACGCACATGCTAGGTGACGGGCGTGTGGGTGTACAGCGGGGTAATCAAGATCCGGGTTGACATTTGGGCTATGTTGCCATCATATCTTATTTTATCTGTGTTTTTCTGACTTGTTAGATTTACTGAGCTATGACTCATGCTAGAAATCATATCTATGCTATGTGGTTATCTGATTAAGACCTGTTGAGGCTATTTCTGTTATTTTGAGTTATCTGATTTAACTGTATTTTTACACTCTGTCATGATTCTTCATCTGCATATCATATCTTAGTATATGTTCATCATTCATTGTTACATCACATATTATCATTGTTGGTCTGAATGGTACGAGATTGTGAGCCCTTGAGACTTGAGAGATTGATGACTGAGATAGGCTTTAGAGCCATGTTGAGAATGTTATTGTGGATCGGGTTGCACGTCGTAGCAGGCCATATTGGCTTTACTATTATTATTAAGTGGATCGGGCTACATGCTGTAGCAGGACTTTTGGCTTTTGGTTAGCGCTTGGGTAGGATCCGCCCCTTCGGAGTCTGACATATCAGCAGTGAGCGCAGGCACAGTGATACATACACGTGCTCTGATGAGGGGCATTGACGCCAGACACCCGTACAGTGCTGAGTGATTTTGTGTGTGTGTGTGTGTGTGTGTTTGATGAGTGGGCATTGGAGATAGACAGTTTGAGTATATTGAGTGTGATAGTACTTAGGAATGCCTCCGTGCAATCATTCATTTGACATGCATACTTGACATGTAGGCATAGAGATGTACCATTTCTCATGCTAGTTGTAATTGACATGTTCCTATAAGTGTTGGGCTTTTATTGTTATACTTGAAAGCATGTCTAGATTCATGTAACATGAACGAGCAGATTTTGATAATTGCTTTGAGTTACTTATTGTTACTAACATCATTATATTTGTGTTTTCATTTATTTTGGTTTTGACTGTCTTCTTCTGAGCTCGTCGTTGCTTTCAGCCCAAGGTTAGTTCTGTTACTTATTGAGTACATGGGGTCGTTGTACTCATGCTATACTCTGTACTTCGTGTTCAGATCCAGGTGCATCCGGACGTGGTGATTGCTAGATCGCGTGCTAGAACCAGAGCTTGGAGACTTCAAGGTAGCTTCTATGACGTCCATAGACCTTGACTCTTTTTCCCTTTATTTTCTTCAATATTGTTCTATTACTCAGATAGTTGTACTAAGGATTTGGTTATCTTTTGATACTCAGTAGTGCTCATGTACTAATTGACACCAGATTTTGGGGTGGTTGTAGCAGTATTTCAGTTATTTGCATCAGATATTTATGATATTTCTGTTGTTGAGTTTATTAAACCATGTTTATTTAAATGTTAAGCTATTATGTGACCGTTGGCTTGCCTAGCAAGTAGTGTTAGGTATCGGCGCGACTCCGGTGGGAGTTGGGTCTTGACAGGTTAACTTTGCTTGTTCCAAAATTCTCCATTGAATGATATTAGCTGAACTACCTAGATCAACCAACAGACGTTTAATTTTAAAATCTAATATATTAAGCGATATTACCAGAGCATCGTTGTGTGGTAAAAGAAGGCCATCAACATCCTCTTCCGTGAAGGTGATTTCATCATCTTCTGCTGCTTCCCGGATCCTCTTGTCATGAGTTATCGATATCTTTGTCTTCTTTGCTGCTGAAAATGTCACCCCATTTACTTCGTCACCACCGAAGATCATGTTTATCGTCAAGCGAGGTGACCCTACAGTCGGTTTTGCTGGCTCCGCAGCGTCTCGATTTTTCACATAATTACTTTTGGCCCGATCAATTAAAAATTCTCTAAGGTGACCATTCTTCAATAACGCTACAACCTCTTCACGAAGGTGCCGGTGGTCCCCAGTCCTATGACCATGCGTTGCATGGAACTCGCACCATAGATTAGGATTCTTTTGACTAGGATCCGATCGAATTGGTTTTGGGAATCTAGCCTCCTTAATGTTTCTCATAACTGACACCAATTCTACTAAGTTGTTGTTGAAGTTATAGTCAGATAACTGGGGGTATGCTGAATTTCGGGACCCCGATGGTTCCTTCTCCTATAAAGATCTTCTACTCCGACCACGATCCGCCATTCTATCGGAAGCAAACCTGTCTGATGACTCAAATCCTGCATTTTCACGCCCATCAACCCTTTCGTAAGGCTGAAAGCAACTCCTAGAAGACCTTCGATCTGCATCAAAATCAGTTTTGAACTTCTCCTGATTCTGATCATGATTACATCCTTTGGAAGACACTGAAGAACTCGGTTAATCATCTTATATTCTAATTTTTTATTCATAGCGATTGTGGACATTTGCCCATGTGGTTGCCTAAAATTCCAACATACTTTCCTTCAGCTTCCTGGAAGCATCAGAGCTCAGTGGATTGAGACCTTTGGAGAATGCTTCACCTGCCCACTCAACTGAAACTGCCGACAACATCATCCTCTCCTTCTGAAATCGGATCACGAACTCTCGCAATAGTTCGGATTCTCCTTAAGCGATTCTGAATATATCCGCCTTTCTAGCTTGGACTTTTTTTGCCCCAACATGGGCTTTAATGAAAGAATCATCAAGCATTTCAAAAGAATCAATGGAATACTTAGATAAAATAGAATACCAAGTTAAAGCACCCTTCGTTAGGGTTTCGCCAAATTTTTTCAACAAGACAGATTTGATCTCGTGCGGGGCCAAGTCATTTCCCTTTACAGTCGTAGTATAAGTCGTGATATGCTCTTGTGAAATCCCATCATACCTCGGGATATTTGGCATCTTGAATCTTTTCGGAATTAATTCCAAGGCCGTACTTGGTTTGAACGGCAACTGCGTATACTTTTTTGAATCTGGTCCTTTTAACACCGGTGGTGCTCTAGGGATCTGATCAATCCGATCATGGAATTCTTTAGCATTTTGGTCCATTCGTTCATTCATTTCCCTCATGAATCTCATGATCATGGTTTTGAAAGGATCGTTAGCGTTGTTGTCGTTCCTGGATCCACTACCTGCACCACCTGCTTTATTTTCATTAAAATCGAATTCCTCCCTTGGAGAGACAAAGGGAGAGACGTTACCGATTCTTTGCACTGTTTGATTTCCAGGCATGCCGGAAGGAACTCGAATTCCCACATTAGGGTTATTGGAAGCAACCGAAAGTGCTAATGCAAAACGTGCTACTGCTTAAACAATGCATGACAGAAACAGCTTAAAAAGTTGCGAGCTGACATCAATCTTCTAGGTAGGTATGAGTGTTTTATTACAACGAATTGAATATCTAGAGGCTAGAACTCGGACTAAATTGCTAATGCAAAACGTAGGCTACTTTTTAAATATAATATAGCTACTTCAAATTCTTCTTTTTTTACTACTGCCAATTTTAACATTCCATTCCCCCATAAGCACCTTGCACTCGAGGTTGGGAATTTGATTCAAGTCTGTGACAATCACACGATTAAATTGCTCCATGAAGATGCATAGAAGTCCCAGCTAAAAATCACAAAGTAACACAATCATGCCGTTGGCTACATCTATTAAACGTCTTTAAAACTTGCCCTGACTGTCAAGTTAACTTCTCTTAACACAGACTAGGTATACAAGTCTGACCTGGCAAAATGGATTGAATAATGAACTTTTTAAAAATTGGTCAAATATAAATAAGATCCATATTATCCACTTAAAAAATGGATAACCAATAGATTTAACTTTATATTTGTAAAAACTCAAATTAAGTGTTCCTTAAGTTTGAAAGACTAAGGATTCTTCAAGAAATGATCATATTCAAGAAGCCATGAATAATATGGATAACCATATTATTTGCCGGTAATCCATTTTCTATCCCTATTAAATATGGAACGGGTTGAATATTTTATCCGTTTTTACATTACCCATTTTTCACTCGTCCATATCCGACCCGACTGCCCATTTGTTACTGACCAAATCACATCTGCCATAAAAGAATGTTTAAATCCTCTGAAGATTAGTCAATAACCCAAGAGGTATAAGAAAATTGGTGTATCCATATTCCGCCCCATCACATCTTTCACGAAAAAACTACAAGGAGAAGGATGGTTTCTATGCTACATGCCCCTATCGAGAGAAGATCTCCCAGACCGGGTGGGGCCGTGGGGGAGGAGAATGGCTTTCTCTTCCTCTTTTCTTATTCAAAATCCTTCTGCCTTCTAAAAAAGATAAACAAGTGTCTAAAAGTAGAAAATGTCATTTCCACAATAAATGCAAATCCCAACAGATATGAACTAATGCAAATGCCACCACAGATGATTAGCGACAGAATTAGATAATAAATTTAGCTGACAGCAGTGCCCTAATTCCATGCAATTGTAAGTTTTGTTGTATCCTCTGAGTTTAATAGCATGCAAGTGAAGAACAGAGATTGTCCATTAACTGGTCTTATACTCGCATGGTACTCCAACTAAGTGGATCTAACTCTCAGCTTCATTAAAGAGCAAAACTAACCTTCCAAACCAGGCAAATAGAGATGGCAGTGGGCGGGGCGGGGCGGTTGCGGTGCGGATTCAATCTTAACCCGCAAAAATTTCAACCCGCCCCGCCCCGCATAACAAAATTTTCAGTATTCAACCCGCCTCGCATAACAAAAGTTTTCTTTTTTTTTTTCAATTTTAATGAGTAATTTTTGCCCTATTATTATATTAGTACTGGTGGCATTTTCCCTTGGCAAGAGTAAGAAATCAACGTATTAATATGTAAAAAAAATTCTGTATATGGTCAGCTTTTAAAAATTTGTTGTACCGTTTCTTCGATTAGTATTTGAATATTCTTCTATGATTATACAAATGTCTAAAGCTTCCTATTCTTATTTACATACAAAAAATTATGAAAAAGAGAAAACAATAGTTTGATCTATGCGACAAATTTAGTTAAAAAATTATCAAAAGATTGCTGCAATCCACTGCGAGATTTATACTATCTAAGAATTTTTGGTGAATTGTTGAGCTTTTTTTATTCAAAAAATAAGATTTTGGTGTATTTTGTTTGGAACAGCTGAACAAAAACAAGATTTTGTATTCATGAAAGTCTATTAATCATCTTTCAGATTTTTAAGTCTTTCTTGTCAAATAACATTTTTAATATTAAAAAACAGTCAATTATATATGACTGATAGCCAATGGAAGAACCATAATTTTGTAAGGGAAGCAGCAAATTCACGATGGTATTTGTCAAAAGTACCTCACCCGCAATCGCCCCACAACCGCATCAAGATTTTAAAAAAAAAATTCACCCGCCACGCACCCGCATAAGTCTAAACCCACCCCATCCCGCATAAGCTTAAACCCGCCCCGCCCCGCCCCATTGCCATTCCTACAGGCAAAACCTCCACCTCAGCGTCCCCCTCCCCCTACCACCACACAGGAGAGAGAAAGAGAGAGAGAAATCAAGATCAGTAACCTATTCATTACAAGATATTTTACAATATTCACATCAGCGGCGGAGCCAGGATTTTTATTAAGGGGAGTCAAAATATAAAAAAACAAACTCACAAAATAGTCAAGGGGTGTCATTATATAGTATATATACATATTTTTAAAAAAAATTATTGAGCTAAACAGTGTAATTTTCCGACAAAGGGGTGTCGGTTGACACCCCTTGGGTGCATATGGCCCGCCACTGATTCACATATGAATGTAACATTACAGAAAATCGGGAGCAGACCTTTCGTACTCTTCTCTCCAGAGTAATGTTGATTTGATACTGACATATCTGTTACTGGCTATAATTCCTTTTACTTTGAAAAAAGTTGTGTCAACCTGAAAGTAAGCTAAATATATCAGTGCTTCCGCTTCAAAAATGTTCTCCGCATACGTTTCAGACATGTATCATTCAGGATAGCATGACTTGTTTCACGTTAGTGGTTGGAGTTCTTGTTCGCGCACAACGGTCTCAACACGTTCATATGGCAGAGGCGATTCTTGCCCCCGTCTCCATATCAACAATCCTAAGAAAGCTGATAATCCAAGTATCAACACAACTGACAATGCTATAACAACGATCAAGTAACTTTGCTGCCATCCAGTCCTATATCATTGCAACAAAACAACGGTAATCAAGACCTTATATCACATGAATTTATCTTTAAAGTGGAATGAGTTGTGGGCACAGGATAGCAAAGATTATGCCCCTTCTAGCACTATCTTTCTTTCAGTTAAAATAACAAGCAATTGTGAGCAGTGCGCATAATGATTTCCCCCTTTTATCAAAGAATAAAATAAGTTGCAGTTTATGTAAGAGATGCTTTAAAGAACAAAAGGATGCATGTCAAGAAGTTCCCATTCCAGAACCAGTTTCTTCAGCTTCTTGTCTCGATGCTAGTTCGAACAAGCATG
The DNA here is from genome assembly GCF_000715075.1 of Nicotiana tabacum. Lineage (NCBI taxonomy): Eukaryota > Viridiplantae > Streptophyta > Magnoliopsida > Solanales > Solanaceae > Nicotiana > Nicotiana tabacum. The sequence goes on along the minus strand of NC_134103.1, from coordinate 56,825,953 downwards.
GTGTGAGAGAAGGATTGACATTCACTCCAGCACCTCTCTCCACCTCTCTTCCACCCGTTCAAATTTGTATCACCTGGGGTTATGGGGTATGGTTGAACAGATCACCAAATATACCAACTAGAAATCTCGAGAGGAACTGTTGAACACCGTTGTCGGTCCCTGAGCTGACTCCTTCAACACATTATCAACTATCGAAGTTGGGTGCTCCACCATCTCCGTTTAGTGAGAAATCATAGCCGTATCAGCATATAATCTCGTCTATGTGATATTGGTCCTTTTGAATCAGCTTGTTGTAAGTTTGTCCAGAAAATGTAAAATTTTGCAGCTATATCTCTTAATCCCCTGTTGTAATCTGGCTCCGGGATGATAACTGTCGGATTCCTATCTCCGTGTCAAGCTTCACTTTGAGTGAATCGACCATAAATGTTATAGTTTAGATAGACTCTGTTTATACGCATGTTTGCATCTTCCACCCCCATCGTCTATAAAAGTCCATGTTCCTTTTGATGCTTGCTTGAGAGCATCACAGACCCACCGGAGGTTTTCCTCGTCTATCTTGAATTTGCCGGAAAACCTTCTGCCTCTTTCAATTAAAACAAACCACCCATCACCGTAGTCAACTAATTTGAAAGAGTTTTAACCTGAGAGGGAGATCTTGTCTTCCATGAGAACCGAAGTAGGCTTGATAGGTTATCCGGAAAAAATCTCTCCGCCACATGTTTTGAAGAGAGAGTCTGGGATCCTATCCCAAATCAGAGAGAATTCCCAACACGTGGTTTCTTTTACATATTAAAAAGTTGCTCAAACAATAATATGTTCATCGTAAGAGTATTGACTATATTATACCTATTTTAGAAGCATTCAGAGTGAGGTCATAAACATACAAATGAAGATATTTGATGGGCTTATGGAACAGCTTCCAATCTGCTCAAGCAAACTGCCAACCTCAACATGCCTCTCATCCAAGCCCAAATGATGGGCCCGCTTATCTTTCCCACTCTTTCTTATTCATCATGGATAACAAAAGATAGGAATTTAGATATGACCAGTAGATGCCTAATCTTCTGAGCACGCAATACTAGTTAGAACCAACAATTTGAAGAAATTGTACTATTTCACAAGGAGATTTCACCAGTCACTCTCTATGTCCTGGAGGACGCACTAACTAGGAAAAGGGATGTTAAGTACAGAAAGACCAGCAAGGATCAGGATAAGTAGTGAAATTAATCAAAATACAAGAATGGAGATTGCCAGTATACCTTTTTGGCAGGCGTTCAAAGCCCCATTCAAATATTCTGTAACTCCCAAATGTATCAGGAAGACGAACTCGAGTTTCAGCCAACCGATGTATTATTTCCTGCAAACAGATATGAGGAATAAACAAAACTTGTTCAAGTCAAGCAATAATCTGCAAAGATTGTGGAATTCAGAATCACCGTTGCAGCAGCATTTGACATATAATTTGCAGATCCTGCTGGAAAGATAGCCCATTTAACAAGGGAATCATTTCCTTTTGTTGAGAAGTTCATTAAGTGAACCTGCAAGGTATCTCACAATATGTAGAGCAGCATCATAGGAAAAGTTATAACACAAGTGCAGTTAAGTAACACGAACGAAACTGAAGCGTTCAGCTTTAAGATGAGACATAATCAGACAAATTTGGGTTTGGCCAAATTATTGTTCTAAAACCAAAATACCTGTGCGATGTTAACGCCCAACTCTTGGGCAATGAGATGGGTAAGCTCTGTAATGCGAAGCTTCAAGTCCGAGTAATTCATACTCAATGACATATAAAATGTAATGAATCCAACAATAATTTCCCCTGCAAATTGAGATATATGATTAATACGCAATGGAAACAACAAACTATAATTGCCAATATATATGCACTAGAATCTTGCTTTAACATGAGAGAAAAGCTGTAATTAACAGAGAGTGCCTAATTGTTACAAAACTATCATGTCATTTCATGAACATCACATTACAAAAGAAGTCAAAAGATACACCTGTCTCATAAATAATCAAGAATTTGACCAAGATCCTAGTGCAGATATCACCTAGTGAAGGGAATTCGTCAATATCAGCTAGTCCAGGGAATTTAGATGGTTGGCAAAAAGGTTGATACATGTCCGATTGGTGGCAATTGTTATTCCTTGAAATTGTTAGTCCCCTCAAGAAGTCCTGCTTTAACCAAAGCTCTTTTCCAGTTCAATAATGTTTACATCATGACAGTTCTCAGTAAGTTGGATGCTAGATCACAAGACAATTATCTCGGTGAAAGAATAGGCAAACTCATGGTCAAATGTCAACATCTATGCTAACATTGGTCAATGAAAGAAAATTACAGAGCTAACATGTACAGCAGCAATAGAGCTACAATCAAAATGTTGTGATTCAAAAGTTGATTCAACATTTTCACAAAACAAACCAGACACCAAAATGGATTAAAATGGAGGGGAAAAGTAATAAGGCTTCAAATGGATTAAAATGGAGGGGAAAAGTAATAAGGCTTCAAATGGATTAATTTTTAGAAAAATTAACAAGAACTCCCTAGTAGAAAAACAAAAGCTACGATCGACGGGCATCTTAAAGGATGGTTAAAGATGGTAGTATACTATACCAGGTGCATTATACCCAGGAGATCCACTAGGAACCAGTGTAGAGGCCATACTTCCTGTGGAGTTTGTGTTATCCAAGCCAGAGGGCAATGCTGGAGGTGGAGGAGATGAATTAAGTCTGCCCCATAATTCGGAACAGTTGGTTTTCCAGAAACCGATCGTTTCATGCTCACGATCATAAGTGACTAGTGTGTTGCGGACAATAATCCCTGTGCAGTTAAAGCATGCTTGTGACAACACGTTCAACCGGGAATAGTTTGGAGATTGGTCCTTCCATAATGCTAACAGATTTTTAAAAAGAAATACCTCCAAGAAGAGTTGTTGCATCCTTCCCATTCTGAAAAATCCCCAGACAATAAGCACCACGCACCTTTGAATGCTTCATATCACAGAAGATCGGGTGACGAAATGGGGGAAATCAGTCAGTCAATACAAAAACATTCAAAAGAAATTGGAATCATCAGGAGACCAAAACCGGGGCGGGCCGGGGGGGGGGGGGGTTGTTATAAGTTCATCACTCATGGTAGTTACAAACAAGGAGCAAGTAAGATGGCTACCCGGAACAAGTAATTTTCAGGGGACAGAGAGAGTTTCCTTCCATTTGTAAATACCATGTCGACAGGCGGAAAGGCTTTCGAGAGTTGTGAAATGTCACTGAAATATACATGAAACTTGATACTTCTAGAAACGCCAAGTTAAAAGGGAAAAAATGCAAAATGATCTAATAACTCATTTGTAGTGATATATTACCTTCCTGCACCAGAAAAGCATATATCTTTATAATTTGGATCAGGCCCTTCAATCTGTTTTAGAGAATGAACCGCTTTCATAACCTGAGAAAAAGATTGCCAGAAGTTCATTGCAGAGAGAAAAGCTTTTTCTGATTACACCATTTTTAACGAAATCCATTACCCACTAGTTATTAGTAACACATTGTATTACTGCAGAAACCACATATTTTAATGCAAAGGAATAGAAGTGAATAAACTACAAACATCAAAGGTTTGCAGTAACTCCATAAAAAGTTCATATATATCTTCTAATTTAGAGAAAAGAAGTTCGTATATATCAAACAAGTTTTCCGATTTCTCTCCAACATTCCTGGAGAATATCGCGTGGTACTTAGCTAAATTCAATAATTGACAAGAAAATCAACCACCATTAGTGGTTGTTAATTAGTTAGTCATGTATAGTGTCCCACATCGGGAAGTAGATACCTATTATTATGTAATCACTGTATATAAATAGCGCGTTGTACAACACTTAAGTAAATTAATAATATTTTCTCCCGTGCATTCTCACATGGTATCAGAGCATTAGTGAGAAACATGTCGTTGTGCATCATTCCAGCGACTTCTGGGAAGAAAGACCTCTTCGCCGTGCAATTTTCCGGCGACTTAGAAGACTGTCTGTAAGCAAATCACTTTCTGTTGGTGCTGTGTAAAAACCAACACCACCACAAAACTCCTCAGGCTCCGGCGACCAAACCCCACAACCCCACCGGAAAACACACATCCACGCGCCCTCACGCGCCGGAAAAGGAAAAAACATTTCTGGCGAGATCTGACCCACGCGCCGGCGCGAGCCCTGTTCCAGCCAGATTTTGAAAAAGTTCCAGTTGAACAGTCGGATCGCCTAGTAATTCCGAGTCTACTTGTTCCGATCACTTTGAGATTTTCCGGCAACTACACTGACTTTCCGGCGGCTACAGTGATCTTTCCGACGAAACTTCTTTTAGACAGATTATTCAGGAGGTTATTCCGAGTCTTTTCATTCAAGTTTAAATCAAAATCCAACCATTATATTTTTCCGACGTAAACAGTAATTTCCAGAAAAGTTCTGCTTTTTCGGGCGCAACATTATAATGGCATTCGTATCAGAAGCCTTTCACTCACAATCCGTTGGATCTAATTCATTGAATCCAATCCAGATGGTTTCTTTACCGAATTATATTGAGTTCCTTCAGTACAAAGCATGTAAACAGACATCTTCAGGGATAGCTTCCGTTGTTCAAACAGATAGTAGCGTGACTTGTGTCTCCCAATCTTCAACCTCTGAGTCTTGGGTCATTGATTCAGGTGCATCTGATCATATTTCTGGTAAGAAATCTCTTTTCACTACTATTTCATGTTCCCAATCTCTCCCAACAGTCACAATGGCCAACGGGTCTAAAACCATGACAACTGGAATAGGTCAAGCAAGTACACTTCCTTCCTTACCTTTAGATTCAGTTCTTTATGTTCCTGGTAGTCCTTTTAATCTCATAGCCGTTAGTCGCTTAGCCAAATCACTTAAATGCTCTGTTTTATTTCTTGATGACCTTGTTTTTATACAGGAACGCAGTACAGAGCGGATCATTGGTACCGGGCGTGAATCAGATGGACTTTATTACCTTATCCTTACAAAATCACATGGACTCACATCTTGTCTTCCTTCAACAACTTGTCCTGTTACCGATTCACCAGATTTATTATATAAACGGTTGGAACATCTCAGTTTGTCAAAACTTCAGAAAATGGTACCTGGTTTATCTCACTTGTCCACTCTAGAGTGTGAGTCATGTCAGCTCGGTAAGCATACCCGCTCCTATTTCCCTCGGCGTCTTGATAATCAAGTAGTCACCTTTTACTTTAGTCCATTCAGATGTTTGGGGTCCTAGTCGGGTCAGTTCTACCTTGGGATTCCGCTACTTTGTCAGTTTCATTGATGATTATTCCAGGTGTACTAGGATATTTTTGATGAAAAAGCGATTTGAGTTGTTTTCTATTTTCCAAACCTTCCAGTATTTATCTTCCCCATTTCAGCAGTTTATGAACTCTCATAGGATTATTCATCAATATTTTGTCCGTACACATCTCAACAAAATGGGGTAGCTGAAAGAAAGAATAGACATCTTATTGAAATTGCTCGTACCGTACTCATACAATCTTATGTTCCGTTGCATTTTTGGGGATGCAGTTCTTACACCTTGCTATCTTATTGATCGTATGCCATCCTCAGCTATCCAGAATCAAGTTCTATTCTCTGTCATGTTTCCCCACTTACCTTTGTTCTCTCTTCCACCTCGTGTCTTTGGAAGTACGTGTTTTGTTCATAACCTTACTTCAGGAAAAGATAAGTTAGCTCCTCGTGCTCTTAAGTGCGTATTTCTGGGTTACTGGAGAACGCAAAAAGGGTATTGATGCTATTCTCCTGACCTCCAGCGGTACCTTATGTCCGCAGATGTTACCTTCTTTGAAACCCAATCATACTTCACAGGTTCATGTAATCACTTAGATATTTCTGAGGTGCTACCAGTTTTATCTTTTGGAGATTCAGTCACTATCTCCCATTCATCTTCCGCTACAACTCCAGCTCCACCACGTACAACTCTAGTTGCAGCTCCACCACCTATAGCTCCAGTTCCACCACATATAGCTCCAGTTCCACCACCTAGTCCAGTTCAACCTTCTGCAGCTCCACCACTCCTGACTTATCATCATCGTCCACGTCCAGCATCAAGCCCAGGTGATTCACGTCCTGCATCAGATTTTGCACCTACTGCGGACTTGTCTCCTCTTAGTCAACCAATTGCACTCCGCAAAGGTGTACGATCCACACTTAATCATAATCCCCATTATGTCGGTTTAAGTTATCATCGTCTGTCATCACGTCATTATGCTTTTATATCATTTTTGTTCACTGTTTCTATCCCTAAGTCTACAGGTGAGGCACTATCTCATCAAGGATGGCGACAAGCTATGATTGACGAGATGTCTGTTTTACATGCGAGTGGCACTTGGGAGCTTGTTCCTCTTCCTTCAGGTAAGTCTATTGTTGGTTGTCGTTGGGTTTATGCAGTCAAAGTCGGCCCAGATGGCCAGGTTGATCGGCTTAAGGCTCGTCTTGTTGCAAAAGGATACACTCAGATTTTTGGGCTTGATTATAGTGACACTTTCTCTCCCGTGGCTAAAGTAGCATATGTTCATCTCTTTTTATCCATGGTTGTTGTACGTCATTGGCCTCTTTATCAGTTAAACATTAAGAATATTTTTCTCCACGGTGATCTTGAGGAAGAAGTTTATATGAAGCAACCACCTGGTTTTGTTGCTCAGGGGGAGTCTAGTAGTCTTGTATGCCGGCTGCGCCGGTCACTATATGGTTTGAAACAGTCCCCTCGAGCTTGGTTTGGTAAGTTCAGCACAGCTATTCAGGAGTTCGGCATGACTCGTAGTGAAGCTGATCACTCCGTGTTTTATCGGCATTCTGCTCCTAATCTGTGTATTTATCTGGTGGTTTATGTTGATGATATTGTTATTACTGGCAATGATCAGGATGGTATTACTAAAATCTGAAGCAGTATCTCTTTCAGCAATTCCAGACTAAGGATCTGGGCAGATTGAAGTATTTTCTAAGTATTGAGGTTGCTCAGTCTAGCTCAGGTATTGTTATTTCACAACGGAAGTATGCCTTAGACATTCTTGAGGAGACTGGAATGATGGGCTGCAGACCTGTTGACACTCCTATGGATCTGAATGCTAAGCTTCTGTCTGGACAGGGGGAACCTCTTAGAGATCCTACGAGATATAGGAGGTTGGTTGGCAAATTGAATTACCTCACAGTGACTAGACCTGACATTTCTTTTTCGATGAGTGTTGTAAGTCAGTTTATGGATTCTCCCTGTGATAGTCACTGGGATGCAGTTGTTCGCATCCTTCGGTATATAAAGTCAGCTCCAGGCAAAGGATTACTATTCGAGGATCGAGGCCACGAGCAGATTGTTGGGTACACAGATGTTGATTGGGCAGGATCACCTTCTGATAGACGTTCTACGTCTGGATATTGTGTTCTAGTAAGAGGTAATTTGGTCTCTTGGAAGAGCAAGAAACAGAATGTAGTTGCTCGATCTAGCGTCGAAGCCGAATATCGGGCCATGGCTATGGCAACGTGTGAGCTAGTTTGGGTCAAACAGTTGCTCAAGGAGTTGAAGTTCGGAGAAATCAGCAAGATGGAACTGGTGTGTGATAATCAAGTTGCTCTTCATATTGCGTCAAATCCGGTGTTCCATGAGAGGACTAAACACATTGAGATCGACTGTCACTTTGTCAAAGAAAAGATACTCTCAGGAGATATTGTTACAAAGTTTGTGAAGTCGAATGATCAGCTAGCAGATATTTTCACTAAGTCTCTTACTAGTTCTCGTATTAGTTACATCTGTAACAAGCTCGGTACATATGATTTATATGCACCGACTTGAGGGGGAGTGTTAAGTAGTTAGTCATGTATAGTGTCCCACATCGGGAAGTAGATACCTATTATTATGTAAGTAACCCAACTATAATCAACGCCAAGTATAATCAGTGTCAAGCAATGTAAAATGAGTAGTCCATTAAGATGTTGCACCTTATGTAAAATGGTTTAAGTGGTGGAGTTGTAGGATGACATATTCCTTTTTTCCCTTCAAACTTGTGTAGTAGGTATTGAAGCCTTATTCGAGTAATTAAGTGTGATTAAGAGGTTTTAGGTCCAAGTCCCACAAAGTACAGGAGTATTCAAGTTGGTTCTTGTCCCACTAGCATGTGGTAATTTGTTCCACCAATCAATAGCCTAAATAGTACTTAGATAACAGCCAAAAGAAATAAAAGGAGGACTTCTGCAATCAAAAGGGCATTAACACTGACACATACTCCCTCTGTTTCTGAAGAATGAACCTATTACTATTTGGGGGTCAAACAAGGTTTTCTTTGACCATGTGTTTTGCAAATAGTTCTTAAATATTTTGAAAAGTTAACTATTGTGACTTATAGAGCTTTTTATGTAGCTTTTAAATATGTAAATTTTATTTCAAAAAACTTAAATAATCTATGTCCGAATTCACACTGAAAATTAGTCAATTTGATGCTCATACTCTGAAAGGTTTAAACAAATTGAAATCGATGGAGTAATAAAAATGAAGCTCAATTTTCCCAGATTTTATTTCCCAGGATATTCTGCTCGTCACAAGCGTGCTACTTTCCACTACTCTTCACAGGCAGAATGCAAGACAAAGATGACAGAAATGATAGCAAGAAATTAAGAGGAAATTAATCTTACTGCATTCTTGAAGGCTGCAAATGCTGCTTCTGGAAGGTAAGCATATGTGGTACCACTATCAAGCACAGTCCCATGATTTCCATCAAAAACCAGTGGATTCAGATTCAGTGCCTTCCCAGCAACATGTATCTCCTTCAGCTCAATATTGTAATATGGACTGTTGCCATCCGAGACTAGAGTAAATGCGTAAGTTTATCAAGTGCATTTGTTAGGAGACACCTAACATTCCTGTGTCTTTAAAGCAATTATTTCCAATATTTACCTGCGTACAGGATCCGAATTGGTAAAGACCATGTCTTCAGGGGGTTTTATTCCACCAAGAACCATTGCACCGCCACCGAAGTCCATCCCTCCATAACACAAAGAGAAGGAATCACTAATTACATGTTTCTCAACAAGCTGATCCACTATACTGAGATCCCCACGACCCAAGCCCATTATACCATCAGCGTGTTGGCTGTAAAGATCACCAGTTTCCCTATTTTCACATCCAAAAACAGCTCGCTGGGTTGCAAGCTCACTTTGGTTTCCAAAGGACACAATGTCCTCTCCAAGCACCCCGCTACTAGAACTCATCTCAGCATACTGTCTTTCGTAAATGCATTGCTCCCTCTCATTGTCACATGTACAGTCAATATTACATTTTACAGGTTGATATGTGCTTGACATTTCTGGCTGAAATCTAGGATCCTAAATAAGACAACATTCAGAGACTTACGAAAATGATAGAAATCAAAATGCAATAGAATTTAAGTGGTAAATTTAAAAACTTTTTTCAACAATATAGGCCTCCAGTGTGTAATCTTATAGGCTACAAAGTTATCAAGAGAAGTAATTGGTTTTTTGTATGATTAAAGGTCAAATAAGCAATACGCCTCATGCAAAACCTCATGAGACAAATCATCCTTGCAATGACTTCTATAGCTCAGCAACGATGAGAGTGTTAGAAAAATTATTTTTGTTTCAAAAGTACAAGCTTAGAAACTGATATTTTTCCTGACTTTACCTGCAGACTGTTTAATCCTTCCATTTTTCCTTCCCTTTATGATAATTCAAATTACTTATCATAGTAAGCTTTTTTAATATTGGACGTCGATCTACCACAACCGTCTTTCTCAATCCAAGCTTAGGACCAGTTATACAACAACAACAACAACAACAATGCCTCAGGCCCAAACAAGGTGGGTCAGCTAAGCTTGGGACGGGTTAGACTTTGCAAAGATATTGTCAATACAGGGATAAGTGTGATGTTTAGAGAATCCCTAGTTTTCCCTAGAAGACGAATTACTTAGTACTGAAGTGGTATGGTCTAAAATAGAGCAGAATGTATACAAAATATTGATATAGCCCAATGTTATCAAAGGCTCATTTGAGGCGCGCTTAAGCCCTGAAGCTCAAAAAAGCTCAAGGTATGCACTTCGCCTGGCTTAGGTTGCGCTCCAATGTAGGCAAAGCACTAAGCCGTGGGCCTCATTGCCCAAAAGTTCTATCTTGAATAGAGCAATACAAACCAATAAATATGATTGGCAAAAGAATATATTATTTGTTAAGGAAATCATTATGAATGAAATTATTACTTATTTCTTGCATTACATATATATTCTTATTTTTTCTTCCTTGCGCCTTTTTTAACTAAAGCCCACACTTAAATTGCACTTTTCGCTTAAAGCCCCGATAGACTTGGACCGCTTTTTAACGCTTTTCGCCTTTGACAACACTGATATAGCCAACTTTAACTAGTTTAGGATTGAGGAATATGTGATATATATTCTTGTTAATGAGATGCATTTAAAATGCCTAGATAAAGATAGAACCGTGGTTTTCCCAGACATAAATATGGTGTGTTAAGGCACCGACCTAAAAGGACAGCAATCAACACTCAAGGACCCACTTGGGAGCTATTCTCACTGGAGAGATTTTGAGAAGAAGGGATAGCAATGATCTTCTCTTTCTTGAGTGCAGAATGGACGACAGATGTCATATTGTTGTCATTGTGTTCTAACTCTTAACTGGGCCATGCCAACTTCGATTATGTAACTTTTGCTAAGGTGGGTCATAAGGCAGAGGGCAAGATTTATGGAAACTGACACCCTTTTCTCTATTTTGTGTATGCTTAAGGAGAGAAACAAAAGATCATTAAAAGGATTATTAATTGAATTTTCACCAATATAAGAAACATTGTTATTTTTCTTATTTTCAGTAAGTCTAGTATAGGAAACATCTTTAGTCTACTCTTTTTTTGTGGCTGAAATAGAAACTCCACTCACATCATTATGGAAACTCCACTCGCATCATTATGTTTGCTGATATTTTTGTCTAAGTTCACAGTTATATAGTGCTAGCCTTAGTTCCCTAGTCCTTTTTGTTCACCCTTGTAACTGGTGGTGCCTTCTTAATACATCTGCTACCTTACCAACAATGTAATTACACTACATGTTTTTTAACTAGAAATCCATCTAATAAAAGGTGCAACAATGCGTTTTTTAACACAAAAAGGAAAAAACCACAAAAATGCAAACCAAATTCCTTGCTAATTGACCAGCACTTCCAACAACAAAATAGCAAGATCCAAGCTAATATTATTTCTTTTTGCGTTTTTATTATTCAAATGTAAGAGAAGCATAATATATCTGAGGTTTAAATGTTCTATAGTCCACATTATGGAATGATATAAGTGTTCATCAAATACTCACATGAGCTTAAGCTTGTTCTAATTTGAAAAGCAACATCTCTTTCCTGCATAAAAATAACCGATGAACCTTATACTAACACAATTCATGAATTTACTCCTTTTTCTACCACATCAAAATCTTCAAGTTTCTGAAGCAACACGAATGAAAAAAGCTTGTATTAATTTTTATGTCGTATTGAGCTACTATCGGTGGGAAAAGACATACAACTGCAAAGTAGTAATATCATTAATATCCTGAAAGGTAAAAAAGAAACAAATTCAAAAATGTGCCCACCTGATGCTTGCCGCATTGTTTGCACGTTATGCACGGCACATATGTAACAGTACTCCCAGTATCCACTATAAGAGCAAACCTCTGGGAAGGAGTTCCAATCCAAAGACGGGTTGTATAATATCTGCATCAAAGAATTTTGAATCAATAGACGAATAAAAAGTAAAAACTCCTCTTAGGGAATGTATTGGCATTCCATATAAGTAGAGGAGCCAATTTTCTTTACCAATAACTCTAAACTCTTACTCCATATCACTCGTTTCAACTAAGACATAAAAATCCAAATATACAATACTTTACCGTACCATTCGACACCTACTTTTATGTCCAAGGAAACACTTGAAAATGATCTAGAAGATGATTTTACAAAGTAAAACATTTTCAAATCCAAGATATTTTGTATGAGAAAAAAGATTATACGTCCAGTGAAAACAGATCTATCAGAGCAGTGAATTTAAGCAACTGACCCGTTGAGGAGTAGATCGTCGTGGAGAGCCATTCGAGCATTCGGCGGGCTTTTCTGGAGGAGTCGACGGGAAGGCGAGGAACGATAAGAAGTGTCTTTGGGAGGAAAGAGCGGGAGAAACATGGTAGTCCGATGACTGCTATTCGAAAAGCCCAAACACGAAACGACATCGTAATTGTTGATCAGTATAAATACAAAGGAGACGATCGTGAAAGCAGCGGTGAACGATGCCCGTCCCATTTGAGGTCAACTATGCGATGCGATTATAGCCAGATCGGAATCTCCAGTTGAATGTCAGATCGCTGAAGATGAAGAAAAATGAAGAGAAGATATGAAAGATTCAGCCGGTAAAAGGCCCGCCGGCAAGTCGGCGAGGCCGGAGGCAAGTCGGCGAGACCGGAGGAAAAGGACGTTAAGCGAAGCCGCGAAGGTGAAATCGAGATGTTAGATGTATTTTGTTTAGCTTTTTCGTTCTAACTAGTTTGCCTAGTACACAATTTTATAAATACTATCAATATTATTAAAACAAAGTTTTTAGTAAGTAACTACTATATCAAAACCCCCATTATGTGCGGAGAATATTAAAGAGCGCTAATTAAAGGTGTTTAACGGGTGGGTCGGGCCGGTCCGGGTTGAAAAAAAGATGACCGGTTGATTTCTGATTTTTTCATACCGGGCTTAACGGTCCGGGTATATCCGGGTAAAAAATGAACCGGAACGGTTACGGGTCCAAGGGGCCAGGCTGGGCCGGGTTAATGATATTTTTTTATTTTATTTTTTACATTTTGTATAGCTATCGTAATTTATATTAATATAAAGTAAAAATATAAAACAAAAAAACAATCTTACAAAAAGAGTATTTGAATAAAAGGATGCAAAGGTTTTAAAATCTTTATATTTGAAATTTTGAATATTTCATTAAGAATTTAAGATAATAGAATACAATGAAGATGGAAAAAAAAATTACACTTATAATTTGCAAGCGTTTTTTTAATTTCAAACTTACAAATTGAAGTTTACATTTAACAACAAGTAAATTAATGAAAAAAAAGTAAATTCAAAGGTTTTGCATTGCCTTAGTAAGTTCTTCATAATCGATATGAACTTCTTGGCCATCTTCTGGAGTGTTAAATTCAGATGGGTTACCATGTGTTAGTAAGATGGTCTATCAAAATCTTCACGTCCCTGATTTATTCGTTACGATCTAATCCAATCTCTGAAACATACTAAAACTTCCAAAGCATTGCTTCCTAATGAGTGACGGGTGTCTCTAAGTTGTTGTCTTGCTTGACTAAATGCACTCTCTTATGCAACAGTTGAAATTGGCACATTCAGCACGTCCCGAGCCATAGCGGAAAGAACAGAAAATTATTTTTCATTCTCATGCCACCATCCCAACGGTGAAAATTCCTTTGTGCGAGGCTCTTTTTGCTTTTGCAAGTAGAATTGAAGTTCATCAATTTTCCTGCTACTGGTTTGAGTGGTAGGAAATGTAGACCAAATATTAAAACCATCAAGGCATTCATCATCATCCATAATAGTAGAAGTGGTACAATGCATAGTGGATTAACATTGCCTACATTAAGAGCAACATCATCAACTATATGTGCATAATAATTATATAATTATTGTAAATAATCATTTATCTTGTTCATACAACAATATATATCTGGGATTTCAGTTGGTCCAATCTCCATATAAGTATATAAAGCATTGATTAATTGGTGACAATCAGACATCTTAATAGAAGTATTTAAAACAGCACCAATTAAGTAAATCGGAGGAATTGGAAAGAAATATTTTTTGAATTTTGCTTGCATTTTTTCAACAGCATCCTTATATTTTTTTTTCTTCTTAAATTCAGATAGTAGAAAAGAAATTTCAGTTATATGTACTAAAACCATAGTAACAGTATGGTAATATGCTCAAGGAAACTCAACAGTAGTTGTATAAAATTTATATAAAAATTTAACAACATCATTAATGGCCTCCCAAGTAGTAGTTGTTAACATACGGTTTGGATCAGTACAATGCGCATTAGCAACTTCAGTTATTGGCAATCTATATTTGTAGCAACATTTTAAAAACAAGTATGTATAATTCCATCTAGTAACAATTTCGTCTAGCATGAATCTGGGGTTAAGGTTATGCTCGGTACACTTATTCTTAAATTCCCTAATTCTAGATTGTCTATTATTTTCTTGAATAACACCAACTGCTCTTCTAACATGAGTAATCTCAGTTGAAAATAAATCAATGCCACTTTTAACAATTAAATTATAAACATGACATGCACACCTAACATGAAAAATTTCGTAAGTGGTGGTTGCAAATGCAGTCTTAATATTGAAATTGCGGCAATATTGTTAGAAGCATTATCAAAAGACATACACAATACTTTTTTCTTACAATTATAAAATTCAACAACTTCGCAAATAGTAGTACTTATAAACATAGCAGTATGACTTTGATCTTCATCATATTTAAAAGCGATAATATATTTTTGCATACAATAATTATTATCTATCCAATGACATGTAATTGTCAAATAATCATTTTCATTAACAGCATGGCCAATATCAGAAGTTAGAGAAACTCTACAAGGAAGGTGGTCAAACAAATAACGTATGTATATTTGATATTGTCCATGAAGTCTAAAGATATCAGATCTACAAGTACTTCTAGGGATACCTTTAAATAAAGGATTATAAACTCTTTGAATATACAGAATAAGATATGATGAAGAAGCAAAACAAAAAGGCAGACAACCCAAAGCAATCATTTTTGCTAACTCCTCACGATCCTTCATTTTATCATATTTCATAAGTCCTCCAGTACTAGGGTTTATAGTTCCTTGATTTTCATCTAAATTAGAGCCTCATTCTATAGGATGAGTAATTCTCATATGTCTACTAAGTGTCCCAGTCCCCCCTAATTGTCCTCCAGTCTTATGTTTAAAATCATCTTTACAAAGTCTGCATCTAACTCTATCAGTATTCTCTATTTCGTCAAAAAAATTTCAAACCTTACTTCATTTTCTCCGATTAGTAGTCGGGGCCACAGGTGGTCTACTACTAGCACCACGACCACCACCCCTGCTACCAACTCCAACACTACTAGGTGTAAGTGGTGTCTCATCTTCAATTTCTAATTCATTATCTTTTATACCGAAATCTTCCTGTAATTGTTCATAATCTATATTATTATCAGATAATATTTCAGAAACATGTGTAGAGTCATTTAAACTACAACCAGATGTTGAAGTAGCACCTCTTTTTCTATTTCTCTGATTACCCCGATTAGAAACCTTATTACAAACTCTTTTTGCAGCATTAAACATATTGTAAATATTTAACTACTAGTAAAAATTAAATATGCAAATAAAATAGTAAATAAGAGAAAGAGTTGGAGGGAGTGCATCGAATTCGGAAATAAATTGAACACTTGATGATTTTGCAACTCCAATGTTACCATGAAGAAACGTCAAATGTTCAAAGTTTGAAGTTCAGTTGTTCAAACTTCAACTAATAAATAATACGATAAATTAAATTCCAAAAAAAACGAGAGCCAAATAGTTGATTGCACTTTAGGTGAAGAATGAGAGAATGATAATTGAGAATATGAGTTTGAGAAATGAGAGATGAGTGAAGAAATGAAGAAGAGAGGGGGTGTATTTATAATTTTTCAAAGGGCTAAATTAGTAATTACTAAAAGTATTATTTTTAAAAAAATTTGCCCCAAAAAGGGCTATTTTTGCAATCAACCCGTTGGGCAACGGCCAAATTGAAGTTGATTGTTGCCAACGGTCATATCACTTTAAAAAAAAAATCAGATTTATAGCCGTTGAACCGGTCCGGGCCGGTTAATCGATTTAATAGTATTTTTTGTTGACCGGGTTTGACCGGTCCGGTTAACTGGATTTTTTTTAAACGGATCACCCCCTAACCCAGCCCACCTGCCCCCTAACTACCGGTATGGGCCGGTCCGGGTTACAACCGGTCTAGGCCGGTCCGAAAACGGGTCAACCCGGCCCGTTAAGCAAGTATAGTGTTAATCATGTTCTTGCTCGAATTAAATTTCTAATTCTCTTCTTGTTACTCAATGAAATACCCAATAAAAGACAACAACAACAATATACACAGGGTAGTGTGTATGCAGACCTTACCCATACCTCGTAGAGGATAGAGAGTTTGTTTCTAAAGACCCTTGGCTCGAGGACAAAATGAAAGGAGCAGTAGCAATAAGCAGTATCCACATTGATATATAAACAACTGTGATGTAGTAAAATAATTGAAGCAAAAGAAATAACAGGTAAGAAAACAACTCTACGAAAAGGAAAAAAAAAAAAGACTACAAGACTAATGCTACAGCCACTAAGATGACAAAGGAATACACCCAGCTACCCCCTAACCTTCTACTATAATTCTCGACCTCCACACCCTCCTATCTAGGGCCATGTCCTCACTAAGCTAAAGTTTTGTCATATCCTGCCTAATCACCTCACCCCAATACTTCTTAGGCCTACCTCTACCTCTCCTCATGCTCGCCATAGTCAATCTCTCATAACTCCTCACGGGGCATCAGCGCCTCTCCTCTTCACATGCCCGTACCATCTTAACCTCACTTCACACATCTTGTCCTCCACGGGGGCCACTCCCACTTTGTCCCGAATAACTTTATTCCTAATCTTTTCTCTCCTGAAATACCCGCACATCTACCTCAACATCCTCATCTCGGCTACTTTCATCTTTTGGATATGAGAGTTCTTAACTGACCAATACTCTGCCCCGTATAACATAGTCCGTCTAACCACCACTTTGTAAAACTTATCTTTAAGTATATGCGGCACATTCATATCACACAAAATGCCATATGCGAGCCTCCATTTCATTCATCCCGCTCTAATACAATGTATGATATCATCGTCAACTCCCCATCCTCTTGGATTACTGATCCTAGGTATTTGAAACTTACTTTCTCGGGGAGAACTTGGTTGTCAAGCGACACTACCACGTCTGTATCACGATTCCCATCACCAAACTTGTACTCCAATTACTCTGATTTGGTCCTACTCAACTTGAAACCTTTTGACTCCAGAGTTTGCCTCCAAACTTCTAGCCTCGCATTAACATCGCCTCATGTCTCGTCAATCAGGACAATATCGTCTGCAAATAAAATGCACCAAGGCACTTCCCCTTGAATGTGACACATAAGTACGTCTATCGTTAAAATAAATAAAAACGGGCTAAGAGCCGATCTCTGGTGTAACCCCATTAGAACTGGGAAGTGTTCCGAGCCCCCTGCCACAGTCCTCACGGGGTTCTTAGCTCCCTCATACATGTCCTGAATTATCCTAGTATAAGTAAGAGGAACACTGCTAGCCTCCAAACAGCTCCAAAGGACTTCACTCGGGACTTTGTCATACGCTTTTTCTAGGTCAATAAATACCATATGTAAATCCTTCTTCCTCTCCCTATATTGTTCCACCCAATAAAAGAATCTTATGGAAAAAAAATAATAATAATATAGTCATCGAATAACTTTTCAATTCCTCATTTTTCTTTATTACATAATCTACTATACTTAGTATTATTTCATTTGCTATTATGTCACTTGACTTAATATTTTTTTCAATTACTCTCTTTTTTCTATAACATAGATATATATTTTCTTACTCTTTCTAAAGCTTTTATTTCATTGTTCATCTTTAATTGTATAAATTTGTTAATATTATTATTAAGTGTTGTTTATTTACTTTATTTAATTTTAAACTAATTCAAATTATAAATATTTACACATTATCTCTATTTCCCACTTTGTTATAATTTTTATACGATGTATCAATTGATTATTCTCATTTGGAATTTCACCTAAAATTGAAACAATGTCAATATCCAATACTAAATTGTGAATTTTAATGCGTTCTTTACTATTAAGTCATAAAATTTACTGACATTTAAAATAACTATTATTTTTTCTATTATATTCAATAAGCAATTAAATTTTCCTTTTCTTTTATTTTAACATAAATTTTAAATTTTGAGTTTGAAATTTAATTTTATTTCCTATAAGATAAATTTAAATATTTTATTTAATATTTACTATTTTGCTTTGAATTTTTTTTTTCATTTCGTCTTTGTAACGACCTGGCCAGTTATTTCAGTTTGGTGGTTTGGGATCTAGAGTAGCTTCATTTGATATATTATGACTTGCGAGTATCGTCGATTTTGGTTTTCGAGTGGTTCGGGATTGATCTGAAAGAATAATTCTCAACTAGGAAGCTTTAAGTTGGAAGAGTTGATCAAGTTTAAATTTAGTTTATTTGACCTCGGATTTGAGTTTTTATGGTTCCGTTAGGTCCGTATGGTGATTTTAAATTTGGACGTATGCCCGAATTTGCATTTAGATATTTCTAGAAGGTTTTGGCTTAAATTGGCAAAAGTTGGCATTTTGAAGGTTTGAAAAGTTTATAGGTTTGACCGAGAGTTTACTTCAATGTTATCGGGTTCAAATTATTTTTCTCGAAGTTGGAATAAGTTCATTGTGTTATTTGGAACTTGTGTGCAAAATTTGAGGTGGTTCTGAGTTGTTTAGACGTGTTCGACGTAAGTTTGAAATTTGGAAATTTGAAACAGTTCATTAAGTTTGAATTGAGGTGTGATTCATGGTTTTGATGTTATTATGTGTGATTTGAGGTCTCGAGTAGGTCCGTGTTATGTTTTGGGACTTGTTGGTATGTTCGTACAGGGTCCCGAAGGGCTCGGGTATGTTTCGGATTGATTTCGAACCATTTCGGAGGTTGAAGGAGTTGCCGGTTTTCTGATGCTCCAGGTGTTCTTTGCAATCGCGAAGGTTTGAACGCGATCGCGATGTGTATGTGGGAGCTTGGTGTTTTTACTCTACGCGTTCTCGATATGGGCGTCGTGTTCGCTGAGGTTTACTGGCTAGCGCGTCGCGTTCGCAGAGCAGAGTCGCGTTTGCGGTGTTTGGGGGATTAGTTCTTTGCAGTCACATCTAGATGTCGCGATCACAATGTTGGGTAGGCATTGTTCATCATGTTCGTGAGGGACTTGCCGCGAATGCGAAGGCTTATTCAGGGGCACTGTGATTTTTCTTCTACGCGATCGCGAGGCTTATATTGCGATCACGATGCATATACCTGGGCAGTGTTATAAAGTACTTTATTTCAAAGGGTTTTGATTATTTTATCACAGTTTGAGTTATAGAGTTCGGATCTGGGCAATCTTGAGGGGATTTTTATGATTTGGATTGGGGTAAGTATTTTTGGCTCAGTTTTGATTATTTTACATGATTCCATCTTTGATTTTGGCATTTGATTTATGAATCTAAAAGAGAAATTGGGGTTTTTTGTCAAAACTTTTCTAAAGTGAATAATTGGATTTTGAACATCGATTCGGAAACGAAATTTGATAAAATTAGCATGGTTGGACTCGTATTCGAATGGGTTCTCGGAATTTTTGAGTTTTGTAGGGTTCCGGGGTGCGGGCCTGGGTTGACTTTTCTATTGACTTTGAATATTTGATTAAAGATTCGACCTTTATCGTTTGGGTTTATTTACTACGGTATTATTTGATGTTTTTGAGTTGCTTTTGGCTAATGTCGAGCCGTTCGAAGGTCGATTCGCGCAGGATGGCGCTTCTAGAGTATTGGTTTGCCTTGATTGCGGTAAGTATCTTACTTATACTTGATTGAGGCACTAGTTGCTTGGATTATTTGTGATAGCTACGTGCTATAGGTAGCGCACATATGCGTTGTTGAGCCTATGCGCATGCACCGGGGTACTTATTTATGCTTGGGGTAGTGTTTAGGCTATGATATGCCTAGAATTGATTGCTAAGCTTCATGCTATGGTGCTTCTTATATTTGTACCCCTGTTGTGAGCTATTTGAGTCATGTTGAGGCCACATAGAGGTTAATCTCCGGATTGAACCTGATAATTGCTACTTTCGTGATGTAATTTCCTTATTTTGAGCTATGATAGTTGTAACGACCCGACGGATCGTTTTGTGCCTCGTTTCCCCTTTTGATGCTTCACATATGTGTATTTTTGGTTTTATGACTTGTGGGGTTGGTTAGTTTCGTTCTGGGAAGTTTTCGGGTTGATTTGAACCCTTTGGTTCATGGCTTTGAAGCCTAGGTTGAAAGTGTTGATCAAACTTTGACTTTTATGAAAACGACCCCGGAGCGGTGTTTTAATGGCTCTGATAGGTTCGTATAGTAATTTTGGACTTTGTCATATGCCCGGAATCGAATTCGGAGGTCTGTAGGTTGATTTATGTTATTTTGCTGAAAGTTGGCAATTTGAGGTTTAGAAGATTTTTCAAGTTTGACCGTAGGTTGGCGTTTTGGCTATCGGGTTCGGAATTTGGTTTTGAGACTTTGAATATGTCCGCTATGTTATTTAGAACATGTCTGCAAAATTTGTTGGCATTTGGAGTTGATTTAATAGGATTCAGATGCTTGGTTGCAATTCTAGAAGTTCTTGAACTTTTCTTGAAAATTCATGCGTTTTGATGTCCGATTCGTAGTTCTAGATATTATTTTTATGTTTTGATCATGCGACCAAGTTCGTATGATATTTTTTAACTTGTGTAGATGTTTGGTTTAGAGCCCCGAGGGCTCGGATGAGTTTTAGACGCGTTTCATAATGGTTTTGAAGTGAAATAGGATTTCTGGTGTGCTGGTGCTCTGATGTCGCAATTGCGAGCACCAGCCTCGCAATTCCGAACATGGAATGGGAGGCTCAGGTATCACAATTGCGATACCTTGTTCACAATTATTAAGTGTGGGCTTGGGTAGACTAGTTCGCATTTGCGAGGAGCATAGACTTCGCATTTGCGAAGTCTGTCTGTGTCGCAATTGCGACATCTGCAATTGAACAAAAGGGCTGGGAGTCTGGATTTCACATCATTTTCTCTCATTTTAGAATCCTAGACTCGGTGGGAGGCGATTTGGAGAGGAGATTTTATCTACAAACTTTGGGTATGTGATTCTAATCAATTTTTAACTATATTTTATTATTATATCTTAGATCTAACATCAAACTTATGAGAATCAAAAGAGAAATTTGGAGATTTTTGTCAAAGTTTTGAAATTTAAAAATTTGGGTTTTGAGAGCCGATTTGGACTCGGATTTGGAAACAAAACACATAGATAGACTCGTGAGGTTATGGGTAGTCGGAATATACCATTGGACCCGGGTTTTGACCGGGTGAGCCTAGGAGTTGACTTTTATTGACTTCTTGGGAAATGTGTAAAGATCATAACTTTATCTATTGTAATTAGTTTCTCTTGCATTGTTCGATGTTATTAACTCGTTTTTTGTTAGATTTGAGCTGTGTGGAGGTGAATTTTTGGGGAAAAGCTATTTTGAGTGTTGATTTGGCCTAGTTGAGGTAAGTATCTTGCCTAAATTTGTGTGGGAGAACTACCTCTTAGGATTTGAGTTTGATTACACTATTTGATCACGTGAAAGACGTGCACATGAGATGACGAGTGTGTACACGGCTTATAAGTGGTAATATGACCGGTTTAGACTCTTAGACTCTTTCATGTATTTAATTGGAAATTGTAATATCATGTTATTTATTCCATTGTTAAATTGCTCTTACATGTTTTACTTGTTGTTGTTATCACATGCTTTATCTTTTATTGTCAAACATGCTCTTATATGCCTTAATTGATGCTGTTATATCTCTTATTGCCATGTGTCTCTTAATTGTTGAGTTATTCTCAATTGAAGTTGTTATTTCGTAATGTCTCTTCGTGTTGAATTATTCTCATGCATTTAGACGTAGCTGCTATTTCACACTATCTCTTTTCGTTGTTAAGCTTTTGTTATACTATTGAATTGGAAGTGGTCTTTTCGTGGGAATACCTTTATTTTGCCATTGAAGTTGAAGCTATGAACGCTATTATCACATTGAGGTTGAAGTTATTGATTTTTGAGATTTCTCTCCTTGTTGAATTATTCTCATTGTTTATAATATCGAGATTCTTGTACACATTGTGGTTGAGCCATGGGCTATATGTTGTGGTAACTTTGGTATTGTTGGTTTTGGCAAAGTGTTGTGCCATATGGGCACATGTGGTGCGAGTTGTTCTTGTGTTGTGATATTGATACGCATATGGTGGTATATGGATAGGGGTTGATACGGATGTGGTGTGATAAGGTGGGATTTATACACGTGTTGCTAGCAAGGGAATTACTTGAAGCCACACAGTGAGATAAGGGGCTAAACGCGTGTAGCTATTTTGAGAAAAATAATTTTTCAAAACTAAACTCACGCGGTGATATAAGGAAGGATTGTGATTTGAGTTGTGAAATGTGAATACGAGGCGGTACCTCAGTTGAGATTATTGTTGTACATTCCATGTTTTAAGAGGCTTGTTGGTTGAACAGTTCTTGTTGTTTTCTTCACTTTCCTACTTATATTAGCCCGTATTTTGTTACTTGTTGTTCTCATTATGTGTTCACTTTCCGTTGCCTTTCTTGCCATAAATATTGTTGTTAGCCTACGTTATTATACTGTTTTGTTATCATTCATTTTCCTCGCTCTCCGTTATTGGTCTTTATTATACTCTGTTCAGTTTATCTTGTCCTAGTAAGTGTCTTGACTTGGCCTCGTCACTACTCTACCGAGGTTAGACTTGATACTTACTGGGTACCTTAGTGGTGTACTCATATGACGCTTCTGTACATTTTTGCGCAGATCTAGGTACATCTACTCGTGTCGGACGTTAGTGATCATTTAGCTATTTCCGGAGACTTCAAGGTATACCTGTCAGACGTCCGCATGTCTTGGAGTCACCTTCTGTTATCATCTTGTTACTGTTAATCCTTTTATCAATCAGTGTTGTATTAGTGATTTTAGAGCATTCTATCGAGCTTATGACTCAGTTCAACCGGTTTTGGGAATTATGTTGTTGATGTTCTATTTTGGAGTTAATATGAGCTTATCGGTTTTATTTTATTATCCCAGTTTTGTTATTTTTGTTAAGCTCACCTAGTCTTAGAGGCTAGGTACCATCACGACATCCTAAGGTGGAAAATTGGGGTCGTGACAATAGCACACTATACACATACCTACACCTTAGCATGTCAGTTATACCAGTCCAGAAGTATGAAGTGTGATGTTCATTGATCGTGTACATGTATTCTTGGATATTTGCTTTTGTGTGTTATGGTTTGGACTGGTAGCCTGCGACCACGGCGGGCGGATTGTGATATTATACATGTGACCACGGCGGGCGGATTGTGATATTGTGCTTGTGACCACGGCGGGCGGATTGTGATATTGAGTCTATGACCACGACAGGCAGCTTGTGATATTGGCACATGAGTTATCCATGCAACACATGAGTTGTTTGTGTGGTTGATATTATTAGCACGTGAGTTGTCCATGCAACACATGAGTTGTCTGTGCGGTTGATATTATTAGCATGTGAATTGTCCGTGCAACACGTGAGTTATCCATGCAGCGTGTAGATGTGGATCCATCCCCCTGGGGTCACCCTCTCATGTTCCTTCTTGGTGGTGTACGCGCGGATTGTGAGAAACCGATGGGTTTCTGGTTGATGTAGG